>NC_056055.1:198096086-198742753 GCF_016772045.2 Ovis aries
GAAAGAAATCAAAGAGGACACTAATAGATGGAGAAATATACCATGTTCATGGATTGGAAGAATCAATATAGTGAAAATGAGTATACTACCCAAAGCAATTTACAAATTCAATGCAATCCCTATCAAGCTACCAGCCACATTTTTCACAGAACTAGAACAAATCATTTCAAGATTTGTATGGAAATACAAAAACCTCGAATAGCCAAAGCAATCTTGAGAAAGAAGAATGGAACTGGAGGAATCAACTTGCCTGACTTCAGGCTCTACTACAAAGCCACAGTCATCAAGACAGTATGGTACTGGCACAAAGACAGACATATAGATCAATGGAACAAAATAGAAAGCCCAGAGATAAATCCACACACATATGGACACCTTATCTTTGACAAAGGAGGCAAGAATATACAATGGAGTAAAGACAATCTCTTTAACAAGTGGTGCTGGGAAAACTGGTCAACCACTTGTAAAAGAATGAAACTAGATCACTTTCTAACACCGCACACAAAAATAAACTCAAAATGGATTAAAGATCTAAATGTAAGATCAGAAACTATAAAACTCCTAGAGGAGAACATAGGCAAAACACTCTCAGACATAAATCACAGCAGGATCCTCTATGATCCACCTCCCAGAATTCTGGAAATAAAAGCAAAAATAAACAAATGGGATCTAATTAAAATTAAAAGCTTCTGCACAACAAAGGAAAATATAAGCAAGGTGAAAAGACAGCCTTCTGAATGGGAGAAAATAATAGCAAATGAAGCAACTGACAAACAACTAATCTCAAAAATATACAAGCAACTTCTGCAGCTCAACTCCAGAAAAATAAACGACCCTATCAAAAAATGGGCCAAAGAACTAAATAGACATTTCTCCAAAGAAGACATACGGATGGCTAACAAACACATGAAAAGATGCTCAACATCACTCATTATTAGAGAAATGCAAATCAAGACCACAATGAGGTACCACTTCACACCAGTCAGAATGGCTGCGATCCAAAAATCTGCAAGCAATAAATGCTGGAGAGGGTGTGGAGAAAGGGAACCCTCCTACACTGTTGGTGGGAATGCAAACTAGTACAGCCACTATGGAGAACAGTGTGGAGATTCCTTAAAAATTGCAAATAGAACTACCTTATGACCCAGCAATCCCACTTCTGGGCATACACACCGAGGAAACCAGAATTGAAAGAGACACATGTACCCCAATGTTCATCGCAGCACTGTTTATAATAGCCAGGACATGGAAACAACCTAGATGTCCATCAGCAGATGAATGGATAAGAAAGCTGTGGTACATATACACAATGGAGTATTACTCAGCGGTTAAAAAGAATTCATTTGAATCAGTTCTGATGAGATGGATGAAACTGGAGCCGATTATACAGAGTGAAGTCAGCCAGAAAGAAAAACACCAATACAGTATACTAACACATATATATGGAATTTAGGAAGATGGCAATGACGACCCTGTATGCAAGACAGGGAAAGAGACACAGATGTGTATAACGGACTTTTGGACTCAGAGGGAGAGGGAGAGGGTGGGATGATTCGGGAGAATGACATTCTAACATGTATACTATCATGTGAATTGAATCGCCAGTCTATGTCTGACGCAGGATGCAGCATGCTTGGGGCTGGTGCATGGGGATGACCCAGAAAGATGTTATGGGGAGGGAGGTGGGAGGGGGTTCATGTTTGGGAATGCATGTAAGAATTAAAGATTTTAAAATTTAAAAAAATTAAAAAAAAAAAAGATGAAAAAAAAATAAAATAAAATTTAAAAAAAAAAAAAAAAAAAAGAATAGCTATACTTTGCCTAGTAAAACTTGATGTGGGAGACAAAAAAGAGGAAAGGAATTTTAAATTAGTTTACATGAAGCTCTCTGTTTGGGTAAACATTGGTTTATATTTTAATTGACCAATGACTATAATGTCAAGTCCACAAAATCTACAGCAGTTCTTAATGTCACTGTAGGGACCCAGTGGCTTCTAGGCAGCATGGGAACAAAACACCCTTCTGCTGATGTCTTATGTCCTGAGAGTTAAATTTCTCCTCCCCTTTTAGAATCATCTCACTCCAAGGCTGCACCTCAGTCTGTATGAGAATCCAAAAGGCAATGTCATACATGATCAACTGAAGAACAAAAATTAAGGAATCCATGAAACCTGGATCACATCCCTGGCTATCCACTTGTGTAAAGTTTCATGAATTGAATATGGGTATCAATTCAAATGGGCACACAAAAATATTCATTGTAATTTGTTGCACAGATATGAAGGGAGGCAATGAAGAACTTAGGAAGACATAGGTGAAGAGTTCCTAATGTGTGGTGTGATCTTGAACAATTCATTTAACTCTATATCTGTTTTTTTATCCAGAGAACAATTGGAAGATATTTGTAAAACAATAATGCCCAGTGTGCTGCAGTCTATGGGGTCGCAAAGAGACAGACACGATGACTGAGCGACTGAACGGAACTGAATGCCTGTTTTTGTCTACCTTGTACAGTTAGAATCAAATCAGCTATCCTGATGAAAGCAGTTTGTGAAAATAGGATATGAAAATCCACTTGGGCAGTGCTGTCCAATAGGACTTTCTCCAGTGATGGAAATATTTTATATCTGTGTATTCCAATATGCTGCTAAGTCACTTCAGTCATGTCTGACTCTGTGCGACCCCATAGATGGCAGCTCACCAGGCTCCCTCGTCCCTGGGATTCTTCAGGCAAGAACACTGGAGTGGGTTGCCATTTCCTTCTCCAATGCATGAAAGTGAAAAGTGAAAGTGAAGTCACTCAGTCATATCTGACTCTTTTGTGACCCCATGGACTGCAGCCTACCAGGCTCCTCCGTCCATGGGGTTTTCCAGGCAAGAGTATTGGAGTGGGGTGCCATTGCCTTCTCCCTTTCCAATATGATTGGTTATTAAAACATAGAAAAAAATGGCTAGTGGGACCAAGAGATTTAAATTTAATTTTAGTTATAAATTTAAAAGGCCATATGTAGATAGCCCAGTGATGGATGTTGAGGGGAAGACTTACCCTCTGTTCTCTCTAGGTTTTAACTGATGGAAAGAATAGCTGGAATAAAAGGTCAGTTTTATTTGCTGGCAAAGCACTTGTCCAATAACTTCCCAAGAATAACTCTAGTAAAGCTGAATTGCAAAACACATCTTGAGCCTGGAGCCAGGTCAGGGGTGGACCTGCCTGAGGGGCCCAGTTGAGGTCTGCAAGCACATCCTACATGCCCACATCTCCAGCCAGATATAAGTCTGCAGGCCAATTACAATAACAGATGGGAACAGAGAAAGTAGAGGAGATTGCAGTCAGGTCCCAGAGAGCTTTTAATACTCTGACCTTGCTGACTGGTAAGCACAGCCCAGTAAATGTCTGGCTTTAACTAATGGGTGATCTATTCCTTACTTGGAAAAGAAAGATTATGTCAGAGGGAGTAAAGAGAAGAATTCATCTTAACCCCTTAAGAACAGCGGCAATGGGGATAAAAGTTCCCTCCAACCTAACAACAATTTTATAAGAAATGTGATGGGGACAAATAAATTTTTGTCTCTCATGGGCCATATGGAAAAGACAAAACAAAATGACAGGAGATACTAACTGGGTCCTGTTTTAACAGCGCTTCCTAGTCTGTGGGGCTTCCCTGATAGCTCTGTTGGTAAAGAATCCACCTGCAATGCAGGAGACCCCAGTTCAATTCCTGGGTTTGGAAGATCCCCTGGAGAAGGGAAAGGCTACCCACTCCAGTATTCTGGCCTGGAGAATTCCATGGACTATAGTCCATGGGGTCACCAAGAGTTGGGCATGACTGAGTGACTTTCACTTCCATGGTCTGTGAGTAACTTTGCTTCTGTGAGTTGTGGTCAGCACAGAGTGGAGGTGGCAGCATCCCCAGCCCTTGTTCACTCCTTCCTGCCCCCTTCTTGCTTTGTAGTGCTTTTCCCATTGATAACTGAACTACTGGGTACTAGAGGGTGATTCAGTTAAGACAAATCTTAGGCAAATACATGTAGAATATATGATACTAAATCTAGATAGACTTACAATGGCACTGTAGCCACTTTAAAGTCACTTTAAGAGTGAGTAGCTTTTTTCATGGCCCCAAAATACACAAGACCCCACAAAAGACCCTGAATAGCCAGAGCAATGCTCCCTGACTTAAGACTGTATTACAAAGCTACAGTCAGCAAAACAGTATGGTACTGGCACAAAAACAAAAATACAGATCAGTGGAACAGGATAGAATGCCCAGAAATAAACCCATGCACCTATGGTTAATTAATCTACAACAAAGGAGGCAAGCCTGTACAGTGGAGAAAAGACAGTCTCTTCAATAAATAGTGTTGGGAAAACAATTGCTACATGTTAAAAAAATGAATTAAAACACTTAACACCATACACAAAAATAAACTCGAAATGGATTACAGACGTAAATGTTATAATGAATACTAAAATACTCTTAGAAGAAAACATAGGTAGAATGTAGAAAACATTGGTAGAAAACATAGGTACTCTGACATAAATTGCAGCAATATCGTTTTTGGATTCATCTCTCAGAGTAATGAACACTAAAAAAAAGAGCTACCATATGATCCACAATCCCATTCCTGGGCATATATCTGGAGAAGAACTTGGTTTAAAAGGATACATGCACCCCAGTGTCCACTTCAATACTGTTTACAATAGCCAAGACATGGAAGCAACCTAAAAGTTGTTCATTGATACATCGATGAATAAAGAAGACATGGTACATATACACAATGGAATATTACTCAACCACTAAAAAATGAAATAATGCTATTTACAACAACATGATGGACCTGGAGTTGTCATACTAAGTGAAGTCAGAAAGCCAAATACCGTATATCACTTATATGTGGAATCTAAAAATATGACACTAATGAATCTATCTATGAAACAGAAACAGACTCATAGAGAACAGACTTGTGATTGCCAAGGGGGGATGAGCTGGGGAAGGGGTGGAATGGGAGTTTGGGGGTAGCAGATGTAAGCTATTATATATGGAAAGTATAAACCACAAAATCCTACTGCAAAGTACAGAAAACTATATTCAGTATCCTATGATAAATCATAATGGAAAAGAATATAAAAGGATGTGTGTGTATATGTATATTTATAAAACATGTATATATTATATATACATATGTATAACTGAATCATTTTGTTATATAGCAAAAATGATCAGAACATGGGAAATCAACTGTATATCAATTATAACAACAAGCCATAAAAAGAAGATTATGGCTGATTATCCCATGTATTGTTAATTTGATGATTACTTTCTAGCCAACATATTGTTTTAGAAATAACTTCAGAATTATAAAGTGTAAAACTGAAACAATGCAAGGGACATATACTCTTTATTCAGATTCATTTCATCCCCATTTTTTTCTTATTCTTGCTCTCTTTTGCTCATTCTGCCTTTTTAACAGCTGAGAAAATTGAGCAAGAAGTGATGTTTTTGTTACGTGTCAAGATATAAGCCAACTCATTCCACTACTGCCACTTACCATCTTCTGGAGCATGCTTGTATTCTTTGTCTTCCATCACTTCATAGTCAAACCCAAGAAGATCAATGGGGATGGTGTGTTTCCTGGCATAGTTTTGCTGGGCACCAGTCAGGAAGGCTTGTGTGAAGAAGAAGCCAGAAAGCCAGAAGACTGGAGGAGGGCCGACCTCGTACCATTGCTGTGGTGTCAAAGCAGAAGTGTCCAGACACTAGAGCCTTTTCCACTTTGAATACAACATAATAAAATTTGCCCTAAATACTCCCCCTATTATTTTCTAGTAAACTAATAAGCTAACACTTGGAGGAATAAAAAGCCAGACTCTCAAAGTTTGAAAAATAGCCAGCATATTCAGCATGTGTTCTGGCGTCAATTTCATATCCATTGCACCAACTTGTGCAATGGTATGAATGCAGATACAAATGACTGTTTTATACATGCCCAGTGATTGTTTGCGGTTTACCAGGCAGTACTAGTGGTAAAGAATCCACCTGCCAATGCAGGAGATGTAAGAGACATAAGTTCGATTCCTGGGTCCAGAAGATCCCCTGGAGGAGGAAATGGCAACCCACCCCAGTATTCTTGCTGGGAGAATCCCATGGACAGAGGAGCCTGATGGGCTATAGTCCACTGGGGTCACAGAGAGTCAGACATGACTGAGTGAGCGCAGAACAGTGATTCTTTCAGAAAAGTTCCCTACAATATTGAGTTTCTAATATACATTGTTGCCTGCTAGATCATGTTTAGTTGAATAAAGGAAGATCCTACAACGTCTGGTTAGATGATGTTTTTTCACTTTTTTCTTCTCTGGTTTATAGTACCCAGTAGAATATTCCTTTAGAAGTTTTTCCTTCTACTTCACTAAAATACAATGACTCCAACATATGAAGACATTATATTGTATAATAAATGCCCAGAAGATACAGGGTAGTGAGAGCTTAAGATCTTTGTAAGTATCAAGATACCTGGGTAATTCTGTTCATATCATATAACAAGTAGTTGAGTACTGACTGACTAAGTGGTAAATTATAGAAGTCAGTCTGAAGAAGTGAATTTGAAGAACTTTCCCCTATAAGCATCCAAGGTAGAGTCAAGAACAGTCTTAATTCTTTAGTACCATGTCAAGTACTACAGAAGGCCTATATTATGGAAGGGGAGTTTAGTCAGTCCATCCCTGGAGAAATTTCCTCACAGGCAATTTTTTATGCATTATATATAGTACTTAGGAAATTAACACTTCTAACAAATAGAACTGTTAATAAGAACATAGTTAAGAACCAATATTGCCAGGTAATTAGGAGGCAGGCCCACTCTACATTTCCAAGACAATTAGCCCACTACTGACTTGGGCTGAAATAGCAATCTAGTGATTTCATGACCTGGAAGAGTGCAGCACAAGGAAGAAATAATTTTCCTTACTAGTCTTGTCTGGCCTTGTAGGATGCTCCATTGTAGGCATCTCTTAAAGCTAAATATTCAATAGAAATATCAACACAGCGAGTCCCTTTTTCTCTTCAAATGTCATTGATTTGAATTCCTAATTTCATTGAACATGAACACCTCTCCTAAAGAAGCTTCTGGAAATTCTACTTCCAATGTTAGTATTTTGACAATTTACTTCAATAGTTACATAAACTGTATGTGATACTGAGTAGTGGTCATTTATGCTTGGGATACACAGAAAAACTAGACAATAATGCTCATTATGGGCTTCCCTGGTGGTACAGATGGTAAAGAATCCACCTTCAATGCAGGAGACCCAGGTTTGATCCCTGGGTCAGGAAGATCCCCCGGAAACAGGAATGGCTACCCACTCTAGCATTCTTGCCTGGAGAATCCTGTGGACAGAGGACCCTGGCAAACTACTGTACATGGAGTCGCAAATCCTAGTGAAGAAAATGAAATCAAAAGAAGCCTAATATATGAGCATTCGGATGAACTCACCTGCAAAAACTTTAGTCTTGCAAGGAAGTCATTCACATAGCTCCCAAGTGGTTTAAGGCTTGGGTATGATTTCCCCATCCACATTCCTGGGATCTTGACATTTAGAATACTGCTAACCACTTCCTCAAGATCTGTAGACATCACTACAAGCCCCTGAAACACATTTAACCATTGTTTGACATGACAGTATTCTAGCATTTAAATAATTTTATAATTAAACTTGTTTACAGTTATGATTAGTTAAGTATAGCAAAAAAAAAGGGAGGAAGAAAAGGTATTTTCTTTGACTCACAAGATGTGGAATCTTTGAATTATTTCTTGGAAAAATATTAACAATTTTAATCTAATCAAATTTTAATAGAAAGTTTTATTGAAATATAAAGAATACTGACATACAGTGTTAGTTTTAGATGTATAACATAATGATTCAATATTTGTGTATATTGTGAAGTGTTCACTACAATAAGCCTAGTTAACATTGATCACCAAACATAGTTATATTTTTGTGTGTGATGAGAACTTTTAAGATCTACTCTCTTAACAACTTTCAAATATGCAATACAGTATTATTGACTGTAGTCACTAATCTGTACATTGTAACTCCAGGACATAGTTTGTAACTAGAAGTTTGTACCTTTTGACTACCTTTACCCATTCTGCCCAGCTTGGAAGATTTTAATCAACACTTGGCTTCTCACTGCCTATTAAGTCACAGTCTAACTTTGACTTAGTTTATTTCTCTATTAAACCGACAACTAACATACCTCTGTCCTGGCCTTCTTAAAAGGATAGTGATAAATATAAAATGAGCAAAATGATAAAAAGTGCTTTGAAAGGTTGAATATCCTGGATTGCAACTGTGAAGTCTAATTGATTTTATCCCATTTTGAAATGTAAAATAGATCATTTTGCTTCACTGCATAATGAAGACTTCCCTTTACCTTTACACTTTAGAATAAAATTGAAGATCCTAACAGATGGTAAAACTTTGAAGCCCTTGAAAATTCTTACATGATCTTGCAACTGGGCCAGTTGCCATCATTTCTGTTTTCTCCATAGCTGACAATATCATTCCAACTAACATACGGAGAAAATTTTAGAGTAAATTTAATGGATTAAACACCCACATTTCCTTTTCCTCATTCTCCAAACCCTGAAACAACAGTAAAGGAATTTATTTCTTAAAAGCATGAGCCTAGGAACTTTCCTAGTGGTCCAGTGGTTAACACTCCATGTTTCCACTGCAGGGGGCACAGGTTCAATCCCTGGTGGGAAACTAAGATCCTGTATGCTGTGTGGTATGGCCAAATCCACCCCCTGAAAACAAAAAATACTACACCTCCAAAAAAACCTCATAAGCCTACAGGTGCAGGAAGAAGCAAAACAATACTGGGAGCTAGAAAGCATGGGACTGTTGGTAGCTGACTTAGTTGTCAGGAGAAACTCAATCCTAAACTGGCAGAGGGCAAAGCTGAGAATCAACTAGGATATTCCAAATATTTGGAATTGATGGCCTTAGCTAGGGAGAAGAAGGTGGTACTAAAATGAAGATTGTTGAGATCTGCCTTAAAAAACAGACTCCTGGGTCTTTCCCCACGAAACTGCACATCACCTACTTTGAATGAAACCTGGAAAGGAAAATGAAGAAACCCTTAGAGGGGAAGAATGCCAGGCTTAGTTGGTGTCAGAATTCCCATACCCAAATTGGGATTTAAGTGAATCCGCATGTATCCGCTGACGAGCTCCCTCAGGCCTCTTTCCCCTTTTATCTTCTAGAATGTGGAAAGCCAGGCCTTCATTTTGAAGGAAGGAAATAGGGAGAATCAGGTTAAGGAGAAACACAAGATATTGAATACTTAGCCAAACAGCCCTGCCAGATCATACCACAGCTGGCCAGATAGACTTCTCTTTCAACAGTAACTCATATCCAACCACTCTCCTCCACATCCACTGCTACTACAAGAAATCAGCTCAGCTGGAAGACCTCCATCTTATAATTGGCTTCTGCCTATGTTTGGGTTTCCCTACAATCCGTTCCACAGAGGTCAGAGCAATCTTTAAAAATACAAAACAGGTCATTTCACTTTATTGCTTAAATTCCTCTGAAGGCCTCCCTTTGCCTTTACACTTTAGAATAGAATTGAAGATCTCAGCCTTGGCCGACAAGGCCATCTCAAGCCTGTGCCTCCCTTTCTCTGTTCTGCTGTCTCCCTTGTGCTCACTCCGCTTGAGCCAAGTCAGCCTTTCCCGTGGTACCCCTCGGCCATGCCAGGCTGCTGCTCTTAGGGCCTTCCTGCTGGCTCAACCCGCTGCCCAAACACTCCATGACCTGCCCCTCCCACCAGGCCTCTCTTCAGAACGGCCTGACTCCAGATGACTGCGTTTCTCACCTCTCACCCTCCACATCCTTACCCCATTTTATTTTTTTCCATAAAATTTACCATTCACTGAAAGTTTATTTGTTAATTGTTTGTCTTCCTCACTAAGGTAAGCTCAGTGAGGGCAGAAGCTTTGTTTTTCTTACCTCTTAACGCTTTCTGCCTTCTTAGCATATATTTCATCCAGCAAATAACTGCTTTATGTACCATACTCTATACTCACTTACCCACTTACTAACTGCCAGCCCCAGAATTCCATATACATTTTAAGGGCAGGGATTTTCTTTCTATCTCAGAACCAAGAAAAGTGCTTTCATAGAATCTGTGCCCAATGCATGCTGGCTGAGTAAATGAATGATTTCTTTATTTCGATGATTTTTTTTTCTTGCTGGACTTGCCCTTACCTTGATTGCTTTCTGGATGTTAATACACGAATCTCTTATGGTCTGCAGCAACTTATTGAACCGTCCCATTTCTTGAACAAGCACTGTGTTCATGCTCTGAGTGTACGTGGTTGGGTATCTCCTCATTGCAGACTCAACGTCAAAGTTGTTTGGAAGTTTACCCAAGATGTCACCAGCAACCTCATCTACCACTTCATCCGATGATTTTGCACCAGCATCTGCTGAACGAGACTGGGAAGAGTTCAAACTATGAATCAGAAATGCTCACCAAGGTCTTAGAATTGCTGGATAGGAAAATTCCTAAAGTAAATTTTATAAGAATGAGTACTACTTTGCTATTTTATCTATGATTCTTCTCCACATAAGACTTATTGAAGTGATGGTTAACAGGCATGGGAATGGAGCTTCAGGAGGAAAACAGCTGTTAGAAGGTTATGTACAATGTTCAATGGCAAAAGGAGGTCTGGAGGAAGCACTGTGCTCTTTGGGAATTGAGGGAAGGGCAGATGCTGTGGACAGAGGGAGCAAAAGCATTCACCATGGTGGGTGGTCAAGTGATGATGGGCATCAAAGCTTAGAAGGAGGAAATCTGGTTTTGCTATGAGAAAGCTTGCCAAAAATATATTTGCTAATAATAACTCTGGTGCCTACTTGTTGCCAAAAGCAGAGATATAGCTTTCTCCTTGAACCCAAGAGGGCACAGAAAATAAGCTCTAATCTTCCAAGCAGTTGGAAGAGTTATAGAGATAGAGCAGACTTTAGTAATTCACACTGGAAGCAAGGAAGGGGAATTTCATTTCAATTTTTATTTCTTATGTTTATAGTAGCACTGTATAAATGAATCTATATTTTCTGAGAAAACCTTTTAAATCCTCAAAATAAATGTGTGTGTGTATGTGTGTGTGTGTGTGTGCATGGAGAGAGAATACGCACTATTAGAATATAAATGAATACATCTCACTTTTTTTCAGCCCCAGGAAATTGTGTTTAGTTTAATTTCAGATTTTATATTTTCTAGTTTCTATATTGGATCTATTCTATACATATTGACAGTAACTTCTACTCGAGTTTCTAGGAAGATTTTTAATGGTACCCTAACACCTTCCTATAAAAATGTGCAATAAAAAATTAATTGTTAGTATTAATTACAAGCTAGAAAAATAACGGGGGGCCTATGCCAATATAATAATCCTTTACCACGATTCCAAAGTACTAGGTTTACAAGCAAATATATAAAACAAATTACAGATAGCAAAGAAGGTAATGAATATTTGGTCAAAACTAATGAAATATCTATTTCTGTTGCATTTGAAGAATGATATGCTGATTTTTATTTGTATTTTGATGTGCATACAATGTACTATAAACTCATTAAAAACATTCCTGTTTTCTAACAAGAGCTGCATCTCCACCAAACCCCCCAACCAGCACCCCCAAAATAAATCCTAGGCCTATAACCCTTCAAAAATGTAAGAAAAATATTTTAGTAACACAAATATTGCTATACCTATTTCTCACACACCAAAATCACACAGTTGGGGAGATACGTTTTAAAAGTAATATCCAACTGATACCGAGAATTAAGAACAAAAGGGTGTTATTTATTTGTAATTATTTAACTTGGGTTCTTTTTTAACCATCTTTTCTTAAGAGTTTTCACAAATACCATTTGAAATCTTCTAACAGTTGTTTTCCTTTTATTGAACAAATAAAGATAAGTGGGATCCATTTTCAAGGAGACATCATGGAATTCAACCTTTCCATTTCTAGTTTAACAATATTTTAGGGCGAAACAATTTTCTTATTCAAAAGCAAGTCTGGCAGTTCAGCATAGGTAAGACAGCTCTGCAAAAGTAACCTCAACCCCACTAGCTCCTCTCACTTCAAAAGACATTTTATTTTAATACACAATGTGAAGGTCCTGTCCTCATGACCTTGCTCTCTAAACCGCTGTTCTGGTCTATTTTGACGCCTCTGAACTGTGGTAAACTCAATGCAGAATCACTGAACTCCTGCCTACCCATTACATTAATTTGTATTTGCCAATCTGATTTGGAGAATATTGAAAGACATTGTTTTATCACATACTGAGAAGACACCCCAAGTGTATTTAAACTTGTTCGACTCTGAGTCCTTTTCTGTTGGAATAAGACCACTGCTTTACGTGTTCTGTAACGTGGCACAGTCCGTCAAGTTTAAAAACAGCCAAAGACGCTGTAAGTCTCCTGTTGCCAGACTACTGCATACTGCATGCACTAATGTTGCTAAAGATCTACGTGTTCTTGTCTGTTTATAAATATGATTTCATGTTCAAGCAATAATTGATCTTAGTGGTATTAACATATAAAATGGATATTAGAATATGGTCTTTGTCCTTTCTGCCTTATTAGCACATGTTATTTTAAAACAGACCAGAGCCAGAAGTTCCATGAACTCTTTCATCTATGATAGCACACTATTTCATTCTCCTAATCTGGTTCTTTACCATTTGAGCCACCAGAGAAGTCTGGTTCTTGGACTCACCTGGTATCTCAGATGGTAAAAAGTCTGCCTGCAGTTCAGGAGACCCAGGTTTGATCCCTGGGTTGGGACGATACCCTGAAGAAGGAAATGGCAACTCACTCCAGTATTATTGCGGGAAAATCCCATGGACGGAGGAACCGGGCAGGCTACAGTCCATGGGGTCGCAAAGAGTCAGACACGACTGAGCGACTTCATTTTCTTTCTTTCAATCCGGTTCTTTAACTTTCTTTCTTTCTTTCCAGTTCTTAGTTCCCCTAGCATCTCTGGTTATCTGCCTTTGAGGTTTATTCCATTTTTAGAAAGAGTATTGCACAGCTTAGAACACAGATTCTGGAGCCAAAACTAGTGGGAGTCAAACTACTTGGCTCAGAGTCCTGGCTTTAAATTGTACTAGCTGACCTTGAGTTAACTACTTATCTTTCTGTGTCTAAGTCTTTTAGCTGTAAAATGGGAATAATTAGCACCTTACCTCACAGGACTGTCGTAAGTATTACACTGTTATGCATAAACCTAAATGGTTTAAATGAACAGTGCTCCCATACAAGAAGCACTATAAAATAATTAATCATTATTATTATTATTACTTTGAGATTCCATAAAAATAAAAAAAGATCAGCTCAAAATCAGTTAGGGGAATAATTTGCTTGATGAATAATCATCCTTAACTTACTAAAATTTCATGCAGTCATTAAGGGAATTCACCATTTGGACTAATTTGCTTTCAGAACTAAAATGAACAAGCATATCTTCTAACAGAAAACAATACAAGAGATGATCTCTTAACAGACAAGTAAGATTAAACATCTTTCATTCAAATGAACTAACCTGTGCCATGGCATGCTGAATCCTGGTGCCTGAAGAGGTCATTCTCTGATGTGCCCTTACATTTATGCTCTCACCAATAGAGTTGCATGTCTCAGAGGCAATAGTTCTCCTAAATCTTTTAATTCATTTCATACTTACTATTATATTTTAAATATTATATAATCTGATAAAATATTGATGTGAAAAGAAACTATGCAAACTAGGTTAAATGTTCTGGAACGTTTGATAAAGATAAGCCATTAAAAATGTTGCATTAGTAAGAGACTAGAAAATTAAATAGGGAAAATTCTAGATGAATTCTGGCATCAAACTGCTTCCAGGCACCTTTGAAAGTCTTCTTCTACTTTAAGAAATTTATAAAGGACATATTATATGTTCTGGGGCATGATTCAAGCCAAGAGAGGCAAAATGGAATTCCTAGCAGCAGAATGATATCAAAGAATACTCAGAGATACTCAAAGAATGCTACTCAAAGAACTGCTGGCAGCAGAATGATACTCAAAGATGCTTTCCAAATCAAAAGCCTGATGAAAACAAAACTCACACATTCATTTACTCTATGTTTAAACTTATCTTTAAGGTACATTTTTTTTTTCTTTTCCTAAAAATGGTTCTCCACTTGAACAGATGGAATTCTGTGCCTGGGCCTCTCCCGTGTGGGCTCATGCTGCTTGGGGACCATCCTTTCCAGCCTCAGAATCCAGTTGCTGCATAGATTACATACCTGTGTGAGAAGAATGTTATCGAACAGCAGTTGAGTTTCTGACTGATCTTTAGTGATATCGGCATTGGCATTCATCCCAAAGATTTCTGGAGCTGGGGTCAGAGGCAGTGTCTTTGTGTATTCAATGTAGCTGTTATGCTGCAAAGATAAATACCAAGGAGCCAGGAGGTTAGAAATCAATTATCCTATAGAGCTTGCTCACTGAAAAGAGGTATTTTCAGTACTCAGGTTGTTGAGTGGATGAGCCTGTGAGACTGGACACTGAATGCTTTCATTTTCTTTCATCCAGAGCCAAAGCATTAAAAAAAAGAGGTGGGGGGAAAATATGGACACATTTAGAAAGAGAAAAAAAATGTCCCACTCAGTTGAAATGAATTTTTAAATGGAGAGAGGAATATCCTGGCTACTTCATTTAGAAATTTCTTCCACAGAAATGTTTCTGTGCTACATTTGCTGATGACTGTTCTTAATTTACCACAGTAGTTTTTTTTCTGCTTTACTCTGATTTCTCCGTTTACTCTTTTATTATGATAAATCCACTTAATTCAGAAAAGTAAAAACTACCTGAGATTTTATCACGAGATAACCACCATTAATATAAATCCTTTATACTCATGCACACATATTTTATATTTACATAAACTTCCAACAAGATTCCATGAGTGTTGAAAGTGTTAGTTGCTCAGTCGTGTCTGACTCTGAGACGCTATGGACTGTAGCCTGCCATGCTCCTTTGTCCATGGATTTCTGTAGGCCAGAATACTGGAGTGGGTAGCTATTTCTTCTCCAGGGGATCTTCCCAACCTAGGGATCCATACTTTTATTTAGAGCACAAGGAACTCTGCTCAATGCTATGTGGTACCCTGGAGGGGAGGGGAGTTTGGAGGAGAATGGATACACGTACATGCGTGACTGAGTCCCTTTATTGTCCACCTGAAACTATCACAACATTGTCAATCAGCCATACTCCAATATAAAATAACAAGTTTAATAAAAAGATTAAAAAAAAAGATTCCATACTTTTCTTGATGCTCATATGTGCTTAGTCGCTCAGTCATATCCAACTCTTTGCAACCCCGTGGACTGTAGCCTGCCAGGCTCCTCTGTCCAAGGGGATTCTCTATGCAAGAATACTGGAGTAGGTTGCCATGCCCTCCTCCAGGGGAACTTCCCGACCCAGGGATTGAACTGAGGTCTCCCACATTGCAAGTGGATTCTTTACCATCTGAGCAACCAGGGAAGATATGTATAATCAGGGAAGGATATGTATAGTTATACACATTCATATATATACATACACAAATATATATACACATATACACACAGTGAGGTGGGGCAATTGGTCATTGATGATTTTTCAATATGGGGCTCATTACACAGCCTGACGTTATCTTGCCATCTTCTTACTTTCCAATTCATCACTGGAAACCCTGTAACCATGACTGCCTGTGTTGACTTGCCCCACCCAATCTGTGACCTGGACTCTGGAGCCGGTGTTTCTCTTCCTCTCTCTCAGTGTCTGCCCTCAGGCAGAACTCATCCAAGTGGATGCGGAGTCGAGGTATGTGCCTCTGTTGCCTGTGGCTGTGTGTGTAACTTTCAATATGTGCCCTTTTGACTTCTGGGAATAAAATGAGAACCAATTTAATTACACTGGCAGTCCCTAGAAGTCTACTGTTGGATAATCTGAAGGCAAATACATCTGTTAGACAGGACTGGAAAAAATAGGAGCCAACAACCTTGGTCTTGTGAAACAAGTGTGATGCTCTGTCCCTTTCTACCTCTGGGATCTTGGGCAAGTCATTTACGTTTAGTGAACTTACTTTCTTACTTGTAAAAGAGAAGGAATAATAGCATCAATGTTAACTCAATGCTCTAAAGAGATAATTACATGTAACTGCTTTGTAAATAATTAAGCATGATCTACATATTAACTATTACTGTTAATACTCTTTTGTAATTCCCTTCTCATGTGCATTTCCATTTTAATTGGGGCCAATGTCTTTTGACCCAAAGGACTGAGTTCACAGTAAGAGAATTTCAGGTCACTGAGGAAGCCATTCTTGGGTGAGGAATGTTTCTGATAGTCCTCACATTACAGCAAACAGGAAACTACTAACTCCGTCTTTGCATAGGGTTTGCTCTGTCCCTGTAAGACTGAAGAACACAAAATGGTTAACCAAAAAAAAAAAAAAAAAAAGCCTCTGGGGGAGAAAAAAATCACCATATCAGAGGAATTTCATGCTTTACTGCTTTCAGTTTTCTGGAAGAACATATGTACTTACATCCCCAGCAGGAGGCGCAAAATAGATGCCACTGGAGTCGAATTTATAGTGCGGATTCTGAACTAATTCCGGGTTGAAGAATTTGTTTAGGATGCTGCGCAGCGTGCGCCGGTCCCAGTCGTCAGTCACGCGGCCGCCGTAATTGCACTCGCCGGTCATGTAGCGTAGGGCGTCGTAGGGCAGGTCCTGTAGGAGAGCTCAAGTTGCTCAACCAGGCAAGACTTAGCAGTCCCACATCATACAGAACCGTGTTTCTTGTTTGCTCACGTTATTAAACAGTTTACAAAACATTGGCATCACCACAGTTTCCCTTTATATGTTCGCTTCCCAGCTAAGTTGCTGCCATTTTCCCCAGGGTCTCTTTTTTTGTGGTCTGTCATTTTCAATCCGTCAGTGCAAAGAAAAGAAATCCTCTATAACTTGAGATAAAGCGATATTGCTCAGTCATGTCCGACTCTTTGTGGAATGCAGCCTACCAGGTTCCACCATTCATGGGATTTTCCAGGCAAGAGTACTGGAGTAGGGTGCCATTTCCTTCTCCCAGAGATCTTCCTGACCCAGGGATTGAACCCGAGTCTCTGGTAGGCATTGTAGGCAGACGCTTTACCGAGTGAGCCACTAGGAAAGATCCATAACTTGTGAACTCATCTACTATTTGGCCAGCATTAGTGCACCACCTACTATGTGCCTGATACAAAATAAATTAGAACATAATCCCATCCTTGAAAATCTACCACTGCTAAGTGACAGTAGCAGTAGCAAGTGACGTTCAAAACCAATCAAATCTGAGATAATCAGTTTTAATATCCTTCACCACCGTTTTATACCTGTATATACTGATATTTTGGCAATTGGAATCATACTGTATGTACAATTTTGCATATAATTTTTCACCAAATCTCATATTATATATTTTACTGTTCCTTAAAATAGTATATGAAAATACTATCTTAATAATCATATTCTAATACTGAAGACTTTAGTGGCTCCTAATTTTCTACTTTGTTAACTTATGTTTCACTAAATATACGTTTCTTAAATTTTCTAATGATTCTTTAGTCTAGATTCCTAAAAAGGAAATTACGTCAATGGAAAGGAATTTATAAAAAGCAATTGATTAATGTATCAAACTACTTTCCTGAAAGACTGTAGCAACTGTAGTTGCTAAAACAGTTCTAAAATCTTTGCTAATTTGATTGCCCCAAAATAATTAATATTATGTTCATTTGCACTTTCCAGAATACTAATAAAATTTATGATTTTTTAATTTCTAATAACATTTGTTCTTCTATGAAGTAGCCTCCCATCCATTTTTTCAATTAAAGTTGTAATAGTTTTATTTTATTTGTATAAACTCTTATAAATTGACCTCTATCAAATTTGTAGAGATATTTTTCCCTGTTACTTTGCTTTTTTATTGTATTCACTAGTATACATAATTTCTAAATGTTTATGAATGCAAATAAACTGATTTTTCATATTGCAATTTTGTTTAGCTTAGCCATAAATACTTAGATGTGTTGTGCTTAGTTGCTCAGTTATGTCCAACTCTTTGTGCCCCCAAGCTTCTCTGTCCGTGGGGATTTCCAGGCAAGGATACTGGAGTGGGTTGCCATGCCTTCCTCCAGGGGATCTTCCTGACCGAGGTCTCCTGCATTGCAGGCAGATTCTTTACCAGATGAGCTAACAGGGAAGCCTAAATACTTACATACCCACCAGTAATATAAAGAATTCTCTCTCACTGCTCACAACAAAACTGAGTGTTATCGTTTAGATAAAATGATAATTAAGCAATATAATTGTTTTTAATTTTTAAATTAATTTTTGAGATATAATTGACATATAACATATTTGTTTCAAGTATGCCACATAATGATTTGGTATTTGTATGTACTGTGAAATGATAATAACAAGCTCATTTAACATTCATCATCACAGTTACAAAAATTTTTTGCGTTGAAAACTTTTAAGATCTGTTTTCTTTAGCCACTTTCAAATATGCAGTATAGTATTAACAATAGTCACCATACTGTATGCTACATATCTTAATTTTATTTTCGATACTGACAGTTGAGAAATATTTATTCGCCATTTGTATTTCTTATTGTTAAATAATCCACTTTTTTCTTTTAAGTGTTTTCTTCACATAAATGAATATCTTTTTTCTTATTATTAAAAGCTCTATTAAGATACAGGATCAGTTTGTTATACAAATTTTAGATATTTTCTCCAAGTCATCTTGTCTTTTATTTTTATGATGTTTAATTGTTTATGGCTTTTTATTATAGCAATGTTTTTAAATGTTTGCTACTAAAATATAGAAATTTTTTACTTTAGGATATTTTCCTATCTTTTTTAAAAATTGTTCTACACATCTTTCTGCAGTTATTTGCTAAAGGTTTAAGTGTATACATTGTACATCCCAGTGATCCCACTTTGAGGAATCCCTTCAACAGAAAAAAATAGCTCTTGGGAAGAATAGGTGGTACTAATTTCAAAGGAAGAATTTACTGAATTCAGGGTTGGGAATTTTGAGACTAGTTCTTTGGTAGAACTGGAAGAGAAGGTAGTGAATTTAGAACACCTCAGGACCAAGACCTGGTCGAGAAACAAGCAGAAGCAGGAGGGAGAAGCCGGCGTGGTGATGAGGGGAGTTTGCAGATGCAGGCACTGCTTGGGTTTGCCTTGCTGATAGGTCATAAAACTGTTTAAAAAAAAAACTCCTGCACAAATTAAATAGTTAATATATGAGGATGAGCTGGCCCCTGGGAGTGCTTTGTGAGGCAGACATAAAATGACATCTGAAGAGGGAAGAATTTGATTTACGTATAAAGAGTTAAACCTCCCAACATTCCCCTGAGAACTGATGGGTACACTGGTGTTTATCTCAGCTGCTTCATCACAACAGGGACAATCAATCAAACCCAGGAATGTGTTCTCCTAGAGGCCCAGGTCCATCGTCTGGGGTTGTAGAAATAGCAGCTGTATGCTGGGACTGCTTCCTTGCTCCGTTGTAACAAGAAGGTTGAGACCATGGACTGGGAGAGAGTATAGAACCAGGCAACAAGTATGCAAGGTTATGTTGATATATGAAGTTACTCATTTGAACTCTGCTTATTATTGAATAGTGGAGGGCTTCCCTCGAAGCTCAGTTGGTAAAGAATCATTCTGCAATACAGGAGATCCAGGTTCAATTCCTGGGTTGGGAAGATCCCCTGGAGAAGGAAATGGCAACCCACTCCAATATTCTTGCCTGGAGAATCCCATGGACAGAGGAGCCCAGCAGGCTACTGCTCATGGGGTCACAAGAGTCAGACATGACTTAGCGACTAAACCATCACCACCATTATTGAATAGTAAGAAATGAAAAGGAAATAAAATCCTGATAGTCAAAAAGGAGAAGCTGTGTATGCAGCCACTGAGACAAAGATTTATACTATGGTTGTTTACAACATATGTGAGTAAGAACAGCGAGCTGAAAATGATATGCAAATATGATTATGTTTTTAAAGAAAATTTGTGCATATACTATATATATGTATATATGTTAACTATTTGTGCACAAGAAGAAGTCTGGACAGGCCCTACTGTGAAACTGGTTGCTTTGGGGTGAAGTTACGGTGACAGTGAGGGGTGGGACTTTTATTCACACATAGTCATACACACACAATGACATACACACACCTCTGGGAATTACCCATCAGCCAAGTACATTATATATACCTACTTGCATTTTCTTCTTTTATAATTTTTCTTATTTACTTTAAAAATTAATATGTATATAAAGAATTCATACAGCTCAATAACAAAAACCAAATGATCTGATTAAAGGATGGACAGAGGATCTGAATAGATATTTTTCCAAAGAAGACATACAGGTGGCCAACAGGCACATGGAAAGATACTCAGCATCACTAATCACCAGGAAAATGCAAATCGAAATCACAATGAGATGTTCTTTCACATCTGTCAGAATGGCTATTATCAAAAGACAAGAAATAATACATATGTTGGTGGTAATGTAAATTGGTGCAGCCATTATGAAAAACAGTATGGAGGTTGCTCAAAAAATGTTTTGAAATCGAACTACCATATGACCCAGCAATTCCACTTCTGGGTATTTATTCAAAGAAAATGAAAGCACTAATTTGAAAAGCTATATACACCCCTATGTCTATTGCAGCATCATTTAAATAGCCAAGACATGGAAGCAATGTCAGTGTTCATTGATGGATGAATGGACAAAAGAGATGTGGACTAGATGTGGAATACAAATAGAATACTACTCAGCCATAAAAAGAGTGCAGTCTTGCCATTTGTGACAAAATGAATGGATCTTGAGGGTATTAAACAAAATAAGTGAGATAAGACAAATACCGTATGATTTCACTTAAATGTAGGATCTTGAAAAACATGAACAAAACAAAACTTATAGATACAGAGAATAGACGGATGACTGCCATGGGGCAAGGGGTTGTGGGGAAGGCAAAATGGGTAAAAGAGACTAAGACACACATTCCAGTTATAATTCGTGGGGATCTAAGTACAGCATCGTGACATTAGTAATATCATATTGCAAATTTGATAGTTGCTAAGAAAGTAAATTTTAAAAGTTTTCATCACAAGAAAAAAATTTTTTTAGTTCTATGGTGACAGATAACTAGAAGTATTGTGGTAATCATTTTGCAGTATATACAAAGGTTTAATCATGTTGTATACGTGAAACTAATAGACTGTTGCAGGTAAATTGCACTTCAATACAAAGAACAAAATTTTGATTGCTGAAGAAGAATTCCATTAGATTCAATATCAAAGGGAACATTCCTCAAAAAAACATCTCCCTGTATGTCTGGATGGCTTTTATGAGATGAGTGCATAGCAGTTTTGTTCGGTTGGTTGTATGATTAATCTGTTCGAGGAACGGGAAGTACTGCTCAATTGTCATTTAACAGTAGGAATCCCGTCAGTCAGCCCTAGATGTCAGTGAGAGAGCCCCATAGCATTTGCTATGATAGACAATTCCTGATGTTCCTTATTCACTCAGTGTGCTCTCTCTCCTTTTCTTCTGGCTTTTCTGTCTGCACTTTTCATTTCTCCCGTCCTCTCTCCTACTACTGATATTGGATGCTCACCAGCAGTCAGGCTTTAGCTCATTTCTACTCTACAAGGCCTTTCTTTTAAATCTCAGGTGTTCTCAGGCTTCTCCCTACACATTAACAATTTACAGCTTTCTATTCGTGCTTTCTTTCCCCGGGCTTTATATCTATATGCCAAAAGCCTATCAAATATCACGGTTATCAACCTAGTCATCTCAGATGTATAAAATGTACAAGACTAAATTATTTATCCACTCAACCATCCCCATTTCACTAACGCATCTGCTATACAACTATTAATTCCTGGTACTATTTCCTGTCTGGATTAATCAGTGGATGGACCACCAATTGAGACCTAAAATCTAACATTAAGAGACTTCTTCCTATCCCTTTACCATTTAATATTTAGGTCATTTCAATCCTTGTCCCTACATATCTATTATATCTCTTCCACATTTCCCATCCTAGTCCAAATGATTTGGTTTAAACTCTCAGCATCTCTTGCATGGGTACTGTGATGGTCTGTATTAGTTCCCTAGGCCTGCCAATAGATGGCTTAAAATAAGAGAAATTCATTGTCTGATAGTGCTGGATGCTAAAAGTTTGAAATCAAGGTGTTGGCAGGGCCACACTCCCTCCAAAACTTCTAAGAGGATCTTTTCTTGCCTCTTTCAGCTTCTGTAGCCCCAGGTGTTCCTTAGTTTGTCACTGCATAATTCTAATCTCTGCCTCTGGCTATCTTTTCTGTGTACCCAAATGTTACCGCTATAAATGATACACACACACACACACACACACACACACACAGTATTTTAAAATTTCATATTCAGTTCAGTTCAGAGAGACAGAGACAGAGCAGGGAGAGCAAGGGGGAAAAATGTGGTTGATATGACAACATGACACTGTGGGGCTTCTTCCCAGGATCTGTAACTCATGTTAACACCACTGGCTTAAGTAGTTTGTCTGATCTGGGACAAATAGCCCAAACTCTAGAAAAATAGTATTATGACATTTCCCTCAAGATAAAGCCATGAACAGAGGGAAATCAGTCTGTTTTTTTTTTTCCATTTTGGAGACTGGCTGATGTATGGTCTTCCCAAACCCTTTACGAAATACATACAGTATGATCACTTTTCAAATTGCCATAGGTGTTTATGTATCAAAATAAATGATAAAATACAGATTGTTAACAGATAAACTGACATCTTAACTACCTACTAGGGCATTTATAATATCCTATTACAACAAAATCCTATTTAAAAAAACTTTGGGAAACTATCCTGCTATTCATTATTTTCTCCCTCATGGAAAAATCCTCTTGTTTATTTGTTTAAACAAAAATAAACTGCACAGGAACAATTTTAAAGTCCAAGGAGACAACAACCTTGTTTTAAGGCTGCAGTAGCTGATACAGCTTCTCATTGCTACCTAGGTCCCACCTCTGTGGAGCACTGCCATACATTCAGAACCCTGTTAGCTAATGCATATTCTGCTATTCATTCTATAAAAGGAGAAATTAATCAGACATCCTTGCTCACTGTACAAACACTCTGTGATAAAGTGCACAACAGGTAGTGTCCTTGCTAAAACTGTTATAGTACCTCATACTGATTGAGGAACATGTGCAGCTGCTGTACGCTGATTCTGAGATCAGTCTCGTTGAACTCATAAGGAATATTCCACCCCAGGGGGCCGAACTTCCGTCTCTCTTGTACCAAAGCATGAAAGAAACAGAGGCCATATAGTAGTTTCTTGAATTCCTCCTGTAATGAGAAGAAATGGTATAGCATCATTCTTTCTTCCCCCAAATTGCATTATGCTTATCATACTTTAAAATCAAAGTAATTACTTTTGCTGATAAATATATCCATGTCAAAGTGAAACTAAAACAGAATTAACTTTTTCACTGGCTATTTAGGCAAAAATATGCTCATTTGTATACATGTTCAGTTGACACACACAGCTATGTACACCAGGTTTCAGAAAGTATAGTGAGCTTGTCTAATTCAATGTTACCTTATATATATATGTATGTGTGTGTGTGTGTGTTTGAAGTCACTCAGTCGTGTCCAACTCTTTGCAACCCCATGGACTGTAGCCCACCAGGCTCCTCTGTCCATGGGATTCTCCAGGCAAGAATACTGGAGTGGGTTGCCATTTCCTTCTCCAGATATATGTATATATACATGATTTTGGAGGATTTCAACTTAAGCACTGCAAAGCAAAAACTATGAATTCCAATGTTTGTTCCCAGATCACCATGGAGAAATTTCAAAGGAGATAGTTCAAATCAATTGAGAAACTCTAACAAGCACTTTTGGATTGAAGTTTTGGGCAGCCTCACAGTGTTTATGTTACTACAGAAGTCCTATGTGCATGCGTGTGTGCATGCTGAGTCACTTCAGTCATGTCCAACCCTATGTACTATAGCCCTCCAGGCTCCCCTGTCTATGGGATTCTCCAGGTAAGAATATTGGGGTGGGTTGCCATGCCCTCCTCCAGGGGATCTTCCCGACCCAGAGACTGAACCCACATCTCCTGTGTCTTCTGCATTGGCAGGTGGATTCTTTACCCCCAAGCCACCTGAGAAACCCATAAAAGTTCTAGAGTCACTGTCAAACACACATTCCGTGTTGATTCAGAACTCAGAAGGTACAATGCAATATGTTAATTATTTGTACCCTCCACAAGGATATAAAAATGGTCAAACTAGAGCCTGATAAAGGATTTGTGAAGAGATTTCCTTGGAAAGTGCAGCTGCTGTACTGGGAGTCCCCTTGTCCTTATATCCAGGAAGAGGAGAGGGGTGTGTTGGGCCCAAGCTACCAAGAAAGAATTCATGGGGCCACTCAGAGAGTTGATACATATACCCTGCATCTGGGATAGAGTGCTGCTGCTGCTGCTGCTAAGTCACTTCAGTCATGTCTGACTCTGTGCAACCCCATGGATGGCAGCCTACAAGGCTCCCCTGTCCCTGGAATTCTCCAGGCAAGAACACTGGAGTGGGTTGCCATTTCCTTCTCCAATGCATGAAAGTGAAAAGTGAAAGTGAAGACACTCAGTCATGTCCAACTCTTAGCGACCCCATGGACTGCAGCCTACCAGGCTCCTCCATCCATGGGATTTTCCAGGCAAGAGTACTGGAGTAGGGTACCATTGCCTTCTCCATGGGATAGAGTGGAAAAATGCAAAATTCATGCCTAGGAGTATGGAGCAGCCTATGGCCTCGGACTGTGGACTTTGGTGCAGAAATCATTAGCTCTCCTTCACATGGTGGGCCAATCTGGAGTGAATCCCAAGGAGTGGACAGGGAGCTGGACTAGGAATGTCAGCCAGTAGTCATTTCAGTGATTTTCTTCTCAAGGGGACTTGTGTCATGGGGCAAGGAAATCCCAACAGTAAGAGCCGGTATGAAGTGAAGGCTGGAGAACCAAAGGCTGAGAGGAAACAGCCAGATGAAGGGGAGGTGTTGCCGAGGGTGATGGAGGCACAAAGAAGTCAAGCAGCAAAGGGAGCCAAGGAAGAACCCCGGAGAGAACTCACAAGGCAGAAACAGTCAGCTTCACATCCCAGCCAAGTCAAAAGAGCTCCAGGCACATGGCAAGATGTTCAACACTGCTAATGATTAGAGAAATGTACATCAAAACCACAATGCAGTATTACCACCTCACATAGTCAGAATGGCTATCATCAAGAAGACAAGTAACAAACGCTGGAGAAGGTGTGGAGAAAAGGGAACCCTTGTACACTGTTGGTAGGAATGTAAATTGGTAGAGCCACTATGGAAAACAGTACGGAGGTTCCTTCAAAAATGAAAAATAGAACTACCATATGATCCAGCAATTCCACTTATGGGTATATATCTGAAAGAAAAAGAAAATTCTAACTCAAAATGATATAATGCATGCACGCTATTTACAATAGGGTTCATAGCAGCCCTATTTACAACAGCCAAGACATGGAAACAACCCAGGCTTCCATCAACATATAATTGGCTTAAGAAGATATGATGTATACATATACACAATGGAGTATCACTCAGCCACGAAAAGAATGAAATATTGCCATTTGCAGCAACATGGATGAAATTAGAAAATATTTTACTTAGTGAAATAGCTCAGAGAAAAACAAATACAGTATGATATCACTTATATATGGAATCTAAAAAATTAAACAAGTGAATCTATCTACAAAACAGAAACTGACTCACAGACACAGAAAACAAACTAATGGTTATCAAAGAAAAGGGGAAGGAGTATGGGATCAACAGACACAAACTATTAAACATAAAATAAACATAAATCTCCCTGGTGGCTCAGGTAATAAAGAACCTGGTTGCAATGCAGAAGACCCAGGTTTGATCCCTGGGGGAAGATCCCCTGGAGAAGGAAATGGCAACCCATTTCAGTATTCTTGCCTGGAAATTCCATGGACAGAGGAGCCTGGTGAGCCACAGTTCATGTGTCACAAAGAGTCAGATATGGCTGAGTGACTAACACTTTCACTTTCAAACATGAAATAAGCAACATGGATTTACTACATAACACTTAGGAATTATATTCATTATCTTATAATAAACTACAATGGAATATAACCTGAAAAAAACGTAATCATTTTGCTGTATACCTGAAACTAGCACAGTATTATAAATACACTATACTTCAACAAAAAAAGAGAATGATGCCAACTCCATCCTTTTTCCCCTACAGTGTGAAGCCTCACCAGGCTCAAGGTGAGATACTAGAGAGCAGAAACCTGTTTTCAATAAAAGTTAAAATATCAATTAATATATCATGTTGCACTTTCTGACTTCTGATTCAAGAGTGGCTCTGCAGTTTAAAATGACTCTAGGTCATTTAATTACCTGACACTAATCAGGAAAGCCAGGTGACTGCCCAAAGTTTTAACCAAGGGCAGGGTGAAGGTTACCCCCGTGGAATAAAATCAAAAGGGAAAGTGTGAGATGAGCAGAAAGGAGCATAAGTTTAACCACAGAGGGGGGAGAAGCGAAGTTAAACATGCTGTGCTGATTCTGCAAGTCTTCTGGATATAGTAGAGAACTGAGCAAATCAATAAATGCGTTGAGGTGGGAGCCAGGCTTCTCACTACTGAAGAAGGGACAAGTGAATACGGAATGAGGAAAAGCTGGAAAGAACCCAGGGTAGAGCAACAGAAATTGGAGGTATTGGTAGGAACTTGTTACTTCTAAAACGTGTATATGAATGTCTGTGTGCACGGGGTTGTCTGTACGCACTATATGTGTGTATGCAGATTTGCATACACATATTGTGAGTACATGTATATGTTTCAAAGTTCTCTCTAAAAAGATATACAGATGACTAACAAACACATGAAAAGATGCTCAACATCACTTATCAGAGAAATGCAAATCAAAACCACAGTGAGGTACCATTTCACGCCAGTCAGAATGGCTACGATCCAAAAGTCTATAAGCAATAAATGCTGGAGAGGGTGTGGAGAAAAGGGAACCCTCTTACACTGTTGGTGGGAATGCAAACTAGTACAGCCACTATGGAGAACAGTGTGGAGATTCCTTAAAAAACTGGAAATAGAATTGCCTTATGACCCAGCAATCCCACTGCTGGGCATACACACTGAGGAAACCAGAATTGAAAGAGACACGTGTACCCCAATGTTCATCACAGCACTGTTTATAATAGCCAGGACATGGAAGCAACTGAGATGTCCATCAGCAGATGAATGGATAAGAAAGCTGTGGTATATATATACACAATGGGGTATTACTCAGCCATCAAAAAGAATACATTTGAATCAGTTCTAATGAGGTGGATGAAACTGGAGCCGATTATACAGAGTGAAGTAAGCCAGAAAGAAAAACACCAATACAGTATACTAATGCATATATATGGAATTTAGAAAGATGGTAACGATAACCCTGTATGTGAGACAGCAAAAGAGACACAGATGTAGAGAACAGTCTTTTGGACTCTGTGGGAGAGGGAGAGGGTGGGATGATTTCAGAGAATGGCATTAAAACATGTATAATATCATGTAAGAAACGAATCGCCAGTCTAGGTTCGATGCAGGATACAGGATGCTTGGGGCTGGTGCACTGGGATGACCCAGAGGGATGGTATGGGGAGGGAGGTAGGAGGGAGGTTCAGGATTGGGAACACGTGTACACCCGTGGTGGATTCATGTTGATGTATGGCAAAACTAATACAATATTGTAAAGTAAAATAAATAAATGGAAACTTTCTAAACTGAAAATAAATAAATAAATAAAAGGATCAGAACTACAGACAATAAATGCTACATGTCTAACACCCAAATCTTGGTCTCTAATACCATTCTCCATGAAACAGGAACCAGTGCTCTTCAGAAAAATGGCTGGTTCCAAGACTGGGGTAGAGATAAGCCTGGAGCAGCTTATAACAGAAAGAGAAATAATAGTAATAAACAGTGGGACCTATAACAAGTACAAAAACAGCTCCTGCTGACCAATTCTGGACAAAACTTGAGCAAAAACCTTAAGAATAGTAATGAATTACTAATCACTGGAAAAGATGTAAAGAATTTATGAGTTCACAGCTATAAAAGATAAATAAATGAGATAGAAGGGAGGGCCGCTGCTGACAACAGCATGTCAAGTGTCAAATGTGGAGGGAGTTCTGGAGTTGGAATCACCAGAGGAAATAAGTGGGTCCAGCAAGAATCATCACTGGCTATTAAATCCGGGTCCTAGGTAGATTTTGATGAGGAAGAGGATATCTTCATGGTCCAAAGTGTCTTCTCACAGATTATTCGTCGCAAGGGACAAAGCAGTTATTATGGAGAGAAGAAATCAGACCATACTTCGTCTGGGGGATCAAAATTAGTATCATCAGTGAGAGATAAATGGGCATTGCATGCCTCCCAGTACAAGCCTCTGAGAAGATGACTTCACCCAAGTGGCACTGTGGCTCAGAACTTGTAACCTAAAACCAATCTCAAGGAGTGAGACATGTTCTATTAAAAACAATCCAGGGAGACGAGTTCTTCAGAAATGTCAGGGCCATCAAAGACAAAGGAAGGCTGAGGTAATGGTCCAGATTAAAGGAGACAAAAAAGACATGGCAACTAACTGTGATCCTAACTCTGAACCAATCCCCGGGTAAATCAGGGAAAAATGTTCCAAAGGACATTACTTCATCAACTGACAAATTTGGGACACAAACACAAACTTGGGTAGATTAAATACAATAGTGTATCCCTGCTAAAATAATACTACAATAATAACTGTAATTGGATAAGATAATATCTCTATTCTTAAGAAATAAAAAGACTGAAATATTTATCTAGGAATAAAGGGCAGTGACATATCTAACTTTCCTGCAGATGGTACATGTTAACAGGAAGCAAATATAAGTAAAGGGCATAGAGCTGTTCTTTATATTATTTTTATATTTGCAACTTTTCTGTGAGTTTAAAATTATTTCAAAATGAAAAGCTAAAATATATGTACTATGGTGTGCTGCTTTGGCATTTGAGATTTTTGGTTTGAATTTCAGTTCATAAATGCCTGGACTTCTCATGTTTGTGACAACTATTGGAGAGACCTATGGATCTAGAAGAAAGGGAGTGACATTTTGCAAAAGGGCTTCTGTCTAGCTATCATGTGCAGAAATGCCCTCATCACCTACCTGGGAGTAACTTGCTCTCTCTGGGCCAAATCAATGCAAAAGTTTGTCATACAGCAGGTCTTGAACTATTAAGGTCTGACTTACTTTTAAATACAGGCTCCCCTTTTTTTATTACCCCAGACTTTGTTTAATGAAAGTACTTCTTTAATGTTTTCTTTTGATGTGTATTTAAAACATATTCCAACATCAAGAGTGTGGGTTTTTTAATGGTAAAAACTTACCAAGGTTCATAACCCTCTTAAAAAGAAGTTCTTCCATTTTTAATTATGGCAAAACACTGAGAAACAATTTTAGGTCACAGACATTCACACATAGAATTCTAATCATGAAAGCAGTGGGTGGCTTCCCTGCCTGCCTTGTGATGCTAAAAAAAAAGTACCCTTATGAGTCCCATCAATCAGGGAGTAAAATCATTTTGGCTCTCATTATAGTTATATGGAGGAAATATTTTTATGTTTTAATTTAAAGATATGGCTTCAAATAGCAAAGGGCTCAGCTAATATATTGAAACAGGATTCTCCAACCTTGCAGATTTGTATGGGGAATGGCTTGCAGCTGACTTTCTAAATAGAAGGCTGCATAATTAATAATACCCCACTAGATATCAGCTGAGCAGGAATGAGCCTAGTGGTAAGATTAAAATAAAATATTAATAAAATTGACTTCGGTACAGTCAATAATCAGTAATCAAAACCAACTGCACCGCAGTGCACGAGGCCTACTTAATTTGCAGTTTTACTCAGCACACACATCCAGGACCACCGGGGACCACTTGAGTTGCTTTACGGGGCTGAGGTAACAAGACTTAGCCATTACTAACAGGCTTTTTGCAGCTGCCAAAGAACTCGGGGTCAGAGATCGGGTCCATGAGGTAGGAGCGAATGATATTAGCCCGTAGACCTTTCGGTGCCTCGTTGGTCATTTTCACTCCATTCTGCAGCACAGACACGGGGAAATTTGGAGATGGGTAACTTGTCAACCAAATTCGGAAATCTGGATGCGTTGTTTCTATGCTTAACTCCTGCAACAACAACAAAAAATCAGATACATAAGATACATAAAATGGAAGGAAAATCTCTGGATCATGAGGGCCAGAAGTGAGAGGAAACAGTTGTACAAAATAGGGCTTACTGCTGCAATTGAAGGCAAAAGCCTTAAAATCTAATACTGCCACTGGAAGGACATATTTCACTGGGAAGGCCCAGAGGGTTGCCACTCTCCCTGATACAATTAAAACACATGACCATAATGTTTACAAAGGCATTACATAAATCAGAGTTGGCCATGACAAAGACTAAGACACTCCAAAAAATCTTGTGTCTTCACTGCTGTTGCTGAAATATTTATAGAAATACTTCTCTGCCCCAGAGCCATATTAAGAATGATGTCTTTTTGCTGTAGCCAAGCTGTAAGAATAAGCCACACACTCAAATAAATCAATATTAAGCCAAGTAGGGATGAACAAAAAGAGGGAGGTTTGAAAGGCAAGAAGAGCTGGTGTATCCTGAAGCGCTAAACCATACCATTATTAGCGATACTTGTTTATGGGGATAGTAAGGCCTGCTAGGAGGATAGAGGATGACAGAACACTCATGACTGTTGTGAAGGCAGTATCAGGCCTTGGAATAATATCACCAGGCTTGCCCTCTCTCCTGTTCCACTAACTCCTCCCAACTATCCATGTCAGTCATATCCGTGCTTTTTGAATTGCAAATCTTTATCAGTAAAAATTTTTTTTGAGCATTCATGTGGTGAAGGGGTGGGTGGGGAGATTGGAAGGATGCTTAGGGACATATATTTTTAATGAACAGTGAAGGTGCCATCCTTTTCTCCTACTGACTGGCTTATGCCTGGTGACTTAGGTAGCATGACTCATAGGACTCTGGGTCAATTTCACTATTCATTGGAGGCAGGTCTTGTCTCTTGGATTGACTCTCTAATGGGTATATGATACGATTTGACAGGCCAAGAGAACAGCCTAGAGACAGAGGAACTGTGAGGATACAGGCACAAACATAAAGCCTCTAATATAAGGCCCAAAGCATGAGAAGATGTTAGCAAGGCAAAAAATACTAAAGTTTTTCAGATAGAAATAAGATTTATTATGGAGGCGTACATTCTCGAGAAAGCATGTTCTCCCAGTGAAAGTGAAAAAAAGGCCAAGTGGCTGGAGCACAGAAGTCAAGACAGAAATGCCTGAGAAGCAGGCAGTGCTCAGATGAAGAAACCATGATGGGGGCATGAACATTGTCTTCACAAATGGAAAGCCATGGAAAGGCTCTAAGCAGTGAAGCATTATTCATTCACAAGTTCAGTAATGATTCCCTGATTATGTCCCATGAGCCAGGCATTATTCAAGGTGCTAGAGGTAAACCAGGGAACAAAAACAGTGCATGCTTACATTCTAGTGGGAGATAGACAAAGCAAAACGGTGACAAGTGGCATAAAGAACACCACAGTCTGCGTTAGTGTCAGGTGGATGTCTGGATAACGCAAGTTCTATCAGTTTAGTAGCCTGAAGGACTGTAAGTGAGGAGAGGGCTAGAGTCATGGGTAATTATTTGGACACATTTTTCTCTGTTGAAACCAAGTGCCAGGTTTTCTGTTTAGTCAGCTGAGCTACATGGGGTTTTCTTTCTGGAATCTCTGACCACAAAGATAGGGAAGTACCATGACCCACTACAACAGGTGTGTGGGAGGAGTGCTCTTCTGGTTTCAGATTCAGCCTTTGTGGCAGAATGACAGGCTGTGTGGGGGAGAAGTGAATTTCAGAAAAGTTACATCCTGTAGCCTTCCAGTTTAGACGGGCCACATGAATTTCCCCTGAAAAGCTTTTTTCATTGTTTTTGGTCCACTGCTCTAAAAAGTAAATTGCTTTCTATTTACCCTGTGGTTTATTCTTATCTTTGAGGCTGTGCCTCTGGATCAAGGATATTTCTGACCTGTGGGATGAGAACTCGCCCTTAGTAGGAGGAATTAGGCAAGGCCTGGCCATGGGCTGTCCTCCCGCTCCTAACTTGAGCCCACCTCCCCTAAAATCCAGCCAGGCCACTAAACCTGCCACCCGCAAATCACAGGAAAGGAGGGGAGTTACTTAGATGATATATGCATCACTAATTACACTGGGGGACTACCGTCTCATCAAAATAATCTTGCATTTTTACCTCGCAAACTTTTTCGAGGGTTGGCATCCAAGAGGTGGCAAGGTGACAATTCTGAAGAACAACCCATGTGCCTTCTTTGACAGCTTTTTCTAACATCTTCATTGCTATGGGCCCTTGGCCTTGACCAAGAGATAAAGAACTAAGTTTTGCTCCTCCATATCCCTGTATGAGGATAGTGAAGATGTCATTTAAAATCAAATTTTGAAGAAGAATCAATATTATCATCACAGGAAATGTTCATATTAAATACATTAAATACAAAATTTAATCATGTTGCATCCCTCAGAGCTCCCAAGCACACACAGCTCTAGAAAACTTTTCCCGATTAAGAAGCCAATAAACAAGATACAACACAAGCCAGTTCATGAAGGAAACAGTCATGGCAATAAATGAAACATCCTGTAGGGTCTTTGACTGTTGAGACAATAGGCAGGAAAAAGCTAAACAGACTTTCAATATGAGGAGATGAACAAGCCCTGCTATCATGAAGCAACTCCTAAAATTCAAAGCTGAAAACTATGAATAAAGCAGTGAACTTACCCCAGTCTCCTCCAGATCTTTGAATAATTATATCTTCACTAATTTGGTTACTGCATAAAGTTCAGGTAAAAATACCTATTAGCTTCTAATTTCCATTCAAGTTCATTTAAGGAAATCTGTGGGAATGTTTGCCTGGAATTCACGTCTCCTACATCCTTATTCATCTACACTTTTGGGAGATGGTGTCTGTGACTCCCTGGTCTATTTCTAGAGCAATTACCATCTGAATGCCACAGTGGAAGAGTCCTTGAGTTATGGGAGCAGTAGAGGAGAATGCCCTGTCTGAATATCCACAGTTCATTGACACAAACAGATAGAAGCAGCTGAAAACAATAGAGTTTTAAGGTACCTGATCATCAGCAAATTTTAGAAGGGCAGCCATGGGATCTGCTCCAGGAGAGAGCACGAATATCAGGGGTGCGCAGCAGTTACTGTCTGCAAATGCCTTGGATAGATCAAATGGGGGTGGTTCAATGAATGCACGCCCCAATCTGTTGGTTATAAATTCCTGCAGCATGGGAATAACCTAGAAAGGGAAAAGAAAGGATTTCAAGGAATATTTGAAATCTGCCTAAACCCTTAAAAGCTTCATATTCAAAGGTATTTTATAACAAAGGACTCTCCATTTTTTGTGTGTATTTGTAAACATTGATAAAGAGTCAAAGGCACAGTTGTCTTTTAGATGGAAAGTATACATTATTTAAACAATGTATGGCAAAACCAATACAATATTGTAAAGTAATTCACCTCCAATTAAAATAAATAAATTTATATTTTAAAAAAAAAGAAAAAAAAAACAATAAAAGGTAGGTGGTGACACCAGAATTCAAAGGCATTTTTCTTCCATTTAGTTAGTATTCAATATACCCTGGATGAAGAATATAAAAAACCTTAATTCTTTACTTAATTTTTAAGTACAACTTGACTATGTTTCAAAGTCCACCACTCAAAAGTAGATTCTAGTGTGATTTATACAATCCTATGCCAAGAAAGATTGATGTAGCTGAAAACACAAAGAAAAGGAAAAGCAATGTGAAAGAGAAAGCATACTTTCAAAAAAGAGGCAAAATTATGTCGTATAAACTTTCTGATACTATGCTTGTGCATTTCCTGGGAACATGCTTAAGAAAGAAAAGAACTTTGGGGCTCATGCGTCCCTTTGAGGCAGTGATGCGGAAGTAGACTTGCAGTAAGCAGCATGGCTGAGGTGCAGCTTTAGGTATATCATTCCTTCTTTTTGATGAAGAGTCCACACCTGGCATCTCTGGGCAATGGCTCAGGTGTAAGCCAAGCAAGTAGTAAGTTTAATAAACCAGTATCCATGTATCTAGCTTAACAAATTATGTAAACATATCCAAGGAGAAGACTCTTGAGAGTCCCTTGGACTGCAAGGAGATCAAACCAGTCCATCCTAAAGGAAATCAGTCCTGAATATTCATTGGAAGGACTGATGCTGAAGCTGAAGCTCCATTCCAATACTTTGGCCACCTGATGCAAAGAACTGACTCACTGGAAAAGACCTGATACTGGGAAACACTGAAGGCAGGAGGAGAAGGGGATGACAGGATGATATGGTTGGATGGTATCACCGACTAGATGGACATGAGTTTGAGCAAGCTCTGGAAATTGGTGACGGACGGGGAAGCCTGGTGTGCTGAAGTCCATGGGGTCACAAAGAGTTGGACATAACTGAGCAACTGAACAGAACTGATCTCACAAAGAGAAGTAACGAAGTGAAAAGAACAAGGAGACTGTCTTGAAAGCTTCAGAATCACTCCAACTGGACACCTGCTCATATTCAAGGATAGAGTTGTGTGTATACACAACACTCCAAATTAGAACACCGATTTCACCATCCTGTAACTTTTCTGAACTTAAAGGGAATTGCAGGAGCAATTTACAGATAGAAAGAAACTCAAAAAGGTGGTCTTCTCTACAGAAAGTGACAAATATCTCCAAACTTTAATAGTGCATCTCAGAATATCTATCCATACAAGATTTGTAAGTAACACTCATTAACAAGGCACAATACCTTAAAAATAGTGTTGAATATGTGCAGGTAGATGTGTGTATTGAGAAAGGAGAGAGGGAGAGACTGAGTGTGTGAGGATTGGGAGCCAAGAAACAGTGAAGGGATATCTTTACTTAAATGTTGTTAATGTCTCCACAATAGATTCATTCAAACATGGGAAGGTATGAATAACCAAGACATGGAACCAACCTAAATGTCCCTTGACAGATGAATGGATAAAGAAGATGTGGTACCTATCCACCCAAAACTATCACAACATTGTTAATCAGCTATGTTGTTGTTGTTGTTCACTTGCTAAGTTGTGTCTGACTCTTTGCAAGCCCATGAACTATAGCACATCAGGCTTCTCTGTCCTTCACCATCTCCCTGAGTTTGTTCAAACTCATGTCCATTGAATCAGTGATATCATCTAATCATCTTTTCCTCTGTCCCCCACTTCTCCTCTTGCCCTCAATTTTCCCCAGCATCAAGGTCTTTTCCAATGAGTCACCTCTTTGCATCAGGAGGCCAAAGTATTGGAGCTTCAGCTTCAACATCAGTCCTTCCAACGAATATTCAGGATTGATTTCCTTTAGGATGGACTGCTTTGATCTTCTTGCAGTCCAAGGGACTCTCAAGAGTCTTCTCCAACACCACAGTTTGAAAGCATCAATTCTTTGGCGCTCAGCCTTCTTTATGGTCAAACTCTCACATCCAAACGTTACTGGAAAAACCATAGCTTTGACTATATGGACCTTTGTCGGCAAAGTGATGCCTCTGCTTTTTAAAACACTCTCTAGGTTTGACATAGCTATTCTTCCAAGGAGCAAATGTCTTTTAGTTTCATGGATGCAGTCACCATCTGCATTGATTTGGGAGCCCCCCAAAATGAAATCTGACAGTTTCAAAATTTCCCCCATCTAGTTTCCATGAAGTGGTAGGACCAGCTATGTTCCAATACAAAATTAAAACTTTTCAAAAAGATGTGGTACATATGTACCGTGGAATATTATTCAGCTATAAAAAAGAATGGAGTAATGCCATTTGCAGCAACATGGAGGAGCCAGAGATTATCACACTAAGTGAAGTTGGAGAATGACAAATATCATATGCTATCACTTACATGTGGAATCTAAAGTACAATACAAGTAAACTTATTTACAAAACAGAAACAGACTCACAAACACACAAAACAATGTTATGGTTATCAAAGAGGAAAGGAGGTGAGAGAGGGATAAATTAGTTCAGGATTAGCTGATACACACTACTGTATGTAAAATAGATAAACAATAAAATCCTACTCTATACCACAGGGAACTAACTATGTTCAATATCCTATCATAAACCAAAAGAATCTGAAAATGAACATATATATATGTATAACTGAATCACTTTGGTGTATACCAAAAATTAATGCAATACTCTAAGTCAACTGTACATCAATAAAAAATTTAAAACTACGGAAAGGTATAGAAGAGTAATAACAAAATGTGTAAATGCCACAATGGTATGGATATACCTAAGGAGATAACTCATATATTGTTCCTGTAAAAGAAAAGTCTACTGAGTGAATGAATAAATTAGGATGTTCTCTTTTATGAAGGTGGGACTCTAATTATAGAAATTCTAAACAAATATTACTGAACAATAAATTCACCTACACATAAAGTTTCTATTCCAAGGAAATTATTTCATGTTTTAGATATTTTGAATGGGAACAGATATCAAGCTGATAGTAGAAAACTGAAAATATCCCCATTTCCTGTCTCAGACCTTGTCCTTGCCCTTTTCCCTATTATTCTTTTGCTATGGCTGTCTTTTCTCCCTAGGTTAAGAACAGTAACAATTCACAAAGAAAAACAAAATAGTTTTTAATAACCTCTCTCCTCTCAAGGCTAACCTCTTCACTAAATTAATAATTTTACAAACAAATCGAAAGCCCATGGCTTTTAAGTACATGGTTTCACTTTTAGGAAGTCTGAGCTCTGAGTGTTTCAGGCCGGGGTCATTCACGGAATTTGTGAAAAAATGGCAGACAGGAAGTGGGTCTTCTGGTAGTACAGGAAGACCCAGTTAGGGGTGCTCAAATGATAATTTTCATTGTTTCATTTTTAACATTAGAACTGAATAAGATCATAGAAATTGTGGACTTGTGGGCACAGTGGGAGAAGGAAAGGGTGGGATGAATTGAGAGTAGGTTGACATATATGCAGTACCATGTGTAGAATAGCTAGCTAGCGGGAAGCTGCTGTATGACACAGAGAATTCAGATTGGTGTGCTGTGATGACCTAGAGGGGTGGGGCAGGAGAGGAGGGAGGCTCAAGATAGGGGGGATATATGTATACTTATAGCTGACTCATGCTATTATACAGCAAAAACCAACACAACACTGTAAAGCAGTTGTGTGTGTGTGTGTGTGTGTGTGTGTTAGTCGTTCAGTCGTGTTCAGCTCTTTGTGACCCCATGAACTGTAGCCTGCCAGGCTCTTCTGCCCATGAAATTTTCTTTTCTAATTAAAAAAATTAAAACACAATAGTCAACACAAAAATTAAAAAAAACAAACAAACAAAAAAACAACTGAATGAGACCAGCTGTTCCCAAGACTAAACAGTAACTTCTGAGGCAAATGAAACTGCAAGCTATTCAGTTTGGAAGGTGATAGAATTGGGTTTGCTCCTGCAATCTGATTATGCAAGCAAAGAACTATAAAATAAAAGCTGTCAGGAACAAAAATTACAGACTAATTTAGGCACCCATCTTCCCAAAGGCAGAAAAGAAGTTTGTGGTCTTCTATGTATGTTTTTCTGTGTCTTGCAAGTTCCTACAAGATTTATCTGAGGTTAGAGAAACATATTAGCTTATATTTGACAAGTTTCTTATTAAAAGCTGTTTAATTTGCTTTTTGTTTACAGTCCAGAAGAAGAAAACTGTGGCCAGAAGCTCTTCATTTTGTAAATGGGCTCAAAACATTCCATACCTCAGTATTTATACATCTCATATGCTTTTGTCAATAAAGCACTATAAACTATTGAAATCCAAGGAAAGTGCAAACATTTCATTTTTCCTACTGGTGGTTTAGTGAACATCTTTTACATTTTTCCAAATTAGAGCATTAGAGAACCTAGCATTTGTGGCTTCTTACAATGGGATGGAGTTGGTTTTGAAGGGAGAGCAGTGGAAAGGAGACAGAAAAAAACTATGGTGACAAATAATATATACTTTATGTCAGAGATCAAACAATTACGATTTCCCTAGTGGAGATATATATATTTCATGACTTAGAGATAGCAAAGAAATAAAATCTATTTATGTAGTACTAGCCCAATTGTTGGAGAAGGCAATGGCACTCCACTCCAGTACTCTTGCCTGGAAAATCCCATGGACGGAGGAGCCTGGTAGGCTGCAGTCCATGGGGTCGCAGAGTTGGACACAACTGAGTGACTTCACTTTCACTTTCATGCATTGGAGAAGGAAATGGCAACCCACTCCAGTGTTCCTGCCTGGAGAATTCCAGGGACAGGGGAGCCTGGTGGGCTGCTGTCTATGGGGTCGCACAGAGTCGGATACGACTGAAGCGACTTAGCAGCACCAGCCCAATTGTTAGCCTTATATAGCACTGTTCCTTTCTCTGACATGCTAATACTACTTTGCTTTGGAAAATTATTCTTTTCAAAGCATAATACTACAGTCATATATCATTTTTAAATACATAGGTTCCAAAATCAGTGATTTATGACTAGGAATTAAAGTACCTGGTAATAGCAAGATTGAAGGGTTTGAGGTTGCAAGTAATAAAAGAGCATGTTAATAATTATTTCTATATTAAGGATTGTAGGTATGATGGTATAGATAATGGTAACTAGTTTCTTTACCATCTGACCCATGAAAGATGTCCAAAAAGTGTTAGTCACTCAGTCATGTCTGACTCTTTTGTGACCCCATGAACAGTAGCCCTCCATGCACCTCTGTCCATGGGATTTCCCAGGCAAGAATACTGCAGTGGATAGCCATTCCCTTCTCCAGGAGATCTTCCCAACCCAGGGATCGAACCCAGGTCTCTTCCATTGCAGGTGGGTTCTTTACCATCTAAGTCACCAGGGAAATCTGATAATTATTTATATATTAAGGATTACAGATGTGATAGTATAGGTAACAGTAACTAATTAAATGGTAACTAGTTAACTTAGGATAAATTGATCTATGCTATAGTAGTGAACAACTTCAGGATATCGGTGGTTTAACACAACAAAAGCTTACCATCTCAGAAAAGTCATCTGAGTGTCCAGGCAACAAACTCTCCCTGCTCTGACTCAGCATTCCAGCCTGTTTATGGCACTTAAATATCAACATGTGATTCCCCAATTTTGATGGCAAGAGGAATATTCTGGAGACTCTCACAATGATAGCTAAATGCTTCCACCCTGACACTTCTGCCCACATTTTACTGGCCAAAACAAGGTTAATGGCCACAATGCCCCCACCTCAAGTATACACGGGAGAGAACCAGGAATACTGCTGAGAAGTATTAATGTTTACACTCTTCCACCCATGCAAAGAAAACTGTAGAGGAGATATGGAAGCATATATGAAAAAGTTATAACACACAGTGCTAAAGCATTCTGCAGAGGAGTTAAGAGACTTAAGAGAAGTAGGACTGTAAGTTTAACCTCGACTGATTCAAAAAATGAACAAAAGTCCCTCAGCTTGAATATCTAAATTTCCCAGCTCCCTCATACTCACTTGAAAAAGAGAGTGACTATGGAAAATAATATTTGATCTATTTGGTACTCAATGTATTTTCAGATTAAAATGTCAAATTTTTCAAAACAAACTGGGGAAAAGAAATTTATAGATGAAACTGCTGCAGTTAGGAAATGGCTCATTAATCACTTTTAACTAAAAAATATAGACTGTGATCAGAAACTTCTCTGTCAAATATTGAGGGCAGAAAGTTAATGGTACACAGAGAACCATTTAGTGTAACAGTTTTTATCTTAGAAAACAAAGTAAAAAATCTTTGAAAATTTAAAAAAAAATTTAAAGGAAGAAGTCATGTTAGACAAGAGTTTGAACTATTTCATATTCTTTCATATTTAATATTTGCAGTGAAAACTTCTGAGGCTGAATGCTAATAGTTTCAATGAAGATTCATTTTTAAAAGGGCCCCCAAGCTGCAGTTAAATAAAGATCTTCAACAACGGGAACTATTTCCAGCATCTAAAAACTGGGCAGCACTATGACATTCAGGGACCCTTGGCATACTGTGGACCCCTTCTTCCATCAATAAATAGGAAAAAATGTATTTTTCAACTGTTTTTGTATAATTAAAATATAACAAACTGGTATATTTTCTCATTTTAAAAGAAATTAAAGCACTTTCATGAACTCCTAAGAGTATCATGGACCCGAGGTCCTATGCTTAATGGATAACTAGGCCCTGGCTAAGGCCACACTGCCAATTCAAGAAAGAATGACACGTGTTCATCAAACAGACCCTGACTTACAGAGGAAAGAATGCCTCTATCTTGTGTTATCACTGATGTGTAGAAAATTTTTTTAAAAAATAAACACTGTCTCCATCATACAAGTGTTGATCTTTCTATTGCTGTTAGAAAGGAAGTATTATCTTATATCCTTAGCAACTCAAACTGTGAATACAGTAAATTTTGAAGTAATTATGTATACTTTTACTCAAGTAGTAACAGTGGACAATTAGAATATATTTTCAGTTTTTCTTCCAACATTCCCAATGTCTACAGTTCCTCAGAATTATGTGGATATCTCTGTGGATACGTGTCTTTACGCTTAAGTGAACAGTTTGTTTTTTAAAATAGAGTTTAATAATGCAAATGAGGATATCAATGAGTACTCTCATTTGTTGATATGACAGGTCAGCTGATTCACTGGTTATATAATTTATTACTTAAAGAAATGAAAATTAATAGTGTTGGTATTTTCCTTTGTGGTGAGCGATTATGAACATCTTAAAAACAATATTCTACTAGCTTTCCAAAAGCCAATAAAGAACTATGTACAGATAGATTTCATCTTTTATAGCAGTTTGCTTTATCTTAACGAGTGCACTGCCTGACTCTTCATCCCTGATAAAGCATGAAACCACATGCTTTGAGGAACCAGAAGGTGTAGTAAATCAGCTTCATGTAAACAACATTGACCAATTTCATCAAAACAGTAAGAACAAAAATGTAAAGGAAGTAGATTGTCCATTCCTTCTCCAGGGATAAAAGGAAGAGCTGTAACAGAAATAAACTATTAAACATAATCTGGTGAATTACTAATTTAGTGCAGTTATAATAAATATACACTTCTTAAAAAATGGCTGCATTAGAGGGAATTGGGGTTATTTCCTGCAGACTCCTTTACCAACCCACCCCTAAGGATTACATAAGGAAACACATGTTTGGCTGGCATGTGGAGCTAGGAAGGTCTGGAATTCACTGAGCAGCTTTCAAAGACAGCATTTACCTTGTCCGGCCTCAAGCAACGAATGATAAGCATCCTTTGAAACTCACTTGTTTTATCTTCCCAATCGTCAGGAAAAACCTCATGATGTGGTTCCTAAAATGACAGTGGATATAATTCAATATTATTTGGAAGACTTAATAAAAACCCCAAAACTCAATATTTGGACTTTTAAATTCAGTTTAAAGAAAACATAAAATGATTAAATGAAATTAAGAATGCTAATGTAAATTACATTAGATTGGGGCAAAGCTATGAAATAGGAAATAAAAAGAAAATTTTAACTGCCAATAAAATCAAGACTAAGACATTAAATAAGTAGGTTAGTGTCAATATGAACACTAATCAATAGCACAAATGGTTCCTGTTACTACAATAAATGTGCATTAGGTCTTTTGCCCATTATTTCTCCAAAGGCATTTCACACCCTGCCAACTAACTACTCTCATTCAGTTCAGTTCAGTCGCTCAGTCATGTCCAACTCTGTGACCCCATGAAAAGCAACACGCCAGGGCTCCCTGTCCATCACCAACAACCGGAGTTCACTCAAAATCATGTCCAATGAGTCGGTGATGCCATCCAACCATCTCATTCTCGGTCGTCCCCTTCTCCTCCTGCTCTCAATCTTTCCCAGCATCAGGGTCTTTTCAAATTAGTCAGCTCTTCAAATTAGGTAGCCAAAGTATTGGAGTTTCAGCTTCAACATCAGTCCCTCCAGTCAACACCGAGGACTGAGCTCCTTTAGGATGGACTGGTTGGATCTCCTTGCAGTCCAAGGGACTCTCAAGAGTCTTCTCCAACACTACAGTTCAAAAGCATCAATTCTTCGGCACTCAGCTTTCTTTATAGTCCAATTCAAACATCCATACATGACTACTTTTGATATGCTGTCTAGGTTGAAAGAAAAGTTATGACCAACATAGATAGCATGTTGAAAAGAAGAGACATTACTTTGCCAACAAAGGTCCATCTAGTCAAGGCTATGGTTTTTCCTATGGTCATGTATGGATGTGAGAGTTGGACTGGGAAGAAGGCTGAGTGCGGAAGAATTGATGATTTTGAACTGTGGTGTTGGAGAAGACTCTTGAGAGTCCCTTGGACTGCAAGGAGATCCAACCAGTCCATTGTGAAGGAGATCAGCCCTGGGATTTCTTCGGAAGGAATGATGCTAAAGCTGAAACTCCAGTACGTTGGCCACCTCATGTAAAGAGTTGACTCATTGGAAAAGACTCTGATGCTGGGAGGGATTGGGGCAGGAGGAGAAGGGGACGACCGAGGATGAGATGGCTGGATGGCATCACTGATTCGATGGACGTGAGTTTGAGTGAACTCCGGGAGATGGCGATGGACAGGAAGGCCTGGCGTGCTGCGATTCATGAGGTTGCAAGAGTTGGACACGACTGAGTGACTGAACTGAACTGAGGTTGGTCATAACTTTCCTTCCAAGGAGTAAGCGTCTTTTACTTTAATGGCTGCAGTCACCATCTCCAGTGATTTTGGAGTCCAGAAAAATAAAGTTAGCCACTGTTTCCATTGTTTCCCCATCTATTTGCCATGAAGTGATGGGACCAGACGCCATGATCTTAGTTTTCTGAATGTTGAGTTTTAAGCCAACTTTTTCACTCTCCTCTTTCACTTTCATCAAGAGGCTCTTTAGTTCTTCTTCACTTTCTGCCATAAGGGTGGTGTCATCTGCACATCTGAGGTTATTGATATTTCTCCTGACAATCTTGATTCCAGCTTGTGCTTCCTCCAGCCCAGCATTTCTCATGATGTACTCTGCATAGAAGTTAAATAAGCAGGGTGACAATATACAGCCTTGATGTACTCCTTTTCCTATTTGGAACCAGTCTTTTGTTCCATGTCCAGTTCTAACTGTTGCTTCCTGGCCTGCATACAGATTTCTCAAGAGGCAGGTCAGGTGGGCTGGTATTCCCATCTTTTTCAGAATTTTCCACAGTTTACAGTGATCCACACAGCCAAAGGCTTTGGCATAGTCAATAAAGCAGAAATAGATGTTTTTCTCAAACTCTCTCACTTTTTCCATGATCCAGCGGATGTTGGCAATTTGATCTCTGGTTCCTCTGCCTTTTCTAAAACCGGCTTGAACATCAGGGAGTTCATGGTTCACGTATTGCTGAAGCCTGGCTTGGAGAATTTAGAGCATTACTTTACTAGCATGTGAGATGAGTGCAATTGTGCAGTAGTTTGAGCATTCCTTGGCATTGCCCTTCTTTGGGACTGGAATGAAAACTGACCTTTGCCAGTCTTGTGGTCCCTGCTGAGTTTTCCAGATTTGCTGGCATATTGAGGGCAGCACTTTCACAGCATCATCTTTTAGGAATTCAAATAGCTCAACTGAAATTCCATCAGATCCACTAGCTTTGTTTGTAGTGATGCTTCCTAAGGCCACCTTACTTCACATTCCAGGATGTCTAGCTCTAGGTGAGTGTGAGTGATCACATCTTCATGATTATCTGGGACATGAAGATCTTTTTTGTACAGTTCTTCTGTGTATTCTTGCCACCTCTTCTTAATATCTTCTGCTTCTGTTAGGTCCATACCATTCCTGTCCTTTATTGAGCCCATCTTTGCATGAAATGTTCCCTTGGTATCTCTAATTTTCTTGAAGAGATCTCTAGTCTTTCCCATTCTATTAGTTTCCTCTATATCTTTGCAGTGATAGCTGAGGAAGGTTTTCTTATCTCTCCTTGCTATTCTTTTGGAACTCTGCATTCAAATGGGTATATCTGTAAGGCCTCCTCAGACAGCCATTTTACTTTTTTACGATTCTTTTTCTTGGAGATGGTCTTGATCCCTGTCTCCTGTACAATGTCACAAACCTCTGTCCATAGTTCATCAGGCAGTCTATCAGATCTAGTCCCTGAAATCTGTTCCTCACGTCCATTGTATAGTTATAAAGGATTTGATTTAGGTCATACCTGAATGGTCTAGTGGTTTTCTCCACATTCTTTAATTTAAGTCTGAATATGGCAATAAGGAGTTCATGATCTGAGCCACAGTCAGCTCCCAGTCAATATCACAGTAATCCAAGTCTATGCCCCAGCCAATAACGCTGAAGAAGCTTTAAGTTGAATGGTTCTATGAAGACCTACAAGACCTTCTAGAACTAACACCCCAAAAGAATGTCTTTTTCATTATAGGGGACTGGAATGCAAAAGTAGGAAATCAAGAAACACCTGGAGTAACAGGTAAATTTGGCCTTGGAGTACAGAATGAAGCAGGGCAAAGACTAGCAGAGTTCTGCCAAGAGAACACACTGGTCATAGCAAACACCATCTTCCAACAACACAAGAGAAGATTCTACACATGGACATCACCAGATGGTCAACACCAAAATCAGACTGATTATATCCTTTGCAGCCAAAGATAGAGAAGCTCTATATAGTCAGCAAAAACTACTCTCATTATCTATTTACAAAAATAAACATTTATTGCAAACAAAGAAGGCTATACATTACTTTTTATTTTGATAAATTTTGATACCTATTCAAGAAAGGAATATTTGGGAATGTGTATATTAAAGAAGGTGCTTCCCAGGTGGCACAGTGGTAAAGAATCCACCTGCCAATACAGGTAACTCAAGAGACTCAAGTTGGATCCCTGGAGTAGGAAATAGCAACTTGTTCCAGTATTCCTGCCTAGAAAATTCCAAGGACAGAGGAGCCTGGCAGGCTACAGTCCATGAGGTTGCAAAGAGTTGGATGCGACTGAGCGCATGCGCTTTCCTTCCCCTTCCCCCCCTACACACACAAAGTAAAGAAGCAGCCAAAGAATGTTATTAAAAATATGCAAGAAGAGATGTATCAAGATCCCAGGAGGAGGAATAAGCATGGGAAAAGAAGATCCTTGCATCTTTGGAACAGCTGGGAAAGCTATGGGTATCTCAGGTCAGAAATCTCCATGCTTCAACATAGGGAAATTTCTATTTACACTAGACTCAACTACATAGAAAAACATATTTGCCTCTGGAAAAAGTATTTTTTTATTACTAACAAGGATCAATCCAAAAGAGATCCAAACCAAAATATTTAAATTCATGTGCAGACACATTCTATCATGTATAGTACAATAAACAGGTCACCGAAGTCTTCTCCACACATCCTGCTTTTCCTTTGCTCCAAACCCCAACTCCAAAAAGAACCGTTGCATATTAAGCTGAAGGAAAGCAAAATATCAAAAAAGTAGAAACACTAGAAAAACTTAACCGGGAATCACAATATTAGCCCTTGTGCTAAGGAAAAAGTGAAGGAAGGCAACAATTTGTTTATATTCCAGAAGGGAAACTGAGCATCATGGTATATGTTAGCTACAGTAATCTCCAACTAGCAAGATCAGGTCTCATGAAAATTATTTGAGAACTATTATTTTTTCCCTCTTGTCAAATGACAAAAATATTTATTAGTTTGTGCCCTGTGTTCAGAAAATCTAAACAAAACCTGTTCTATAAAATTTTACGTCATCTGCCATTATGACTGCCAAAGTCTAAGTTGATAATAAAAACCTGGCATGGAAATCCAAAAAGAGTACTTTTAAGGACCATGCAACTTTTTTGCATCTTTACAGATTCCAAGGAATTTAAAGAGAAGTACAAACAGAGCCAATTAGAAAGTGGGGATAGCCTAATCGAAACATTATATTTGACCAGCTGTTTAATGCTTACTTACAGACAAGAATAAATTATTTGACATTTTCTCCATTTAAAAACTTTGCAACAAGCAAGAGAGTTAAAAACATACCAAACTGTCATATACTTTTTTCCATCCATCCTTTAAGCGCATAAACTCCCTACGAATGTTTCTGAAGGCAGACAAATCATCCAGTCGACATATTTCATCCCAAGATTTTTGAGGGAGCCATGTACAAGGGTTAGCATGAGGATTATCCAGGCCAATGCCACCAGTTAACAGAAATCTCCACTCAGCTTTATTAATCTTTGGAAAACAAAGTAGCGTAAAGAGTCAGAAATGAGTTCATCATATGCATAGGTAACCTACAACCATTTTAAAAAATTGACTTATTTTCAAGTTTCAAATATCCCCCCATAAAATTCTAGTTATTGGTATAGGTCAGTATTGATTCATAAGAAATCAATGTATTCATTATAAACAGTTTTCAAAATAGTTTCATTTTAGGGAGCTACTTGTTGATAATTTTCCTCCAGAATTTCTGATCAAAACATGGAAATCTGAATTTTATTCTTTTTTAATATATGCCTTCCAAAATGACTGCTAAGAGTTTTATTGTCTGTAAAAGTGTGGGAAGACAGAAAGCCATGTACTCTGCCATGTTTTCAATTATTTTCTATAAAATATAATGAGTTACTGCTATGAAATTTTTGCAAGAAATACTAAAATAAACATTTCTTCAAAATCCAACTAATACAGCGCCACATGAAATTAATAAAGCTTAAACACATGTGTATAAAATAATGAATTTACATACCTCTCTTCCATTCTTAAAGTGCTTCCCATATTTTAAGTAAACAGATTTGAAACATAGCTAAAATTATTGAATGGTATTGTTAAGCCCAATGGTTAGATTTGACAAACTTGCAAAAGTTCCTAAAACCATTACCATTTATACTATTACTTGGGGTACATATATCAATATATCTAGTAAGTTTATATGCATCCTTATATATGAGATTCTGATAGAAACTATTTCAAGCTAAAACATACAAAAATTTAAGTAGCAATATTTACTTAAGGAACTCTGCGTAATTTATTTTTCACCTGTGAAATTCAGTCTAGTTGTGATATCTTGCCTTCACTATAATAATTGCTAACTATTAACAATCCTTTTATATATATTCCCACACAAATTCATAAATTAATGAATTCACATTAATACTTTCTCCCCATAAATTAGAATAGTACTGACCAATCGCTCATGTATCAGCAGATTTACAGTTAGACAAAAGGAAAAAAGTAGTTTATCCTTTTCAAAGAGGGATCGGCAGACGTTAACATAAAGGGAATAAGTGAAGTGATCCTTGAGAATCTGAAGCCTAAGGGTCAACAGAAAGAAAAGTAAATAAATAAAAATGCATTATTCTCTCAAAAAATGCTCTTGGGGAAACCTATTATAAACCATTTAGATGTGTGTTCTTCTAATAAACTCTCTGGTTAATTACTCTTGAAACAAATCAAGGATTCTCATTAACTGGGGGCACCAATTTGAGAGTTACACAATGTAGGAATACTTCAGCAGAATTGCATTTTTACCATCAACTGACTTTTTGTTACAAATCTAATCTTCCTTTTGGAAAAAAGGTCAATGCATGGTATATTAATCTATTACATTAACAGTTTTTGGACTATTTAAAACTATAAAACATTTCTTGTGGCAAAACTGGATTTCCATATTTCATAAACTTTTACATATGTTCTATATGATATATTATTATAAATGAACAGATGAAAGTTAATAGTTTCTTTATTAAATTAAGTTTAGAAGAGGGCTACTCTGTTTATAAATCTATAAAAGCTGGACTAATAATATAACTTGATAAACTACATTTTTATTTACCACATAGACAAGTCATAGAAATATGAATAATCACAATATTTGCAACTAACAACGTCCTGCTACTGCTTCTACTGCTAAGTCACTTCAGTCGTGTTCGACTCTGTGTGACCCCATAGACGGCAGCCCACCAGGCTCCCCCATCCCTGGGATTCTCCAGGCAAGAACACTGGAGTGGGTTGCCATTTCCTCTTCCAATGCATGAAAGTGAAAAGTGAAAGGGAAGTCGCTCAGTCCTGTCCGACTCTTCGCGACCCCATGGACCGCAGCCTACCAGGCTCCTCTGTCCAAGGGATTTTCCCGGCAAGAGTACTGGAGTAGGGTGCCATCGCCTTCTCCAAACAACGTCCTAGTAAATGCTAACATGTGCGATTGATATTCATAGTAAACCTTAACATGAGAAAAATTATTATTTTCAATGCTGATGTGTGATACAGTGCTTCAAGGTATTCACGCTCCCTCTGATGAATTTGTTCATTTGAATAACCTTACAGAAAAGGAATTTATATCAGGCATCTGAAGGAAGTGAACACATTTGTCCTAATTTGGGGATTTAGTCAAAGGAAAAAATCAATGATGGTGACATTTATATTTATTACTGTGTTATTTATAATACAAAAGCTGGAGACTACTTGCAAATCTTACAATAAGAAAATTATGAAGAAAATTATGGTGCATTCATAAAAAGTATATTGTACAGCTGCTAAAATTATATTTCAAAATAATATTTAATAACATGGGACAATTATCTTGACAAAAGTAGAAGGGAAAGAAAAAATTCTGTGTGTGCACACAGGCATGTGTGATCTTGCATGTATTTTTGAGAGTGAGAGACAGAGGTTGATTTAAGTGTGGTTCCTGTAACAAAATTATATTCTAGTTAGATTTTTGTTTCTGTACATTTTGCTACAGTTATTTATTTTGCCATAATAAATTCTAATGCATTAAAATTTTATAGAGACAGATGATTCCAATTATTATGGTTATTTCATAGTATATACACAGTAATTATATATTGAGTTATAACATGTTTGGTATTACTAAATAATAATTATTATGAATAGCAACAATCAGAATACAAACAAAAAAAGATATTTTTATCTCTCATAAAAGAAAATTAGAAATAATTTTAGATCAATATTAAGATTTTCCAACAATTGAGTAGTCTAACTGTTAGTAGTCATATCCTTTCTATGCTTTTGTTTTAGCTATAAACTAAACAGCACCCAGAGACCACACGTTATCTAATGCTTTTTTGTCCAGCTTTATTGAGGTATGATTGACAAGTAAAAATTATACATATTTAACAGATTATCTGATGTTTATCAATGATTGACAAAAAAATGATTTCTATGAGAACTCTAATTTCTGAATGAGATCTTGCTTCCTCCTACTTTTTACTTAAAAATAAAAAAAGGAAGATTAAACAAGATTACTAGTAGAGTCTCCCTTGTTGTAGCCATTTTGGAACTCTATTTGGCAATATTTATTAAAATGAAATATATATATACTCTGTTATGATCAATTCCACTCCTGGATATGTACTTACCAGATAAATGCACATACAAAAGCCACATACGAGAGTGTACAAGACAGCAAAAATTCATAACAGCTCCAAGCTGGAAGCTACCCAAATGTCCTCAGCAGTAGAATGAATGAAAAATTTGTGGTATAGAGAAAGGACAAATAAAAATAAGAGGTCCAATCTTTTTATACTTAAAATGTTAAGAAGAGATTTCCCTCTCCTCTTTTTCCTTAGAGCATTTACTTTTGAAAGTTTAAAATTATAAGTACCTTCTCTTTGAAATATAGGTAAGCCTTTTGTCAACTTTACGACCCAGGAATGTCCCTTCTGAATATGAGAGCCATTTTCATGGGCTAACTTCATGGGCACCTGACTCTGAGCTGCCAAACTACGTCCTATCATAAAGATAAGCCATTCGTTTTTCTTCTGGATGAAGCCAGTTTGCTAAAGTCAGGAAAGTTAGATTTCTGTCTTTGTACTCGCTTAGTGGACTGCTGCTGGTGCTGCAGATCACATTCTAGTTTAATACTTTTTCAGTAAAAAACTGTTTTCTTTCTCAACTACTTTGTGGAGAAATTTTCTGGATTGGGAGAAGATTTGCTTTTACACTTCCCCAACAGTATAGGAGCATAGGGAATGTGCCCATATTTAACAATGAAAGTGAATAAACCACTTATTTGCACAGTGCAAAACAATATAAATTTCACAAACACAATGTTAAGTGCAAGATGTCAGATAAAAAAGAGCACAGACCATGATGTAATTCCATTTAAATAGCATTCTAAATTAGGCAACACTCATCTCTAGCTTTGAAAAGTCAGGACAGTGATTACCTGGGGGGATGATGTGGGTTATAGTGACAAGAAGGGGACACGGAGTGGTTTCTGGGCCATTGATAATGTCCTATGTCTTGACTTGGGTGTTAGTTACACAGGTGTGTCCACATAAAATTTTATTTTGCAAATGCTCCTGATTTCTGCATGTTTCTGTATGTATAGCAATAACTTCAAAGTTTTCAAATGTATTTTTTAATATTTACTCTTTGGTTGCAGAATTATATTTTTAAGATCACTGTAGTCATAAATATGATTTTCATTGTTTTCTAAATGAAAGGATTTTGACTAAAAAGAAAAAGGCACATTTTGTTTTCTGGACATCATTCAAATCTTACATCTGGGTAAAAGAATTTGATTTTCTATAAATTGTAAGGGGCTATATTATAGTTATGAAGAAAGAGATATCATATCCTCCTAATTTCATATAAATTTCATATAAATGAGATAGTAAAGGAACCAGTAACTATTTTTAAAGTCTCAAATTGTCCAAATTTATAAAACTTATATACAAAATAGGTCTTTAAGAGAAAAATCAAAGTTGTTTCTCTAGACTCCAACAGATTTTAAATTAATTAAAATGATAACACTCTGGTAGTCTTGTTTTAATCAAGATAGAAATTAAGAACTGCAATGAAAAGCAGAACATCATTTCCTGTGTCACTCTATGTGATTAGCTCTGTGATAAGTTCTAGATTCTAGGAATATTAAAAAAAATTATTGCCTCAGGGAACTCAGAATCTAATGTGGAAACCAGACATGCTTGTTCAAGTAAGTAACATAATGCAAATGGCTAGGAACTTTCATAAGAAAGGTCACTTAAATTTCTGTTTTCTGTATTTCAGTAATCCTTGCTCACCTTGAAAATGTCAGATACTGAGAGAAATATTTTCAAATTTCATAATATAAAGAGAAACTTTTAAACTCTACCATCGTGCATTCCTTCCCTAAATCCTCTTCCTCCCTTTCTTCACTTTCTCGTGGGCAGGTATTTGAGAAGGTGTTTGCTAAGCCAAGTGTCAGTGTTATACCTTCATTAGCCTCATATACAGGCTTGTAAAATAATGAATGATACTAACCAAAGATTACTCAGTCTAAGAATATCTAAAATTTAGCAAAATTCTACCATGATAAATGAAAAATTCACTATAGACTTAGATGAGCATTTTGGACTTCTAAAAGGTAACTCTTAAATGTGAATGATATTAGTAAATTGAGTTTCCTTTGTGAGTATGAACAGTTAGAAAACTGAAATATCTAGCTCTGTGTTGATCAATAAAGTTATAATGGGCAAAGATTGTAATTATTATCTTGTTCAAGAAATAATTTAATGTTAGACTCTATTAAAAACATGTTTTAATACCAAGCTAAAATTTATCTCACTGACAACCAAAAAAAAATGAAATTTTTATTCTCTCATAGACTATTCCATTACTTATTGCAATAGCCAACAGAAAAATAGGTATTTATAAAAACAAATATCACAATCACAGCAGACTGTTTTTTTAAAACTTTTTTATCTGTCAGTTTTATATACGTGTATATTAAAAGATGAATTTGTAACTTTTGTTTTTTTGTTTTAGTTTTTTATTTTTTAAATTTTAAAATCTTTAATTCTTACATGCGTTCCAAGCTCACAGAAAGTAAGAATTGTATCTTTTAGGGACATTACTTCCTCTTTCCATACCTCCAATCATAAATACATTTTGCAAATGATGAACAACACTTCCTCTTTTCAGTATTACATTATAATCCCATATCTCTGTAAACAATTTCCTGGCAGACTGAATTTGGACACATCTGTTCAATGTCTAACCCTCAAATTTATTTCATGATTAATCAAGTTCATTCTAGCTATATGGCTGTAAGGTAAACACCATGCTGAAACAACAGTGAAGGCCACCAATTACTATATTTCATGCATTAGTTATTATTTGTATTAATTAGTATTGCTTTTACATACCTTTTTGACAAAATTTCTGACTTCTCTGAATTTTCAATAGACAGGATGAAAAGGTTAATAAACCAGGTCAGTGAGTATTGGTACATGGGCTCGATGTTTGCTAAATCAGCAATAGAAAAAAACAGGATGGTGGAATGAACGGCAATAGGTCGATAGCCCATGCGGGTACTATCAATCTTCTTCTCTGTCTCTTCAGCTACTTCCTGCTTTTGAGAAATCTCATTAGCCAAAGCCTTGGAGGAAGATAATATCTTAATGGCAGTTTCATCTTCTAATATATTGCCTTCCGAAGATGAAAGAACTTCTAAAATCTTGTCTTCTATTTCTTTTAACTGCCTGGAATTAAAAATAAATATATTTCTCAGAAAAAGAAGAAATCATTAAAAATCACTTCATGTATATATTCTTTTATAAGAAACAGAGAGCATGTAATCTAAAGACATACACCACATGTGACAAATATCCGGAATGGTGATGCCATATAATTAATTCTTTATTTTGCAAAATGTCAAAAAGACAGGTCTTTCTGCTCCACTTCTCTTTCTAATGATCATTTATGTGGTAACTGGAGAGAGATAGTAAGCCCATCTACTCTGCCATCAAGTAGCTCAGCTCCCGGTTGAATAGAAAGTATCACTCCATTTATTTTCTGAAATATTTCATGATTTATAGAGCATTACCCTTTCTACCTATGATACAGATATTACAAGCAGAAAGTAATATGCAACATATTCATTCAGACTATGCTTTAGCAAAAACAGGTAGCCTCAGCTACATAATGAATACTAAAACTTTTGTGCTAAAACTTGGTGGAATAGTTGAAAATACATTGCCCTGACTTGTGGCAGGCCTTCTAATCCTTTCAGTGCCTGAGAACTTGTATGTAAAAAATATACTCTGCAATGCAATTTTCCAAATTAACATACAGACTGTTATACCTTTTATTTTCCACTCAAGTCTTTCCTTTCAATGCACCTATTAAATCTAACAACATAGATCTTTAATATGTACTTTAATTGATTCTAAGTGATCTTGAAACAAATTAAGAATAATTCTGTATTTTATAATATATAAAACCTTTTGTTTTCAGCTCCTTGTAATATTAAAGCTTGCTTTTCTTCTTCAAGATCTGGCCTTTCTCGTGCTACCACAATTCCCAAAAGCTGATCCTGCATCCCTTCAGAAGTGATCATGAAGTTTAACAGTGTCACCTGTAAATGAAAGTACACAACAATTGCATCAATATTTCTGTTGAGAAAGCCTCTGCTTATATGCTTCAAATTCTAGTCTTAAAGTTGACTCTAATATCACAGAAGTATACATGAAGGAGCTTCCCTGATGGTTCAGCACTAAAGAATCCACCTGCAATGCAGGAGATGTGGGTTTAATTCCTGGGTTGGGAGGATCCCCTGGAGGAGGAAATGGCAATCCACTACAGTGTGCTTGCCTGAAAAATCCCACGGACAGAGGAGCCTGGTGAGCTACAGTCCATAGGGTTGCACAGAGTCAGACACGACTGAGTGACTGAGCACAGTATATATGAAAGGTAGAATTTATGGAGACTGTGATTAAGGATATAGGCAAGCTGGATTGTTGAATTAAAAACCTGCAAAAGTTTCTCATGGTCATAAATGTAATATTCAGAGAGTTGTGTTTGGTGATCAGTTAATTCTTATTTCAAATTTGTCCAACTTCTGACAACCCATTAATCCTAAAGTCAGTCAGAGTCAGGCTGCAGGCCAACCTACGTATTGGCTGGACCAGCTGATTTATGTTTTAAGGAGCCTAGTGGCGTCCAAAAGCAGAGGAGATAAGAGAAACAAACAGAGACATAAGAGAAAAAAGAACACAGTGATGACTTGTCATGAGTATATATTAGGTTTGCCAAAAAGTTCGTTTGGATTTTTCCTTAAGATGTTTCAGAAAAACCCAGGGGCTTCCCAGGTGGCTCCCCAGGTGGCTCATGGAAAAAGAATCGCCTGTCAAGCAGGAGACCAGGGTTCAATTCATGGGTCTGGAAGATCCTCTGAGGAAAGAAATGACAACCTACTCCAGTATTCTTGCCTGCGAAATCCCATGGATGAAGGAGTCTGGTAGGCTACAGTCCATGGGGTCACAAAAAGTTGGACACAACTTGTGACTAAACAACAACAGCAACAGTATATAACATACTATTATATAATCATATCACAATACAGCACATTATATTGTGTCATGTCACATTACAATATGATACTCAGCCACTATTATGAACAAAGGAATACACAGTTCACCAGCATCCATCAAGATGCAGTCCGCTAAACCTGCTTAATCTCAGCAGTTAATGGCTCTTACGCACAGGTCTCTGCTGCCTGAGTCTTAAAGTTACCCATCTCCTGAGTCTTTCCCATACGTGGGAAAGTTATCATGCTTAGGTCTCTCTTTTTAAAAAGCAAAAAACAAACCATCCACACAATCTCTTTCAGCTCTTGAAGGATCTCTCTTTGTGCCTTCGTAACTATTAAATGTATAACTGAAAATGTTGTTTGTATATTCTCTTGTCTCTGCCTCACTTCATTTCTTAGGCCTCTACAATCTGCTCCCATTCCTGCCTCTACATACCCATCAATACTCACAGCAATGAATTATAGCAACTTTCTAGCTCTGGTCACCAATGGATCCATAAGCCAATAAACACCTGATCTTGGCTTATTTGACCTCCCTTGTTCCCCTGCTTTTTAAAGCATCTATTGTGCAGTCTTCTGCCCTCAAGTCTTGAATTAAGGTCTGCACCTGTGTCCTGAGCATCACTTCCCACTTCTCCCTTTCACATGCCTTTCAATGTACCTACCTTGAACTGACTGTGAAATCTCAGACACACAGACTATAAACCATCTGCATATGCTTCAGCCCTGACTGCTGAGTTGTGTTTTCCCACCTTCCTTGTAAGAGAATTACTTCCTCTTTGGAGACAGAGTAATTCTGTTTTTGTGAGAAATTTCCTACCTGCAAGCAGGAAGTGTAAAACAGCTCCTTGATGTACCCCTGTGGGGGTGCCTCTCCACCCACAACCAGTCACCTTCTCCATGGTACTGTCTTCGATTAAACCTCTCCCCCAGCTTGCCCCATGGCAGGCCTTGGATGCCACTAAGTGTGATTACATAGGCACTTGTAATCATACATTTATATGGAATAATAAACAACAATCCTTTAAATTGAGCGATTAAAAATGATTAAATGTTGTCATGCAATTCTCTACTGCTTCAGAATTTAGTCATGAAAAAATTATCATTAACGTTTGTAAGAGATTTTCCCTGTTAGGCTGAGAAACCAAATGTACAGATTACATTCTTTTCAATCCCCAAACCAGTGTCACAGTGCTCAGAGAAATGTCTGTTTGACAACTTTTACCTCAGACACAAGGAGGTATTCATTCATATTCCACTAATGTTAGATCTTTTGACATCAAGATTTTGCAAATCTAGCCATTTTGCTAACAAATATTTAAAACCATACAAATATGGCTTCAAATTTCATTTTCATTTAGATTCAAATGAATTATAGCAGCACAGTATCATCCCCTGGGTACTTTTGAAAGCAAAAGGTACATAAAAGATCCTAAAAATAAGATCAAGAGGAAGTATTTTAATTTGTAAATGAAAGCAAGTAACTGCCTCACTATGTTTTCTAATCCCTCTTTAATCAATCCCAGCAATTAAAAATAATGAAGCAATAAGACACTCTAGGGATCTCAAGGATTTCAAGAATGAATCATAAAATAGTTCCCTATCCACAGTGGTTTATGACTTCAACTATAACTAGTTATTACTGTACATAAATTGTTATTTATGTTATCTGTGATCTTTTCATAAATTTTACTGAAAAGTAAAAAAAGATGTTCCATGTGTTTTACTAAAAATGCTTTTTGGTAATGCAGCATCAGGATTTTATTTTCTTTTATGAGTCATTCTTTTCCACTTAAATTTGAAAGTTAAATAATAATTCTAATAGTTAACAATCATAATAGTATTGCTAGGTCTTATTATAAGCATTTTACATAGATTATTTAGTCTTCATATCACTCTATGAGCTAGACATTTATTATTCCCATTTTATAGATGAGGAAACTGAGGCACAGAGAGGTTAAACGACATGGCCAAAGTCATACAACTGGTAGGTGACAGAGCCGAGATTTGAATCAAGGAAGTCTAACTCCAGAATCCATGCTCTTCACTACTAGCAGATATTGCCTCTCCTAGTAGTACTTAACAAAAATTTTAGGTGTTTAGATAACATATTTGTTTCAATAATTATAAACAGTGGCTAAGAATTTTCATATTTTAACATTGTGTTTTAAAAACTAAGCTCAAAAAAAAAAAACCACAAAAAACAAACAAAACTAAGCTCAAGGGTCACTCCACCTTCCCCCAGTCTTCCTGGCTTCCTTGAATGTCCAGTCTAAGTGTGTCCCCAACTCTGAATCCTTCTATGCCTTTCTAGTCATAAAAAATGTCACTTGACATATACATTATTTACAGTGTAAGCCTCTTGAGAGCTTTTTACCTTTCATGTATTTTCACTTTTGAGGGCATGAATTATTTCATCTTCGTGTTTTCTCTGGCTCTATAGAGATGCCTATGTTCATTTAAATATTTCTAATAATGAACAGTGTTTGAATTCTCTGGATAAATCTTGTCTCTATATATGTTTCTTTCAAAATCTGAATATTTCTTAACATCCTCTCCTCTGAGCTTCTATAAATGAAAACTATCCTTCCCTCCCTCATTCATTCATTCTACAAAAATTTGTCAAACATCAAATGCCGACGAGGGCTAGGAACTGGGAATAATGAATGGAATAAGCTCCTGAAGCTTGGTTACAGGTCAACATCTCAAGTCATTTTAGTCACTGACTATAATTTTAACTTTACCTTTTAAAGGAATGTTTATTATTTTAAAAGAAAAAGTGATTAAAATCAGTTCCTTAAAATCAGATGGCAGCAAACTCATCCTGAGAAAGAATGAAGCGCTGTTCCTGAATCCTCATTCTAAGAATTAGCATATTATCATTTATGGCAAAGAAAGAATGTGCATGTGTGTCATCTATGTTTAACAGTGAAAATCTAAGAATAATATTGACTGCAGAAATTAAATTATCATGGTCTTTTTTCACTGCATACTGAAGGCTCCTTTGTTACTGACATGCACACACAAAAGCAACATTTGGAAATTATTATTTGGCATTTGGAAATGCCAAACAAGGACAAAATCCATTTTACTTAGAAAGACCTGTTTTCTTCATGGCTCAGGAGGAAAATACAGACTTGCAAAAGCTGGTAAAAAATTTATTTTAGATACTGGCCTTTACTGAAGTTTCAGGAAGATAATGAGGATTTCTTAGCTTGGTAGTAATATAAAAGCGGAAGTCTGGTGAATATTCAATGGTAGAGTCCCCAAGTCGTATGCATGTACTTCCACCCTGCTTAAAGGTCTGTTTTAGTAGAAGAGGTTCCAGGATCGGATCCAGTTCTTCTCCCACATTTTCTAGCAACACTGGAATAAAATCAGAAAAAGATTTCATGTTATTTTAAATAGTGACTATAAATTTCCAACTCTCAAAATTCTTTCAGCCTTCTAAATTGCTGCTGTTTCTGGTTGCCCATAAAACTATTTTTGTCTTCTGAGTATAAAGAAGTGCGCCATACCATCATTAAAAAGTCCACAAATAACAAATGCTGGAGAGAGTGGGGAGAAAAGGGAACTCTCCTTTGTTGTTGGTGGGAAAGTAAATTTGTGCAGCTACTCTGGCAAACAGTATGCAGGTTCCTCAAGCAATTAAAAATAGAGTTGCCATATGATCCTGCAATCCCAATTGAATTTGAAAAGATATAGCCACCTCAATGTTCACTGCAGCTCTTCTATCTTTAAATCTGTTTTATTCAATATCACTATGAGAGTTGGACTGTGCAGAAGGCTGAGCACCGAAGAAGTGATGCTTTTGAACTGTGGTGTTGGAGAAGACTCTTGAGAGTCGCTTGGACTGCAAGGAGATCCAACCAGTCCATTCTGAAGGAGATCAGCCTTGGGATTTCTTTGGAAGGAATGATGCTAAAGCTGAAGCTCCAGTACTTTGGCCACCTCATGCGAAGAGTTGACTCATTGGAAAAGACTCTGATGCTGGGAGGGATTGGGGGCAGGAGGAGAAGGGGATGACCGAGGATGAGATGGCTGGATGGCATCATGGACTCGATGGACGTGTCTGAGTGAACTCCGGGAGATGGTGATGGACAGGGAGGCCTGGCGAGCTGCGATTCACCGGGTCGCAAGGAGTCAGACATGACTGAGCGACTGAACTGAACTGAACTGATACTCACAAACACTAGGCATCATGTTGGCCTTTTCTCATCATCCTCACAACTTTGAAAAGCATCACATATTATCAACCTAGTTTTATAGATGAGGAAACTGAAGCAAGTGACTCTAATAGTTTTCATCTAGTGAACGACAAAAGGAGGAACTTGAACCAAGCAATCCGTCTCCTTGCACAGCGCTCTTAACCACTATGTGATATTACAAGCATTAAGAGCTACGTTCATGACTTCTATAATTTGATAGGTAAAAAATGCTATCAAAATGTGTATTTTGGGCTTGATGCTTTAGGTGCTCTTTGCCTAACTATACTTTTTTTCTAGAAACTGTATGCTAAGATATTTGCCTATTTTTCTGTCGCGGGGCATGTTTTCATCATTAGGTTTAGCTGCAAGTGATTAAAAAACCCCAAGTAATAGTGACACAAGCAAGAAGGAATTTATCTCTCATGTAAAGAGGAGCCTGAGGTAATCTGTCCAGGACTGAAAGGACAGTGTGTTTAAACTGTCAGAGATCCAAGTTCCTGCTATCTTGCTGCTTCACCATTTTTGGCATATGGCTTTATCTTGTGGGCCAAATTAGTCTTTCAAAGGAAATGCACATTGCAGCCATCAGAAGAAAAAAAAGAAACAGAAAAGAAAAAAGTATCGCTTAAGGGTATTTTCTGGGATTCACAAATGGCACTTCTACTTACATTCACAGAAGTTAGGAAATTTATTCCTTTACTTTGAATGGAATGTGCCCAGGTAAGCACAGGAGATGCTAATAGTAAGGAGGCAAGAATGATTACTAGGGAACAGCGGGCACCAAGTGTCACAATGTGCTAGCTTTTAAAACTTTATTTGTATTTTTTAATATTGTTTGTAGCAAACATCACCCCCAGTTCTCTGCTTGGTTTTAAATCTGTTTATATTTCTTTTTAAAATTCAACTTTTTCCTGTAGAAATTTTCAAACTTTTTTCAGAGGTAAAAAGGATGGTATATTCTTGCCAATTTCACCCAGTCTTGTTTCATCTATTCCTTATCTCACTCTGGATTATTTACAAACAAATTCCAGTCATCATAAAACTTCATCTGCAAATATTTGAGTAGGTATCTCTGAAAGTTAAAGACTCTTATTTAAAAATTAATATATTTAAAAGTTTTTTCATCAAATATCAAGTCAGCGGATATGTTTACCCATTGTTTTAAAATACTTCGATTAGTGTTGGACTGCTAAATTGGGATACAAGTAAATTCCATAAATGGTGATTGATATTCTCTAAGTTTTTTTATATATAATGTTTCTTGGCTTAAATTATAAATTTGTAGAGTCAAATGTATTATTTTTTTACCTTAAAAATTTTTTTCCATTGTATATTTTCTTAGAAACTTCTTTTCCAAAGGCAATTATTATTCCCTCATGTTTTAGCATTTAGGTCTTCTCTTTTTGTCTTTCATATTTAACTCTTTAGTTCAGCTGAAGCACATTTTGGTACAAGAATGATTTGATCAGTGAAAAAACAATGCCTTACTCAAGTCTTTTGTTGTTTTGTATGTGTGTGAAATTTTGTTATTTCTTTACTCTGCATTGTTAATGTCATCCTAGGTTTTTGTTTCATATGTGCTGTATGCTAAGTCACTTGATTGTGACCCCATGGACTGTAGCCCGTCAGGCTCCTCTGTCCATGGGGATTCTCCAGGCAAGAATACTGGAATGGACAGCCGTTTCCTTCTCCTGGGGATCGTCCCGACTCGGGTCAAACTCAAGTCTACAGAACTGCAGGCGGATTCTTTACCACTGAGCCACTGTAATTGGCATCGTTTGTGTGTGTGTGTGTGTGTGTGTGTGTGTGTGTGTGTGTGTGTGTGTGTGTGTGTGTGTGTGTTTTAATGAATTATCTACAATATAGTATTCCCTGCTGGCTCAGATGGTAAAGAATCTGCCTGCAATGTGGGAGACCTGGATCCAATCCTGGGTCAGGATAGAGCCCCTGAAGGAGGAAATGGCAACCCACTCTAGTACTCTCGCCTGGAGAATCCCATGGACAGAAGAGCCTGGCGAGCTATAGTCCATGGGGTTGCAAAGAGATGGACATGACTGAGCTACTAACACTACACTACTATCTACATTATCCTATGTGAGACTTCAAATTAGTAGGAAAAAATTTGCATACTGTGTTCAGCTGTGCAGCATATTGCATTCAAAGTTGATTAATCAATTACTGGGCACTTACTGACTACCCTCAAAGAGCTGGTGTTGAGAAACAGTTACATACAAAACACTAAGGTCCATTGTAGAAATCTGCAAATGTTTTAATCTTGGCACTTGATTGAACAGCTTGAGAGAGATGTCATAGAAAGAGGTGTTTGAACTGCATATTAAATTTGAAGGAATTCACCAAAATGATGGAAGAGTACAGACGAAAGCTAAGGGATGTGAAACTATGTCATTTGTTCCATGTACTGCCAGCTGCCATGTATTCCCATCTAACCCTCATCCCATGCATAATCTCTGTATCTCTCTTTATACAAATACGCTCAAAGACAGCAGAGGCCAAGTCTATATTTTCATGCTGTGTTTTCAATGGTACATGCCAGCTGCAAAATAAATATTTGTAAGATGAATGAATGAACAAAAAAATGAGGAAATGAAAGAAACACTGAACCAGAAGTAGCTTTGCCCAAGGAAGGCTCAAATAATGATGAGTTTTGCCCTAAATGCAAATTTTTTTTCACAGAGTTAATGCAAAGCCATTAAAAGCTCCTCTAAAACTGATTTCTTTTTTAAAAAATTAAAAAGGTATTCTTTAATTTTCCAGCTTTATTGAAGTGTGAACTGGTTAACATCAGAATATTAACATGAATAACATTCTACACACACCTTGACCACTGGTGTAGCTAATACAGATGTACCTTTATTTTCTAGAACATTGGCTTTCAAACTTTTTCTGTAAGCAGCAGGATACTTTTTTCAAAGAGGATTCTATCTCAAAGCTCAATATAAACAACAAAAAAGGGAGGTCTGCAGAGGCAGGTGGGTGAAGGCAAAACCTCTGCCTTCTCTACCCAGGCCACCTGGCAGGGATCAGCAGTCACTTTCCTGGAATAGGTCAAAACTTAAAGAGAACTTCTTAAATGGAAGAATCCTTAGTTGCTAATGTTTTAAAATTGTAATAGTAACTGATTCTTTTCCCTGAAGGCTAAATATAAAACCAGTTATAAAATCTGCCATCTGTTTCTCTTTCTATAATAGATTTAAAACTTTTCATTTCTCCCTGATGATTAATGGTGGAAGGCATTGTGAATAATCATTATCCATTTTTAAAGTATTCCATTCCAAAAAGTAGGTTAAAGCAACTGTGAGTGACACAGAAAGCACTGGACAAAGGCAGAAGATCTGGGGACTAGTTTTAACACTTCCCTTACCTGAAGACACAGTCTTAGTTAAACTATATAACTAACATCCTCTGTCACCTTACTTACCTTGTTAATAAAATGTAGTGGTTATTAGAATTACGAGGTGGCAAGAATACACAGAAGAACTGTACAAAAAAGATCTTCACAACCAAGATAATCACGATGGTATGATCACTCACCTAGAGCCAGACATCCTGGAATGTGAAGTCAAGTGGGCCTTAGAAAGCATCACTACAAACAAAGCTAGTGGAGGTGATGGCATTCCAGTTGAGCTATTTCAAATCCTGAAAGATGATGCTGTGAAAGTGCTGCCCTCAATATGCCAGCAAATTTGGAAAACTCAGCAGTGGCCATAGGACTGGAAAAGGTCAGTTTTCATTCCAATCCCAAAGAAAGGCAATGCCAAGCAATGCTCAAACTACCGCACAATTGCACTCATCTCACATGTTAGTAAAGTAATGCTCTAAATTCTCCAAGCCAGGCTTCAGCAGTACGTGAACTGTGAAATTCCAGATGTTCAAGCTGGTTTTAGAAAAGGCAGAGGAACCAGAGATCAAAGTGCCAACATCTGCTGGATCATGGAAAAAGCAAGAGAGTTCCAGAAAAACATCTACTTCTGCTTTATTGACTATGCCAAAGCCTTTGACTGTGTGGATCACAATAAACTGGGGAAAATCCTGAAAGAGATGGGAATACCAGACCACCTGAAACTGCCTCTTGAGAAACCTATATGCAGGTCAGGAAGCAACAGTTACAACTGGACATGGAACAACAGACTGGTTCCAAATAGGAAAAGGAGTACGTCAAGGCTGTATACTGTCACCCTGCTTATTTAACTTATATGCAGAGTACATCATGAGAAACGCTGGACTGGAAGAAACACAAGCTGGAATCAAGATTGCCAGGAGAAATATCAATAACCTCAGACATGCAGATGACACCACCCTTATGGCAGAAAGTGAAGAGGAACTAAAAGCCTCTTGATGAAAGTGAAAGTGGAGAGTGAAAAAGTTGGCTTAAAGCTCAACATTCAAAAAACGAAGATCATGGCATCTGGTCCCATCACTTCATGGCAAATAGATGGGGAAACAGTGGAAACAGTGGCTGACTTTATTTTTCTGGGCTCCAAAATCACTGCAGATGGTGACTGCAGCCATAAAATTAAAAGACGCTTACTCCTTGGAAGAAAAGTTATGACCAATCTAGATAGCATATTCAAAAGCAGAGACATTACTTTGCCAACAAAGATCTGTCTAGTCAAGGCTATGGTTTTTCCAGCGGTCATGTATGGATGTGAGAGTTGGACTGGGAAGAAAGCTGAGCACTAAAGAATTGATGCTTTTGAACTGTGGTGTTGGAGAAGACTCTTAAGAGTCCCTTGGACTGCAAGGAGATCCAACCAGTCCATTCTGAAGGAGATCAGCCCTGGGTGTTCTTTTGGAAGGAATGATGCTAAAGCTGAAACTCCAGTACTTTGGCCACCTCATGTGACGAGTTGACTCATTGGAAAAGACTCTGATGCTGGGAGGGATTAGGGGCAGGAGGAGAAGGGGACGACAGAGGATGAGATGGCTGGATGTCATCACTGACTCGACGTATGTGAGTTTGAGTGAACTCTGGGAGATGGTGATGGACAGGGAGGCCTGGCGTGTTGCAATTCATGGGGTCGCAAAGAGTCGGACACGACTAAGCAACTGAACTGACTGATTAGAATTACTATTAGATTTCAGACTTTTGTGGTCACAACTCCAAGTAAGAAATACATTTTAAATCTTGATCTACTCTTCACATGTGCATATAAAACTTTTACAGTTTCATGAAATAATGCTTACTTTACTCTGTGCTATATAGCTTAATATGTTTTACTCCACTGCATTTCATTTACAAATGCTGGTCATGACCCACTAAGTTGGTTCTCTCTGCTACAGTTGTGACCCATAGTTTAAAAAACACTGCACAGATTGTCTGTATGGCCTTTCTCATTATACAAACTATATTATATGTAACTATGTATGATTCTAATGTAATTAAGAGGTAATATATGAAAAAGTTGGCTTGAAACACAACATTCAAAAAACTAAGATCATGGCATCTGGTCCCATCACTTCATGATAAATAGATGGGGAAACTGTGACAAAATTCATTTTCTTGTGCTCCAAAATTAGTGCAACTGGTGACTGTATCCACGAGATTAAAAGACGCTTGATCCTTGGAAGAAAAGCTATGACAAAAAATGCTTTCCTATTAGAAAGCAGAGATGTTACTTTGCCAACAAAGGTCCATCTAGTCAAAATTATGGTGTTTCCAGTAGTCATGTATGGATGTGAGAGATGGACCGTAAAGAAGGCTGAGCACCAAAGAATTGATGCTTTTGAACCGTGGTACTGGAGAAGACTCTTGAGAGTCCCTTGGACTGCAAGGAGATCCAACCAGTCCATCCTAAAGGAAATCAGTCCTGAATATTCATTGGAAGGACTGATGCTGAAGCTGAAGCTCCACTTCAATACTCTGGCCACCTGATGCAAAGAACTGACTCACTGGAAAAGACCCTGATGCTGGGAAACGTTGAAGGCAGGAGGAGAAGGAGACAACAGAGGATGAGATGGTTGGATGGTATCATGGACTCAATGGATGTGAGTTTGAGCAAGCTTCAGAAGTTGGTGAAGAACAGGGAAGCCTGGCATGCTGCAGTTCATGGGCTTGCATAGAGTTGGACATGACTAAGCACTGAAATGAACTAAACTGATAGATAAACCACACAGTAAATCCCAAACAAAAAACTAATAAAAGTTGATTTTATCAGACACTGTCATAAGTACCCAAATTACAGTAACTCATTTCTTCCTTGCACAAAATATAAATGGGGAAATTGAGTCTCAGAAAGGTGACTGAACCAAGTACTGAGTAAAAGAGGCAGGTACTCTGATTCCAGAGCCAGGGCACAGTGGTCCTAACAAGGGTTAGTGAAGTATGTTCAATTTCTACTTTGATAACAGATATATTGTCTGATCCTGCCCATGAAACAAGCAAAATATCTGATACAGAGATCAGGTTGCCTCTTTTTTGGTAACTCTATATCATTATACTATAAGAACACCAGTCAGATGAATGAAATACTACTTGTGTAAGTGTTCGTGTGTCCATATATATAAACACAACATTTCATAGGTAGACTAAGATTTTTTCACCTCATTCTTATCCAAACCAAGCCTAAAACTGCAATTAATATATTAATATGCAAAAATAAACTGTCAGTAAGTCTGTTTGGTATATCTGTTTTTATTCTTTCCATGTGTCACTGGTTCTATTAGCAACTGGGATTTGCTTAACTTGTCCTGGGGCTAAACATGTTGTCCTTTCCTAATGCTGACAGTTTACTTGGTCAGGTACATAGTCAAAATTTGATAGACAGTATGGATTCAAAATGGGGCTAATAACCCCAATGTACTCAAATCATAAGTACTTTGGTTTATGTACACAGGTGTGGCCTGTGTATAGAACTTCATTGAAAAATTCTTGGCATGTTTTTAATTTCTCCAGTATAAATGGCAAGTCCGACACATAAAATGTATACCTACATCTCTGCCACTTTTGTAGGATAAGTATAAGTAGAGAGAAGAATAAAGAAATATTTAGATTAATGTGTTAAAATATTTTTGGCATATCAAGTGGCCGTTTTCATTGCAGAAGTAGAGCTATCATGAGAACTAAGGAAGGGCAAACAACAGACAAAAATTACAACAGCTAAATTAGCTATACTAGAAATCAGCTAATTTAAATTAGAAGACACATCTCAAATGAATCTTGGGACAAGGAAAGCATCCTAACCTGTTAGAGTTATAACCTCTAAAGTTCTCACTTGATTCATTATCAGTAAATAATGAAAGATATTAACAGAGTAATCATTTAAGATGAGCCTGACTCAAATACCTTTAAAAAAACCCTATGTCATTTGGGGTTTAACTGTGCCCTTTCCAGATATTTCTGTAATGCATGCTTATTGTTCAACTACATACCAGGGGTACCAAACTGGATGCAGTTTTCCAAAGTTCTGACATAGTCAGGGTCACTTAATTTAATAAGGTGAAGACTATTGGTTTTTTCCATGTTCTTGATCCATTTATTAGCCTGACCTTGAGGATCTATCATCAGAGGCCACCTTCTTGCATTCCTGAAAGGGAAGGGAAGACAACGCTGGTCAAGTCACAATTCATCTCTATTTAAAGATGCATGTATCACTTTCTTACAGTTTATACTTTATAGTGTTATTTTATTTTGTAACTTGTTTTGAGAAACTGTAGTTCTTGAAGCAGAGACATTTAAATTGAACAGGCTACTAGAATGACAACTATAAAAGCCATCTGGCAAACTTAACACAAGTTCTTTTACTCTTTTTGGAAAATTACAATTTCTTAAATGTTAAAGGATATTTTTGAAAATGTTTGCTGTTCTTGCTACTTAAATCACAATCATAACCGTCAAGAGTACCAGAAATCAGGAAACTCCAATTCTTCACTAGGCCCTGCTGTTTATCACTCTTGTGACCTTGGGCAAGCCACTTCATTTCTGCATCTTCAGTCTGCTATCATTTGTACAAGAGGGAAAGAGAAAAGATGGAGACATCATATCTCTTTGAAATTTAGACCATTAAAGATATAATGGTCTAAAAAAATAAAGATGTGAAGCAAAGTTTTGTATCATCTAACCTTCATAATGACAATCAACCCTTAAGTGTTAACACAATTTTTGACCCAGTAACTTCAAGCACTTGTAAACTTAATGTCACATTTGTATTGGGTTGATCAAAAATTCATTTGAGTTTTTCATAAGATCTTATGAAAAAACCCAAGTGATTTTTTTTTTTTTTTGCCAAGCCAATAGTTCATTACATACTTGCCCAGACAGTGTGAGCTTCTTATGGACAAAAATATACTCTATGAAAGTCAGGGTTTGCCCCATGAGAGAGCTCATACTTATTGCTTTATTCTCACTCATATCTCCTTTTTCAGGATAAGAACAAGAGCAGTGAACCACCACAAGGCACCCAGTTTACAGTTCAGGGTGTTGTTGGGTCACAAAGAGTTAACCAGTTTCAGCCATCTGGACATAGTATCCAACCACATAGCTTTCTACTTTCTGTGAAATGTAAACAGCATTAAGATTACCATTCTTTTTCTTTTTCTTAGAAGTTTCAATAAACACAAGTTGTCACTTTGGCCAGTTTCCCTAAAGATACTCTTTAGGGAAGAGTACTCTTTCATAAATGAGCACAGCAAATGCATGCAGAGCATTGGAAGAGCAGGAGGAGGAAATAAAAGGTGACTGGGACAAAAGAAAAAAAAGCTGGGGGTGAATCAGGATAATATATTCATTTCCATCTCATTATAACACAAACTTAGAATTTCATTGGATAATTTGTCCCAAATGGAAGTAACCACACTTCTCCAATATTAGCATTATATAATGTATTAATCAGCTTGGGCAGCCATAACAAACTACCACAGACTGTCTTAACAGAAATTTATTTTCTACCATCTCTGGAGGCTGGAAGTTCAAGATCAAGGTGCTGGGAGAGGTCTCTGTCCTTGGTTTGCAGAAAACACAGACCTCTTGCTGTGTCCTCAGGTGGCCTTTGCTCTGCAGGTATGTCCATTGTATCTCTCCTTCTTAGGAGGACACCATTCTCACTGGAAAAAGGTTCTATACTTATGACCTTATTTAACCTTAACCATCACCTTGAAGGCCCTATCTCCAGATATAATAACATAGTGGATTATATCTTCAACATATGATTTCGTAGTGGGTGAGGGGACAGAACTCATGTTATAATATTAATTCTATTGAGGAAGAAATGAGACCAAAAGAATAGTGCAATATCTTAGATGCAACAAACTAACAAAAAGGGGATCCTATCCATAAGAAACTAAACGAAGTGAGAGGGAAATTAGAAACAAAACATATCTAAGATTTCATTCTGTCATACACTTTAGAAATATATTTAAGGTTGGAGGATTATGTGAGCATTAGACAGCATTTATGCTTCCCTAAAGAAACTAAAATGACTCACTCTTCCTTCGGTTACTTGCACATTTTTTTTAGGTACAATGCCATGTTCATGATGTTTCTTTGTCCAAAATGTACCTCGTCCCACCCTCTCATGTTCACATTTCATGGGAAACTCAAATGCTGTCAGTCCATAAAGCCTGTCTTGATATCTTTTCTCATGGAACTTCTTTAGCCATTCATCCATATTACATTTATGTACTTTTGTATAATGATAATATTTTATTATAGTAATTGTCTAATTTATTAGCTGCATCACTCCACTAAATTATATATCCCGAGGGAGGAACCATGCTGACTCTTCTTTATCCTCTTTTCCTAAATCAAATAAAGTTTGCATATGATAATCCACTAAAGTAGCAACAGCAAAAAAAAAAAAAAAAATCTGACAAAGACCATATAAATTAACACATTCTTAAAATGGACAGTTTATAAGAGATTACACCTGAATGAAGAATACTGGTCCAAAGAACACCATCTCAAAATCAGCAGAAAGGACTTCTGGTGTTGACCAAACTTGGCGAAGTTCATTAGAGCCTGTATCTGTCACTGAGTGCACTGAAGGCAGTGGGATAAAATACAAAAATCAACAATTTGCGGATTCTAAAAAGTAAGTGATAAGAAGTGAATGGAAGAAAAGTTAAAGCTTGAGGAATGACCAGTAAGGGAGTGGCGACTTTCTTGCACATGTGTGCGTGCCCGTGTGTGTTTTCTCTCTCTTCCGGTTTCGATCTGAGAATAGGCCTAATGCAGGGGACTGTGCAGCAGCACAGGTAGCAGAAACTCAAAACAGAAGACTGAAAAGAATCACGTGTGAGCCAGAGAGCACTGAGCGGATCTCTCTGTTCTCTCTCCCCTACCCGCGGGCCAGCCCTGCCACATCACAGCATTACCACAGCGGAGCGGTGGTGACAAAGTCACCTAAAACACTGAGTGAAAATCTCTCTCTCGGGATAGAAGAGCTGGAAAAAGGGACCTCTGTTGTGCATAGAGTCTGAGGGGTGTCATAACCTGTTCAGGCTGCTATAAGAGGATTCAATCCAAAATTACTCAATATACAAAGAACCAGCATGTGACTAATTCTCAAAGAAACAGATGCTAGAATTATCAGGAAAAAACCCTTTAAAGCAGTTATTATAACAACACTGCATTTGGTAAAGGTGAGTACTTTTAAAAACAAATGGAAAGAGATATTCTAGCAGATAAATAGAAAGTATGACAAGAATCAAATGAAAATTTTAGAACTGAAAAGGATAATATCTGAAATAAAAATTTCACTGTAAGAACTCAATAGTAGACAATCAGTGAACTTGATGACCTATGAATAAAAATTATCCAATTTGAATAATAAAAAGGATAGCAAAAATGAAATAGAGTCTCAAAGACTTGTGAGAAAATATTTAAAAATTTAACATTCGTGTCATTTGGGCCAGAAAGAAGAAAGACATTGGTGTGGAAAACATATTTGAAAAAACTGTTGAAACTTTCCTAAATTCAGTGAAACACATAAATTTACAGCTTCACAAAACTCAATTCTGAAAAGGAGAAACTAAAAAACCAAAAACCCCCCACCCACACCCAGCTTCATTATAATCAAACTGCTGAGAACCAAAGATTTGAAAAAAAAAATATTTTTAAAGCATCGGAGAGTAATGCTATATTACATTTAGATGACAATTATTCAAAAGACTGCAGATTTTATATCAGAATTCATGGAACCAGAACACAGTAGAACATATTTAAAGTGTTGAAAGAAAAGAACTGTCAACCCAGCATTTCATGTCCACTGAAAATATCTTTTAAGAATAAAGGCAAAATGAAGATATTCTCAAAATTATGGGCCAGCAGATCTGCTCTAAACAGATGCTAATGCTAAAGTTCTTCACCCTTAGGGGAAATGATGCTACAGTGAATTTTAGAAATAAAGGAGGAGCAAAAATGGTAAATAGAACAGGCTATTTCCCCCTCTTACGTTCTTTCAAATGTATATGAATACTGAGGCAAAACACTGAGTGTGGGTGGAGGGGCAGAGTTTCAACGCTTGTAATACATATGACTACAACAGCATAATCAGGGGAGGGTGGAGGGGACTTGTACAGTTACAAGGCTTCTATGTTTTAACTGAATTGGTAAAACATCTCTAGATAGATTGTGAAAATTTGTACTGAAAAATAATGCAAAGTATTATAGTTAAAAATCGAAAAATTAAAATGGGATACTAAAAACGGTGGATCATTCAAATATTCTAAAATAACAAGAAATGGGGAAGAGGGCAACAAAAATAAGATGAAAAACAGAAAAATAATAATCTGTTACATATAATTTCATGATATCAACCACACCATGGTTGGATGACATCATCAACTCAATGGACATGAGTTTGAGAAAACTCTGAGAGATAGTGAAGGACAGGGAAGCCTGGCGGGCTGCAGTCCATGGGGTCACAAACAGTCAGACACGACTTAGTGACTGAACAACATGATGATATATGAAGTCTGCATGGAAGGAAGGAATTTAGATACATAGCAGTGGTGCATTTCAAAGGATTTTGCTATTTTCCTCTTTACACACATATACATACATACACAAAATTAGATCAAAACATACAAATAAAGGTGGGTGTTCTTTTCAGTAATTATTGCTGCTGAAATAAACCTAATTTATACAACTCCCGTAGAAATGAAAACTTAAAGACATTTTTTAGAAGCAGAGTTATATTAGATATAGGTCTGACCTACTCACCAAGTTGCTAAATAATCTCAATACTTTTCCTGTGAAACATTCAGATATTATCCAGTTACATTCAATGTTATCACTAGTCCTTGAAATTCTGATTAGCCAAGGACCTTCAAGTGTCAGCAGCTCAAAAAGTTAAGTATGTTCTAACTTGTCCAAATTTTATATATTCTTCCAGTTTCCTAAATTATCGACTCCTCCCTCAGCTGGGATAGTATGTGAAAAGTACCTAACACAAAATCAGGTCTTTAGTAAGTGCCCTGTATTAGATATTATTATCAAGTAAGTATCTCTGGGGAAGGAAGAAGACACTGACAAGGAAGACTTACCTGATACTTCAAAATGATCAAGCATGCGTGCTCACTCCCCCAGTTGTGTCCGAATCTTTGTAACCCTTTCTGGGCTGTAGCCTGCCAGGCTCTTCTGTCCAAGAAATTTTCCAGGCAAGAATACTGGAGCCTATTGTCATTTCCTACTATAGGAAATCTTCCCAGTCAGGGATAAAAACCTGTATCTCCTACACTGGTAGATGGATTCTTTACCATTGAGCCACCTGGGAGGCCCTCAAAATGATCACATTAACCTATTTCCTGAAACCTCTCAGTAAAAGATTACCAAAATCATTGACAAAAAAAGCCAAGAATGAAAAATGTTACTATTTCCTTCTTAGTAAGGTTTCTACCATTACTTCTTCCTAATAATACAACACTTTTACAAACATAGCAAACACATAGGGGTTTATGGCTCATTAAAGCTTCTTCTACTTCCTTAAGTGGGAGTTCATCTTGAAAAATAATCACTGAAAGATTTGGAATCTTAAAAGCGGAAATATTCATCAACAGTTCCAGTATTATTGAAATATGACTGGACCTAAAAGAAAGGGTATTTATTTGCTAGAAACTAACAAGTATATTACTCTCCACTGAATACATAACAGTTATAGGAATAGGTTTAGATGTCCTACTAGGTAGAACAAAGGTATATAAATCGCAAATCAAAATAATAAATGCATAACTACTACTATATGGGACATGATCCATTATTTTCCCAACTGTTTGGGAAGAGCAAAGGTTTTTTCTGAGAGGAAAACAGCAGCAGCAACAACAAGAACAACAACTGGACTATTATTTAGGCTGAAGATAATTGGTCTAGCTGGACAAGGTAAAAGGTAGACTTTATTTTTCTACTGAAATTTTTAAAATAAAATTTTATTATCATTGTTACTTGCACAATATTACATTTTGACTTCTGCAGCATGCTCACCACCAAAGGATTAGTTTCCATTCATTACCAAACCTTTGATTCCCTTGACCTATCTCACCTTCCCCTCACACTCCTTCCTCTCTGGTAACCACTTTGCTCTCTGTATCCATGTGTTTGCTTGTTTTGTTTATTATTTATCTACTTACTTATTTAATATTTCACACAGGAGTGAAAACATACAGTATTTGTCTTTTTCCATCTGACTTATTTCACTTAGCATAATACCCTCAAGGTCCATCCATTTTGTTACAAGTGGCAAGATTTCATCTTTTTTGTGGCTGAGTAGTATTTCCAAGGAAAGTTTAGTCCTTTTACAATAGTCCAGTAAATGAATGCTATAAAAATCCATATGTCAGCATCATTTGCTGAACAGTTCAGAAATTTGTTCACTATAATTTTAATTTGTAGAATAATTTTCATAAATATTACTCATAAAAACTTAATAATAACTGGTTTTTACCCATAGTGGCTAATTCTATTTTAAAAATTTACATGCCTCAACCATTTTTACTTTAATAATGTCATATCAAGTATTTTTTCAGTAGTAAACTAACAACTAATCAAAACACGTAACACAAAACTGAATGTTTCCTACTGATGGTTTACTTGTGCTATTCCTAACATGCTAAAACCTCCAAGAAGACTGGACCAGTGATAGAAGACCCTTCATAATGTGACCTTGAAAATAACACAATTAATAATTGTCCTCACAGTAGGGCAGAGTAAAGTCCTTGGCTTCTGAAAGGCAAGACCCCAAGGAAAGGCAAGGTTGGATGAGCCTCCAGTATCCTCCCAACCTCATCTCCATGGGTTTTATCTACTAACCAGGAGATTCTAGGAATAGCACCACTTTTTGAAAAGCCCCAATCAGTCCAGGACCCAGAAATACCACATAAGGTGGTCCCACACCCAGCAGGGACCAAGACATCATCACCACAAACTTACCCCTGGATGTTTCATTAACCTACAATAACAAAACCCTGTGTTCTATGAGAATAAAAATTTGGGACTTCACTTACTTATGGCAGGGTTTTGCGCTATTTGCTAAAAATTGATTAAAAATTAAGCAAAAGTCATCTGAGGTTTTCAGTTTAGTTACTACTATCTCCAAAATCCCATGGACAGAGGAGCCTGGTAGGCTGCAGTCCATGGGGTCGCTAAGAGTCGGACACGACTGAACGACTTCACTTTCACTTTTCACTTTCATGCATTGGAGAAGGAAATGGCAACCCACTCCAGTGTTCTTGCCTGGAGAATCCCAGGGACAGGGGAGCCTGGTGGGCTGCTGTCTATGGGGTTGCACAGAGTCGGACACGACTGAAGGGACTTAGCAGCAGCAGCAGCCAATACTCAACTGCTCCAACATTAATTGGAGAAGGATGCGCTCATCCATATTTAATTTAACTAATTTGTTAAGCAATTTTTTCAATACTATAAAAGTTTACTTAGCTGCATTAAAAAAAAAGGTATACAGATAAATAAATCTATTGACTGACAGAGAACATTTGTGAGAAAAAAATTTCCTTACATTATGATAATCCCGTTATCAATAGAAAATGAGTCAGAAGGTAATCCAGCAATATTCCAGGCTCGAATTGTCACTGCTTCTCCCAGGATATTCATAAGGGAATAATCTTCAGAGCAGGGGATATCTCTTCTTTTGCACAAATTTGTCCACTCCTTGATTTGGTTCTTTGAGACATACACAGAGAGATATAAAAATGAGGCTGTTTCATAAAATCCTCAAGTATACTTTGAGCCAACAAATCATGGTTGAAACTACCTTAAAGTTGATTTGTGTTCATCATATTTTGAAGTAAAATTGTAATTCAGAAGCTCCACTATGTATTCAAATGAAAATTATATCTACTGTTAAGGTAAATTTTAGATAGATTACTTACTAATGAATTCAGAACTTCATATATGGAAAAAATAATTGCCAATTATGATTCTAAAGCTTCATTTGACAAAGTAGATGGAGGTTACCATGTTTTTCTATGTATCTTCTTTAAGTTATGAAAATCAGTATTACTATAACACTGTAGTATGAAAGTAAATCCAATTTGAACCAGTAGGGGACACAGAAAACATCTGTATCAGACTCTCACTTATTCTGGGAATGGGACTATAGCAGGGCTCTTAGGCAAAATAAGAATCAGGGCACACACTGGAGTTCTGGATACCCCACCTAGGGTACAGTGCGCTAGGATGCTCGGGAATACAAAATGGTGCATGACGCTTAGGTTCATACTCAGAAAATCAGAAATCAAGGTCCAATATGAGGTTACAGATCAAAGGGTTCAGAAACAGTGAAAAACATGACTGGAGAGAAAATAGGTTAGGAAGGGGCATATATATGTGGTATTGATACCAGTCCATGGGCAAATGAGGATGCTGTGTGTGCCAAGTGTGTGCCTAGCCGAGAGGGCATGGTGGGCACTACCATCTCCCTCAGGTTCCTGCTGAGTAGACTGGACCAATATTCCTTTGGCACGTGAAAAAGCTGTGATGGTTTGGGGACAACTGATGCCTTTCATGACCTTGATTACCCGGTTACTCCCTGGAATGGCCCACAACTGCATCTGTATGATGTTCTCTCGAGTCAATTCAGATTATGCACCTTTGGCAGGAATATTGAGGAAACGGTACTGTGATGTTCTCACTGCAGCCCATCCATGGCACAGAATTTCACACTGTCCATTTATAGACGATACTTTTATTTTGATTAGAGTGTTTCCTGTCCGGCTTTTGTGTCATAATTATATGATCTTAGGTATGATTACAGCTTTCTTGGATGGTGGGACACAACATAAAGTCACTCATTAGATGAGAGGCAGAACTCCATTACTCAAAGTTCCAAATAAGAGAACCGCCCCCCCCCAACAGGAGACTGCACCTGACACAGGGTAATAGTGAGCTTGAATTGTAGGGGGCAGTTTACAAATGTCAAGCAGAGTGGGGTGGAGTTGGCTAGGTTTCCTGGGCTTCCTGAGGACTGGTCTCTTGAGTAGTTCCACAGGCACTGGGAAGAAGGGACTACGTATCTGGGGGCGTCTCTGGAAGTTGTGAAAGTGAAGTCACTCAGTCGTGTCCGACTATTTGTGAATCTCCAGGCCAAAATACTAGAGGGGGTAGCCTTTCCCTTCTCCAGAGGATCTTCCCAACCCAGGACTCAAACCCAGGTCTCCCACATTGCAGGTGGATTCTTTACCAGCTGAGCCACAAGGGAAGCCCTCTGGAAGTTGGGTATGTGCCTATTGTAACCCAGGTTATCATAGCCTGATAAGGGAAATGGTTGAGGTGAGGGCTTAGCAAACTGCTCATAAAAGGGAATTCAGAGTTGTTAATCATGATTCAACACTGAGTTAAGACAGCACAGTCATGAATACTTAAGTATCATCTGAGTTTTTTATTTCCAATGAAGTGATGGGACCAGATGCCATGATCTTTGTTTTCTGAATGTTGAGTTTTAAGCCAACTTTTTCACTCTCCTCTTTCACTTTCATCAAGAGGCTTTTAGTTTCTCTTCACTTTCTGCCATAAGGGTGGTGTCATCTGCATATCTGAGGTTATTGATATTTCTCCAGGGAATCTTGATTCCAGCTTGTGTTTCTTCCAGCCCAGAGTTTCTCATGATGTACCCTGCATATAAGTTAAATAAGCAGGGTGACAATATACAGCCTTGATGTACTCCTTTTCTTATTTGGAACCAGTCTGTTGTTCCATGTCCAGTTCTAACTGTTGCTTCCTGACCTGCATACAGGTTTCTCAAGAGGCAGGTCAGGTGGTCTGGTATTCCCATCTCTTTCAGAATTTTCCCCAGTTGATTGTGATCCACACGGTCAAAGGCTTTGGCATAGTCAATAAAGCAGAAATAGATGTTTTTCTGGAACTCTCTTGCTTTTCCATGATCCAGCGGATGTTGGCAATTTGATCTCTGGTTCCTCTGCCTTTTCTTGGCTTGATTTGGTTGTTGGTATTAGGAACAGATGGCCATTAGAGTGGAGGGGCAGGTAGCATTTCCAGTTTGCTCCCTAGTACACAGTTCCTATGGGCATGTTTTGATTTTTTTTGTTGGTCTGAAGATTTGGGGGGAGGTTTGGAGGTTTTCCAAGATATAGCTTGATGCTGGTGTAGGCTTCATAGCCAATGATACAGGAAAGACTAGGGAAAATGAAAGCAATAGCTGCTGTGGAATGCTCTCTCTAGTTGACAGGTATAGTGTATCATCACAGATGAACTCTGGTTAGAAATTTAAGTGGCTCAATTCAACATCTGTAAGAATTTAGCAACAGAGAATAAGTTAGATTAACATGAGGGCCTCTGAACAAGCACCTAAAAATACAAGCCAAGAACCCTGGCTAATAATCAGGTGGCAAAATAGATGGTGGAAATGGAAAACTGACCATTCAGGGTGACATCTTGTTTGGAAGAAAAGCTATCACAAACCTAGACAGCGTATTAAAAAGCAGACATTACTTTCCTGACAAAGGTCCATATAGTCAAAGCTATGGCTTTTCCAATAGTCATGTGTGGATGTGAGAGTCGGACCATAAAGAAGCCTGAACACCAAAGAATTGATGCTTTTGATCCGTGGTGTTGGGGAAGACTCTTGAGAGTCTCTTGTACAGCAAGAAGATCAAACCAGTCAATCCTAAAGGAAATCAACCCTGAATATTCATTGGAAGGACTGATGCTGAAGCTGAAGTTCCAATATTTTGGCCACCTAATGTGAAGAGCCAACTCCTTAGAAAAGCCTCTGATGCTGGGAAAGATTGAAGGCAAAAGGAGAAGGGGACAACAGAGGACAAGATGGTTGAATGGCATCACCGACTCAATGGACATGAGTTTGAGCAAGCTGCAGGAGATGGTGAAGGACAGGGAAGCTGGCGTGCTGCAGTCCATGGGGTCACAAAGAGTCAGACGTGACTGAGCGACTGTACAACAATTTGGTGAAAGCATGTACCACCACCAGAGCAGTTTTGACTTTGATTATCGGTAGGGAAAAGATCTCTTTAAAATTTAAATTAATTCAACTCCAGGGCCTGTATGTCCTTACAGCAATGTAGAATTTTGTCTTTGAGACTGGCATGGGCATTACAATTAAATATGTGGCCCCGGTTATGTCAGGAGAATTGGAATTTTCTATGTATTATCATGAGGAGTACTAGAAAATCTAAAAGGGTGGATGAATAATTGACAACTACTCAGGCTCAAGACTGGACAGAGGGGCTGTAGCTACTTACTATGGGCTCTTGGTATCCAGAACCTTTGATGTTAGAGTAAAAAAAAAAAAAAAAAAAAAGATTATTTTAAAGCCTTTTGCCTAACTTGAGTTTCCTAGTAGCAGACTCTGACATGAAGATTTATGTGAAGTGATTTATTAAGGAAGAGCTATTAAGAGAGGCAGTATAAGGACAGGGAAGAAGCCAATAAAAGGTGGTGGATTGGCCAAAGTTCTGCAAAGGTAGTTTCAGCTTGATCCTATAGTGGGTGTAAGCTATTCCTTGGATTTGTGTCAACCAGAAGGAAGGGAGACAGACCTTCAGGCTCTCACATCTGTCTTTCATTAAGGCCTGCCTCAAAGGGAAGTAAATTCCCAGGCAATTTTAGCTCTCTAAGCACTGGGAAAAGTGGGTTCTAAGAACCCAAGGGAAGTCAGCCAAAATAAGCCACAGGCACTGGTTGTTTGATCTGAAAGCACAGGAAGCCAGGTGGGGATCTGGGTAGGAGAAGTGAAGTTGCTACTATCACCCTTGTGTTTAGAATCAAATGGGAAACTTTTGATGGGACATGAATTGCCAGCTGCCCTGACCCAGGAGAAAGAGATAAATGATTACAGAGTAGGATATGGAGAATAAATTCAAAGGAAGAAACAGTGACATTAGAGACTAGATAAGTAAAAGCCTAGGTTGCTACAGTAAAACAAGGAAGAGATGAAATTGCCTTCAAGTCTTCTTAGATGGGATGGGATGATGTGTCTACTCGAATCAGAGGTGGGGACAGTGGATGTGAGTTCATGGAAGGAGCTACGAACTTAGATCTTGTGTCTAGCTGAAGTGTTGCTTTGCTTGTCAGTAAATTTAAAGGTCTCAGTTCTGGTCTCAATGCTCTTTGGAAGCATTTGTGTGGGTGGTCTAACTGGCAGCCCTCATTCTAGTGGAACCAGGTGACTAGGGAGTGAGCACAAGATGCTATGTTTTGGAAGGACTCATTGGAGAGGGCTGGATTTGGAGGGGTGCCCCAGGATTCTGACTTTCAGCATGGCACTGGAGCCAGTGCAGACTCCCAGGGTATGGTGGGGACTAACAGGGAAGTGTAGGAGGCTCTGCAGCTACTTTTTCCATTAGTCCAAGTTGGTGTAGAAGAGTAGAAAGAGGGCTCAATGAGGATTCAGGTAACGACAAGTCTCATTTCTGCTCTGTCATTAGCCAGCTGTGTGGTTATGAGCAGTTTCCTTAATCTTTATAAGCCTCAGGGTCTGAAACTGTTGAGCAAACAAGTCTAAGACAAGGTAATAGTGCCATATTAAATGTTAATTATCTGGACTACAAGATGTCAGTGCTATCAGTTCAGTTCAGTCGCTCAGTTCAGTTCAGTTCAGTCGCTCAGTCATGTCCGACTCTTTGCGACCCCATGAATCACAGCACGCCAGGCCTCCCTGTCCATCACCATCTCCCAGAGTTCACTCAGACTCATGTCCATCGAGCCTGTGATGCCATCCAGCCATCTCATCCTCTGTCGTCCCCTTCTCCTCCTGTCCCCAATCCCTCCCAGCATCAGTCTTTTCCAATGAGTCAACTCTTCGCATGAGGTGGCCAAAGTACTGGAGTTTCAGCTTTAGCATCATTCCTTCCAAAGAAATCCCAGGGTTGATCTCCTTCAGAATGGACTGGTTGGATCTCCTTGCAGTCCAAGGGACTCTCAAGAGTCTTCTCCAACACCACAGTTCAAAATCATCAATTCTTCGGCACTCAGCCTTCTTCACAGTCCAACTCTCACATCCATGCATGACCACTGGAAAAACCATAGCCTTGACTAGACAGACCTTACTTGGCAAAGTAATGTCTCTGCTTTTGAATATACTATCTAGATTGGTCATAAATTTTCTTCCAAGGAGTAAGCAGCTTTTAATTTCATGGCTGCAATCACCATCTGTGATTTTTGAGCCCCCCAAAATAAAGTCTGACACTGTTTCCACTGCTTCCCAGTCTATTTCCCATGAAGTGATGGGACCGGATGCCATGATCTTAGTTTTCTGAATGTTGAGCTTTAAGCCAACTTTTTCACTTTCCTCTTTCAGTTTCATCAAGAGGCTTTTTAGTTCTTCTTCACTTTCTGCCATAAGGGTGGTGTCATCTGCATATCTGAGGTTATTGATATTTCTCCTGGCAATCTTGATTCCAGCTTGTGTTTCTTCCAGTCCAGCTTTTCTCATGATGTACTCTGCATATAAGTTAAATAAGCAGGGTGACAATATACAGCCTTGACATACTCCTTTTCCTATTTGGAACCAGTCTGTTGTTCCATGCCCAGTTGTAACTGTTGCTTCCTGACCTGCATACAGATTTCTCAAGAGGCAGGTCAGGTGGGCTGGTATTCCCATCTCTTTCAGAATTTTCCCCAGTTGATTGTGATCCACACAGTCAAAGGCTTTGGCATAGTCAATAAAGCAGAAATAGATGTTTTTCTGGAACTCTCTTGCTTTTTCCATGATCCAGCGGATGTTGGCAATTTGATCTCTGGTTCCTCTGCCTTGTCTAAAACCAGCTTGAACATCAGGAAGTTCACGGTTCACGTATTGCTGAAGCCTGGCTTGGAGAATTTTGAGCATTACTTTACTAGCATGTGAGATGAGTGCAATTGTGCGGTAGTTTGAGCATTCTTTGGCATTGCCTTTCTTTGGGATTGGAATGAAAAGTGACCTTTTCCAGTCCTGTGGCCATTGCTGAGTTTTCCAAATTTGCTGGCATATTGAGTGTAGCACTTTCACAGCATCATCTTTCAGGATTTGAAATAGCTCAACTGGAATTCCATCACCTCCACTAGCTTTGTTTGTAGTGATGCTTTCTAAGGCCCACTTGACTTTACTTTCCAAGATGTCGGGCTCTAGATTAGTGATCACATCATCATGATTATCTGGGTCATGAAGATCCTTTTTGTACAGTTCTTCTGTGTATTCTTGCCACCTCTTCTTAATATCTTCTGCTTCTGTTAGGTCCATACCATTTCTGTCGCTCAGTCATATCCAACTCTTTGCGACCCCATTGACTGCAGCACACCAGGCCTCCCTGTCCATCACCAACTCCCAGAACCTACTGAAACTCCTGTCCATCGCGTCGATGATGCCATCCAACCATCTCATCCTCTGTTGTCCCCTTCTCCTCCGGTCCTCAGTTTTTCCCAGCATCAGGGTCTTTTCCAGCGAACTGGTTCTTCTCATCAGGTGGCCAAAGTATTGAAGTTTCAGCTTCAGCATCAGTCCCTCCAATGAACACCCAGGACTGATCTTTTTTAGGATGGACTGGTTGGATCTCCTTGCAGTCCAAGGGACTCTCGAGAGTCTTCTCCAACACCACAGTTCAACAGCATCAGTTCTTCAGTGCTCAGCTTTCTTTATGGTCTAACTCTCACATCCATACTTGACTACTGGAAAAACCATAGCTTTGACTAGATGAACCTTTGTTGGTAAAGTAATGTCTCTGCTTTTTAATATGCTGTCTAGGTTGGTCATAGCTTTTCTTCCAAGGAGCAAGTGTCTTTTAATTTTGTGGCTGCAGCCACCATCTGCACTGATTTTGGGGCCTCCCAAAATAAATCTGTCACTTCCATTGTTTCCCCATCTATTTGCCATAAAGTGATGGGAATGGATGCCATGATCTTAGTTTTCTGAATGTTGAGTTTTAAGCAAACTTCTTCACTCTCCTCTTTAACTTTCATGTAGAGGCTATAATCATAGATAGTTGTTCAGAATCAAATGAAGACAGAAAGCTAAGAAGAATATGAAACTCATGTGCCAGGACAAGGGCTTCGAGAACCCAGAAGCCTGAAGACAGAAGCATGATCAATATGAGGAATTTAAACCAGTTTGGTTAAAAGCAAGCAAACAAACCAAAACAGTGGCCTCCAAGAATCAACCCTACTTAAGAGAAACCTTGAAATCTAGTGAATCTCAACTGAGACCATGAACAAAACAAATGCTTTGTAAAGTGACAAAGCACCACTTTAGAAGTGGGCTTTCATTTACTCTTTCTCTCCTCCTTTGACACCAGAAGCTATTGCCAAATGCTTCAAATTTCTCTTTATTCTCATTGTCTTCTTTTGCTTTGGCAGGGCCATGTCCTGGGTTGTATTCCTAAAGAGAGCTGAAGAATATGCTGGGTCTCATTGAGAAAGAAACTGAAAAGTGAAAGAAAAAAGCTGGGAGAAGTAGGGTTAGGAGTGGGGTCAAGGATAAGACTGAGGCAGAATTCATCAGAGGGGTGGGAATTTGAAGCAGGGAACTTGGTATTTATTTCCTTAGGAAAGATGCCCCTGATCAATTGTTTTTAGGTAGGCTCATCTTTTCCTAAACTAAAACTGAAGGTTTAGGAAGCTTTAGCTTCTGAGGTCACTTGAAAATGATTTATTATTGAAACTCAGTGAGAGTAGTTGATTAAAAACATCAAAAAAATCCTGATACCTTTATAATTATTTATAAGAAATAAAATTTTATCACTAGGGCACAAGCTGGAATCAAGATTGCCGGGAGAAATATCAATAACCTCAGGTCTGCAGATGACACCACCCTTATGGCAGAAAGTGAAGAGGAGCTAAAAAGCCTCTTGATGAAAGTGAAAGTGGAGAGTGAAAAGGTTGGCTTAAAGCTCAACATTCAGAAAATGAAGATCGTGGCATCTGGTCCCATCACTTCATGGCAAATAGATGGGGAAACAGTGGAAACAGTGTCAGACTTTATTTTTGGGGGCTCCAAAATCACTGCAGATGGTGACTGCAGCCATGAAATTAAAAGCTGCTTACTCCTTGGAAGAAAATTTATGACCAACCTAGATAGCATATTCAAAAGCAGAGATATTACTTTGTCAACAAATGTCCGTCTAGTCAAGGCTATGGTTTTTCCAGTGGTCATGCATGGATGTGAGAGTTGGACTGTGAAGAAGGCTGAGCGCCGAAGAATTGATGCTTTTGAACTGTGGTGTTGGAGAAGACTCTCGAGAGTCCCTTGGACTGCAAGGAGATTCAACCAGTCCATTCTGAAGGAGATCAACCCTGGGATTTCTTTGGAAGGAATGATGCTAAAGCTGAAACTCCAGTACTTTAGCCACCTCATGTGAAGAGTTGACTCATTGCAAAAGACTCTGATGCTGGGAGGGATTGGGGGCAGGAGGAGAAGGGGACGACAGAGGATGAGATGGCTGGATGGCATCACTGACTCGATGGACGTGAGTCTGAGTGAACTCCGGGAGTTGGTGTTGGACAGGGAGGCCTGGCGTGCTGCGATTCATGGGGTCACAAAGAGTTGGACACGACTGAGTGACTGAACTGAACTGAACCATTTCACATGATGTCCTAAAGTAGATCTTTTTGTTTCAAAAAAAATTCTAAAACAATTAGAAGAGTATTTAATATAGCATTTTTTTTGTCACCAAGCTAACTTACTGAATAATTAAAAAATACAACTAAAAATCACTTGCAAACATTTCTCTCCCTCATACTTAGCAAAAAATCCAAACAACAACAACAACAAAATCCAAGATTAATGTTGGGTGTACCAGGAGGATCAAGAGGAGACCCCAGAGGTTGACAAGTATTCCCCACCTGTCGATAGTTAGATGTGAAGGCTCCAAGGTAAGCCACGACTCCTGAAGAAACGAGGATGTCCCCCGTCAGGTTGATGTACAGCTGCCCCAGCTCCAAAGCTGTCTGGCTCCATCGTGTTTTCTCACCCCCAAGGCCTCCGATCAATTGTTCAGCTCGTTCTAGCTTTTTGCTGCACAGGTCAACCTCAAAAATAGAAGTAAACTTTTATCAACACCTACGAGTAGAGTAAGTTAAAAATTCTTACAGATTTTAACCTCAGGGATAAATTTTTAATTACAAAGTTACACCTGGAGTTTTCCTTTTTTATCTCTCTGTGGAAGAAAAATGTGCAGTAGTTCACTATGAAGAGGACAGTCCATGATCTTTTAGACTTTTTTCATAGTAAAGAGAGTATTTTAATCTAATTTGTGAAACTCATAACAGATATTTATCATATAACACAAACAACTGCTCTATTTAAGGAAATGGGCTACGGTTATGAGAGACTGAAAGTTTTACCCTCCATTTTAATAATCAAAGTGCATTTTATTTTAAATATTCTATGAACGTTTCCCCTCATTTAACTTACGGTTGATTTAATGATAATTTTAAAGGTTAAATGTTTAAAGGTTTTAATAATTTATGCTTACTTACAAAGCACAATTTCCAAGCTGCTAAATTGTGTCAGCCTACTCAGACACTTGCAATTAACCTTAAATTAGGACATCAGTCAATAGCTGAGAGCCTACTTTGTGCATAAGACTGTCAACCAAGTTTGATTATACATAATTAAGTAATGTTATTTTCAAAAAAGAGGAAGTATAATTACAAATCTGGAAAACTTGGGCAAAAGCCATTTTAAACCATGCAATAGCAATGTTCCAGTGGAATATCTGAATTATTTTGATTAATTTTAAGTGACTTATTATTTTTAGAGGATGACAAGATTAAGTAAAGGTTATCTTAAAGTTCAAAATGAAATAATTTACATGAAAAGAAGTAAATTATTGATAAAAACATAGACATTTAGATTATTTTAGAATGGGAATTTGGCTTGTACTTTTTCCTATGCTATTAATATTTATATTAATTATAATAAATGCCTTTAGAGTTAAATATATAAAATACCATAAGAGTTTACATAAAGATGGGTTTAAAAAAGCAGAAGGTATGGAATTAGATTTTTGATACTTCTTTAAAAACCTTTCCTGTTAATTTTCCCTCTTTTTATTACCCTTTTCATCCTGGTTTCTTTCTTCACACATTCTTCTCTCAACTAAAATGTTTAATCAGGTCTTGGACAATAATAAAGTCGTCATCAGAAACTACTATGTAAAAAATTTTAACCAAAATTTCTCTTCCAAAAGCAAGCTTTTAGTACACACATTCATTTTATATTACCATAATTTTCTAGTGTTTTATTAGGAAAAACAAATAATTTCAAACATACAGCACAGTTGAAAAATGTTTACAGTGAGCAACCACATATCTATCTATTAGTTTTATTATTTAAACAAAAATTGATCACTTGAAGACCATGCCAAATAATAGGACACATTTTCAAGATTAGCACAATATCACAGATTGTACAAATACAGAATTTGTGCACATATTGTACAGAAAGAAGCAGCCTAGTAGGATGGGAAAGAGAAAAGTATTAGAGTCAGATTGCCTGGACTTGCATCTAAACTTAGAAACTGGGTTGACCATGAGCAAGTTGCTTAATTTTTCTGTGCTTTAGTTACTAGAAAACAATCTAAAAAGATTACCTCCCTCAGAAAGCTTTTGTGAGAATCAGTGACATAATATACATTGCTCTCAGAACAACAGTGCCTTGCACATGATAAGCACTCAATAAATATTGACTGTATATCAAAATACTTGGACTTTTCTGGGGAACATAATCAGATCCTAGCAATTACTTTTTACAAAAGGTATCACTAAGTTGGAGTAATGATTTTAGTCTTAAAAACATTTCCAGTGGACACAGTATGGTTCTGCGTATTGAGTTCTAATCTCAGCTCTGCCATTAAATTTTATATAACTGTTACTTAACAGTTTGGTTTTCCATTTTCTCACTCATAATGAAGAATAATTTAAATAATTTAGCTCAATATTCTAGTAATCTATAGTAGAGATGGTTGGCGATTGTGGGATAAAGAGCCAGAAGATAAATATTATAGGCGTCATGGACCAAGAAGCAAAACTGAGGATATTATATAGAAACTTGTATGATCATTTAATATGTAATCATTTAAAAATGTCAAAGTCATTATTAGCTTGTGGGCCATAGAAAGGTGGGTTTATCCTGTGGTCCACTGTTTGCCAACTCCTGACAAGTTTTCCAGGAAGAAAACAGTATCGCTGTTTTTGAGGCTGCGTGAACATTATTCTTATTTAGAGTAACTGAAGATTTGCCTATGTCTGTCTGTATTATACTATACCTGGTTTTCTAAGTCCGCTTTCTTTTGTTTATTTAGTTCGAGTGTGTCCTGAAGCCTGGCCAGCTTGTCCTGAACTTCCCGAAGTGCTGCCTGCTTCTTTTTGAGACCATCCATAGCAACTTTAAGCTCCCCTTCAGCTGCAGCCAGTTTTATCTTTTTGGGAGCTACGATTTTTGCCACTCTGCCACAAGTAAAATTGAAAAATTAAATACATGTTTAATATTCTAATGTACTTTTCATCACTGAATTTACTTTTTAATTTTTTTAAATTATGAAAGAATGATATCACCTTTACAGGAGAGTTGGAAAATACAGAACAAGATTATGTATTACATAATTTTATATATTACATAATTTACATAATTTATATATGCATACATAATACATAATACTTTACATAATTTATATATGTTACTACTATATATTACAATTATTTTAAGTTAATAAATTAAGATTTTTAGGTGGAGTTTCAATATCAAACTCCCCAAATTAGTAGAACATACAGAAAGGTAGAAAGATATAGTAGACCTGAAAAGCACTGTGAACCAATTCAACATAATTAAGATTTACACAATTTTCATACAATAGTAGAATACATGAGTTACTTTTCTAAAATCCTTATTATAACTCGAAACACATCTTCACATAAAACCTACACTGATTTCTATATCTTATATTTAACAAAGTTAATACCAGCAATAAAATATGATTCTCAAAATAGATATCAAATAGATATAATATGTTCAAATAAGTGACTGCATATGTGTGTTAGTCGCTCAGTCACGTCTGACTCTTTGTGACCCATGGACTATAGCCCGCCATGCTCTTCTGTCCCATGGAATTCTCCAGGCAGGGTATCTTCCCAACCCAGAGGTTGAACTCGGGTCTCCTGCATTGCAGGCAGATTCTTTACTGTTTGAGTCACCAGGAAAGCCCCTAAACAAGTGATTTTTTAAAAAACCATAGATAAATATTAAATTGTTGCCAGTGTCAATTTTGGTGAGTTGGGGAAAGGAGAATAAGCACATACACGTAAAATATTACAGTGTTTATGGAAACTAGTCTAACTCATTAGCCACTGAACAAAAACAAGAAAATGTTCCTGAGTCCAAAAAGTTTAAACATCATTGTGTTATACTATGTAGTTGGTATAGTCTTGCCTCCAGTAAACATGTCAGAGCAGGCATTAGACCTGACTTTCTGAGGAGCCTCTCACCTATGTAGTTCATAGGTTTTATATTACCTGAAGAACCCTGAAAAAAAAGTCTGTTTTCTTTTTTGTCACTACTTACTTATCATATGAATCCATTGCTATGACCCATTTGCACAGACCTTCGGCTGCTGTGGAAGCATTTCTTATCTTTTCTGGAACAAAATCTGGATTTGGAATATAATTTTTTCTTATGATGTTCATGTAAGCTGGAGGAATATTGTCCTTGTCATATTCATGAAGTGACTGCAGAAATCGAATGTCACCAAGAAGTCTTTTGGCAGGACCCCAGAAATCCTCAATCTTTTTCCCTGTACCTGTTGGGTCAGGGATTTTGTCAGCTTTGATGCCTTTCAAGATGCATATAGCTTCCATAACAAGCTTGACACCAGCGGGAGGACTCTTCATGGATTTTACCACTGTAATGTCCTTGAAATAACAACATGCAAGAATTGTTTACATATGACTTGTGTTTAGTTCCTATTTTCAAACTAAACCATAAGATAGAAACTCACTATTCACTGAAAGTGACAGTGTCAGAAGCTGGTGACAGTGATAGAATTGTATCATGAAGTGTTGAGAAGTTTATCTCAAAGGCAAAGTTAAAAATAAAAAGGAGTAATGGGAAAATACCCTGAGATCACTTATGACATGAAATCCACTTCAAGAACACATGAAAGAGCTTTTTATTGACTGTCCCAAAAGAAGAGCTTTGCTGCTTCTTAAAAACTATAAAAGTTAGAGATGCAAACAGAAAAATATTGAGAAACTGTACATAAGTCTTCTGTAAAACCAATCATATATAGTTAGCTCCTGTAAACATCTTACTTTACATTTCTCTATATCTTTTTCATATGTATATGCTATAAACCAGTGTATTTGCCCTATTTTAACCAATGGAATCATAGTATATCTAATATACATGCTGTTTTAAACTGTTCTATTTTAATAATATATAATAAACATACTCTCAGACTAGTAAACATTTACATCGCTTTTAATGCTGCATAGCTTTCTGATGCATAGATATGAACCTTAATTCTAACACTCCATGCCTTTTTCTTCTTTACTATTACAATTTAAGTCTTAATGTCTTTTTTTTTAAAGCTTTTGACAAATATTGACAAACTGACCTGCAGATAATATATAAGGGTGCCTGTTTTATTACATATACCCTTAACAACACGGGTAAGCATTCTACCAGGCAAAATAAATTTTATTTTGATTTGTATTTCTTTTGGGGCTTCCCTGGTAGCTCAGCTGGTAGAGAATCCACCTGTAATTCAGGAGACCCTGGTTCAGTTCCTGGGTTGGGAAGATCCAATGGAGAAGGGACATACTACCTACTCCAGTACTCTTTAGGCTTCCCTAGTAGTTCAACTGATAAAGAAACCACCTGCAATGTGGGAGACTTGGGTTCAATTCTTGGGTTGGGAAGATCCCCTGGAGAAGAGAATGGCTACCCACTCTAGTATTCTGGCCTGGAGAATTCCATAAACTGTATAGACTTTAAATACAAGGGAGCTATGATATATTTTCATACCCTTATTAACTATTTGCATTTCCTCCTTTTTGAACTAGTACTTCTTTATATCATTTACTATATAATTTTAGAGCTACTTTTTTCTCTTAGTGATTTGTAAGAGGTTTACACACAGAATATATTAATATTTTGTTTGCCATGCAGTTGAAAGATTTTTTCCCTTAGTATTTCTAAACTTCTATCCATGGTGTTTATATGAAATAAAATGTGTTGATTTTTAGGTACTAAAATTCATTACTTTTTTAGGTACAAAAATGTACCATTACATTTTTAGGTACAAAAATTCTCTTATTTATGAAAAATACAAGACAGTATCCAGAGCATATATATTACAAACAATATTGCTTAGTGTTTTCTTTTGATTTCTCTTATACCAAAGAAATCTTCAGTCCTAGCTTATATTCCACAATTATTAACATCTGACCTATATTTTATACTATTTTATAATATAATATAACAATTTATATTTAAATTTCTATCTGAAACCTATTTTGGAGGAAGTTGTGAAGAAAAGATCTAACACATCCTCTCCTGTGCGTGCGTGTGAAAGTCATTTAGTCGTGTCCAATTCTTTGCCACCCCATGGACTCTAAAGTCCATGGAATTCTCCAGGCCAGAATACTGGAGTGGGTAGGCTTTCCCTTCTCCAGGGAATCTTCCCAACCCAGGGATTAAATCCAGGTCTCCTGCATTGCACGAGGATTCTTTACCAGCTGAGCCACAAGGGAAGTCCCATCCTCTACTAATTTACCCAAAAGTTTAGCTGAGATTGCCAACACTATTTTTCAAAATTCATTTTAATCTTTCTTAACTGAAATGTTCCCTTTCATGTCTTAATTTTTAATACTATCAAAGCTATGTTATTATAAAATAAAACATTTTGTTTTATTGTATAAACATTATAAATTTTTATGCTATTATAAATTAAAAATCATAAATAACTTGTCATATGTATCACACACACAAAAAACCCACTGACAAACACTGACTCAGCACCTTACCATATATACTGTAAGGCGTATCCAGCTACAAGTTTCTAAATATGAAAAAGTGTACATAGAATAAAAGTGTATATTTATGCCCCTGTCAATTAAAGTTGCTCTGCAAAGTTCCTGAAATAATGATTGATGTATGGTTGTTTAGAACATTTGGAAACTTTCTTTCCAAAACTGTCTTAGTCTTGCAGGTCCATTTCTTTTTTCCAGGTCAATTAGGGAATCTTTTGGCCAATTTGAAAATGATTTCAATCACATTCAATGTGGAGACTTTGGAAAGACAAGACCAAACTGCAGCACAAATGGCAAGCACTTCCTTAAGTTACGCTAACAGGTCTCCCAGCAAGCCGAAGGCTGTGCTCTTACCTGTGCAGTGAGGGTGTCAAGGGCTGTCAGTGCTGACTCTAATATGGGCAAAGCTCCCGCCAGGTCAGCATCACATTCATCTTTGATGGCTTTGGCAGCCATAGCTTGTTCGTTTGCTATTGTTTCATCAGCTTTCACAATTTTTTCAGTTTTGGAAACTTCTACAGATTCCCTCTCAATGATCAACATCATTTCATCAACCTCTTTGCTAGCAACTTTTAACTGAGGATGTAGAGCCTCTAACTCGAACTGCATTGTGGCTACTTGAGATGCAGCAGAATCCAGTTTATCCAAACCCACTTCATACCTCTTTTTCATTTTCATGACTTCACTGAAAGCAAAGAGGTAAAACAAGGTTAGCTGTCAGGCTCTAGGCTTCTTCTTCAAGGAAAATATAAGTAATCTTTAGCTTTTCAGATTTTTTCAAAGCATAACTAAAGAAGTGGACCTACTGTATAACACAGGGAACTATAAGCAATATCTTGTAATAAACTATAATGGAAAAGAATCTGAAAAATCACACACACATACATATATATAACTTAATCCCTTTGCTTAACCCCTGAAACTGACACAACATTGTAAATCAAGCATACTTCAACTTTTAAAAAGGGGTTTGAAAGATTTTTGCATGTATTAACAGTTGGTAAAAAATATGAACTCTAGAATTTTAGATTATGTGCAATTAAAAGCAGATAGTATGTCTTGGGGTTTTTTGTACTGCCAGTATCTATCACAGTATCTACTGCTACTGCTAAGTCACTTCAGTCGTGTCCGACTCTGTGCGACCCCATAGAAGGCAGCCTACCAGGCTCCCCCGCCCCTGGGATTCTCCAGGCAGGAACACTGGAGTGGGTTGCTATTTCCTTCTCCAATGCATGCAAGTGAAAAGTGAAAGTGAAGTCGCTCAGTTGTGTCCGACCCTCAGCGACCCCATGGACTGCAGCCTTCCACGCTCCTCCGTCCATGGGATTTTCCAGGCAAGAGTACTGGAGTGGGGTGCCATTGCCTCCTCCGTCACAGTATCTAAGCATATAACAAATTCAAAAGAAAAATATACTAAGTATAAGGCAAGGAACCTCCTCCATCAAGATGAATGATGTGCCTCTGTAATTAGTCATCTTGGGAAGTTGATTCCAACAACAATATTTTCCTTAAGATCTTTTTATAATCAATTATTTTAAATAGACTTCAATACCCAAAATATATTGTTTGAACATTGCCAAATGTGGCACATAATTTTAATATGTGTTAAGTATCTTGAAATAGGAATTTTTCATTTAAAATACAAGTGGCCAGAGAATAAAGCACAAATCTTTTTTTTTGGTACAAAAATTCTTATAAAGTAATAATAACTGATCTCAAAATAATGTAATATTTTAATATACTTTAAATTTTTGATTTGCATTCATATATGTTCCAGAGATAATTACACATCATGAGCAGAGAAAATGCTTCTTTAGAATTTATTTCATTTAAAATATCTGAGATGCCATAATGTCTCAAAGTAAAAAGTGAAGCATTTTAGAAATTCTCTTCAAAAAGTAGGTTGACATTGGTAACTAACCAACCCAATAATTGTCTAAAGATGGAAGCACACTCTTCAACTGAGTGCTTAACTGGTTTGAGCCAGAAAACTGAAAAGGCTGTCACTGAAAAAAAAAATATTGCAAGTCAGGACATGTTATAATTCTGTGATAAGTTGATTCCTCTGAGCAAAATATGTTACAGCAATGTGAACTGAGAGCCTTGAGGGAGAATACCATATAATCTGTGAGTCTGGTTTCAGTGGAACCGTTGTGGAGCAAGCACAGGAAAGATCTGGCCCCCGGCCACCATGAAAAAGTTTCAATGTGGCGGCTCAACCCACGGGACCCCTTGTTGGCTACAACACTGGCTTCTCAGCAGGGAATCTGAGTGCTTGCTTCTAGGTTACTATACTACCTGGCTATAAAGATATCTGAAGACTTCAGCTATTAAGGGAAGAGTAACTACAGGGTTACTGTAGTTGGAAAAGGTCAGTTTTCACTCCAATCCCAAAGAAAGGCAATGCCAAAGAATGCTCAAACTACCGCAAAATTGCATTCATCTCACACATTAGTAAAGTAATGCTCAAAATTCTTCAAGCCAGGCTTCAACAATATGTGAATCATGAACTTCCAGATGTTCAAGCTGGATTTAGAAAAGTCAGAGAAACTAGAGATCAAACTGCCAACATCCGCTGGATGATTGAAAAAGCAAGTGAGTTCCAGAAAAACATCTACTTCTGCTTTATTGATTATGCCACCCCTTTGACTGTGTGGATCACAACGAACTGTGGAAAATTCTTAAAGAGATGGGAATACCAGACCATCTGACCTGCCTCCTGGGAAATCTGTATGCAGGTCAGGAAGCAACAGTTAGAACTGGACATGGAACAACAAACTGGTTCCAAATAGGAAAAGGAGTACGTCAAGGCTGTATACTGTCACCCTGCTTATTTAACTTATATGCAGAGTACATCATGAGAAATGCTGGGCTGGATGAAGCACAAGCTGGAATCAAGATTGCTGGCAGAACTATCAATAACCTCAGATATGCAGATGACATCACCCTTATGGCAGAGAGCAAATAAGACCTAAACAGCCTCTTGATGAGAGTGAAACAGGAGAATGAAAAAGTTGGTTTAAAACTCAACATTCAGAAAACTAAGATCATGGCATCTGGTCCCATCACTTCATGGCAAATAGATTGGGAAACAATGGAAACAAGGACAGACTTTACTTTTGGGGGCTCTAAAATCACTGCAGATGGTGATTGTAGCCATGAAATTAAAAGATCCTTGCTCCTTGGAAGAAAAGCTATGATCAACTTAGACAGCATATTAAAAAGCAGAGACATTACTTTGCCAATGAAGGTCTGTCTAGTCAAAGCTATGGTTTTTCCAGTAGTCATGTATGGATGTGAGAGTTGGACTATAAAGAAAGCTGAGCACCGAAGAATTGATGCTTTCTGACTGTGGTGTTGGAGAAGACTCTTGAAATCCCTTGGACTGCAAGGAGATCCAACCAGTCCATCATAAAGGAAGTCAGTCCTGAATATTCTTTGGAAGGACTGAAGGTGAAACTCTAATACTTTTGCCACCTGATGCAAAGATCTGACTCATCTGAAAAGACCCTGATGCTGGGAAAGATTGAAGGCAGGAGGAGAAGGGGATGACAAAGGATGAGATGGTTGGATGGCATCGCTGAATCAATGGACATGAGTTTGAATAAACTCCGGGACTTGGTGATGGACAGGGAGATCTGGCACTCTGCAGTCCATGGGGTTGCAAAGAGTTGGACATGACTGAGTGACTGAACTGAACTGAACTGAACTATATGGTGGGGACTCTAGTAGAGGCAAAGGAGAACATTTTTAATAAGAGGAAATTTGCAATGTCATCAAGAATATATAAAAATGCCTAGAAAAGTATTATTTTCAACTTTTCTCTCAGTTTGTATCTCATTTTTACAATCTTTCTTCCAGTTAGGATGGCCTGAAATACTGTGAGCATATAGTCAAAGAGAGATATAAGTGATACCTCTCAATTAATCAGACTCTCCAAGAGGTTTTAATCCTCCTGGATAGGAAAATATTGGGGGAGAAAAGCAAGATTCCATTAGGTTAAAATCCTAAGATCTAAATGGAAAGATAATATCTTGATAGTCAAAGAAATAATAAAATTCAGTCAAGTTATGTAGTAGCCTTGGGTGGGACTTGCAGATTTCACTAGTAGATGGAAAGAATGCTATTGGTAGTATGATTCAATACAGGGTGTGGACCATGATGAATAGGAAGCTATGACACCTCTGCTGTAGAAGGCATTACCAAAGTCACTGTAAATATTGCTGAGAAGTTTCCCACCAGTCTAGATAGCATCTTAGATAATACAAGAAAAAGTACTTCAAAATGCCTGAGATAATGAGATAGCCATAGGAAAATTTAGAAAGATCTACCACTAATGCAATGTCAAGGACTCTGTGCACATTTGGTGTTTCAAGTATATTTAATATTTAAAGGACATCAGTCCTGTGTGTTCACTGAAGGACTGATGTTGAAGCTGAAACTCCAATACTTTGGCCACCTGATGCGAAGAGCTGACTCATTTGAAAGACCCTGATGCTGGAAAAGATTGAGGGCAGGAGGAGATGGGGACGAAAGAGGATGAGATGGTTGGATGGCATCACCGACTCGATGGACATGGGTTTAGGTGAGCTCCGGGAGTTGGTGATGGACAGGGAGGCCTGGCGTGCTGCGGTTCATGGGGTTGCAAAGAGTCGGACAAGACTAAGTGACTGAACTGAATTGAACTAAACTTGTACCTCAATATATATGTGTGTGTTGCTCAGTTGTGTTCTACTCTTTGCAACCCCATGGACTGTAGCCCTCCAGGCTCCTCTCTCTCTATGGAATTCTCCAGGCAAGAATACTCAAGTGGATAGCCACTTCTTTCTCCAGGGGACTTTCCTGGTGAGTCTCCTGCACTGCAGGGAGATATTTTACTGTTTGAGCCACCAGGGAAGCCCTGATAAGTTACATAATTGAGCAATGAGTTAATTTGTATTTTTAAGTAAAAAAAAAAAAAAAATCCCATCAAGTCTATAGGTAATAGTCAAACACTTAAAAAAACTTAAAGCTTACCATATGCGTAAGTTTAACTTACCAGATTTTATATAAATTAAGTACCTGAGAAAGTTTAGTCTGTTAAATCAGGGTAATAATAATGTTAAAATTTATAAATGTAATATATAAATTGCTTAAATAAATTTCACTAGTAAAAAACCTCCTTAAGGTGGTTAGTAAAATTTCTAAACATCTAACTTCACAGGTAATTTATTTTTACATCTTATATATGTGTGTCTTTATTTTTACATCTTATAATACATATGTGTGTCTTTATTTTTACATCTTATAATACATATGTGTGCCTGTGTGGAAAGTGTGTCATGTGCTCGGTCATGTCTGACTCTGTGACCCCACGGACTGTAGCCCACCAGGCTCCTCTGTCCATGGAATTTTCTAGGCAAGAATACCAGAAAGGGTTGCCATTTCCTCCTCCAGGGGATCTTCCTGACCCAAGAAGACTGAGTATTAATTTTTAGAATCAAAGAAACTATTGAATCAACTTTTCTGCATGTGTAAGTTAACGTCAACAACATCAAAGCAGCTCACATTGACACATTCTATAGTGTATAAGTTTACTGATGTTTGTACTGATGTTCTCAAATAAGAGTTTACTTAAAGAAGGAAAGCTAGCTATGTATATTGAGCGACTGTTTCTAGATTCCAGCTGTTCAATACCTAAAGAGATGGTTTATTTATCTAATTACTTATTGAAGAAAAATTACTGGAAAAGGTCAGTTTTGATTCCAATCGCAAAGAAAGGCAATGCCAAAGAACGCTCAAACTACCACACAATTGCACTCATCTCACATGCTAGTAAAGTAATGCTCTAAATTCTCCAAGCCAGGCTTCAGCAATACGTGAAACGTGAACTTCCTGATGTTCAAGCTGGTTTTAGAAAAGGCAGAGGAACTAGAGATCAAATTGCCAACATCCGCTGGATCATGGAAAAGCAAGAGTTCCAGAAAAACATCTATTTCTGCTTTATTGACTATGCCAAAGCCTTTGACTGTGTGGATCACAATCAACTGGGGAAAATTCTGAAAGAGATGGGAATACCAGACCACCTGACCTGCCTCTTGAGAAATACGTATGCAGGCTAGGAAGTGACAGTTAGAACTGGACATGGAACAACAGACTGGATCCAAATAGGAAAAGGAGTACGTCAAAGCTGTATATTGTCACCCTGTTTATTTAACTTATATGCAGAGTACATCATGAGAAACGGACTGGAAGAAACACAAGCTGGAATCAAAGATTGCCAGGAGAAATATCAATAACCTCAGATATGCAGATGACACCACCCTTATGGCAGAAAGTGAAGAGGAACTAAAAAGCCTCTTGATGAAAGTGAAAGAGGAGAGCAAAAACATTGGCTTAAAGCTCAACATTCAGAAAATGAAGATCATGGCATCTGGTCCCATCACTCACGGCAAATAGATGGGGAAACAGTGGAAAAAGTGTCAGACTTTATTTTGGGGGGCTCAAAAATCACTGCAGATGGTGACTGCAGCCATGAAATTAAAAGATGCTTACTCCTTGGAAGAAAAGTTATGACCAACATAGATAGCATATTGAAAAGCAGAGACATTACTTTGCCAACTAAGGTCCGTCTAGTCAAGGCTGTGGTTTTTCCAGTGGTCATGTATGGATGTGAGAGTTGGACTGTGAAGAAGGCTGAGTGCTGAAGAATTGATGCTTTTGAACTGTGGTGTTGAAGAAGACTCTTGAGAGTCCCTTGGACTTTAAGGAGATCCAACCAGTCCATTCTGAAGGAGATCAACCCTGGGATTTCTTTGGAAGGAATGATGCTAAAGCTGAAACTCCAGTACTTTGGCCACCTCATGTGAAGAGTTGACTCATTGGAAAAGACTTTGATGCTGGGAGGAATTGGGGGCAGGAGGAGAAGGGGACGACCGAGGATGAGATGGCTGGATGGCATCACTGACTCGATGGATGCAAGTCTGAGTGAACTCCGGGAGTTGGTGATGGACAGGGAGGCCTGGTGTGCTGCGATTCATGGGGTCGCAAAGAGTTGGACACAACTGAGCAACTGCACTGCACTGAACTGAACTGAACTGAATGTTTACCCAATACTACTGTCAAAGTACCCTGGGGCCTTACTGCAGCTGTGAGTGGCACATCTTCATTCCTTAAATATGATTATACATTTATGATGTGCTAGGCAATCATGTGCACAAAAGAATAAGCCCTGCTCCCTAACCTAAAAATGTTTGTGGAGTAAATAATTAAATGATTCAACAAAACTCACAGTATACACATATATGAAATAAAAATCTTCATTTTTGCTATGTCATTTTTGTCCACACAAATGTTTTAAAACCACCATAGTTTACTTAGGAATAAGAAATTTCATTTTTACCTCCTTTTCTTTTCCAACAACAGTTTGAAGGTAGAGATTAATTCAAGATAAGAGGTAGGTGTCACATAATTGTATCTTTGAAGTTCAACATAGAAGGATGTCGATAAATCTATAGTAGAAGTGTGGAAGCTTTTACACATCTCAATACAGCCATCTCGTATTTCCTCTGACATTTCAATGTCTTCCAGGAAGCGGGAGGCAACTGCCTGTAGTGCATCTTCAGGCCAGGACTGAATGTAAGATAAATGCTTTAGCATATCATCGAAGTTACTGACAGGAGTCTGTTACTACTACTGAGGTCCTTCACAGATGGTGGAAATGCAGGGGAAAGCATGAGGAATGGAATGGGACAGAAACTCAGGATAAACTTCCCCCCAAGTACTTGGCTGCTTAGGACAGGGAGCCAGTAGCTAATGCATGTAATGTTGTTAACTCTTTCTGGTTTGTTCAGGAGTTAGAGAAATTGTACATGAGTATTGCAAGAGCAAGGGAGAAAAAAGGAACCATATTTATAGAATGTGTATCTTTTTGCACATTTTGCTATTATTATCTCATTCAATTCTCCCCAAATTTCTGAGGTAAATGTTACTATCCTTTACCCTAAACTCCAGAATTAGATGAATAGCTACCTCCTTGATTTCCTCCATAATCGCCTCAAACTCAACAAGTCTGAATCATGGCCCATATCTCCCCCTAAATAGTTGTAATCTTCCCAACTTAGTAAACACCTCAATTCTATATCCATCTCGAAATCCAGTTCTACGGGCACCATCCCTAAAATAGCTTCCAACTCTTTTCCTTCTACACCTATAATCACCATTGCAGTTCAACTCTGTTATCATTTTTCTGGAATATTCCAACACTGTCCTAATTGTCCACCATGCTTGTGTACTCTAGGGAGCTGTCAGAGTGATCTCATCAGATGCAGATTATTAACAGCTAATTTCACACTCTCAGTTTACAATTGTTTGAAGACTTCCCAACATATTCAAAACAAAACCCAAAGTTAATCTGTAAATCTCTACTTGATCTGGCCCTTTCCACCTTTACAACCCAACTCTATGATTTCCCCCTCAGGTACTATGCCCTTGCCACCCTGAGTTTTTCTCACCCTATTCGTTCTTCCTATGAAGCTCTTGTCTTCACTAATTTCTTGTCTCTGACCAGATCCTCTCAGTACTGACACTTTTTGCCCTTTATGTTTCTTCCTAAAGGTCATTGATTCAGAAAACCTTTTACTCCATTTATGCTACCCTGTATGATGGAATTATTTTTCACTAACTTGTAAGTACATAAGTAAACTCAAGAAAAGCAGAAGCCTAGCCTATTTCATTTTCTGACTCATCTCCAGCTTTAGAATAAGATCTGCTACAAAACAAGGGTTCAATAAATATGTTTTTTCATGAAATCTTAGCAGACATTGGAGGGACAAAGGGGCTATGTACATTCCCCAAGGTAAAAAATTCCTGTGTGTTAGATCTCACTCACAGGATCTCTGCCACAGCTCACAAACTTCCTGCCCTATGCCCTTGTATGTCTGTACTTCTGATACTGAAATTTACTAGAAAAAGTGGTCACTGGGAGCTTCTTCTTTTTGACTTTCTGCCAGGTTTTCTAATGGAAAGAGACTGGAGGGTGGGAGAAGAGAGAGGTAGAGGCATTTCTATCCCTTTTGCTTTCTAGCAGAAGCTGAACTCTAGTTTTGGGGTTCCTGGTCCCGTCAGACTTTCCTACTTACACTGCTTCAAGCTCCGGTAACACGTTTTCCTCCCTATGCCCCTTAAAACCCAGCTGTAGTAACATCTTCTTGCTATGCTTTACCATTTCCTGCCTCACCATCCCTCTCAAGTTCCTTTAATCCTGCCCAACACCTTCATGAACAGTTCATTCAACTTTCCTCAGTGAGGCCTTCCCAGGTATTCTTTCTTCCCTGTCAGGAACCTGCCAGAGACACAACTTTATCCTAAAACTTTCTACAATAAGTTGATGTCAGTGACTGTATAGACTAGTAATAAAAAGTTTTTCTGTTACAATGATTTTTGAATTTTTATTTCATAAAATATATTATTATTGATCAGAAAATTTTGCTGAGTCACAACTACAGGGGGTGGGGTGGACTCTAAAATGTTATGCTGACGATGGAGAATCAGTATTTCTAGAAGCCTATCTAAAATGTACATGACCATACCTGAAACCAGTCAATGGTACAGCAGTTTACTAGAGCAGGGAACTTTCTAAGACGAATCCGAAATGCATCTCCAATGGGACTCATGGCAAGGACGACATGCAGTTGGTTGCGGCAGCGGTCAACAAACATGTTGAAAAGAGCTATGGGGCTTCCGTCTGTTTGTTTGGTTTTATCCCGCTGGCGATCTATCTGACGCATCTTATCACATATCTCCTGTTTCTCATCCAATGCAAAGAGATTTGGAACCTCCCCAGCATTTAGCAGATTGTTGACATCTTCTAGAAATGACTCCTTTTTAATCTGAGTATCTGTAAACAGGAAAACACCCTGCATCTCCCCTTCAGCACATTTTCTTAAGATCACTTTTAAATCTTCATGCCACTCAGAGTTACCATAGCCCTTGGCAATTTCAACCTGGAAAACTGAAGAATCAGCCATGTGGGCAGCTAATCTGGTGACGGACTGCCTTCCACTCCCTCCAACGCCAACAAGAAGAGCATGGCTGCGAGGCTGTTTCAGGATCCTGGAAATTCTGCTGATGTGCTCGATGGCAAACCGGAACAAGACAAGGTTCATCGTTTTTTTGCTCATGTTGTTGTATTCTTCTAGGTGAGCTTCTACAATCACCCGGAGAGCATCCACATCTGCAATTTCTCTGTAGTTGGTATCCTCTCTCTTGGGATCGTGGAAATCACAGAACATTAAGCTGCGTAAATCATCTTCTCCCACTATCCCATCATTATCAAAATCCAAACTTCGAAAAAGCTCATGAAAATTTTCTTCCATATATGTTTTTAAGATTTCTTGAATGTAGCTGATAAGCCAACTTCTGTCTGCATTATCCAGAAGGCGATCATAATATACTCTCAGGACCTGTACAATAATTAAAAAGCAGCTTTAAGAATCGATTTTCCTATTTTAAAGTGTTATTTCTGTGCTAATCTGAAGTAATATAAAAAGTACTCTCAAGAAATTTCCATGGGTTTTATTAAAAGCACATCTAAACAAGGAATGGCATAATATTTATTTTAAATATTAAATTTGATCATATATTTGGAATAAAACATAGTTACATTGTTACCAATAAATGAAGGTAAATTAGGGAGACTGCACCAGATTATAGAGGTATTAAGTGCACTAAGGACTAGAGAAGGGGAAAAAAGACTAGAGAAGGTAGGTGACTGCTTTTGCTGGTCATAGAGATACAGGTAACAGAACTGGGCCCCAGTGTCTAGCGTTTTGCAACTCCCTTGCAGTGATTGTTGCCTTTTCCCAGCCAGATAATATTTTGAATTTATTGGCAAATCTATAGATATTAAGAGAAGGTAATGGTACCCTACTCCAGTACTCTTGCCTGGAAAATCCCATGGATGGAGGAGCCTGGTAGGCCGCAGTCCATGGGGTCGCTAAGAGTCGGACACAACTGAACGACTTCCCTTTCACTTTTCACTTTCATGCATTGGAGAGGGAAATGGCAACCCACTCCAGTGTTCTTGCCTGGAGAATCCCAGGGGAGCCTGGTGGGCTGCCCGTCTATGGGGTCACACAGAGTCGAACACGACTGAAGCGACTTAGCAGCAGCAGCAGCAACAGACCAATACTCATATGATACAAGCAATGCATATCTCTGTCAGCTAAATTTCTAACATTAATCCTGTATGTATCAGCTTTTTCACCTTATAAAACAGAAGTGGTAATACTTGCCTTACAAATCGCACAGATGCATGGCAAAAAATGAAATGACAACAGGTATGAAAGCACTGTAGAACTGAGAAATAATTATTACAAACTGCCTTGGAATCAGCCTAATTATGTTTAACAATAATGATTTTAGTATTTTCACTGCTGTCAAGTTGACATACTAGTGTCATCCCTTTTCATAACACCAGTGGCTACATAAATGATATGATAGAAGCTTCCCACTTACTCTAACCAAATAGTGCAAAAGCTATTTCTCTCCTGGACAACTGGGTTTCCCAAAATATGACAATAGTCACTTCCTTAGCTTGAGACACTGAAGCCCCCTTTCTTTTAATGAGGAAAGGAAACTAAACTAAGCCAACCACATATTTTGGGCATCAGTGTTTAAGCATGAATCAAGTACAATATCATCTAACTGCAATTAAGCAAGAACCCAAGACAGTGTTTCTCAAAGACAGTCAACACACCTGCATCTAGGGCCCCATTCTGTAACTGTTGACTTACAAATTTTGAGGATGATGACTAGGAAGATTCTTTTTCTTTTTTAAAATTTCCTTATCATAAGGTACAAAAATCTTCAGTGTACATCTCCAGGAATGTTCACACATTATGCACCCACATAACTACCACCAAGATCAAGATACAGAACATTCTCAATACCTTAGCAGACTCTCTCACTCTCACTTCTGTGGATAGCTGCCCTCCTCCCTCCCCCACAGGGAACTTTTATTCTATTGCCATCCCTTATGTTTTTAAAAGTTTCCATTATAAATCTAAATCTTTGCAGGGAAGAATTTATCCTGTATTTGTGCTTTGAACTTATTTATCTTAAAGTCTTGATTACAAATTCTTTTAATTATTTACATATAAATAATTTTATGATAATTTACATATCATAAAATTCACTTTTAAAGCATATAATTCAACAGCTTTTAGAATATTCACAATGTTGTGTAACCATTGCCACCATCTAATTCTAGATCTTTTTCAACACCCCCCAAAGAAACCCTATACCCATTAGCAGTCACTCCTTACTATTCCTACTCCATGTCCCCACAGCCTCTGGCAGCCATTAATCTACTTTCTATCACTATGCATTTGCTTATTCCAGACACTTCATATAAATGGAAAAATAATATATTGAATTTGGCCTTTTGTGTCTCGCTTCTTTTACTTAGTGTAATGTTTTCTAGTTTTGTTCATGTTGTAACGTATATCCTTATTTCTTTTTAGGGCTGAAAAGACCTCCATTGTGTGTATGTATACATACACACACACACACACAGAGCCCACACTCGTTTGTCTGTTCATCAGCCAATGTATATTTGAATTGTTTCCACTTTCTGGCTATTATGAATAAGTCTGCTAACACTCATGAACTAACAAAAAAACAAAAGTATTTCCATCTCAAAATTATTTGAAGTCAAACTGAAAGGATTAGTCACTTAAAGGAGATTTAAAATGATAGCTCTTTTGAAACAGCCTATAAATCAACAGAAAGTCCTGAAAATCAGAGATAAAGCTTCTTAAGTATCATAGCATATGCTAGTGTGAAGTATTTTTAAAAATTATCCTGACCATTGACCTTCATAATGCCAAACAGTGGAATGTATTTCAACAATTGCTGGATATTTCTTCACCCAGTTTTTGGCATGGTAAAATCTTTGTTTCTTGCATAATCATGTTTTAGTAGCACAGAGATTTACCTCATGAACCCAAAGACGTTTAATCACTTCTTTGGTCTCTGCTGTTTCTGGTCTTGACAAACACACACCCTGAATGACACGGGAGAAATCTCGGAGGTTGAACAGGTAGTGAGATTTAGCTGGAGTAGGCAAGAGATTCTTCATTGCTTCTTTATACAGAGTCATTGTACCATTTACAATTTGTGTTGTCAAATCTAGAAAGTCATCTGGAAATTTATAACTTAAAATTTTTTTAAGTGAAAAGAAAGAAAATATTAGCAAACATAGAATTATGACACATAGTGATATTTAGTACAACTAATATGAAAGTTTCTTATATTAAAAGAATTGATTTAGTTTATAAAATTACCACTTCTTGTTATAATAATAATAATAGAATTTTTACTTCTTTTAAAGCTACTTTCCATTCATTATTTTATGTTCACAGGAACTCCATGAGTAAGCAGGACCAGTTTAATGTGCTTAAAACTGCTTAAATAAATGGGCAGAAGAGCCAGCCAAGGAACCCATATTATGTAACTCAAACCCAGGATCTACTAGATGATGCTTCCTAACCTCTTCTACTACCTGGCATTCTTAGCTGCATATAGATAGGATCCTTGAAGAACACTGGTGAAATGGGTAGTTTCAGAAAAAGGGAAGGGAGAAAAAAAATCAGAAAAAAGTAGGGAAAGGGGAAAAAGAAAAAAGAGAGTTAAAACAAAGTGAAATAGTGAAGCAAGATTTCTTTTAAAGGGCAAAGGAATGATTAAGGTAGAAAGAACCTGGGGAGAGAATATCCATTTGAAAAAACTGGCTTTATTTCACTTCTGGCTTGATGAGCAGTCAGCTTTCCCCTCCATCACCATTGCATAAGACAAGGAATGACAATTTCCTGAGAATGGTGTCCACATCAGGGAGGCAAGACTTGTACTGCTCAGGGCCACTTGGCTCCCTACATCCAAAAATCTTGTGGAGAAGTGCTGAGTGTTCAGATCTAGGGAGCAACATTTACCCAGGGCACAGGCTCCAAGGCTACACTCAAACCTGGACATGGACACCCCTGGGGAACTCAAGAGTTTTACTAGAGGGTGTCAAAGTCACAGGATAAACCTGGCAATCTTTCCAGCATTAACTGAACTACATGGCAAAAATTCAAAATATTGATTGTTCCAGCATGGACATATTACACAACAGGATGCAAAATGTGTATGAATTTTTAGGTTAAAATCTAAGACATCAGACAAATAAAGGAAAAAGAGAGAGATCCTGCAGGCTTTTTGTGTTCTGTTCCCATTCCTGGAGATGGGAGCAGAGGGAAGAAACTGCTGCCTGTTACCTTCTTCCTTGTCTGGAGGTGCTTTTGTGGAAGTTTGAGAAGCACTACTTATACTGACATGTTCCCCAAAGATTTTATACCCACTAAGGAAAAAACAAACACACTTGCAATTACTTACCAGGTTTTTAAATGCCAGGTTAAGATTCTAGAAAATATTGTAAACATAGATTTATCACTAAACTCATTGATTGTTATAATATTAAAATGCCGCATGTATCGAGGAGTTACTGGATTTCGACCACCACCTAAATATCAAAAAGGACAATCCTTAACAACGCTACTCGTATATAACAGAGTATTTTCTCTACACTTTACAGCATAAAACAGCGTGAAAGATGGACAAATGGCACACAGTGAGAAGTAATCAATTATTTGGATAACCTTGATCTTAAAACAGTTGTTTCCTCAACCTCAAAGTATTGTTTTCTAGTTGAAAATGATCTGTATAAGTTCAATCAGATATAATCTTGGTCAGGTCTATTTACCAAAGGAAATCCAAGCGGACAGAAAGACCCAGTGTCCACTTTCTCCATGATTCATACACAGCCCAAACCAATAAACTATCAAACATTCTCATTACAATACAATATTAGGACAATACTATATAATATTAATATAATATTGTATGCGATGTTAATATAATCCTGATGGTTCTGATTGACCACACTTTAAGGTCGTTTTCACATGGCTGAAATTCAGCATGACCTTGACATACAGCCTTGTTCTTCCCTCACATCTTGAAATAAATTTCCCTAAGACTAGTCTTTGTGGTTCACATGGCCACTTCACTGGCTGCTTTCAATTTCAAAAATTGGAGGAATATCTCATTTTCACAAAAGAATTATTACAATCTCAAATATGAAATTTTAAAAACAGATTTAGAATGTAATACCATATTATAAAATTGGTTTATATTGTCATCCTCACATGTATCAATAAAATGCACTGTCTCTTTAAAGGGATTCTATCATGAAATCTCCAGTAAAGAGTGGTTTTAAAAATGCGTAATATCTTTAATATATATTTTGCTTAAAAACCTACAGGTTCAGGTTTTACGTTTGTTTTAAACCAAGTAAATCTGTACTTTGCTTTTACCACTGCATTATACTGTGCTGATTCTAAAAACATAAACAATGTGTGAGAGCATATAACCAGTCGTCTATAATTATAGATCAAAACAGTTAGGTATTGCTATGTATTTAGAAGCTCATAATAAACACTGATTTACCTGGGCAAGTTTAAGGAGATGGAGAAAGGGCTACAGAAGGAAAGGTGTAAGATCATATACCCAGCTGTGTCTTCAACCTTTCCTCCCAGAGAACACTCAGAAATGGTGGTCTTTTCTTAGAAAATGAGGTCCAAGAGGAAAAGGTATCTCATGGATTCAGTCTGCTCCCCTGTCCAGTCCCCAAAGAGGCAGGGAAAGTAGACACTTACTACAAATGACTGCTGGGGGATGGGAAGAGGCAAAGCAGAACTGAAGTCTGGGACCCAGGAGTAATAAAATCAGAAAAAAAAAAAAGAAGAGGGAAATAGCATTCAAAGTGGCCCCAAGAGGGTGCTGAGAGCAATTACTGACTCAGAGCAAACTGTCTCTATTACAGGTCAGATAAAGGTCAAGGGTTCAGAAGCAAATAGTGGCAAAATTCCCTAAGACATGGCACATTGAAATAAGGAAGTTATTAAAAATATAGAGCAACAGCTTGAGTTCAGGAAAAAAACAGTTAAAGATGTCCGATTAGTTAAATCAAGCTATTTCAGATATTCTAAAATTAAAGAAAAATTTTTCCTACATAAAGATCGCTGAGTTTATAAACTTCCCTTGAAAAGTATAATGAATATCTAATATTTCATTCTTTTCATCATTTCCTACTTAAATTTACCTCAACAGTTCGTCTAAATCCAGAGACTCACTAAAATGGGAAGTGATTGGGATAGGAGAAAGCAGGGATGTTTCACACAGCTGAAATTTTAAGGAATGAAACAGAAGAAAATGAGCTTCTGCAGGGGAATCTGGGTTCTCAGGGGATCTGAGACCTCAAAATGCAGGAAGAGGAAATAGGGAGCAAAGATGGAAGATAACATGGAAGAGAAAGGATTTGGGAGAGCTGTATGATTTGGGAAGAATCACCCCAAAGAGGCCTTCTCTGATGGCTCAGCAGGTAAAGAATCTGCCCGCAATGCAGGAGACATGAGTTTGATCCCTGGGTCAGGAGAAGGAAAGGACAACCCACTTCAGTGTTCTTCCCTGAATAACTCGAGGGACACAGGAGCCTGCAGGCTACAGTCCAGTGGATAGCAAAGATTCGGACACAACTGAGCAACTAAACACAGCACACAGCACAGACCACAAAGAAGGCAAGCCACTGTGCGGTGTTGATCAATGTGGTCACTCTGTTAGGTTACAACAAACAAAGAGACATAGAAAATATAGAAACACTGTAACTCAGGTTGTCTGACAGGATTTCTCTTTCTCCTGCTCTTTATACATAGCCAGAGTGATCACAAACTCTGAAAACATACCTGGAGGTCCCATAGCACACATAATTTGAATGTCCACTAGTTTAATCACAGAACAGTCTTTTAGGTCATACCAATTCCAGTGATCTAACCACTGTCTAAGTAACTCGATGGGAGGCTGGGCCCCATATACCTCTCGAGCAGGCATATTGACATCATCTACAAAGACAACCTGAGAATGAAAGGAGAAAAGGTATTAGAAAACATTAGCATCTTAATATAGTGTCCTATGGTGCAAACAATGTTCAGGCAAAGAATAAGATTACCTTTTTGCGAAGTACGTAAGTGAAAAGTGATGATTTTTTGCACATCAGGACTATCTCTTAGCATCCATGTTACCAAGGAATAGGGAGACAGTCTTATTACTCACCTTTTTGGTTAACAGTATAGAACTTATTAATCCTCTCATATAACTTGTTTCGCAATATGCTTTCTCTTTTTTCCTTGTACAACTTCAATAAATTAAAATAAATGAGAAAGGTGTGATCTTCAAATGATTATAAACTCTGACTGATAAGAGTGAGGCTGAGAAGGGTATTCTTGGCAGAGGAACACAGAAAAGTTAATTGAGAGCTTGGTTATTTAAAGGCCTAGAGAGCAAGCAGCAAAGACTCTGCTGAGTAAAAATGTTAATGAGAGAATTAGGAAGGAAGATAATTTCCCAGGTGAATATTCTACTTTGAATTCAAAAGGCAACTGCTTGTTTTTAATGTCAAGTTGCCAAATGCACATACAATATAAAAACACTTTTAAGAAGACTTCTTAACCCACATTTGTGATACATTAATAAAAACTATACTACAAAAGGATGTCAAGTTCTAGTATATCTGGTTTCCTTTCTGAATGTAACAATGCCCAAGAATAGTAACAGTGCTGTATTATATGTATAGAAACAGAGAGCAATTACCATTTTCTTGCCCAAAGGAGGACCAAAAACTCCCTTTCTTCTTTTGTCCAGTTTTGACATGATAATATTTTGCGTTTGAGCTGCTGTAGTTTGTGCTGAGAAGTTAATCAGCAGAGGCTTGTAGATATCTTTATTAAGTTGATTTAAAAGAAAATTCTGTATAATAGCAAGAAATAAGATAAGCCATAGTTGCCATTATGTTTTGACACTTGAAAATAACCAACTAAGCATCATTGCTGATGTACTCAAATTTAATCTTCAAGTTTCATAATGTGAAAAGAGATGGAATCAATAGACATAACAGTTACCAAGTCAGTGGAATGTCTCTATCTGTCCAGGCCCTGGGCACATGGCTTTTCTGATTTCTAAAAACACCATGCAGAGTACACACTCCTGCTGCTGCTACTGCTAAGTCGCTTCAGTTGTGTCTGACTCTGCGCGACCCCATAGACGGCAGCCCACCAGGCTCCCCCATCCCTGGGATTCTCCAGGCAAGAACACTGGAGTGGGTTGCCATTTCCCTCTCCAATGCATGAAAGTGAAAAGTGAAAGTGAAGTTGCTCAGTCATGTCCAACTCTTAGCGATCCCATGGACTGCAGCCTACCAGGCTCCTCCGTTCATGGGATTTTCCAGGCAAGAGTACTGGAGTGGGGTGCCAGTTCCTTCTCCAGTACACACTCCTACTCATCATAAAATCATAGGGACTCAGAGCTTAAGAAACTTGGCTTAAGGTCTCAGAAATGAGACAATAACTTAGACTGCCACTTGTCTCTCTGCAGATCAAAGTTCTCTGTAATACAGCTTACTATCTTTCTACAAGTTATCTGACTTTAAGTTAGGAAGCTTACATAATATAATTTGTACTTTCAAAATGGAATTAACTGGAAAGAAGGTACAATTACAATGATTCTTAACCAAGATGTTGTGTTCTACAAATCATCTTGTAGAAGAATAATAAAATAGGAAAGTATTTACAGTATATTAAGAAGAAAAAAAGCAGATTACAAAATAATATGCGAAGTATGTTTCCAATGGTGTGAAAAGTAAATTTTTTTTGGCCTGGGCAGTTTGTTAGCTGGACTGCCATTTGATGGGAGTACAAATGACAGAAGGCTTTATTTTTCCCACCCACCTCCTTGAATCATGTCTTCATTTCCTAATTCTTGATAGTATCTTAGATAAATCCTTTAGCTTTCTGTACATTTTTTTTTAAAAATTCAGTCCAACTCAACACCTTGATTTAAAACCTCAGTCTAAACTTCTTCCCTCCCCACTCTTGGATACTCCCTGAAACATACAGCATTTAGTACAATAAAAGCAACGTTTCAATCTCTTGGGGAAGAAATTATTCAACAAATAATACCAGAACAATTATTTGACTACATAACCCAAAGGGGGGGGGGGCTGTATTAAACATAGAATCGATAAAGAACTATAAACAAATACTACCACAATTGGGGAAAAGAGAATCGACTGGGAACCTGCAATGGGGGAGGGCCCACCAACAGGTCCTCCCCTCTCCTCCACCTGCCTCCTCTATCTTCTTCCTATCCCACAGTTGGGTAGTGAGCACAGCTGGAGGGAGAAGGCAAAAGTCCTATTCGCTGGGGTCATTGTGATTCCTCCTGATTAAGGCTATCTTGCCGGCTTCCAGGGCAGCTTCCAAATGTCTGCTCTCTGAGAAGAGCAGATGGGAAGGTTCCTTAGATACTCCAAAGGAACATTCACATTGCACAGTTTGCTGACTGAAGAGGAGTAGTGGCATTCCCTCCCTGCTGTAGGCAGTTATATGGGATGGAGTCCCAGGAATGATCAGGTTCACTTATATTTTACATTGTCCAACTGACCCGGGAGAAACTTGCACTTACGTGCCATGCCAAAGGCTGGAGGTGCTATTCACTCTTAGTTCCAGCCAGCCTTCTGTTTTCAGAAATCTGAAAGTAGAGGCAAGAACTGGTCTTCGATTAGTATGACCCCTTAAACACAAGAGAACTCAGGTTTCATAAAGCTACTGAGATTTGGGGCATATCTTTTATAACAGCTAACATTTTCTTAACACACAGTGGGTATGATCCCAGAAATTATTAAAGAAAATCAGTCTTATTACCACACAGTAATGTTCACATATTCAATCATTTAGAAAATTAAATATCAACCAAAACACTGTTTTTTTTAAGGCAGATAAAATTCTTTGTCCTATATAAGCTATTTTCATTAAAATACCTTTTAAATGGACAATAATTTAGTGATATAAAGTAGCATATCTTTAATCAATTTTCAAAGATAAATCCTCTTTGGAAAGAGACGTTTTGGTAATTTTGATAATTTGATAATTACTCAAAAATTCTCTATGGTTCCAACATAGAAATGTAGAAATATATAACTATTTTAAAAACACTGCCTACCAGTTCAGGTCATTTAAGAAATAATATTCTTTGGATTATTATGCACGTTTTAATATGTATATTTCTACAATACTTACAATAATGTAAACACTCTTTCCCGTTCCTGTTGGTCCTACAAATATTGAAGGCTTTTGATGGGTGGTCAACAATTCCATTAGTGCAGAGTATCGAATTGTGTCCAGAGTTGGCACAATGATTTCATTAAACATCACATCCTTAGGAATTGGAGGAGCTTCAGCTAACTTCTTTACCCATGGTTCCCATTTTCCTATTCCCTGTTTACAACAAATAACCAAACAGTGAACGTCATGTTTTAAAATACATTCAGAAGCTCTGTATTTCTGCATCACTGCAGAAAAGACGAAAGATCAAGACCAACAATCCTCGATATGTATACATTTGTTTTTATCCTTTAAAACTCTTCACTCTAAGTTTTTAAATTTTGTGTTAAATTAAAGAGATATTGGGGTTGTGTATGGATAAAAATGAAATGGCAATGATGTAATAATTTGATGTCCTGGAACCACTGATTATATCAACCCAAAGATCAGTTACTTTTGCCAAATATTAGATTCTTTAATAGCATTGAGAAAACTGATCTAATCAATGTGTTAAAGAGTAAAGAATATTATTCAATAAATGTTAACCAATACATAATATTTTTCTACACAGACCATCAGCTGCATTTGTTTGACTTTTATAATGGTACTTGCAACATCAGCTTATTATTTCAAGCAAGATTTCTTTCTCTTTTAAAAAAATTTTATGGGAGTATAGATGATTTACACTGTTGTGTATCTGCTGTACAGCAAAGTGAATCACTTATACATATACATATATCCACTCTTTTTAAGATTATTTTTCCATACACATCATTAGAGTACTGAGTAAAGTTCCCGGTGCTATATATCGGTCCTTATTAGTTATCTATTTTATTTATAGTAGTATGTCTCCTTTTTAAATTGTAGTAAGGAAAAAAACACCTAAAATTTACCTTCAACCATTTTTAAGTGTATGTCTCAATATTATTAGCTAAATTCATGTTGATGTGTAAGAGATATCCAGAACAGACAAGATTTCTTAATATGAGATTATTATTATTATGAGGTAACATTACACTGTATCTTTGCATCCTATTAGCTTTGTGAACTAAAGTTTTCATTTGCTAAGGCAGTGTCTATAACAAAAATTTCAAAAGTATGTTAACTCTCCTTAGAAAAACACCACTGCCCTCTCCATTCTTAGAAAATCCAGTATAAGCTCGTGGTCATTCAAAGTATATTAAAATCCAGACCCATCTTCCTTCACATCTTCCAGTATCCCACAACCCAGCCTCACTGATGAGTCTACTGTTTCCAAAAATGCCCCAGGTCCCTGGACCTTGACATATGGAACTCTTTTGTCCTAGTGTATGGATCATCAAAAAAGCAAGAGAGTTCAAGACAAACATTTATTTCTGCTTTATTGACTATGCCAAAGCCTTTGACTGCGTGGATCACAATAAACTGGGGAAAATACTGAAAGAGATGGGAATACCAGAGCAACTGACCTGCCTCTTGAGAAACCTGTATGCAGGTCAGAAAGCAACAGTTAGAACTGGACATGGAAGAACAGACTGGTTCCAAATAGAAAAAGGAGTACACCAAGGCTGTGTATTGTCACCATGCTTATTTAACTTATATGCAGAGTACATCATGAGAAATGCTGGGCTGGAGGAAGCACAAGCTGGAATCAAGATTTTCGGGAGAAATATCAAAAACCTCAGATGTGCAGATGACACCACCCTTATGGCAGAAAGTGAAAAAGAACTAAAGAGCCTCTTGATGAAAGTGAAAGAGGAGAGTGAAAAAGTTGGCTTAAAGCTCAACATTCAGAAAACGAAGATCATGGCATCCAGTCCCATCACTTCATGGCAAACAGATAGGGAAACAGTGGCTGACTATATTTTTCTGGGCTCCAAAATCACTGCAGATGGTGATTGCAGCCATGAAATTAAAAGACGCTTACTCCTTGGAAGGAAATTTATGACCAATCTAGACAGCATATTCAAAAGCAGAGACATTACTTTGTCAACAAAGGTCCGTCTAGTCAAGGCTATGGTTTTTCCAGTGGTCATGTATGGATGTGAGAGTTGGACTATGAGTGCCGAAGAGTTGATGCTTTTGAACTGTGGTGTTGGAGAAGATTCTTGAGAGTTCCTTGGACTGCAAGGAGATCCAACCAGTCCATTCTGAAGGAGATCAACCCTGGGATTTCTTTGGAAGGAATGATGCTAAAGCTGAAACTCCAATACTTTGGCCATCTGATGTGAAGAGCTGACTCATTTGAAAAGACCCTGAGTCCAGACGGCTTCACAGCTGAATTCTACCAAAAATTTCGAGAAGAGCTAACACCTATCCTCCTCAAACTCTTCCAGAAATTGCAGAGGAAGGTAAACTTCCAAACTCATTCTATGAGGCCTCCATCACCCTAATACCAAAACCTGACAAAGATGTCACAAAAAAAGAAAACTACAGGCCAATATCATTGATGAACATAGATGCAAAAATCCTCAACAAAATTCTAGCAATCAGAATCCAACAACACATTAAAAGATCATACACCATGACCAAGTGGGCTTTATCCCAGGGATGCAAGGATTCTTCAATATCCACAAATCAATCAATGTAATTCACCACATTAACAAATTGAAAATAAAACCATATGATTATCTCAATAGATGCAGAGAAGGCCTTTGACAAAATTCAACATCCATTTATGATAAAAACTCTCCAGAAAGCAGGAATAGAAGGAACATACCTCAACATAATAAAAGCTATCTATGACAAACCCACAGCAAACATTATCCTCAATGGTGAAAAATTGAAAGCATTTCCCTAAAGTCAGGAACAAGACAAGGGTGCCCACTCTCACCACTACTATTCAACATTGTTTTGTAAGTTTGGGCCACAGCAATCAGAGCAGAAAAAGAAATAAAAGGAATCCAAATTGGAAAAGAAGAAGTAAAACTCTCACTGTTTGCAGATGACATGATCCTCTACATGGAAAACCCTAAAGACTCCACCAGAAAATTACTAGAGCTAATCAATGAATATAGTAAAGTTGCAGGATATAAAATCAACACACAGAAATCCCTTGCATTCCTATACACGAATAATGAGAAAGTAGAAAAACAAATTAAGGAAACAATTCCATTCACCATTGCAACGAAAAGAATAAAATACTTAGGAATATATCTACCTAAAGAAACTAAAGACCTATATATAGAAAACTATAAAACACTGATGAAAGAAATCAAAGAGGACACTAATAGATGGAGAAATATACCATGTTCATGGATCAGAAGAATCAATATAGTGAAAATGAGTATACTACCCAAAGCAATTTACAAATTCAATGCAATCCCTGTCAAGCTACCAGCCACATTTTTCACAGAACTAGAACAAATAATTTCAAGATTTGTATGGAAATACAAAAAACCTCGAATAGCCAAAGCAATCTTGAGAAAGAAGAATGGAACTGGAGGAATCAACTTGCCTGACTTCAGGCTCTACTACAAAGCCACAATCATCAAGACAGTATGGTACTGGCACAAAGACAGACACATAGATCAATGGAACAAAATAGAAAGCCCAGAGATAAATCCACACACATATGGACACCTTATCTTTGACAAAGGAGGCAAGAATATACAATGGAGTAAAGACAATCTCTTTAACAAGTGGTGCTGGGAAAACTGGTCAACCACTTGTAAAAGAATGAAACTAGATCACTTTCTAACACCGCACACAAAATAAACTCAAAATGGATTAAAGATCTAAATGTAAGATCAGAAACTATAAAACTCCTAGAGGAGAATATAGGCAAAACACTCTCAGACATAAATCACAGCAGGATCCTCTATGATCCACCTCCCAGAATTCTGGAAATAAAAGCAAAAATAAACAAATGGGATCTAATTAAAATTAAAAGCTTCTGCACAACAAAGGAAAGTATAAGCAAGGTGAAAAGACAGCCTTCTGAATGCGAGAAAATAATACCAAATGAAGCAACTGACAAACAACTAATCTCAAAAATATACAAGCAACTTATGCAGCTCAATTCCAAAAAATAAACGACCCAATCAAAAATGGGCCAAAGAACTAAATAGACATTTCTCCAAAGAAGACATACGGATGGCTAACAAACACATGAAAAGATGCTCAACATCACTCATTATTAGAGAAATGCAAATCAAAACCACAATGAGGTACCACTTCACACCAGTCAGAATGGCTGCGATCCAAAAATCTGCAAGCAATAAATGCTGGAGAGGGTGTGGAGAAAGGGAACCCTCCTACACTGTTGGTGGGAATGCAAACTAGTACAGCCACTATGGAGAACAGTGTGGAGATTCCTTAAAAATTGCAAATAGAACTACATTATGACCCAGCAATCCCCCTGCTGGGCATACACACCGAGGTAACCAGAATTGAAAGAGACACATGTACCCCAATGTTCATCGCAGCACTGTTTATAATAGCCAGGACATGGAAACAACCTAGATGTCCATCAGCAGATGAATGGATAAGAAAGCAGTGGTACATATACACAATGGAGTATTACTCAGCCGTTAAAAAGAATTCATTTGAGTCAGTTCTGATGAGATGGATGAAACTGGAGCTGATTATACAGAGTGAAGTAAGCCAGAAAGAAAAACACCAATACAGTATACTAACACATAATATGGAATTTAGGAAGATGGCAATGACGACCCTGTATGCAAGACAGGAAAAAAGACACAGATGTGTATAACGGACTTTTGGACTCAGAGGGAGAGGGAGAGGGTGGGATGATTTGGGAGAATGGGAATTCTAACATGTATACTATCATGTAAGAATTGAATCGTCAGTCCATGTCTGACGTAGGGTGCAACATGCTTGGGGCTGGTGCATGGGGATGACCCAGAGAGATGTTGTGGGGAGGGAGGTGGGAGGGGGGGTCAAGTTTGGGAACGCATGTAAGAATTAAAGATTTTAAAATTTAAATAAATAAATAAATAAATAAACACTGAAAAAAAAATAAAAAAAAATTAAAATAAATTTAAAAAAAAAAAAAGAAAAGACCCCAAGGCTGGGAACGATTGAGGGCAGGAGGAGAAAGGGACAACAGAGGATGAGATGGTTGGATGGCATCACTGACTGGATGGACATGGGTTTGTGTGAACTCCAGGAGTTGGTGAGGGACAGGGAGGCCTGGCGTGCTGCAGTTCAGGGGGTCGCAAAGAGTCAGACAGGACTGAGCAACTGAACTGAACTGACACATGACATTCTCCTGAAGAATTCAGGAACTCACATAAGACAGTACTGTCCTTTATTCATTTTTGTATCATTTGGATGTGTTGAGCACAGAGTAGAAAATATAAGGAGGCTAAATTTGCATTACTCTAAAAACAGTATTTCAAAGAAATCACTAGAACTTTCTAAAACTGATGAAGAAACAATGCTCCTTTGATATTCTTAATAATCTTTCTAACATGAATCTTTTGCCACCTTATAGGGAAGGAAAAATTAAGAATCAGAAAACCTGGAACAGATAGTCATTTAGAGATGTGCAATTCTGGGAAAACCACAAAATATCTCTGAGTCTCAATTCCCTCAATGGTAAAATCTGGAAAATAATCCTATCTTTCCATTTCACTGGGAAATAAAATAAAAGTGATTGTGGGAAAACTTAATAAACTGCAAAGTGCTCTGAAAATTTAGGATATCATAAAATTAGCAAAGATAAAAAGGTATCTTGCAGTTGACAGGGTGAAGAGTGTCTTCTGAGGTGAGTTCAGCAATATGATTCTCAAGAATTGTAAAAATTTTTAAATTGATAACGCTAATTCCCATTTGATGAACCTATCTTAAAGAAACAATCAGATATGTAAACAATGACTTGTATACAAGAATACTCACCAAAGCACCAAAACTAAAACAACAAAAACACTTCAATGTGCAAGATTAGGAAACTGAATTGATCACGGTCCACTGAAATGGTAGAATATAGGGAGTTTTAGAAAAATAAGCTTTATTAAAGCAGCATCAGTGAGATAGAGTTGTTCCCTTTATTAAGGGAAGGATATGAAACTGCCCAGTGAGGATATAGAGTGATCCCAATTTCACTAAAAGCTGCGTCTATTTAAATAACGCATGCATGCTAAGTCACTTCAGTCGTGTCTGACTCTGCAACCTTATGAACTGTAGCCCAGCAGGCTCTTCTGTCCATGAATTTCTCCAGGAAAGAATACTGGAGTGGCCTACCATGCCCTCCTACAGGGGATCTTCCCAACCCAGGAGGGAAGAATTCACATTGGCAGGCGGGTCCTTTACCAGCGGGCATTACCACTAATGCCACCCGGGAAGCCCATATTTAAATAACACGTATGCCTAAACTTAGCCCTCAATTACTGTACTTATGGGAGCTGTTACACAAAAACAAACAAGTGAACACACACCACCCAGGGTATATTGTCCATTCTGTTTGGGAAGTGCTGAATTCCTAACAACCCATCTGCGGTCCTGTAGGAACTCAGCCCGTGAGGCGCTAACCTGCACCATGAACCTCCCAGAGGTGTATCCTTGAGCAGTACTCACCTGCTGCTAGACTGGATGTCCTAACGTATGATTGTATGTAATGGCACAGCCGGACCAATCAGCACTTTTATTTATCCCATTTTATCAATGAGAAAAACAAGCCTTGGGGAGATTAAAAACCAGTCCAAGGCTATACGGAAAGAAGCCAGACCCAGATGTGCCTGACTTCACATCCAGCACACCATCTCCTACTCCATGCTGTCTCTTAGGTAGACAGCGGTGACAAGGTGGCCACAGAGCCAATTTGTGCCACGTGTGTCCCAGGGAAACCCTGCCTGGTTGGCAGGTGCAGATCTTGCTTCAAAACTCTTACCTCAGTGACAAACCGATAATCATAAATTGTTCCTTTCTCAGGGAATGGAACAGTTAGTCGTTTTGAAGATGTTTGTTCAGTTCCACTCAGTAATTTAAATCTATTTCGAGTTATATCTGAAATTGGGCCTTCCATTAGTTCTCGAAGAATCTTACTAAATTTCAACCGATCATCATCTTTACAAGAAGCACCGACAGACCAGATCAAAGAAAACAGAAAAATGCCCTGATTTGGAGAGATGAGAAGATAGAATGCATTAAAGAATAACTTTAATCCATCGTTGAAGCTTAAATCAGATCACCCAGATTAATATCTTTGAATGGAAATGAATAAATTGATACATGGTAGTAGGTAATCTCGGGATTTTGTAATAATTAGTTTTTTCTATTAAGTTACATGTCATAAAATCTTACTATCAGAGAAGACAATATAATGCAAAGCATAAATTCTAGGCATAGTAAAAACTTAGAATGATTAGTCTGGTAAATCAGGTGCTAATTCAAGTATACAGCTGAACTTTGATATTAAAAAGAACATTGAGATAACTTTTTATTAAAGTAAAAGCATATTTTAATAAAGAGTAATCAACTCACAATATATGTTTATTAAATTTTGATACAATGTTTTGTAAAGTAAAACAAATTCGTACACTTTCATTTACCTGTTGTAATAATTATCCAAGCATTGACTGTATCATTAGAACCAAAGTCCTGCAAGCTTTCTTATGACTCAGGCAGAGGGAACAGAACAAGACACTGCTCAAATAAGAGGGTCTGTTTGTTTGTTTTAAAATCAAATCTCCTTTTCCATGCCAAAGCTAACAGTTCTGACTATACTCATAAAAGTTGTGAACTCTAGCTTGACACCATTCATCTACACCTAGATTATTCAGACTCTTTTTGAAAACTATTTTAAATGAAATTTAAAATGCATTTCATAAAAAAAGCAGAAAAGTAACACTGACTACATTAAAAGTGCTACCATTAGCCATATGTAATTTTTTATTAAAGAAGATTCAAGGTCTGTTGATAATTTTATTCCTATATTTAAAACATTTATAGATTATATATCTTCTTGCTTTCTTAATTCTAAATATTTATATACACACATATATTTTAAATATTTATATCTCATGAAAAAGGAGAAACATTAGGGAAGAAAAAATAAATTATAATTTGGAGGTTGAAGGGGGAAGTGAATCTTGTTGTCAAATGGTCATTGACATTTTGGGGACTGATCATCTTTGCTGTGTGCTGTGCTCAGTTGCTCAGTCTTGTCTGACTGTGACCCCATGGATTGCAACCCACCAGGCTTCTCTGTCCATGGATATTCTCCAGGCAGGAATACTAGAGTGGGTTGCCATTCCCTCCTCCAAGGAATCTTCCCAACCCAGGGATTGCATCCAGGTCTTGCACTGCAGGCAGATTCTTTACCAACAGAGCTGCCATCATCTTTGAGACTGGGCCAAATGATTCAAGGTATCAGTAGCAGATCTGTGGGGGTCATTGGCTCCACCCAAACTTCATGAGTCAATACAACACCAGGCAAGGAGTTTTCCTATCAGCACCTGGTATTTGGGACCTGATTCTTTCTCACTGTTCAGCTTCCACCCATTATCCAGCCTCCAGTTCCAGGAAAAATGAGGTTAATTAATTAGGAAAATTTACTGGGGAAAGCAATAAATCTTTTTCTATTGCAAGATTCAAAGACTTACCTCATGTAAAGAGTACATGGACTTACCTCAAGTAAAGAGTAAGTTTCTCGATCATGTCTCTCTCTTACTTTGACTTCATCAGCAAAGTCACTCATAAAACAGTCTATCAGATTCATTAGGGATCGGACTAAGTTTGTATCTGAAGTAGGAGATAATTCCTGAAAAATCAGAGAAAAAAGTCTATGAAGCAGTTTAAATGAGGCACTAATTTAAACAGTATTAACTAATTTTTATTGAACTCATTTAGTTATAACAGCCAAAACATCTACAAAAAGGTGTTAGTATTATAATTCTAGTTTTATAAGAGGGAAACTATTTTTAAAGTAATAGTTCATCAGAAATGAGAGATCACCTTTTAGAATATTTTCACCTAGATGTGATTAGGTGGGACTTCAAGTTTGTTTTTTTAATGGAAAAGATTATCATCCATACATTTTCTCAAACCATAAGATGCTTTGTTTAAAAAACTTTTTTGGAGAACTATATTAATAAAAAAATTTAAAACTTTAATAAGAGTTTTTAATCAAACTAATTAAGAAATTATTTTAATATCTGGTAGTTGACAATAAAGTAGACATTAAAATGTATATATATGGCTAATTTGGATTTTCCATTTATTTTTTAAATCTTAAAACTTTCATCCCTCTTACCTTTGTATGTTTCCTAATAAATTCAACAGAAACAGGAACCATTCTGTCAAATAAGCCTATTATAAATTCCTTCTGAATAACAGTAACTGTAGCAGGTAAAAGATTTATCCAAGACAACATTAGTGGTCTCCAGCCTAGCATATGAGGCTCCATGTATATCATCCCACATCTGGAGACCTGGAAAAACAATCACTGTTTACCACCAAGGTACTGCTTATAAAAGAAGGATGACTCAGTACATCTGTTTCTTACAGTTTTCAGGAAACTTGTGGAGGAAAAAGGCATACTTTTATACAATTTCCTCATCTAAATTTTCATGTATGACTTTACCAAATGGTCCTAGACAAAGAGGGAAATATCCCTGACTCTTATCATTGTCAAGGTATGTCAACAGACATGTCTGCCCTTGGAGAATCACAGATGGCTGTTAGAATGAATTCTGTAAATACTTTTTTTCAGCTAGAGTCAAAATTACTAAGCAATAAACACACTTATAACATTTCAAATTTATTAGCAGATGTGAAAACTGAGAACTTACAGTGGCAGGAGAAGCAACTTCTAAATCCATCGGCTCAAAAATAAGATTCATCTGTGGTGACATTTGGATAATCTCGCCACTCATCAGACACAGCTTTTTGTTATCATCCAGCACAGTGTTCATATTCTCAATCCATACTGCATCTACTGGCCCATCAAAAATTAACCACTTCCTATCTGGTGTCTGGTTCATGCAGATGGTGAATAAAGGGCAAAAATGGTTATGGAAGGAAAGAGTTCATTCATGTTATTTTACAGTTTTAAAATGTATCCCCTAAAACTAATTCCACCATCAAAATGTAAAGGCACCTTTGGGATAGAGTGCATATTTGTGTGAATATACACACATATTCACTAAGGAAGCTTAATATGTGCCATGGATGAGACAAATTTTAACATCTTAAGATTTTGTCTTTTCCAATGTCTCTGAAATCATATACAACATATTTTAGAAAAGTGAAAACAAATGCAACTGCCAGGGAAAACAATTTTAATTCAGACTGTCTGACTATATAGACCTTCTATTTAGTATTCCTACAGATCAATTATTCTTGTGTGTTAGGTCAAATTTTCTGCTCCCTCCACTGAATGAATTCACCCACATACTCATCTTTCTTGGGCGGAACTGTCTTGTGGTCATATAATATCTGGCATTAATATCAATATAATGTTCACAGTCCCACAGTGAGAAAAACTGATTCTCTTTTCCAGACCCTGATGAAGAAGCCATCCTGTGGACACAGATGATGCCTTGGGTTCACCTTCAGCAAATGCACACTTGAGTTGAAGTAGTGAGGGATTTGAATCCACCTTAACAACTTCTCCATCCTGTGATCAAAAGCATTAATCCACGAGACAGTGGGTCTGTCTGGACTCAAGTCACCCATAGCCACACTCAGAAGCTAGCTCTGGAAGCATGGAAGAGTGCGTTGTCTTGGAGAGAAAACCTTCAGATCAACTTTTCCTCCTGCTGTTGGGTTCTTAAGCCTGTTAGGTCCACTCTGAGAAACACTCCGCTGACGGTAAGCAGGTGGGCCCTGCAACAACTGGGAGACCTCACTTTTAATCTGGCTTTCCTATTTCCCAGCTGTGTGACTTGGGGACAGCTACTTAACCTTCCTGAGGCTAATATTTATGGGATGTAGCTTCCTGGAAAATATAACACATACTATGTAGCTAAGTATAAAATGAGAGGTATCTCATGATTATTTCTGTATAAGTGATGCGATAGTACACATTATCTAGAGACTTCACACATTAATCTGGGCCAGAGCACATTTACTGTGACAAGAAAGGATCTGAGAAGTTTCATCAGTGGTCCCAGATCTCTGTGTGCCCCACCTGTACCTCCTGACACTGCGCAAGATCTCTGCCCTGTGAGAGCCGATCCTCACGTGATTCATGGCTCAAGGTCCTTCAGGAAAATAAAAGTATAGCTGCGATTTAATGTTTTTCTCTCATTACACTGACTCATGACTGTCTTGTCCTTAAATGAGTAGACAGCACCAAATTTAGGATTTATGGTAGTCAGAATAAAGGTTAAAATATATATATACATATGTGTGTGTGTGTATATATATATATAAGATTTAACAAAACAATTAAATATCTCTAGCCTAGGCCCCTTTTCCTGTAGGACTAGCCTTAACAAGCTGTCTCTATCTGATCATAGTCCATGCAGAGACTGCTGACACAACAACGAAGGTAACATTTATTGGTCTGTGGCCTTTCTTAGAGTGGGCAGCAGCCCCTCAGCAGGGTACGCCGGGAAGGGGCAAGCTCCCACTGCCCTCCCCAGAGGTCAGCAGCTGGCATATCCCTCGCGTTTTCCTCCCACAGGCAGCTCATGCTCTCCCGGCACACTAGAGGGAAGTCCTGGAGTTGGTCTGCCACTTGCTCTTTCAGCCTGGGGTCTATCTAACAGTCAGTGGGTGTGACAGCAACAGCCAGCTCAGCAGCAGGGCAAAGAATGCTACTGATGGATCAAAAGGCTCCTGTCATTCAGATGCTCTCCTTGCTGGGTCACATAGCCTGGAAAATGAGCGCCAGACATGCTCTCCTCAGCCTCCTTTCCTCGTGCCCTTTCTTCTGCGCATACTGAGGAGGCTATGCCTGCCCCCATGGTCTCTGGCCGTCTTTGTAGACTCCCAAGTGCTCTTCACAGAAACTCTGCCACACTATTCAGTACTGCACTTTAAATATGCACCTTGAACTATAAATACAAAAGTTTACTCGAAACTGAAAAAATCAGAGCTCTCATAGCCTTTCCAAGTAGAAATGCAAAGTGTTGGCACTTACCGATGAAGCAGCGAATGCTCTGAAACTGACAGCAAGGACCCCATCGGACCACTCATGGGACACTAAGTCAAACTGTCCATACAGCTGGCCCATGGTGACGGACTTCGGATTTAAAACAGTAATCTGAACCTTGTTTTCCTCCATTAACCCCTTAACAGAAAACAATAATTTATTTATTGAAAAGAATACTGTCTTTATTCATGGAAAACATGATTGTGTATGTAGATAATCCTAAAGATTCTAAAAGAAACTATCAGAAGTAAAGAGTTCACTTAACAAGGTTCCAGAGTACAAGGTCATTATCTAAACACTGACTATATTTTCTAAATAATGTCAATGAAAAGCTTAACAATAAAATTTAGAAGTACAATTTACAAATGGATTTAAAAACTCATAAGATACTTAGGGATAAATCAGTAAATGTTGGTTGAGATCTATAAATAGTTGTTATTATATGCTTTACGGGTTAGATATTCTTTTCTGTTTTTCCTTACAAACCTTAAAAATGTTAACACCATTCTAAACTCACTGGCATTACAAAAACAGATCTGGGGCTGAATTTGCCCCATGGGCTGAACTTGGATGATTCTTGCTACAAAACATTCTTTGAGTGAAAATTAAATAATTAAAATATATGGAAATATGTACCATTTTCATGTCGTGAAAAAGTTCATATTGTTAAGTTGACAGTTTCCACTAAAACCTTGAAAACTGTTATATGGAATTAATAAGAGATATTAATGGACCTAGGGCATAAGCTTTTTTATGTTTCTAACTGATAGTTTTTTTAGAAGAGCTTTAGGTTTACAGAAAAATTGAACAGAAAGTACTGTATATATATCCACATATATTCCCTCCACCTCCCACCCAACACACAATTTCCCCTATTATTAAAGCCTAGCATTGGTGTGGTGCATTATTATGAGTGATATGGATATCTTCTTATTGACTAAATCTCATGGCTTACTAAGGTTTACTCTTTGTATTGGACAGTTCTATGGATTTTGCCAAATACATTATATCACGTATCCACCATTACAACATATACAGAATAGTTTCACTGTGCTCTACTTATTCATGACCTTTTTTTTTTTTTTCAGTTCAGATCAGTTCAGTCGCTCAGTCGTCTCCGACTCTTTGAGACCTTATGGACTGCAGCACGCCAGGCCTCCCTGTCCATCACCAACTCCCAAAGTTCACTCAAACTCATGTCCATAGTCGGTGAAGCCATCCAACCATCTCATCCTCTGTCATCCCCTTCTCCTCCAGCCCTCAATCTTTCCTAGCATCAGGATCTTTTCAAGTGAATCAGTTCTTCACACCAGGTGGCCAAAGTATTGGAGTTTCAGCTTCAGCATCAGTCCTTCTAATGAATTCAGGACTGATTTCCTTTAGGATGGACTGGTTGGATCCCTTTGCAGCCCAAGGGACTCTCAAGAGTCTTCTCCAACACCACAGTTCAAAAGCATCGATATTTCAGCACTCAGCTTTTGTTATAAAGTCTAACTCTCACATTCATACATGACTACTGGAAAAATCATAGCTTTGACTAGACGGACCTTTGTTGGCAAAGTAATGTCTCTGCTTTTTAATAGGTTGTCTAGGTTGGACATAGCTTTTCTTTCAGGCAGCAAGCATCTTTTAATTTCATGGCTGCAGTCACCATCTGCGTGATTTGGAAGCCCAAGAAAATAAAGCCAAACACTGTTTCCACTGTTTCCCCATCTATTTGCCATGAAGTGATGGGACCAGATGCCATGATCTTAGTTTCCTGAATGTTGAGTTTTAAGCCAACTTTTCACTCTCCTCTTTCACTTTTATCAAGAGGCTCTTTAGTTCTTCTCCACTTTCTGCCATAAGGGTGGTGTCATCTGCACATCTGAGGTTATTGATATTTCTTCCAGCAACCTTGATTCTAGCTTCTGCTTCATCCAGCCTGGCATTTTGCATGATGCGCTCTGCATAGAAGTTAAATAAGCAGGGTGACAATATACAGCCTTGACTTACTACTTTCCCAATTTGGAACCAGTCTGTTGTTCCATGTCCAGTTCCAACTGTTGCTTCTTGACATGCATACAGATTTCCCAAGAGGCAGATCAGGTGGTCTGGTAATCCCATCTCTTGAAGAATTTTCCACAGTTTGTTGTGATCCACACGGTCAAAGGCTTTGGCGTAGTCGATAAAGCAGAAGTAGATGCTTTTCTAGGACTCTTTCTCTCTCAATGATGCAATGGATGTTGGCAATTTGATCTCTGGTTCCTCCGCCTTTTCTAAATCCAGCTTGAACATCTGGAATTTCACAGTTCATGTACTGTTTAAGCTTGACTTGGAGAATTTTGAGCATTACTTCACTAGTCTGTGAGATGAGTGCAATTGTGCAGTAGTTTGAACATTCCTTGGCATTGCCTTTCTTTGGGATTGGAATGAAAACTGACCTTTTCCAGTCCTGTGGCCACCGCTGAGTTTTCCAAATTGGCTGGCATATTGAGTGCAGCTCTTTCACAGCATCATCTTTCAGGATTTGAAATAGCTCAACTGGAATGCCATCACCTCCACTAGCTTTGCTCCTAGTGATGCTTCCTAAGGCCCACTCAACTTCATGTTCCAGGATGTCTGGCCGTAGGTGAGTGATCACACCACTGTGGTTATCTGGGTCATGAAGATCTTTTTTGTATAGTTTTTCTGTGTATTCTTGTCACCTATCTTAATATTTTATGCTTCCATATCTTTTCTGTCCTTTATAGTGGCCATCTTTGCATGAAATGTTCCCTTGCTATCTCTAATTTTCTTCAAGAGATCTCTAATCTTTCCCATTTTATTGTTTTCCTCTATTTCTTTGCATTGATATTTGAGGAAGGCTTTCTTATCTCTCCTTGCTATTCTTTGGAACTCTTCATTGAGATGGGTCTATCTTTCCTTTTCTTCTTTGCCTTTTGTTTCTATTCTTTTCTCAGCTATTTGTAAGGTCTCCTCAAACAACCATTTTGCCATTTTCCATTTCTTTTTCTTGGGGATGGTCTTGATCATTGTCTCCTGTACAATGTCATGAACCTACATCCATAGTTCTTCACGCACTTTATCTATCAGATCTAATCCCTTGAATCCAACTGTCACTTCCAGTGTATAATCGTAAGGGATTTGGTTTAGGTCATACCTGAATGTAATAACATACTAAGTTCAGCTCTCCCACACTGCTTTCTGCCCACCACCAGTGGAGCTTGGGGCATGAAATGCCAAACTGAGGAAAAGATATGGGAATAATAATATGAAGCAGTAAAATAAACTCAAGGTCATTGCTTTCTTCTTTGTTCCCAGAAAGGGAATAACAATATGTCATCCTTAACTCAGAAGCATGGGAAAGCTCTATTAGAATATCTTAGTCAGGACAAAGTTGCTGCCATCAAAGAAAGATTTTTGTCCCAAATGCATTAGAGCTAGTGTGAAGTTGCAGGTTGTAGGCAGTGACTATGAAGCCGCATTTACCTTACCACAATGTCACTCTTCGAATTTCCTGGTAATGAATCACTTTGAGGCTTTATATTGTCCCAGAATACATGGTCATAACCTTTACCTTTTAAAATCTTTTAGTGGCACCAAATTTGGCTTTTAGAGATTTATTTTTATAGCAAAATAATTAGTTCATATAGTAATAAAACAACAAAGGAGGAAGAATGCAAATAAAAACTCAGCAAAAGAAGACAAGACAGATGGAAGGGAGGCGAAGAAAGGAAAGCACATGTAAGGATAAAAGCATCAAGGGAAAGATGACAGAAATAAGCACACATCAGTTTGATAATAAATACAAATGAATCTAAATTCCCCAATGAGAAGATAAGGCCATCAAATGGAGAAAATAAAAGTCAAACTATTTACTCTCCATAAAAAAGTAAATCACAGCGACAGTCAGAGTCACAATTACCAAACATGGGAAAATATGTATGCAAGGAAAAAGCGAGGGTTGCAATACTGAAATTAGACACAGGGGATCCATGGCAAATAACACAAGTACATAATATTATACTGGCTGAAGGGGGAGGCTCCACAATGAAGGTGTAATGATACAAATCCCATTTGGCTACAAACATTGAAACATATGTGGCAAAAATTATTTGAAATACAAAGATAAGTAGACACAAATGCAGTATTAGTTGGAGAATTTAAAGCCTCACTCCTTTAGCATATCAAAGTAGATCAAACTGAGTCAACTAGGACAGTAATTTTGAATAATTATCATTATTTACTATGCTTATATTCATATTCTATTATACATACACAAAACACACACACTTCAATTCAATACCACTAGCAGACAGCACTAGAGGAAGTTTGCATTATGAATCTGAACATCAAGGAAATAAAATACACTCTCCTATGAAATTATAAATTACTCTAGTAAAGTATAAGCTTTTTTCACATTTTCAGATTTTTTTATACAATGAACATGTTACCTTTATAATTAAACTTTTTAAAAAAGAACCAAAGGCTTTGAGGCAAATCTGTGGCATATTCTTTATATGCTGAACTTCCTACTTGAATCATATTACTTTTCTATTTTCTCTGTATTTTCATAATTTTAAGTTGCTGCATTAAAGTATCCTTTTAAGTGACCATACATCCTATCTTACACAAAGCTGATTATTGGTAAATTGATGTATTAATACCACACTTACCTTTTCACATAGGTCATTTAATGCTCCAGCTAAGACGCGATATGCACTGGTTTTTCCTCCAAATGGTTCTCCAACAATCATAAAGCCATGGCGCACAATCATCATCTCATATATCTGAAGGATCTTCTCAGAAAAGAATCTGGTCATTTGCAAATTCATGGAGTCACAGTTGTCTTTGATAGCTCCCAGCAAATCGTTGTAATCTGGTTTTGGTAATTTCACCCCAGGAAACAAATCTGAAGTAATTCCCTGATAATAGATGATTTGGATGTTTATACTGACATTACATAGCTATAAACTCTCATATTATCTCTCTATATATGTTTGTGTGTATATGTGTACATCTATACACATATGTATATGTTTATAAACTTGATAAAATTTCTCACATCTTATTTAATACTGATGAAAATAGAGCCATTAAATAATAGCTCAGTATTTTTAACAGCTTCATGGAGGTATGACTGACATACAATGAACTGCTTATATTTAAAGGGCATAATTTGATAAGTGAAACCACCAGCTCAATGAAGATAATCAACATATCAACCATCGCCACAAGTTTCCTGATGATCTTTTGTAATCCTCCTCTTTCCTCTCCTTGACACCTACCTCCATCCCCAGACAATCAGCACACACACTAATTTGCTTTCTGTTTCTATTTTTAATTTCATTGCCTAGACTTTAATAGGGATGAAATTACACATTATGTGTACTACTTTTTTAAATCTAGCTTCTTTCACTCAGCATAAAGGTTTGAAAACTCAAACATGTCACTGCATATATCAATAGTTCATTGCATTGAAGTAGTCCACCATACTGAGGTGCCGGTTTTTAAATCCATTTTCCTGCTGATGGACATTTTCATTGTTTTTCGTTTTGGAAATAAATAAAGATGCCATGAACACGTACACACAAGTCTTTGCATGGACAAATGCTTTCAATTCTCTCAAGTGAATACTGAGAAGTGGAATACTTGGATAGTACCCTCAGATGGTAAAGAATCTGCCTGTAATGCAGATTCTGGGTTGAATCCCTGGGTCAAGAAGATCCCCCAGAGAAGGGAATGGCAACCCACTCCAGTATTTTTGCCTGGAGAACTCCATGGATGGAGGAGCCTGGTAGGCTACAGTCCATGGCATCGCAAAGAGTCAGTCACTACTGAATGACTAACGCAACACAACGGCAAGTATGTGTCTAACATTAGAAGAAACTGTTTGCTTTCCCAAATGGTTGTCTTATTTTAAATTCCCCTCAGCAGTGTATGAGAGTTTCAATATTTGGTATAATCAGTATTTTTTAAATAAGTGTGTAACAGTATCTTGCTATGGCTTCAATTTGTATTTGCTAAAAAGTGACACCTTTGTGTTACTTTTGTGCCATATGTATATCTTCTTTAGTGAAATGTTTGTTCAAATCTTTTGTTGTTCTTGTTCTTTAGTCGCCAAGTCATGTCCAACTCTTCATGACCCCAAGGACTGCAGCACACCAGGCATCCCTGTCCTTCACCATTTCCCAGAGTTTGCTCAATCTCAAACCTTTTGCCTATTTTAATGGGTTTATTTTCTTCATGGGAAGTTTTGACCATTTGTTAAGCATTCTACTTACAAGTGCTTCACCATACATCTAATAGGCAACTATTTTTTATAGCTCTAACTTGTCTTTCATTCTCTTACAGTGTATTTCAAAGAGCAAAGTTTTTAATTCTGATGAGCCTATTTTATCAATTTATTGTTTCATGCATTGTGCTTTTGGTGGTGTATTCAAGAAATTTTTGCCTAACCCAAATTCACAAGAGATTTGTCCTGTTTTCTTCTTCAGATGTTGTAGTTTTACATTTTTTCAGTTAAAAAGTTAAAAGATGAACTTTATCTGATTTCAAGGCTTATTATAAAAACAGTATCATACTAGCATACAAATAGACAAAATATAACAATGGAACAGAAGAGGGAGACCAAATATAGATTCACACACATATGAAAACTCATTCTCAAGCAAAAATAATCCAGTAAAGATTTAAAAAAATAGTCTTTGAACAAAGTATGCTAGGATACCTGTATTTATCAAAATAATGAACTTGAATCCATACCTCATATCATACATAAAAATTAGTTTAACAGTATTTTAATCAGTGTAGTGGGTAGTATGTTAATCCTTTTAGTGTTTCTCAAAAATTTATGTCAGAATGTCACCTTATCGGGAAATAAGATCTTTGCAGATGTAATTAGATCAGATGAGATCCTACTGGACCCTAACTCCAGTGACTGGTATCTATACAACATAAAGGAGAGGAAGATGCAAACTCGAAGAGTCCTGGAAACAAGGCCATTCTAGTGATGGGGACAGAAGCTGAAGCCACCAGGGAACCACCAATGACAAGCCAAGGAACATCAAAGATCGTCAGTAGCCAGCAGAAGCTAAGAAAAAGCAAGGAAGGGTTCTTTCCTAAAGAATCTTTACCTTCTTTCAGAGGTAACCAACAGCTTATTTCAGACTTTTATCCTCCAGAACTGTGAGAAAATAAATTTCTGTTGTTTTAAGCCACCAGGTTTGTGGTGCTCTGTTATGGAAGCTTTAGAAAAATAATATAATCACATAATATAGAATTGGAAAGAATTGTAATTCCACATATAGTTTATATGAAAATATAAAGTTACTTTCAAGGTCTAAGAAACATTCCTTTATGTACCACTAAGGCTATTTCATAAGCATTATAGCAACTTAGGGTTTCCCTGTTGGCTCCGTTGGTAAAGAATCTGCCTGCAATGTGGGAGACCTGGGTTCGATTCCTGGGTTGGGAAGATTCCCCTGGAGAAGGGAATGGCAACCCACTCCAGTATTCTGGCCTGGAAAATTCATGTCTGGGGAATTCATGTCTGGCCTGGAGACCTCAGTCCATGGGGTCGCAAAAAGTCAGACACAACTGAGCAACATTCATTTCACTTCACAGCAACCTATGTGAGAAATACAACTATTCTTTTCACTCTGAAGATGAAAGCGAAAATTCAGAAGAGCTTACCATGAAAGCATGCATTTGAGTTATACCTTAGAACTGACAAACTTTCAGTTTGACCACTCTTAAATTTAATTCTTTAAATGCTGTTACAGAGAAACCGACTCCAGTTCAGAGCAGTAAGTTTCCTTTGGGTAAAGGAGAGACAAAGACAATGCAGTAGGATGTAGCCTGGCTAAGTGGCTGCAGTTCTCTTTCTGTCATATACTGGCCAAGACCCCAAGTAACTTATCAACTCTACTTCGCTTACATCATCTGTAAAATGGAGATAATGACAGCTCCTGTCCTACTGGGGGCTTGTTAGTTGCTCAGTAGTGTCTGACTCTTTGCGACCCTATGGACTGTATCTCACCAGGCTGCTCTGTCCAGGGGATTCTCCAGGCAAGAATACTGGAGTGGGTTCAGTTCAGTTCAGTTCAGTTCAGTAGCTCAGTTATGTCTGACTCTCTGCAATACCATGAACTGCAGCACACCAGGCCTCCCTGTCCATAACCAACTCCTGGAGTCCACCCAAACCCATGTCCATTGAGTCGGTGATGCCATCCAACCATCTCATCCTCTGTCTTCCTCTTCTCCTACCCTCAATCTTTCCAAGCATCAGGGTCTTTTCAAGTGAGTCAACTCTTCGCATCAGGTGGCCAAAATATTGGAGTTTCAGCTTCAACATCAGTCCTTCCAATGAATACCCGAGACTGATCTCCTTTTAGGATGGACTGGTTGGATCTCTTTGCAGTCCAAGGGACTCTCAAGAGTCTTCTCCAACATCACAGTTCAAAAGCATCAATTCTTCGGTGCTCAGCTTTCTTTGTAGTCCAACTCTCACATCCATACATGACCACTGGAAAAACCATAGCCTTGACTAGACGGACCTTTGTTGACAAAGGAATGTCTCTGCTTTTTAATATGCTGTCTAGGTTGGTCATAACTTTCCTTCCAAGGAGTAAGTGTCTTTTAATCTCATGGCTGCAATCACCATCTGCAGTGATTTTGGAGCTCCCCAAAATAAAGTCAGCCACTGTTTCCATTGTTTCCTCATCTATTTGCCATGAAATGTTGGGATTCCCTTGTGGGTCAATGGTAAAGCATCTGCCTGCAATGCGGAAGATCTGGATTCGATCCCCAGGTTGGGAAGATCCCCTGGAGAAGGAAATGGCAACCCACTCCAGTATTTTTGCCTAGAAGATTCCAAGGATGGAGGAGCCTGGTGGGCTACAGTCCACGGGGTCGCAAAGAGTCGGACATGACTTCACTTCACTTTGATGGAACCAGATGCCATGATCTTAGTTTTCTGAATGTTGAGCTTTAAGCCAACTTTTTCACTTTCCTCTTTCACTTTCATCAACAGGCTCTTTAGCTCTCCTTCGCTTTCTGCCATATGGGTGGTGTCATCTGCATATCTGAAGTTATTGATATGTCTCCCAGCAATCTTGATTCCAGCTTGTGCTTCTCATGATGTACTCTGCATATAAGTTAAATAAGCAGGGTGACAATATACAGCCTTGATATACTCCTTTTCCTGTTTGGAACCAGTCTGTTGTTCCATGTCTAGTTTTAATTATTGCTTCCTGACCAGCATACAGGTTTCTCAAGAGGCAGGTCAGGTGGTCTGGTATTCCCATCTCTTTCAGAATTTTCCACAGTTTATTGTGATCCACACAGTCAAAGGCTTTGGCATAGTCAATAAAGCAGAAATAGATGTTTTTCTCGAACTCTCTTGCTGTTTTGATGATCCAGCAAACATTGGCAATTTGATCTCTGGTTCCTCTGCCTTTTCTAAAACCATCTTGTACATCTGAAAGTTCACAGTTCACGTATTGCTAAAGCCTTGCTTGGTAACCATGCCCTTCTCCAGGGTATCTTACTGACCAAGGAATCAAAACCAGATCTCCTACATCACAGGCAGATTCTTTATCATCTGAGCCCCCAGTGCTTAGGAGTAACTATTCATAAAGCTCTTAGAATAGGGTTGGGTCCATGCATAGTGGGTCCACCCACAGTTGTAAATGCACAGTGTTTGCTAAGTAAGCAAAAATATCTTCTCAGATTGTTCAAATTATTTATGGTTAACCTTAAAGAAGCAGACAATTCCATATCTGGTAGTTAGTGGTTCTCAATCAAGACCTGTTCCTTTCACAAGTTCCTCTCTGCCAGGTAGAGAGTAGGGAATACATGGAGTTGTCCTTCTGGTTGTATTAATGTGAAAGTCCAGAGATACTGGGGGAACCAGGGATGCCAAGAGTTTGTAGCATATGGGACAGTCTCTCACAACTGGGAACTATCCTATTTGAAAATGCCAGTTATGCTCCATTTGTAAAATATTGCTCAAGAAATATTTGCTCAATGAATACACAGCTATAGGAGAATACATCTAAATGAGATATACCTCTACTTCATAAAAATAAATATAGCTTTACTTATGTTTATTCCTGGAAAATCTGTACAGTATACTAGTACCAAAGAAACTGAGGGAAATTTTTAACAAGAAATTTTGAACCAATTCCCTGAAAACTTGATCTATAAAATATTTGCACTGTCAATTCCAAATACGAACGGGAGCTTCTTTTAGAATGATGAAACATTGTTCCTATGGATAGCTAAGGGCACTGGAGCACACCACAGTGGCAGAGTCACTTCTCTCCTCCCTATGAGAGTCTTCTGATCTCAGTCTCTACACACTGGAAGCTAACTGTCCATTCCTCATGGCAGTGCAAGACAGAGGAACTCTACCACGTGTCAGCAGCCCACTACCCACCACCCCCAGTCACTTCTGCTGAGAATGGGAAAAGAAAAACAATGACATCACATGACAATACAGGAACGTTAACCATCACTCTAATAATTCTTTACAATTACTTATAATCTAAGTTTTAAATATAACAATATTATTAAACCTAGTTCTTAAATTATCCTGAAAAAAACCAATTTCATAAAAGACACTGCACTCTTTTGAAGAAATCAAGCTTATTTTTTACTTCTTCGATCATTAATTTTGACAAACATTTGCAAAGTATCCCTCTGTGTAAGGGATTCGGTGGTGTGTTTAACCAATTACTTTCCTCCATGGAGTCTATTTCCTAGTGAGATTTATAAGCAAAAATTCTGTGACTTTTGTGTGTTTATTATATTCTGCAGTAGAAAAAAGTACTACTTAAAAAAAATCCCAAGTTGTTAAAAGTTACTTGTAACAACAAAGCTAGCTAAACACATTTCAAATAAAACATGGAGTGACCTATGTTTCTCTGTTTTCTACACTGGAAGTTTCTCAATGGGACTTGAAAACTTGGACACTTGATAAATACATTATTACAAGATTTTTGATACATCAGAGTACAAAATATTCTTACCTCAAAGAGTGGTAAATCATGGGACAAAAATTTTGGCAAATTTACATCAATAATAGATCTAAGTAGCAGAATTTCTTCATTTTCATTTGGATATTTCAACTGAAAGAAAATATACTCATGATGACATCTGCATCTGTTAACTGCACTCCATGCATGTTCATCCACACAAGCACCCAGGCCCCAGAGGGCCTTCAAACCCATGCAAAGATGTTATTTATTTTCATTTCACTGGGCTGTTATTAATTTCAGAAACTGACAATTATACTTGTTGAATTTTATACTAGTACATAATGAAATTCTAAGTTTAACTAACTACCTTTTCATAGACACTCTTGGTAAAAAGCTATTGGTCATGATTTTCAGAGTTTGGGAGTTGCCACTGCTTCTATCCTGGGTAAGGCCTTGCCTGTCCTATGCATTCAAAACCAGCAGTCAGTTGATAAATGTAAATAGTCATTAAAAATGGGGATTCATTAAAAGATTTAAAGTTAAAACATATAAATATTCACTCAGTTGCCCATATTTTGGTGTCAAGGCTTTTTCTCTGAGGGTGGAGTTCTGCACAATTTTTCTTGTACAAAACAAAACCAAAAACAATCAATAATGAGTCGCCGCTCTAGATTTTTTTGTGTTTTATTGTTTCTGTTTTTTAAAGATAATCATTCTCTTCAAAGATACTTAGGAGACAATCTAAATGTAGCATCCTCATGAATTGTTCTTTTTCAGTCTTACTTTTCTTATCTATACCTAATTTCAAGTGAACTTTTTAGCATTTCATCTTTACTCAGTCTTTCTTAAACAAGGAACTCAGTTTTCATAAAACCAAACCTCTTCTTTTCATGCTCATATACCATCAGTTTCATTGACAATTAACTAAAGGACATAACAACAATAACATAACCAACTAACTTCAGAAAGTTTCGAGAACAAGCCACCTGACCATAAGTGAGAGGGCAGGGTGGCATGCCACCTTCTGACTGCACACTTGGTCCTAGCATGCTTGAGTGTGTTCCCCTGGCAGCGTGGAGAGGGCTGGTTAATGCACTGTCACTTGAGTAGAGGGTGCTTTGGCAAATATATATTAAATTCCAAAATACCTGTGGTAAACAGAGGTTTACTAAAAACGTGGCTGAACTCAATTTGTTGCTCATGCCCATAAGATGGTTCATGTAATTCACAAAAAAATCTGAACTCAGAAATGTTTCTCTCAACTTCTATACTTGATTCAAAATTTCACACCAAAGCTATTCCCACCATCATCAGTTTAGGTTTCCAGAACCCTCATCCTGTTCTCTGGAATCTTTCTAGTAAATTCCATGCTTCTACTTAACTGGCTTTAACTTTACAAAGTCAATGATGCCTGGCAGTTAAGGCCTGCTGTCTCTGAATTACCAGAGTTGCCAAACCTAAAGCTAGCTCTGCTAACATGGACTTTGTCTTTGCATCAACCTAACCACACAGCAATTATGAAGTGTCAGAAGTCTGTTTTGTCAAAAGGCTATCATCTTAAAACAAACGTTTAAATTGTTTCCTGATAAAATAGAAACAAACTTCAAACTATTCAAGCCAACACATTCAACAATTCTAAATTAGCTTTTGACAAAGAATGATAGGATTCATTTGCAGAATTCATTTGCTGCATAACTTTAATAGTTCATTTCCACAGTCAAGATGTCAGTGATGACATACAGTAGAACAAAGCATTATCTTTCCCATTATCTGACCACAATGCAATCATGACACGTCAGGTTAATACAAACTGTTGCTTCTAGTTGCATTTGTTTATTACTAAAATAATGACTTGAAGTCATGTTAGACAAATGTGAAATAGAATATCACCACTATATATCAGAATTCCTGGTAACATCATTTAGAAGTCAAAAATGCATGCCATTGTTTTTAATCACACAGGATATATTTTAAAATCTCCCACAGTCATGAGCATGAAAATTTTTATAAGCTACAAGGTCAAAGTTTGCATTTTGCTGTTAATTAATCCCACGGACAGAGGAGCCTGGCAGGCTACAGTCCATAGGGTCTCAAAGAGTTGGACACGACCGAAGCGACTTAGCACACATGGCCTATCTTGCTTACTTTCATAAAGAAAATAGAACAGTTATACTTTATGTTTCTACAAAATACTTCCAATGAAAAGTTACCCCAATCTTAAAATATTTGCCCTTTTAATCAATATAATTATGATTCATACCATCTTAAAATGCACACATTATACTGCAAATCCATTACTGGTGGTATGTGTGTGTGCATGCTCAGTCATGTCTGACCCTTTGCAACCGTCTGGACTCTAGCCCACCAGGCTCCTCTGCCCATGGAATTTTCCAGGAAAGAATACTGAAGTAGGTCGCCATTTCCTACTCCAGGGGATCTTCCTGACTCAGAGATAGAACTTGCTTCTCTTGTGTCTCCTGCCATGGCAGGTGGATTTTTTACCATTGCACCTTGCAAATCCATTACTGCTAGTGCGTAGTGGGCTGCAACTCTATAATTATATTAAATAACAATGTCTAGGAATTTTGTACATTTATATTAATTATACATACATTGTTTCCTTTAAAATTACGTATGTTCACATAGACTAAAATGCTTCCAAGTATTTCTCAGCAGCAAGGAATTTTATTCCTCAGTAGTACTCAGTTTCATATAATTAAAACTGTGGGATGGAACTCAAATCACTAATCACATGGCTAAGGTTTTACAAATCATAAAATGTCCTTTTTCATGTGTGCAAATGATCAATTATTGTAGTAAAATAGGGAACTTTTTTTCCAGTTGATGGAATCAATCAGTTATTGGAGCTCTGTAAAGACGCATGGTCCTGAGATTTACAAACAGGAAATGAATAAGAAGTTACTTGAGTTTCTACCTTTAGATTCCCGGCAGCGGTAAGCACTGACTTCACGGCTCTCATTCCATAGTCATAGTGATGTTGTGATGACAACTGCTCTGAACACAGGCGATATGTAGCCACAATCTTCACTGACAGTGGCCGAGCTGTGACAAAGCCACAGGAGTACAGGACGATTTCAGCAATCATAGCGTAGTCAGGCACCATCATCGCTACTGTCCGAAAGAGCGCCTATGGGAGTGGAGAAAAGGTGCTTTTATAAACAGGCCATCATGAAGACAGCTTGACTCTTTATAACATGCGACAATGTTATAGCTTTTTTTGCAATAATATTGTTATAATATCCATATCCTATAGGTAAAACATTTTAAAATGTGACTTGTTGTTGTTGTTATATAATGAAATCATGAACTTTTTATCCAAATATTTTTTCTGAAATTATGCTTTGAGAACACTTCAAATTTCTGTCATACCTAGGGTTTTGGTGAATTATTAACTCAAGTATTAAGTATCCATTATGTTCTATTCCTTTGTAGAAAGTGACATGTAGAAAGCATTAGACTCTGCTGAGATGTTGGGTTTCTCATTGGAGCCGTTAGAAAGTGGCTGGTATTGGGAGACTGTGCTCTAACTGAAGATCTCTAGATATCTAACTGATTAAGGTAACTCCTAATAACAAGGGTATGTTACATAAGTGATGAATTTTGAGATATTTTTTAACCTTTTTGCGTCTTCAGTCACCATGTCAGTTCAAGCATAATAAAGGGGGAAAAGCTGAAAACAAGTACAGGATGATTATTATTAGAGATAAATCCATTTTCCTAATTCTAAGATAATTTTTCCTCATGGTATTTTAAATGTTGTGGGACAAATGTTGTGTGATGGAAGGCAAATAGAAAACTGAATATATTTGGAAAAAATAAGAAAATTTAACTTTAAAAAGTGAGTTTCTATCAGGACTTATTTCAATAGCTCGAGCATGAAAACATGGCTGTCTTATACTAAAGCAGGAGAACAACAGTGTTACATAAAATGACAATATATTCAAATAATGAACAAAAATTGTACGGAATGACAGTCACATTCAGACAGGTTATAAATACCTTTTGGGAACTAGCTAAGTTACCGAAAACACAAGGGAGGGAGAGAATAAGGACATTTTGCCTTAGTGATCTGTTATGATACTTAATTGAGAATAAAAGACTTGCATCAAGCAAGATAGTTCCAATGCATTACATTAATTACTAGCTAGAGGTCTCAGCACTGCTATTTTATCAATAAGTTTAGCATTCAAGAAAGGAAAGAATAAAATATTAAAAGTATAGAGCATGAACAAACAATTTGTAACAGAGATGCTTAAACATGTGCTTAAAACTACTACATACCTGGGGGGAGGAAATGCAAGAGAATTACTGTAAAGATGGTACCTCTTTTAAAGGGTAGGTTTTCAACAACTTTTTTTAATCAATAAAATAGAGAATGAATGAATGAACTGGTGATTTAGCTGGTCAATGCCTAAGTCAGGGTGATACAAACTTTCTTCTGTGGTTGCTCAGTCACTAAGTCATGTCCAACTCTTTGTGAGTCCATGGACTGTAGCATGCCAGCCTTCTCTGTCCTCCATTATCTCCGAGATTTTGCCCAAATTCATGTCCATTGAGTCAGTGATGCTATCTGACCAACTCATCCACTGCCTTCCCCTTCTCCTTTTGCCTTCAGTCTTTCTCAGCATCAGGGTCTTTTCCAGTGAGTTGGCTCTTTGCATGAGGTGGTCAAAGATTGGAGCTTCAGCAAGAGTCCTTCCAATGAATATTCAGGGTTGATTTCCTTTGATATTGACTGTTTTGATCTCCTTGCTGTCCAAGGGACTGTCAAGAGTTTGCTCCAGCATCATATTTAAAAAGGATCAGTTCTTCAGCACTCTGCCTTCTTAATGGTTCAATTTTCATATTCGTCCATACGTAACTACTGGAGAAACCATACCTTTGACTATAGGGGGCCTTTGTGAGCAAGGTGGTGTCTCTGCCTTTTAATAAGCTGTCTAGGTTTGTCATGCTGTCTAGGTTGGTCATAACTTTTCTTCCAAGGAGCAAGTGTCTTTTAATTTCATGGCTGCAGTCACCACCTACAGTGATTTTGGAGCCCCCCAAAATAAAGTCTGTCACTGTTTCCACTGTTTCCCATCTATTTGCCATGAAGTGATGGGACGGGATGCCATGATCTTAGTTTTCTGAATGTTGAGTTTTAAGCCAACTTCTTCACTCTCCTATATAGCACATTAAAAAGCAGAGACATTACTTTACCAACAAAGGTCCATCTAGTCAAAGCTATGGTTTTTCCAGTAGTCATGTATGGATCTGAGAGTTAGACTATATAGAAAGTTGAGTGCCAAAGAATTCATGTTTTTGAACTGTGGTGTTGGAGAAGACTCTTGAGAGTCCCTTGGACTGCAAGGAGATCCAACCAGTCCATCCTAAAGGAGATCAGTCCTGAATACTCATTGGAAGGACTGATATAGAAGCTGAAACTCCAATACTTTGGCCACCTGATGCGAAGAACTGCCTCATTAGAAAAGACCCTAATGTTGGGAAAGACTGACGGCAGGAGACGGGAACGACAGAAGATGAGATGGTTGGATGGCATCATGGACTCAATGGACATGAGTCTGTGTAAACTCCAGGAGTTGGTTATAGACAGGGAGGCCTGGCATGCTGCAGTCCATGGGGTCACAAAGAGTTGGACAAGACTGAGCGACTGAGGTTTTTCATAACTTTCCTTCCAAGAAGTAGGCGTCTTTTAATTTCATGGCACAGTCATCGTCCACAGTCATTTTGGAGCCCTAGAAAATAAAACTTGTCATTGCTTCCACCTTTTCCTTCTATTTGCCATGAAGTGATGGGACAGGATGCCATGATCTTAGTTTTTTGAATGTTGAGTTTTAAGTCAGTTTTTTCACTCTCTTCTTTCACCCTCATCAAGAGACTCTTTAGTTCCTCTTCACTTTCTGCCATTAGAGTGACATCAGATACATATCTGAGGTTGTTGGTATTTCTCCCAGCAATCTTGATTTCAGCTTGTGCTTCATCCAGCACAGTATTTCACATGATGTGCTCTACATATAAGTTAAAAAAAAGCAGGGTGACAATATACAACCTTCTCATACTCCTTTCCCAATTTTGAACCAGTCCGTTGTTCTATGTCTGGTTCTAACTGTTGCTTCTTGACCTGCATACAGGTTTCTCAAGAGACATGTAAGGAGGTCTGGTATTCCTACTTCTTGAAGAATTTTCCACAGTTTGTGGTAATCTTTACAGTCAAAGGCTTTAGCATAGCCAATGAAGCAGAACTAGATGTTTTTCTGGAATTCTCTTGCTTTCTCCATGACCCAACAAATGTTGGCAATTTAATCTCTGTTTCCTCTGCCTTTTGTAAACCCAGCTTGTACATCTGGAAGTTCTCGGCTCACATTTTGCTGAAGCCTAGTTTGAAGGATTTTGAGCATTATGTTGCTAGCATGTGAAATGAACACAACTGTATGGTAGTTTGAACATTCTCTGGCATGGTCCTTCTTTGGTGCCGGAATGATAACTCACCTTCCCCAGTCCTATAGCCAGTGCTAAGTATTCCAAATTTGCTAACACACTGAGTGCAGCCTTTTAACAGTATCATCTTTTAGGATTTAAAATAGCTCAGCTAGAATTCCATCACCTCCACTAGCTTTGTTCATAATAACACTTCCTAAAGTCTGCTTGACCTCACACTCCAGTATGTCCGGCTCTAAGTAAGTGACCAAACCATAGTGGTTATCTAGGTCATTAAGATATTTTTTGTACAGTTCTTCTGTGTATTCTTGCTACCTCTTCTTAATCTCATCTGCTTCTGTTAGGTCCTTGCCATTTCTGTCTTTTATCATGAGCATCCTTGCATGAAATGAAAGGGTAATTTAGTGCTTTAAAAATTAATTTGGATTCTGGCTTACCCCATGGCATAATTTCTTGTGTGTAAAAAAAAAAAACAAAAACCAAAAACGGGAAAGTATAGATCCAGGTAAACTGCCAGAGCTTGAATAAATTCCAGTACATGTAATCAGTGTTAGCATTACCCTCCATGTTTACCTCAGCAGAAATAAATAATTGTGAATAATTATTCTACTGACTCTGCCCTATAGGGTGGAAGAAGAAGGGCAATACATAAGGAATTATAAATACTTCCTCGAGGAGGCTTTCAAAGAACTATATGTTTGGAAGAACAACAACAACAAAATCTCAAGCAGTAACTTGTTACCATTTCTTCCTTTAGAAATTAGAAATAGATTTCATAATATTGTGATTTGTTCAGAAATGAGCTAGGTTTTACTTGATTGAAATGGAGGATTTAGGATCTATTTCACTTTTTTTCTCTGTACTAATGGAGTGTTTCACACTCTTACTCTGAGGAAAGCTATGTATCAGAATGTTAGCATTTGCAAATCCTCCTGACTGTAGGACAAAACCCTCAATGAACCCCTGACTTCTTGTTTACCTGGAACACCAGACTCCCTCAAATCTCTCCAGACGCTCACACGTCCTTCAGCTCCCTACTTCTGCCTTCTGTCACGCAGAGTAACCTTGTGTCACAGAGGCCAGGCTCTGTCACCGGAACTGAGCCCAGTTTCACTTGCATTTTCTTCTTCTTGTGCCTTTAGAGTTGGATGCCACAATGTATCATGTTATTGACTTTGTGACATCAGAAGATATAGAATATGCCTATTTTCCATACTACCCAAAGCAATCTATGAATTTAATGAGATCCCCATCACATTACTCATAACATTTTCCACAGAACTAAATCCTAAAATTTATATCACAAAGGGTGTGACATGACTTAGTGACTGAACATAGAAGACTCAGAATTGCCAAAGCAATCCTGAGGAAAAAGAACAAAGCTGGAGTCATACCCACCCAGACTTCAGACAATACTACAAGGCTCCATTAATCAAAATAGCAGGGTACTGACACAAAAACAGACACATCAGTGGAACAAAATAGAGAGCCCAGAAGTAAACCCACACACCTACAGTCAATCTTTGACAAAGAAGGCAAGAATATACAATAGAGAAAAGATAGTCTCTTTAGCGAGTGGTATTGGAAAAGTTAGACAGCCACTTGTAAATCAAAGAAGTCATAACATTCCCTCCCATTTTACACACACCAAAAGTGAAAAAAAAGTCAAAATGGCTTAGAGACTTAAATATAAGACAGATACCATAGAACTCCTAGAAGAAAACACAGGCAAAACATTCTCTGACATAAATTGTACCAATATTTTCTTAGTCTCCCAAGGCAATGGAAATAAAGGCAAAAATGAACAAAAGGGAATAATCAAACTTAAAAATTTTTGCTCAGCAAAGGAAATCATAAACAAAATGAAAAGACAACCAATAAACTGGGAGAAAATATTTGCAAACAATACAACCAACAGGGGCTTAATTTCCAAAATATAGAAACATCTCATATAACTCAACAGCAAAAAAGCAAACAACCCAATCAAAAAATGAGCAGAAGACCTAAATAAATATTTCTCCAAAGTACACATACATATGGCCAATAGGCATCTCAAAAGATGCTCAACTTCTCTAATTAGTAGAGAAATACAAATCAAAACTACAGCGCAGTATCCCCTCACAGTGGTCAGAATGATCATCATATAAAGGTCTACAAATAATAAAAGCTGGAGAGGGTGTGGAGAAAAGGGAACCCTCCTTCAAGGTTGGTGGGAATGTAAATTTGTGCAGCCACCACAGAAAACTGTATAGAGGTATTCCATAAACTAAAAAGAGTTGCCATATGCTCCAGCAATCCAACTCCTGGGCATACAGCTGGGGGAAATAAACAAAAATTCTAATTTGAGAAGATAAATGCACCCCAATGTTCACAGCAGCACTATTTACAAGAGCCAAGACATGGAAACAACCCAAGTGTCCATAAGCTGATGACTGGAATAAGAATATGTTATATACATACATATATATATATATGTGTGTGTGTTTAAGAATATGTGAGACATATACACATCATATATATAGAGAGAAAGAGCTATCACAACGGTGGTAGGTGAACCACTGCAGTAAGACATGTAAGAGAATACTGAAGAGGAGTGGGAGCAAGGATGGCCATAGCACTGGCCAGGAACAGCAGGAGTTACAAGACTGGTTTTGGTAACTGACTGAAATCGCTGGGTGAAGAAGAGGGAAGCTTCAAGGATGATCCTGAAGACATGAAAACACTTTCTGGGTCTCAGAAGGCTTTAAATAGATAGTTTTCAGACACTCAATTATGTCTGACACTCTGCAGGCCCATGGGCCATAGCCTGCCAGGCTCCTCAATCCATGGAATTTTCCAGGCAAGAATACTGGAGTAGGGTGCCATTTCCTACTCCAGGAGATCTTCCCAACTCAGGGATCGAACCTGTGTCTCTTGCTTCTTCTGCACTGGCAGATGGACTCTTTATCATTAGTGCCATCTGGGAAGCCCATATATTTTTATCTATATATCTTTCATTTCAGGCTAAGACATTTTTCCAAATTGTTAGGTACTTCCAGATGTACTTGAAAAGAGATGTTTTATAGCAGCTCTAACCAACCAAGAAGACTGCACAAAAGGAATGAAAACAACAAAAAGCTATTAGAATTTGAGAACAGCTTTTGACCTAAAATAGAAAGAAACTACTCCAAGCACCACTGTTTCAACATGCACAATAAATAAAACGTGGAGGAGTCCACACAGGGCATTAACAGAGCCAACCCATGATGGCCCCCATTTTTTACTGATTAACTGCTCACAGATATTTTGCCTTTACGAATACTTATGTATTCAGATCAATCCTACCGAATAAAAGAAAACCAAGAGTGAATAAAAAAATTAGACCAAAAGAGCTTTCCAAATGTATCAGTTCAGTTTAGTCACTCAATCGTGTCTGACTCTTTGCGACCAGATGAACGACAGCACGCCAGGCCTTCCTGTCCATCAACAACTCCCGGAGTCTATCCAAACTCATGTCCATTGAGTCGGTGATGCCATCCAACCATCTCATCCTCTGAAGTCCCTTCTCCTCCTGCCCTCAATCTTTCCCAACATCAGGGTCTTTTCCAATGAGTCAGCTCTTTGCGTCAGGTGGCCAAAGTATTGGAGTTTTCAGCTTCAGCATTAGTCCTTCCAATGAATATTCAGGACTGATTTCCTTTAGGTTGGACTGGTTGGATCTTCTTGCAGTCCAAGGGACTCTCAAAAGTCTTTTCCAACACCACAGTTCAAAAGCATCAATTCTTCCACGTTCAGCTTTCTTTATAGTCCAACTCTCACATCCATACATGACTTTGTTGACAAAGTAATGTCTCTGCTTTTTAATATGCTGTCTAGGTTGGTCATAACTTTCCTTCCAAGGAGTAGGCGTCTTTTAATTTCATGGCTGCAATCACCATCTGCAGTGATTTTGGAGCCCAGAAAAATAAAGTCAGTCACTGTTTCCATGTCTATTTGCCATGAAGTGATAGGACCAGATGCCATGATCTTAGTTTTCTGAATGTTGAGCTTTAAGCCAACTTTTTCACTCTCCTCTTTCACTTTCATCAACAGGCTCTTTAGTTCCTCTTCACTTTCTGCCACATGGGTGGTGTCATCTGCATATCTGAAGTTATTGATATTTCTCCCGACAATCTTGATTCCAGCTTGTGCTTCCTCCAGCCCAGCGTTTCTCATGATGTACTCTGCATAGAAGTTAAATAAGCAGGGTGACAATATACAGCCTTGACGTACTCCTTTTCCTATTTGGAACTAGTCTGTTCTTCCATGTCCAGTTTTAACTGTTGCTTCCAGACCTGCATACAGGTTTCTCAGGAGGCAGGTCAGGTGGTCTGGTATTCCCATCTCTTTCAGAATTTTCCACAGTTTATTGCGATCCACACAGTCAAAGGCTTTGGCATAGTCAATAAAGCAGAAATAGATGTTTTCTCTGGAACTCTCTTGCTTTTTCGATGATCCAGTGGATGTTGGCAATTTGATCTCTGTTCCTCTGCCTTTTCTAAAACCAGCTTGAACATCTGGATATTCATGGTTCATGTATTGCTGAAGCCTGGCTTGGAGAATTTTAAGCAATACATTACTAATGTGTGAGATGAGTGCATTACTAATGTGTGGTAGTTTGAGCATTCTTTGGCATTGCCTTTCTTTGGGATTAGAATGAAAACTGACCTTTTCCAGTCCTGTGGTCACTGCTGAGTTTTCCAAATTTGCTGACATGTTGAGTGCAGGACTTTCACACATCAACTTTCAGGATCTGAAATAGCTCAACTGGAATTTCATCACCTCCACTAGCTTTGTTCATAGTGATGCTTCCTAAGGCCCTCTTGACTTCACTTTCCAGGACGTCTGGCTCTAGGTGAGTGATCACACCATTGTGATTATCTGGGCTGTGAAGATCTTTTTTATACAGTTCTTCTGTATATTCATGCCGCCTCTTCTTAATATCTTCTGCTTCTGTTAGGTCCATACCATTTCTGTCCTTTATTGAACCCATCTTTGCATGAAATGTTCCCTTGGTAGCTCTAATTTTCTTGAATAGATCTCCAGTGTTTCCCATTCTGTTGTTTTCCTCTATTTCTTTGCATTGATAGCTAAGGAAGGCTTTCTTTTTTTTTTTTTTCACCTTTTAAATTATTTTATTAAATCTTCAATGTACAATAGCTTCTTTACACATGAACTAAATTTTTTTAGAAGAATGATGTTAGGTCTTATTACATGATGATTCTAGCTAGTAGTTTTTCCAAATGTTGGGGAAAATCTTGAAAAAGGATTTTCACATCTCACCCAAAACACTGAAATTTAACATTATCAAAGAAAGAGATGCTTCTACACTCTTGAACAGTGGCCACTGGAAAGACATTTCAAAAAGAAAGAATTGTATCTCAAAAGCATTTTTTTATATGATTTTTTCCTCCAAAGACGGTAATGTTTTTACATAATTAAGTCCATTCACAAAATGGCTTTCTGCACGTGCTCTCATGCCTTGGGCCACATCACCAAATATTTATGCATGACTGAAATGAGAGTTTCCTTGACATTGTTATTTCCATAGCCTGAAGCTGTTCTGTTACCTCCAGGCTCTCATTCTCCCTGATTTATACAATCAAGCCCCTGTCAAATAACAAGCTCAGTATCGCCATCTCTCCATAATCCCCACTTTCTCCATGGCCTCCTGGACAATAGTTTCCTCCACCATATGATCCTTCCATATTCCTCCTACCATTCAGTTTCCCACTCTTTAGTAACTCGTACTTTGAAGGTTTCTGCTTATAATTTCCCAAATTATAGCAATTCTGACTTCCATCATTCCTTCCTCTCGCTCTGCAGCCCCTATTCTGGTGGCCATGTCCAGGTCCTCCTCCATAACCAAGACTAACCCTCAAACTACCACCTCCTGGTCCCCCTCCATACCCATGGTCACCATCCCCAGATTCACCACTGCTCCCACCTCCATCAGATCCTCCTCTAAAGTCCCTTCCTTGTCCAGCTCCAAAATTTCCACCACCACTATGCAAGTATAGGAAATCAACCTTACCTCCTCCCTTTCCTATTCTAGAATGCTGGAGTGCCTGCATTTCTTGTCTAGACAAGGCCTTTCTTACTTCTGCATGATAACCATTGATGTATGGTATTTCTGCAATACAAGCTTATCCACAGGATCGTGGTCATCAAAAGTCACAAACCCAAAGCCTCTTTTCCTTCCAGACTCCCTATCACTAACGATCTCAATGGCATTGATGTTTCCATATTTCTCAAAGTAATCTCTAAGATGATGCTTCTCCGTGTCTTCTCCAATTCTACAAACAAACAGCTTCTTCACAGTGACAAGAGCCCCTGGTTTTCCATAGTCCTCTCTTGGGACAGCGCGTTTGGGGGTGACCCTTTTCCCATCGATGGAATGAGGTCTGGCCGCCATGGCAGCATCCACCTCAGCCACAGAGGAAAATGTGACAAAACCAAATCTTCTTGATGTCTGGCTGGCAGGATCTCTTATGACCACACAGTCTGTAAGATATCCCCACTGCTGGTAGTAGTTCCATAGAGTTTCTTCTGTGGTTTCAGAGCTCAAGCCACCAACAAAGAGTTTATGGAATTCTTCATTATCAGATGTTGACATTTTTTTCATCACGTGCTTGGGCGCTTGAGCCATTTTTCTGAAGCTGAGGAGGATGAAGGAGATCTCAGACTAACAGGAACCTGACCAATCCCAGCTCCTGGCTTCCACTCCTCCGGAAAGAGAGCCTCCAGGAGAACCTCCAAGTCCTGGCTTCGGGGATGCTATTACTGCCTCTGGAGCCTCTGCCGCCCTTGAATCAGTCTTGAGCCGCTTTCAATTTTTCAGAACAGGCTGATCTGTGAAAGAGGCTGATGCTGGTTCCCCCTGATCTGATCCTGATGCTGACCTGTGACTCGATCCTGAGATGTAGACCACCTGTAGCTTGCCAGAGAAAGCAGCAAGGAAGGCTTTCTTATCTCTCCTTGCTATTCTTTGGAACTCTGCATTCAGATGGGTATATCTTTCCTTTTCTCCTTTGCTTTTCGCTTCTCTTCTTTTCACAGCTTTTTGTAAGGCTTCCTCAAACAGCCATTTTGCTTTTTTCCAATGTATATTGGAATGTATATTTTTTCCAAATGTATATTGGAATAAAAAGTCACAAAATGCTTCTTAGATGAAGGAGGATTTACCAATTTCCATTTTTAAATGATGCCTTCCTTCACAAAGGCAAAGTACTAAAACATCACATCAAGCAAAGAAAAGTGCAAGGAATAGAAATACCACAAAAATTCTTGGCAGCAGTTGGTCCAATCAAAAGTTTTTTTGGTGGAAAAGAAAAATACCTCACCTCATCTAAGAAGCTGTCATTCTAAAAATGTGAATAATGGAAGGAATGTAGGATTTAGAGTCAGAAAACTTGGTTTTGGATCTGCAATTACCACTGTATTATTATTCACCCTTTTTTCTCCATGCACTAGCCATAAACTTGCAGTTCACCAGAAAAGGATATAAAAGGTCTAACAAAGAAATGGGGGAAAGGTCATATTTCAGTAATAATCAAAGTTGTTTTTTTTAAATGAAGATTCTAGTCTAGTCAATTAGCTATTTTGTTCTTACAAGAAAACAAACAGTGCTACGTATTAAGGATGATATAGGATGTAAATTGTTTCAACCTCTGTTAGAAGGCAATTCAGCAACACAGCTCTTGGTCCTGTGAATCTCCTAATGAAATACCTTAAAATAGAGAAATGCTTTAAGCAAAAATTTCCCATTTCCCATTGCAGTATTATCTATAAAGAAGGAAAACTAGATACAATCTAAATTTCAAACTGTAAACACAGTTCAATAAACTTATTTACAGTTTGAATAATGTTCATAAAGATAGAAAAATGCCCGTATTATAATATTAACATGAACAGACCTTCCCCCAGTATTCACAGTTGTCTGATTTCAACATTTAATATTGAGGAATACCACATAGTAAACAGTAGAATGGGTACCTTTTCCAATAGTTCCTATGTTTTCCAATTTTTATACTTATCATCAGTTTTAAAATAGAAGTTCTAGAAATTGCATATTTTTTAAAGGTAATCAAAGGTTTAAAATTTTTCTAAAACAGTTGTCTAAAATATAACATCTAAAACTGTTTTATGTAAAATTCAAGAAGAGCATGTTCTTTTTATATATTAACTTTGTAAATCACAACAAGGAAACAGATTATATAATTGCCTTTTCTGTACCTTTAGATTATCAGGCAGTTCGGATCGTCCAGCATATCCAGGGTTCATTGTTATAAAGACAGCACACGTGGGGTCAAGTTTTAATTCAGTTCCTTCAAACACTAGTAAATCAGCACCTGCATTAATACCTGTGGGTAATCAAGGATGAAATGACTTAGCAATTCCACATATAAATGGGACTCGTGCCATTCATTATGTCCTATATTTCTACTGTTTCCACACAACTCAGAGACAAACTAGTCCATTACCTCTTTGGATAGTAAGAATTTGTTGAGCAACCACAGACAGCACTTCCAAATCAATTCTGTTAAACTCATCAAAGCAAGCCCAGGCACCACAAGATAACAGTCCCTGGGAGAAAAGAGTAATGAAAATTTTCAATTTTATCTGATTGAATATTACATTGAAATGTTGTATTTTCACCTCATCTCCTCACAGATTTAATATCCTATCAAGGAAATTGCTTATTCACCTTTATCTTTAAAGACAGCTTACTCTTTTATTACCAATTCATTATTCTGCATGAATAAAGAGTTTGATGAATTGAAAATTTTTCCAATTGATTTTTGTTTTACTTTCTGTGTGTATTTTTTGGCTTTTAGATGCATATCTATAATTTTAAAGCCTTTCTTATTTTTTAGTTACAAGTTGATTTTATTCACTTTTTCCTTACGGACTCCATAGAATGGATTGTAATAATCCTTTAAATAAGGTGACTCCTGTTGTCAATGAGACTACCCTGTAACCTGAGTACCTTAATGACCAGCTAACACCATCGGAGGCCCCAGCTTGCAATTCTAACTTACAGCTACCTCAAAAGTAACTATGTGCCATTTGGTCATAGTAAAAACTAGAAAGTCAGACTTGAGTAGCTGAGTCCAAATTCAAATTAAATTCTTTAAAAATGCAAAAATGATTACTGAATGTACATTCTCTAGACTGTATATGTATGTATGTGTATTTCACTAGGCACCTATAATATGCAGGACATGATGCATGGCACTTTGTATATATCTTTTATACAAGGAAACTAAGGCTATGTCACATAAGATGCTAAGTATTTAGTACAATGCCACATATCTAATAGTGGCTAACCTTGGATTTGTGTACAGTTCCATCTATTCAAACACACTGGATTAAACATGAACACCATGCATGTCAAAGAATAGTACATTTCCATTATTTAGTGAAGACTCTAAGACTTAGAAATCTAACACATGACATAATAAAAGGATTAGAAATCACAGAGAACAAAATGCTTATGAATTCACGTGTTCAGAGTTATACAGATTGTGAGGTTCTAGTAAGATCTCTGTCTTTTTAATTCTGTACCCCTATTATTCAGCATGATCCTAATATAAATTGTCCGTATAATCAATACTTATCAATAACAAAACAATATTTTAATATATGAATCTATATCAAAGAATAAAGAATATTATTATATAGATTTGAAAACTTAGTGCATACCAGAATTTTCTTGAAACATTTAGGAATATAGTGGCTATTTAAAGTACACAGGGAATCTTTTAGATTTGCTGATTATTTCTTTAATAAGCATTACAGTGAGGTTGTATATCATTATAGAGGATGATTGAAATAGCTACTGATCATTCAAAGGTTTCCTTCATATTTTACTTATTATAATATTTTCCTTTATTTTACTATTATTCTAATTGTTTCAGTGTCACAAATATAGAAACTTCTGATGTTCCAAATATTTTATTAAATGACTAGGCCGTATTTCAGTCAGGAATAGTTTACTCATAGGGTAGGGTTGTTATGTTTTGTTAGTGTGAGTAGTTTTTTTATCCTAAAACACATTTATTTGTTCTTTATTTTTTATAGTGTTTTTATACTGTGGGATAGCCTAGTAATTTTTTTTAATTTATTTTTTTTCAGATTTTATTTTATTATTATTATTTTTTTTAACTTTACAATATTGTATTGGTTTTGCCATACATCAACATTATTTTTAATTGCAGGACAATTGCTTTACACTATGGCATTGGTTTCTGCCAGACATCAACACGAATCAGTCATAGGTACACAAATGATTTGAGTATTTTTCCAATGTTAACTTTTTCTGGAGTTATCTTTGAAAATTAGGATTAAAGAATCATTAAATTGTAATTTGCAAAGTGTCTTCTATGTTGCAGGTGAATTCTTTACTATCTGAGAGGGAGGTAGAACTCCTTCTCAAATAAGCTTTTGATATAACTCTACTTACAGCAAGTCTTTTATACGCATCAAATTATGTTTCATTATAAAAAGTCTTTCTGAGAAGTTATCATATCATAAATGAGGAGTACACTCAAACCTTAAAGAATTTTCCTAGAGCCAGATAGTCCAACCCATCAGAGCAATTGAAAACAACACATTGCTTGGCTACAGCTTTGGCTAAATCTTTAGTAGTTTCAGTCTTTCCAGTGCCAGCTGGCCCCTCAGGTGCTCCTCCAAGGTGCAGATGAAGGGCTCCAAATAAGGTTCTGAAATATAAGAAATAAACAATCTTTGTGTAATAATGTGATTTTTATATACATTCAGAAAAAAATTTAAATCAAGAGCCAAATTTTCTACTTCCTCACCAAAAATTCCTTCCTTCCTACTAACCTATGAAAATCTTTGTTTTATATTTTACTTCTGAATAGCTGTATATGTGACAAAATCAGAACAAACTCACCTTTGAAATTCAATGCTGACTTCTGGAGAATTCAGTTGATCCTGAACCATCCAATTACCTACTGCAAGCATATGGAAATGCTACATAAAAAATGATAACTTTGGAAATATAGAACCATTTTTGAGAGAATGAAAAGCAAATTATCAAAGAAAAGACAATGCATAGCTGGAAAAGTAATTAGGTGCTAAAGTTGTAGAGGTGCACACTGGTTTGGAATTTGTAAATAAACACAAGTGCATTTATACCTACACAGAAACAAAAGTTCTTAGAACTGAGCAAGCTGAGGAGCTGGAATGGATTCACTATTTAAACCCAGAAGATTTGAAAGGTTGCCTTGGGTGTAAATGGAAACTAAAATTACTTCAGCAGCCTATTCAGGAGACAAAGATTGTCAATGAAGGGGCAGGAAGCTTATACTCCATGCAGTGCCCAGTGAGAAATTGACATCATTCATAAAGGGTGCCATCAAATTTCCATTCCCTGGTAGCTCAGCTGGCAAATAATCCACCTGCAATGCACAAGACCCCAGTTTGATCCCTGAGTCAGAAAGATCCGCTGGAGAAGGGACTGGCTACTGATAGGCATATGAAACCAAACTGAGAAATTAGCATTAAAATTTTGTTCTGGACCAGAGAAAACCCTAGAGCCCTCCACAGAGATAAATGTAAAACTGTTCCACATGGACACCTCCGCAATTGAGAAGTGGAAGACCACCTGGGGAAACAATCCTACTAAAATGAGCTCACAGTTAAAACCAGAAAGAGAGATCAAAATTAAGAATCAGACTTGCAATGACAAAGGCAATTAGGCAGTTGGACAATGGTCTGAGAGGGCTACTGTATATACGGCACTCTGTCTTCTTTGGTATTCTGGTGGTTTAGGAAGATTTTAAATAAAAAGCAATAGACATCAGACAATCGTGAGAAAAAAAGAAGTCAATCTTATAAAAGAGGAAACTGGAAATCTAGCAATGAAAAATATAATCTCTGAACTTTTGAAAATTCAATGAACAGAACCAATAGCAGAGAAAACATACAGAAACAGAATTATGCACATTAGAAGATAAGTAGGAGGAAATCATCCAGGGAAAGAGGCCAACAATAAGAAAAAAGAAGGAAAAGAAAGGGGAAAAGGCAAAATTCTAAAAACAATGGCTGAAAATTTGCTAGAATTGAAAAAGATATTAACTAGAAAAAGTCCCAAGTAGGATATATAAAAACTCCTTCACATCTAATAACATCCAGTGAACATCAATAATAAAGAGAAAACCTTAAAAACTACAAAGGAGAAAGTTACTTATAAAGGAATAAAACTAATAATTAGAATAACAGACTAGTCCGCAGTAGCAATAAATGCCAGTAGAATAATATCTTTGGAGAGCTGAGGGGAAATTACTGTTCATCTACAGTTTTACACCTAGCTAATCTATTGGTAAAGACCCTGATGCCGAGAAAAATTTAGGGCAGGAGGAAAAGAGGGTGACGGAGGATGAGATGGTTGGATGTCATCATCGACTAAATCGATGAGTTTGAGCAAACTCTGGGAGACAGTGAAGGACAGGGAAGTCTGGTGTGTTGCAGTCCATGGGGTAGCAAAGAGTTGGACACAACGGAGAGACTGAACAACAACCATCTAGTGAAGACCAAGGAAAAAAGAAGAGCAAGAGGCATTTTAACTTATATGCAGAGTACATCATGCGAAATGCAGGGCTGGATGAAGCTGGAATCAAGATTGCCAGGAGAAATATCAATAACCTCAGATACACAGATGACACCACCCTTGTGGCAGAAAGCAAAGAGGAACTAAAGAGCCTCTTGATGAAGATGAAAGAGGAGAGTGAAAAAGTTGCCTTAAAGCTCAACATTCAGAAAACTAAGATCATGGCAGCTGCTCCCATCACTTCATGTCAAAGAGATGGGGAAACAATAGAAACAGTGACAGACTATTTTCTTGGGCTCCAAAATCACTGCAGATGGTGACTGAAGCCATGAAATTAAAAGACGCTTACTCCTTGGAAGAAAAGTTATGACCAAACCTAGACAGCATATTAAAAGCTACAATAAACCTATTAAATAGCAGAAACATTACTTTGCCAACAAAGGTCCATATAGTCAAAGCTATGGTGTTTTCAGTAGTCATGTATTTATGTGAGAGTTGGACCATGAAGAAGGCTGAGCACCAAAGAATTGATGCTTTTGAACTGTGGTGTTAGAGAAGACTCTTGAGAGTCCCTTGGACTGCAAGGAGATCAAACAAGCCAATCCTGAAGGAAATCAGTCCTGAATATTCACTGGAAGGACTGATGCTGAAGTTGAAGCTCCAATACTAAGAGCCAACTCATTGGAAAAGAACCTGATGCTGGGAAAGATTGAAGACAGGAGAAGAAGGGGACAACAGAGGATGAGATGGTTGGATGGCATCACCAACTCAATGGACATGAGTCTGAGCAAGCTCTGGGAGATGGTGAAGGACAGGGAAGCCTGGCGTGCTGCAGTCCATGGGGTCACAAAGAGTCGGACACAACTGAGCAACTAAACAAAGCGGCATTTTTAGATAAATACTGGTATAGCTCACTACTTGCAGAGCCTCACTTAAACAATAACTAAAAGTTATTGCTTCAGAAGGAGAAAAATTAAACCAAAAATTAGACAAAGGAAAAAGCCATGGTGAGTAAAGATGATGATAAAATTTTTGGCAAATCTACCTACGCTTCCCTGGTGGCTCAGAGGGTAAAGCATTTGCCTACATTGTGGGAGACCCGGGTTCAAACCCTTTGTTGGGAAGATCCCCGGAGAAGGAAATGGCAACCCACTCCAGTACTCTTGCCTGGAAAATCCCATGGACTGAGAAGCCTGGTAGGCTACAGTCCATGGGGTCGCAAAGAGTCGGACACGACTGAGGGACTTCACCCACTCACTTCACTCACCTACATATTAGTTGTAAAAATGTGTAACAGTATATAAATAGAGATCAGCTTGTATTAGGATTTAACTAAACCCCCAAGCTGGGAGCTTTAAAATATTTAGTCAAGAGGATGCCTGCAGTTTCTGCTGATGGCAGAGTAGGAGAAAACAGGGACAGTAAGAAAGATGCACTCTTACTGATGGCAAAACACATGTGCATCATCTGACAAGATCTAGATCCCACTGGTAGGGAGCCAGCCTTGAGTTAAGCTGCGCGGGCCCAGGTGCAGTAGACCTACGTAGAATCAGAGAAGACCCCAGGAAGAGGGTCTGTGTGTAGTCGACCTCAGTAGAGGCTGAAGCAAAAGTCACCAGCAGCCAGCCAGAGAAAGCATTTTCCACAGGTGGGACAATCAGGTGACTGAGGGCTTCCCCAAATCCACATAAACATCCCTTGGGACATCTGGAACATCTGAACTTGTGCCATCATGGAGGGCACTAGATAGCAAAAGATAGTTGTCACCCCAGACACCTGTCACCTGTAAACCGACCTCTTCCTTTCCTTCACCTCTCCTCTATCGACTTCCAATAGTGGAGAAGCCAAAAGAAGGGCTACTGAGGGGAGGGCGCAATGGATAGGGATAATAATGACAAAAGGTTGACCACATTTATCAATACCTTCCCAAATGCAGGCCACAAGCTTGAGTCAAGCTTGAACTGGGAGGAAGGGATGTTTTAAATCGGATGAAAAATAGTAACTGATTTTATACCTAAATGGACTTTTAACATCTGAAAAGAATAACTCTATTTATTAATATATTAGAGTCACCAGAAAGAGTAGGGAATATCTGAGAAAGAGTAGAGTATCCTAGATTTTATCCATAAATGGGGATAATATTTGATAGAGCAAGTTTAAAAGAATAGTGATAAAAAAAGGATAAAACTGCTTTCTGCCTGCATCCTGAAACTAGTTTAGCCAATAAACTAGTTATGTTGGAAGAAAATGAAAAAATGAAGTTTAATTTAGTATTTAACAAATCTGGAATATGGTGAATGGAAACTGGAAGTTAAAAATAAAGGTCTTTTATTATTCAGAAGGAAAACAGAAAATAATGTACATGTAAATACCTATGAGATATATAATGGAGATATCTACCAGTATGTGTGCGGTGAAACCTTACAGGAGAGAGGCCTTGGCTGGAGGCACTGGTTTGGGGATCTTCAGGATGCAGGCTGTTAAAGCCTAAAGAGTAGAGACCCCTGGTGGTCTAGTGGCTAACTCTGAGCTCTCAATGCAGATAGACCTGGGTTCAATTCCTGGTTAGGGAACTAGATCCCACATGCCACAACTAAGAGTTCTCATATCACAACAAAGATCAAGCCTCCCACGTACCACAACTAAGACCATGTGCAGCCAAATACATAAATAAATACGTTTTTTAAAAAGTCTAAGAGTAGATGAGAACATTCAGGAAACCACGAAGCATGACACAAAGCACTCCATGAAAATACAATTCAAGGGATGAAACAGGATGCCTCAAATGATCCAAAGGAACAGTCAAAAACTTTCAAGAAGGAAGGAGAAACTAACAATGTAAAAAAGCAACAGCACTGCCCAATAATACTTAGGGCTGAGAGGTCTAGAGCCGAGGGGAAGAAGTCAGCAGAGAAAGAAATTGAAGTCAAGTTGAGAAAAGAATTAGTAGTCCAGAAAAGATAACAGAGGATATATTTTGGTCCTTAAAAAAATTAAATGGTCTAGAGATGAGTGAAAGTTTTTTTCCAATTAGATCTTTAAATTAATGAGTTTACCTGTAACATCTGTCTGTGAGTGGAGTAATAACCAGCCTAGGGGAATTGCCCAGATATTCATATCCATATCGTAAGCCAGCATTGATCATCTTTGTTTCTAAATTATTTTCCTAATATAAATCAGATAAAATGAAGTTAGCTTAAACTGTAAAGTTAAAATACTATGAAATCTCAAGCTCTTTAATAAATAATAGCCATACTATAAACAATATCTTTAAAATTCACTTTTCAGACATCATTTAATTCAGTAGAACAATTCGACATCTAATTTCCTTGGATAAGATTTGAAGTCACTGGCCTCAATTTTTCCCATAGAACTTTGGAAAATATATTTGTTCTTTCTCATATTTTCTTTAAGTTTGCTAACACTACTTTATTAAGGTATAATTGACATACAATATTATATTAGCTTTAGGTACATAACATAATGATTCATTTTACATTTATTACAAAATGATCATCATAATAAATCAACATTTATCATCATACATAGTAACAGAATTTTTTCCTGTGAGACCTTTGAAGATCTACTCTTAGCAACTTTCAAGCATACAAAACAGTATTATTAACTATTGTTGTCATGCTGTATATTACATCCCCATGAATTACTTGTTTTGTACTTGGAAGTTTGAACCTTTTGACTCCCTTCACCCCTTTCTCTCACCTCTCAACCCGCACCCCCAGCCTTTGGGAACCCCCAGTTTGTTTTCTTTATCAGCTTGTTTCGTGTTGTTCTTTGTTTTATTTTCTTTTGATTTTTAGATTCCACATATAAGTGAGATCCCATGGTATGTGTTCTTTATATTGGATTTAACCTCTTATCAGATATATAATTTGAAAATATTTTCTCCTATTCAGTAGGTTGCCTTCTCCTTCTGTTGATGGTCTTCCTTGATGTACAAAAGGCCTTTAGTTTGATGTAGTCCCACTTGTGTGTGGGTTTTTTTTTTTTTTTTTGCTTTTGTTGCCTTTGATTTGGGTGTCATATTAAAAAAAAAAATCCCTATTACCAAAGTCAAGGTGCTTACCTCTCTAAGAGTTTTATGGTTTCAGGTCTTACACTCAATTCTTTAATCAATTTTGAATTAATTTTGAGGTATGATGTAAGATAACAGTCCTACTTCATTCTTTTGCATGTGGTTTTCCAGTTTTCCCAATACCATTTATTAAAGAGATTGTCCTTTCCACATTTTATATTCTTGGTTCCTCTGTCATAAATTACCATACAAATGTAGATTTATTTCTGGACTCTGTTTTGTTCTAATGATCTATGTGTCTGTTTTTATGGCAATACCATACTGGTTTTATTACTTCAGCTTTAGCTTCATTTATTACTTTAGCTTTGTAATATAACTTGAAATCAGGAAATGTGATGCTTCCAGCTTTGCTCCTTCTCAAGACTGCTTTTCTATTTGGGGTTTTTCCTGTTTCCATAAAAATATTAGGATTGTTTTGTTTTTTGTGAAATATGCCATTGAATTTTGATAGAAATTGTATTAAATCTGTAGATTGCTTTGAGAAGTATGGACCTTTTAATAATGTTAATCCTTCCAATCCATGAACACAGATCTTTCCCTTTATTCATGTCTTAAATTTCTTTCATTAGTGTCTTATAGTTTTCAGTTTATAGGGCCTTCACTTTTTTTGGTTAAATTTATTCCTAGGTATTTTTCTCTTTTTTGAGAAATTATAAATGGGATCAATGGCAACCCACTCCAGCACTCTTGCCTGGAAAATCCCATGGACAGAGGAGCCTGGTAGGCTGCAGTCCATGGGGTCGCTAAGGGTCGGACACGACTGAGCGACTTCACTTTCACCTTCCACTTTCATGCATTGGAGAAGGAAATGACAACCCACTCCAGTGTTTTTGCCTGGAGAATCCCAGGGACGGGGGAGCCTAGTGGGCTGCCGTCTATGGGGTCGCACAGAGTCAGACACGAATGAAGCGACTTAGCAGCAGCAGCAGTAGCAGCTTTCTTAATTATTCTTTTAGATAGTTCATTATTCTTCTATATTTTCAATCATTTATTCCACGAGTTTTCACTATAGAGTATTATCATCATCACCATTTTTTATCTAAGGAAGCTGGCGCCTGAAGAGAGCAACTTAACTTGCCAAAGTCACACAACTGGTAAGGGGAAGATGTAGCATTAGAAACTATGATTCCACAGTCTGAACTCCTAACCACTATGCACACAGCCTCATATAGCGTTCCAGGGTTCTGGTTCTTTTAGCTCTTCTCCTTCCACTCCATACATCCCCAAAACCTTTCACAAAAGTGACTATGACGAGAAATGTCGAGTCTGTATCTCCAATCATCAGCTCTCTCTTCCCACTCTCAACAGGCCGACCCTTGTTCACTGTACTCTGCTCCTCCCACTTCCCTGATGGTGACCGCCATCACCAGCCACCCAGAGCCGCTGATAAAAGCCTTACTCCAGATCATATTTCAGGTTCCTTCAACTGATCAATACGAGAAAAGTGTAATGACTAAATCAGACTACAACATTCTGATTTGTACATTCTTTAGATGTATCAGGAATCAAAAAAAAAATTTAAACTGATTAGTTTCAACATTTTGCAGATTCAGCAAGCATAATGACTAATTTCAACTGAGTAAGTTTTTATAATACCTCACAGTTTGTGTGTGTCTATATGTGAATATTTATTTCTATGTAACTATATATTTGGATATAGATACACACATAGTTTTCCTACACATGACATACAGTTTTTGGCTGCCTTACTCTTCAATGTGGTGAAGGCTTGTTTGGGTATAGTTAGCCATCAGCAAGAAAAATCCTATGTTACCAATACTATCACCGATGTGAGCTAGCAAGTACAAATTAAACAGTTGTGATCTGAAATTGCTGTGTAATAACGTTCAGTAATATTACTTACTTGCCAATAGTACCTAAGCTGACTTAACCACTCAAAGTCCGAGTCATCATTAACTTTCTTTTTAACAAGTGTTGTGAGAACATCTCTAGCATGGACATCCAGCACCACAAGGGCTCCCAGAGTAACACGATTTTGCTTGGACAATTTGCCACGAACCAAGGTGACAATATCATCAATTTGCTTGTTACATCTTTCCAAATATTCCTCAAGGGCCTGAAAGAAAATAAGATATAATTACTCAATGTGGTCAGAATCCCTTTGAACAAAAATTTGTTGACCTAGCACACATACAGAGTATAGTAAGTATTTTTATCATAACTTGAAATACTACATAACTTAAAAATAATCCATTTCTTTTTACTACAAAGGTATTAGGTTTTCAATGGCAACAATCTTTCAATTGAAAAATCTTTCAGTGGGGAAGATTGAAGGCAAAAGGAGAAAGAGGCAGCACAGGATAAGATGGTTAGATAACATCACTGACCCAGTGAACATGAATCTGAGCAAACTCCAGGAGATAGTGGAGGATAGAGGAGCCTGGAACGCTACAGTCTATGAGGTCCCAGAGTCGAAGATGACTTAGCAACTGAACAAGAAAAATAAATTAGGTGAACAATCTCAATCAGGCCAGACAAAGTAAACATACATGGTCTGTGGCTATCCAACATCCTTCCCTTTCTGCTTTTCAGGCCTGTATGTTCTGCGGTTGGGGTGAGCTTTCAATCATATTGTCCCATCTCCAAAGCAACATGAAGGAGGGAATGTGTGACTAGCCAGAGCAAATCACAATTCTTTCCAAGGACTACTATACTGATAGGAAGAAAAGTGCTTTCCACAAGACTTGGAAGACTCTGAGTACACCAATCTGAAGTTACTGAAAGCCTCCACCCTCACTGCAGAATAAAGCCCATAGAGACCGGCAGAGATGAAAAACAGACAACAAAAGAGAAACTGCAAGAGTGATGAACAGAGATCCTAATTCCAAATGCTCTATCTTAGATCCCATGAGTCCTTCTAGTACTCACAGGGCGCTGTGAGTACCAAAAGCTTCTGAGTAGGATTTGATGCTGGGAAGGACTGAGGGCAGGAGGAGAAGGCAGCGACAGAGGACGAGATGGCTGGATGGCATCACTGACTCAACGCACATGAGTTTGAGCCAACTCCAGGAGACAGTGAAGGACAGGGAAGACTGGTGTGGTACAGTCCATTACATCACAGACACGACTTAGCGACTGAACAACAAGAATTAACTATTTACATTAGCAGAATCTATTTTTACTTTACTGGAAAAGCCAGACTTAGGACTAAAATTTAGCTTCAAACTGGGATAAATTAAGTTTTTTAGGAACTGTATCATATGAATCAATGAGAATTCAGATTGGCTAAATTGAATAAATCATGATACCAAATTGTTTTTGTTATATTTTCTCCACTGTAAACTGTTCTGTACAGTAAACTAATGAATCTAAAAATAACTACTATTATATAATCTGCCAAAATAAATCTGGTCTGGAATAAAATATTTTTATCATACCTCAGTTCAGTTCAGTTACTCAGTCATGTCTGGCTCTTTCCGATCCCATGGACTGCAGCACACCAGGCTTCCCTGACTATCACCAACTCCTGGAGCTTGCTCAAACTCATGTCCATTGAATTGGTGATATGCACAATGATACATTTACTCAAAATCATATACATATTTTCAATAATCCAAGTTTTGATTACTTCATGCATTTTTAGCCCCTCTAATGCCTCATACTGACTAGTTCCACAGTCAATATTCTTTGAATAAATAAATGGAAATGGATCCTGAGGGGAACAGGTCCTCTGGGAGCAGGACGTACAACAAGGTGCCATTATAGCATTAAGCTCTAGACAACTTGGGGTGTCTGCAGCGAGTGGAAATGCCTAGTCTTCTCTGAGGCTGCCAAGAAGTCTCCAGCTACTCAAGTAAAGTCATCGGTTTCAGATGTGAACCACATATTAATTAAGGAAAAAGTTATCAACACATAAAACACAAAAACATATGCTATCCTCCCAAGATAGAACTACATATTAAATTTCCTTAAATCATCAGTGCTTTCAAATACTAAAATATGTGCCCCTCCTGATGCTGCTACAGAACTTAAATAAACCAAATATGCATGCGATGTGACAGGGACAAGGCACACAGGAGCAGATGAAGGGCATATTGATGCAGAGTATTCACAAGCAGAGGAAAAAGAAAAGAATTTTTGAGGACACATACAAAGCTTAATTTCATTCCATGAAATTTAGCTATGTAAAACACCACAAAATACAACAGAAGAGAACAATCTAGCAAGCAACAGCAAAGACTCTCTAAATCCCACTAAATTACAGCTTTAGAGGACCTACATCTATGAAGCTGAGTTCCCCTGGAATAACAGTCACTCAAGGCATGGATTCTCCGTTTGTCTTTCTGTGTGAATAGTTCTATAGGTGTACCATATTAAGTGATAGAAAAAATGGAGTAAACTAATAAATGAGTGAATAAATAACCCCATCTCAGTATCAGTGGATACTGATGTAAACCAAGGTGTGGGGGGGAAACTATTTGTATCTTTATACGATATGGTAAGAATTGCAGGCAGATAGTTTCACTTTTCACTTTCATGCATTGGAGAAAATGGCAACCCACTCCAGTGTTCCTGCCTGGAGAATCCCAGGGATGGGGGAGCCTGGTGGGCTGCCATCTATGGGGTCACACAGAGTTGGACACGACTGAAGCGACTTAGCAGCAGCAGCAGCAGCAGCAGCAGCATTTTTGAGGAGAGGACACATTGAAATGGAATGACTTGAACTGTGTGTCTCTTGAGATTCAAATTATGCTTGGGAGGTAAGTAGAAACAAGAAAGGTTTACACTTAAATCCTCTACTTCAACTCCTACCTATTCTTATCAGAGAAAAATATGGTTTTGGCAGACGGGTGCAGTTTAATTAACACCACATTTAAACTGAAGAAACATGGAAGATGCCCGTGAATTTGCCCAGTTTGCTCACAACAAACTTGTTTCTTTGTCCCCTCTATTTCCCACAACAATGAATGAAAAAGCTTTCCTGGTGGTTTGGGGCCAGCAAGGAGTAAGAACCAGAAGGCTACACGTATCCCCAGTAACCCACACTGGCAATGGAGGAATCCCTTTGTGTGGGGAGGTGGCTGAATGGTAGCTTCACAATGAGAAGACAAAATGAAGTTTCTGGACTCATTGGGGAAAAAAGAAAAATGCACATGGAGACAGAGAGCCAAGAGTCCAGGAGTATCCAAGGGCTTATTGCAGTAAGAAAGACTGCATGAAGAAAGACTTTTTCCCTTAAAATCCCTGATTTTCTGCCCCACATCTTTATTCTTTCCCAGAGGAGAAGTGGTAAGTTGGAATGAACTAAGCATGTGTTACTCAGCTTGTTCCTCTATGACATCTGCTTGCTTACAAGGAATACAAGACTCTCAAACCCAACATTCAGTGTTCCCCAATACCGTACAGACAATAAGGCCAAACTCCAAGTAAAAAAACATGTTTAAAATTCATGGTTTTAAACAACATTTGCAACTGCTGGATTCTGATTGGCCCATCAGTCAAGTGAAAGTTGATCTGCTTGAAATCCTACTTTAAGGATAAGAATATTGCACTGAATGCAGTTTCTGTTTTTAATTAATAATAGCAATTCAATTAATAATAGTAAATTCATATATCTTCTAGAATAACTAAAAACAAGCTTTACTCAAAATATTAACTAAAAAATAATAGAAAAAATAAAAATAGTCAAAACAAGTCAATTAATATCTTCTCTTCATAGGGCTTCCCAGGATCTCCTTGAAGTCCAAGGGACTCTCAAGAGTCTTCTCCAACACCACAGTTCAAAAGCATCAATTCTTCAGCACTCAGCTTTCTTCACAGTCCAACTCTCACATCTATACATGACCACTGGAAAAACCATAGCCTTGACTAGACGGACCTTTGTTGGCAAAGTAATGTCTCTGCTTTTCAATATGCTATCTAGGTTGGTCATAACTTTCCTTCCAAAGAGTAAGTGTCTTTTAATTTCATGGCTGCAGTCACCATCTGCAGTGATTTTGGAGCTCAGAAAAATAAAGTCTGACACTGTTTCCACTGTTTCCCCATCTGTTTGCCAGGAAGTGATGGGACCAGATGCCATGATCTTCGTTTTCTGAATGTTGAGCTTTAAGCCAACTTTTTCACTCTCCTCTTTCACTTTCTGCCATAAGGGCGGTGTCATCTGCATATCTGAAGTTATTGATATTTCTCCCGGCAATCTTAATTCCAGCTTGTGCTTCTTCCAGCCCAGCGTTTCTCATTATGTACTCTGCATATAAGTTAAATAAGCAGGGTGACAATATACAGCCTTGACGTACTCCTTTTCCTATTTGGAACCAGTCTGTTGCTCCATGTCCAGTTCTAACTATTGCTTTCTGACCTGCATACAGGTTTCTCAGGAGGCAGGTCAGGTGGTCTGGTATTCCCACCTCTTTCAGAATTTTCCACAGTTTATTGTGATCCACACAGTTAAAGGCCTTAGCATAGTCAATAAAGTAGAAATAGATGTTTTCTCTGGAAGTCTCTTGCTTTTTCGATGATCCAGCGGATCTTGGCAATTTGATCTCTGGTTGCTCTGCTTTTTCTAAAACCAGCTTGAACATCTGGAAGTTCACAGTTCATGTATTGCTGAAGCCTGGCTTGGAGAATTTTGAGCATTACTTTGCTAGTGTGATTACAGCCATGAAATTAAAAGATACTTACTCCTTGGAAAAAGTTATGACCAACTTAGATAGCTATTCAAAAGCAGAGACATTACTCTGCCAACAAAGGTCCGTCTAGTCAAGGCTATGGTTTTTCCAGTGGTCATGCATGGATGTGAGAGTTGGACTGTGAAGAAAGCTGAGTGCAGAAGAATTGATGCTTTTGAACTGTGGTGTTGGAGAAGACTCTTTTGAGTCCCTTGGACTGCAAGGAGATCCAACCAGTCCATCCTAAAGGAGATCAATTCTGGGTGTTCTTTGGAAGGACTGATGCTAAAGCTGAAACTCCAATACTTTAGCCACCTCATGCAACGAGCTGACTCACTGGAAGACTCTGATGCTGGGAGGGATTAGGGGCAGGATGAGAAGGGGACAACAGAGGATGAGATGGCTGGATGGCATCACCGACTTGATGGACAAGAGTTTGGGTGAACGCCGGGAGTTGGTGATGGACAGGGAGGCCTGGCATGCTGCAATTCATGGGGTCGCAAAGAGTCGGACACGACTGAGGGACTGAACTGATTGACTGACTCACTTACTACTGTGTGAGATGAGTGCAATTATGTGGTAGTTTGAGCATTCTTTGGCATTGCCTTTCTTTGGGATTGGAATGAAAACTGACCTTTTGCAGTCCTGTGGCCACTGCTGAGTTTTCCAAATTTGCTGGCATATTGAGGGCAGCACTTTCACAGCATCATCTTTCAGGATTTGAAATAGCTCAACTGGAATTCTATCACCTCCACTAGCTTTGTTCGTAGTGATGCTTTCTAAGGCCCACTTGACTTCACATTCCAGGATGTCTGGCTCTAGGTGAGTGATCACACCATCGTGATTATCTGGGTCATGATCTTTTTTGTACAGTTCTTCTGTGTATTGTTGCCACCTCTTTTTAATATCTTCTGCTTCTGTTAGGTCCATACCATTTCTGTCCTTTATCAAGCCCATCTTTGCATGAAATATTCCCTTGGTAGCTCTAATTTTCTTGAAGAGATCTCTAGTCTTTCCCATTCTGTTGTTTTCCTCTATTTCTTTGCCTTGATTGCTGAGGAAGGCTTTCTTATCTCTCCTTGCTATTCTTTGGAACTCTGCATTCACATGGGTATATGATCCCCTGAAGTAGGAAATGGCAACTCCCTCCAGTATTCTTGTCTGGAGAATCCCATAGACAGAGGAGCCTGGCGGGCTACAGTCCATAGGGTTGCAAAGAGTCAGACATGACTGAAGCAACTTAGCACAACATACTTCATAGTGTAGTTTTATTGAGGGCATAAAAGAGAATTATATTATGTAATTCTTCCTAATCCTTCTAAGTTTAGGAAGTTTCTTTGTCCTATTATCACTATTTTTGAAAGCATAAAAATGTATATAATAACAAGATTGAGGCTCCAGGATCCTTGGCTTTTGGGTAGATGGTCTTAATTTTTTAGAATAATTGTATTTTGGTAATAATCACTATTAAAGAAATGTTGAAAAACCTCGGGGTAATAAAAACCTACCTCTTGTCCTTCTGCAATAGCTGTTTGTACTTCTAATGTCCAAAAGGTTTGAGATACACAGAGAACTGTTTGTCCAGGCCACTCTCTTACCCAATTAATTCGTTCACATTGTGTATAGGCAAGAATTGCATCTTTAATTACCTAATTGAAAAAGAAAATGCTTAAAGGTAAACAGTTTCACACTTTACTTGAACAAGCTAAACAATGAAGAGCTAACTCTAAATGGATTAACTTGTACTGCTCTACTTCTTACATTTTAGCCAGTTATGAATATTCAAATCATGTGAATAGACTTTTTAAAGTTTTTTCATACACCTGTGAGCAAACGGGGTCGCACAGAGTCGGACATGACTGAAGCAACTTAGTAGCAGTAGCAGCAGTGTGCAAAAAAAATATTTTATATAGCATTTTATTTTGTTGATATATAATCTATTTGTATGAACCGTATTATATGAAAGATTTCTTTGACCAGCCAAAGATGTCTTAGATAATTTTGGATTGAAAAAAAAAGCAATTTTATTACAAAATGTAAGTTCAAATCCAAAATGAGATCCTGCAAATTCAGATAATTATTTACTTTGAACTTAATCAGATGCCCACTCAGCCATGTGCACATGTGTACATGCACATCAGGAAAACTACATAACTCCTCTAAAGTTTTTCCTGTGTTTCCAGATCTTGCTCCCTTTGGTGCCAAAGGCTATGCTGATAGGGTGGATATAGACTTCATTCACAGAGAGTTGACAGTTGTAAATTCAGGAAGTCCAAGTCATGTGCTTTGCTACATATGTTTTCAGTGGATCCATAGACCCACTTTTTCAATCAGTCTAATTTATTATATCAACCAAAAATAGTAAGGGCCAACAAAGGTCCGTCTAGTCAAGGCTATGGTTTTTCCAATGGTCATGTATGGATGTGAGAGCTGGACTGTGAAGAAAGCTGAGTGCCGAAGAATTGATGCTTTTGAACTGTGGTGTTGGAGAAGACTCTTTTGAGTCCCTTGGACTGCAAGGAGATCCAACCAGTCCATTCTGAAGGAGATCGACCCTGGGATTTCTTTGGAGAGAATGATGCTAAAGCTGAAACTCCAGTACTTTGGCCACCTCATGTGAAGGGTTGACTCATTGGAAAAGACCCTGATTCTGGGAGGGATTGAGGGGCAGGAGGAGAAGGGGACGACAGAGGGTGAGATGGCTGGATGGCATCACCAACTCGATGGATATGAGTCTGGGTAAACTCCAGGAGTTGGTGATGGACAGGGAGGCCTGGCGTGCTGCGGTTCATGGGGTCGCAAAGAGTCACCACGACTGAGCGACTGAGCTGAACGGAACTGCACTGCTGAGGTGATGGCCATGTCAGTGTCTGAATTTCTGAAAAGGTTGTCGAAGTTACATTCTTATGGGAAATATATGAGGGTATGTGAACCTTTCTGGACTTTTATAGTTTAGCTGGGATATTTACAGAGCTGAATTGAAATGGAGGGCAATGCTGACTATTGATAATAAAGAAAATGTATTAATAAAAGGCCACAAGTAGCCTCAAAAAAGGCAGGTGAAAAGGGAGAAATGGGAGAAACACTGGAAAGACTAGAAGGAACAGTAGAGAAATGCCAAGGATGAAATATATATGTGTTCTAGAAGGATTCTGTGGAGAGAAGGAGAGGGAAGCATATAATCTAATTCACAGATTTCTATATAGTTGGAAGAGGACAAACATGATTACAGAAAGTTCTATGATATCATATATAAAATATAATACTAACTATGTATACCATATATGAAAAATTAAATATATTTTGGTGGTATAATCTACATTAAACCCATGATAACACAATAAGGTAAGGAGCAAAGGTGCCAAGAACATGATATTTTATCATTTACAAATGACCCAAAATTCACATATGTTAGGCACACAGTAGCCCTTCAAGCATGCAAATAACATACAACACAACACAGTAACACACATCTCCTATCTGTAGTATTTTATATTGCATTTACTTGCATTTTCCCACCAACTTACACATGAACATTTGGAAAAGATATTTCCTATACCATTCCTTGCCAACCCAACTTAATGGTCTGAAATGATAACCAAAATATTTTATCTGAATACATTGGCAAAATTAAAAGATTAGTTGAAATAGTATTAAATATGTCTAAATTAATGAGTTATCACTGCACACATCAATTAACAAACCATGTAATCAATTTAAGCAATGGTCAAAGTAGAATTCATTTAATTGTTAATAGATACATAAATGAACACATTGTTTGTCAATACTTATCAAGACCTATGGAAGCTCATTCTCTTTGGTCCAGTGATCCTATATATATAAGGTATCATGAGAAAATAAACAATTCAAAGAAGCCATCTCTATCATAAGGATGTTCATTATAATTTAGTCCATAATAGGGGGAAATGGGAAACTGTCCAAAAGATTTTACACCTATTGAACAAATATAATTCAAGCAGATACTCAAATTATATTTGACAGAAAGGGGCATTAAGGTACATGATGTATATTAAATACCTGGATTTCAATGAATTTTTCAATAGTGTATGATAGAATTTGAAAACTTAGTGAAAACTGTTGATTAGGACCTGATGTCATGTCTCCTTTTAGTTCTTGCCCTCACGCTTCCCTGATGAATCATGATTTTTACTCCTGGTAAGGAACTTGAATGATAAGTTCACACTATGGTAAAAAATGAATTTAACTGCTCAACTAATATCTATTTGCCTCCATGACTTAAAATTCTCTAGTAACAAAAAATATATTACAAATGATTGAGATGATAATGTGTTAATGTGAGATGTGAAGTAACTGTTAATGATTTTCTAACATTTTGGTACATATGTTACATATGCATAGAACAAAAGAAAGCACCATAGAAACTGATGTGAAACTGTAGAGAGGTGCTTCCTAGACAAGACTAAAGATAGACCATGTCGATTAAAGTGTATCTAATATCAAAAGCACAAGAAATGAGACGGACTCAAGATAAAAAACCCAGGTTGAGTCATTACAAAAATAGTACCACAGACCATATCTTTGCCTTCAATCTATTATTATTGAATTGATAATTTATGACTCAGTTTGTCTAAATAACAGTACATGTATCAGTAATACATTAACATTCTATCATCTTTACTAGAAATAATAATAAATATAGCCAGCTACCTTGTGGATGGATTTAATCATAACTCTCTCTAACTCAACCAACCACTTCTCCACTTGACCTCTGGCTTTGGCTGTTGAAATGGTGTCTATGAGTTCCACCACCTCTCCCTCACTACTCTTCATGTGAGTAATGTCCAAACTTTCTGTAAATTCCACCTTTGCAATGCCTTCAAAACATTTCTTCAAGTGAGGTTGCACTCTGTCAGGAAAAAGAATGTTTAAAATAATTAACTGAATAAAAGAATTCCCTAAATATCAATGTTCTGTGTATTCCAAACTTTATTCAAAATTCATAAATGTGCATTATGTGTGAGGCCCCTGCTAGATGCTGCAGATGAAGTGTTGAAGGGGAAAAAAACATACACATGGCATATACATACAGGAGTCAAGTGGGAGGTCATCATTAATTGAATAATCACAAAAGACCTATAAAATTACAACTATTATAAGGGCTACATGAGGCTTTGTTTCCAGCACAATGAATTGAAAGACATAAAAAGTAATATAAGGACCAAATCAATCTCGACCAACAGATAAAACACTAATCTGAAGAATCTTCAAATGCACCAAAGTATATTGATATTTAAACTGGTATCTTCAGAGACTGCTTGCAAATTATACAACAGGATTAGAACTTTAAATAAATCAGCTACTTGGAAGGTGCCCAACTTTGGCCTACGCACTGTAATATAGATGGAACTGACTAAATTCCTCATTTTGGGCATGTTCTAGATTGCTTATCTCTTACTCTGAAAGCACAAGACACAAAACTAGGGATTGTAACAAATATCTAACCACTGTCTGATATATACTAGACACCCTTCTAAGGAATCAGCTGTAGGGATAAAAAGGTAAAAAACCTCAGCCATTATGGAGCTTATGTTCTGCTGGAGGAAATCAAATAGTAAGCAAATAAGCACATTATAGAGTAAGCCAGATGACAAAGTAAGCTTGCTGGGAAAAAAAAAAAAAAAACAAGGCCGAGAAGATACTCAGGAAAGGTGATTAGGGGATGGTAGAAGGGGTTGCAAGCTAGTGACCAGGGAAGGCCTTCCTGAGTGGCAGGTTTTGCAGAGTACATCACGTGAAATGCCAGACTGGATGAAACACAAGCTGAAATCAAGGATGCTGGGAGAAATATCAATAACCTCAGATATGCAGACGATATCATTCTAATGGCAGAAAGTAAAGAGGAACTAAAGAGCCTCTTGATGAAGGTGAAAGGAGAGAGTGAAAAAGCTAGCTTAAAAGCCAACATTCAAAAAACTAAGATCACGACATCCAATCCCATTATTTCATGGCAAACAGATGGAGAAGGAAATGGAAATTGTCAGATTTTATTTTCTTGGTCTCCAAAATAACAGCAGATGATGACTGAGCCACAAAAGTAAAAGATGCCTGCTCCTTGGAAGAAAAGCTATGACAAACCTACACAGGGTATTAAAAAGAAGAGACATCATTTTGCCGACAAAGGTCTGTATAGTCAAAGCTATGGTTTTTCCAGTAGTCATGTAAGGATGTGAGACCTGGACCATAAAGAAGGCTGAGCACTGAAGAACTGATGCTTTTAAACTGTGGTACTGAAGAAGACTCTTGAGAGTCCCTTGGACAGCAAGGAGATCTAACCAGTCAAGCCTAAAGGAAATCAATCCAGAATATTCATTGGAAGGATTGAGGCTGAAGCTGAAGCTCCAAACCTTTGGTCACCTGGTGCAAAGAGGCAACTCATTGGAAAAGACCCTGATGCTGGGAAAGATTGAAGGCAGGCAGAGAAGGGGATGACAGAGGATAAGATGGTTGAATGGCATCACCGACTCAATGGACATGAGTTTGAGCAAGTTCCGGAAGATAGTGAAGGACAGGGAAGCCTGGTGTGCTGCAGTCCACAGGGTCACAAAGAGTTGGAGACGACTTAGCGACTGAATAACAACAAAAGAAGTCTTGAGAATATTCGGGTGAGGAGGATCCTAGGCCAAGAGAACAATATGCTGAGGGAGGAGGCTGACTCTTCTATGGGAGAATTGCAAGGACTGTAGAAGAATAAACAAGAAGAAAGCTAGTGGGGGATGAATAGGAAGGATCATGGTGTAGTACCTGGTGAGTGACTGCAAGGCACCGAGAGGGCACTGACTTTTATTCTGCATGGGATGCAGAATAGTGATGTGTTCTGAAAAATCTGTGAGACAATATGTGATAAAAAGAGAAACCCATCCCAGACTTAGAAAAATATAATTCAATGGTATTTCTTATGTTTTAATCATCAAATAAGTTGATTACAGGAATGATTTACAGCAGTCTTGAGTTATTATATAACATAATCATATATAACTGGAGGAAATGGCAACACACGCCTGTATTCTTGCCTGGAGAATCCCATGGACAGAGGAGCCTGGAGGGTTACAGTCCATGGGGTCACAAAGAGTCAGACACAACTGAGAGACTAACACAACAACGACAATCATATACAAGTTCTGCATTATTCTGAAAATTAAATTTAAGCAGATCAACTTAGCCATGTATGATGTACGCATTATGATATATATAGTAATATTGATATGCCTTACTTACCTAGTGGGATCTTTAGTCTCAGATAGGATCTCAAGAAGTTCATCATTAGACAAGAAAAAGAATCTGGGGAAGAAGAGACGTTTCTTTTCCAAATATTCATTAAGTCCTTTAAGAATGAGTTCCAAAAGCTCATTAGATTTTTTCAGCCTCTCCAGCATCCTCTCAATAGTTACAACTGACAGAACATGTTTATCCTAAAAATAAAAGAAAATTCACAACTCAAAAATACTAGATACTGACTTCATATTATAGCTGAGATTGCATGGTTTTAATATAACAAAGGTTACACAAATTTTAAAGTGAATACTTTTTTTTCAAAGTGCTCTTGCCTGGTCTAGATCTAACCAGCCTCTTTAATTACATAAAAGCCACGTTAACTGGATCCTCAGTTCACTAAACTTATTTCTGGTACTTAGCCAAAGTGAGTTTGGTATTCACTGAAAGATCAATCAAAAATTTCAACTGTAAATTGTTTCATACAGAAATTTGATTCCACTGCAGGAAAATGTTTTTGTTAATAGACTTTCAATGTGACTGGAAAGAAAGATAATTTTCTGCTTTGTTTTAAAATATAACAACATAATGGGAACACAGAAATTTAATCAAAGAACAAAATAATTATCATTAATACCTGTTTTTTCAGTAGAACAGGTTCATATGAAATATGCAACACATACAATTCACTTATCTATAAAGTGCTGCAATTTTCTAAAGGCATTTTATTATATTTCCTAAGAGTTTTATACTTCAAATAAACATTTTAAAATGCACACAAAAGTCAGCATGACAGAGACTCAGGTCATAATTTAATGTGCAACTCATTAAAAAAAAAGTATGGAATAGTACTCTTGTACTTGATTAAAAAAATTAAAATGATGTTCTTAGAGTGCCACCTTCTGGAGAAGTATGGTTTTCTTCGTTGGGGGAAAAAATGAGTTGTTAATAAATGTGAAAAATTCCTTTCACAAATTAACAATGTTTTATTTTCAGCCAAAGAATATACCACAATTCGCTATTTTAGATCGCAGATTTGAAAGTTAACAAATTCAGTTATTTAAAACAACAGTTCATATTTCTTTCCCTAAATATTATAATTACAAAAGAAGTACTTCTGGAAACACTTAGCATTTGAGTAGGAAAACAATTTTATTGAATTCCTGATGTGAAACCTATTAATCTAGATCAGTTTAAGACTCTGAACCAAATATGCTAGTTCTGAATGAATATATATGTGATAATCTATGTACCCTGGTATATGGTCTTAAGAAAAAAATATAGACAAGTAATCATTATCCTGACTAGGAACTCTCTCTCCATGAGAAGGTAAACAGAATAGAAACTGCATCAGATGAAGGAAAGCAGAGCCTTGTTCCTAACCAACATCCTTCTTATTACCTGTGTGAATTTGGATCATTTAACCGGAGCCTCTGTCTCTTTATCTTTAAAATGGGGATAAAAGTCATCTCTCAAAGTTGTTATGAGGATCATTTAGACAAAATATTGGAAGCACCTGATATGGTGCCTAGAACACACATATGCTTGAAATTCCCCTTTCCATTTCACCTTCTATAAATGTCTCTTAGAGAAAGAGACAAACAGACACTACCCTGGGGGAATGGATGGAGCAAGTCACTTACATCATGCTATCGATTTAATGGAGCTAAAATGAACATTTTATAAACTGCCTTCCTTCTGGTGAGATAATTATCATAGTAAAATAAAACTGGCTTTAAGTTCCACACTGGCACTGCCACAAAATTCTGGTACAGAGTAAGCATTCCATAAATATCTGTTGACTGACTGAGTGAATGAAGATGAGTTCAGTTCACAGAAACACAAACTTAAAGAAGTTTTTTTGTACCAACAAAAGAAAGTTTTGAAGTTTTCCTACTGTACCAACTCATTAGCTAATGCTGTCAAGATAGAACAGTAAGATATTAAAACAGGAAGCTACCAGAAACATGAAACTAAGTGCAACTCCTTTGACACTTAAATTACTTTTTATCTTCCGGAGAGGAAAAGAAATTATTAACTACCATATTTTTTGGTTAAAGGATAATTTTACAAATTTTAGGTGTCTTCTTTTGCTTCCCAAGTATCACCACTCTCATCTGTTCAAATGACAAACTACTGGCTAATTTACATTTCTAAAGCAAGTACCGGTGATATCAGGGCCCGAAACTTTAATTGGGGGTATACAGAGGGCATTCTAATTACTGCTGCCATGAGAAGCTGCATAGAAAGTACACTTAATGGAATTAAGCTCAAGCCAGTTCACTAAACTTCCAAAAGCATAAACTTCCTAATCAGAAACCCCTGGACAACAGAAAACTGGTCAGATTTTCACTAAACCTATTAAGCATTAGAAAGGAAACATGGATTCACCAAGTAGACCTTTATACTGCCTTGCAACTTTCAGATCCTTCGACCTCACCAAAAATAGAAATCCTTTCAAGATACAGGATGTTTCTAGGATTACTTCAGCTCTTAGGACTCAGGAGTTATCTAACACTGAATTTTTAGAGAAGGTTGTTCAGAATGAACTCAGAATTCTTAGAACTAGCAACAATTCAAGGATTAATCTCAATTTAATTATTCATTCACTCTGGACAAATAATTTTGGAGAGCCTGCTACATGCCCCACACTGTTTTCAGTGCTTGGGCCACAACTGTGAACAAAGCAAAGACCCCAGCCTCCAAGAGGAGACAGGTGATAAATAACAAAATAATTCATACATCATATAGTCAGTTAGAAGGTAATGAATGCTGCAAACAAGAAAAGGGGGCATCAGGATGGCCAGAAAAGGCAAAGGCAGGTTTTAGTTTAAACACAGTGCTCAGTGTGAGCCTCTTTATAAAGGGAACAGTTGAGAAAAGACTCCAGGAAGCAAAGACACTGATCGGCTTTGCAGATTATTTGGAAGAACAGAGTCCAGTAGGTACAAAGGTTCTAGGGCATGTTTGGCATGTGTGATTCAAAAAAGGAAGCTAGTGTGGCTAGAATAGAATTAGTAAGGTGGAAAGTTATAAGGACAGAGAGGTAAAAGGGTAAAGTGAGTAAATCAAGAACTTCCTACTCAATGAAACTACTGCTATGTCCCATACAGAAGCATTTCTCCCCTGGATACTAAGATATTTCAACTAGCAAGACCAAAAGTTGAGAAGCAGAACTGTTGTGAGTTGTTTATTGGGTGAACTAGTATGAAAAGTCAACATCATTTTCACTCCTTAATTCCCAGACCCATGAACTGTGCATATGGGAGAAACTATTTGGAGCTGGATGAGAATATGGGCTATGTATCCTCTAGAACTGCACGCCAAACTCACAAACTATTTTCTTCCTGCTCATATATCAACTGAGTCTTCAGCATGAGACATTCCACTTTTTATAAGGTCAATGTTCACATTAGGATCTGTAAATCTTAAAGAGTATCAGTTAATTGCCTCATTTCCTTTGTAATGTGAATACCATAGCAGAAGCAGTATTGTATGGAAACTGTGACAATAAGTCATTCAGTAAGTCAATGAATGACAGTGTTGGCAGAAACTTGGAAAGGAAAGTCCTCTGGTGCAGACAAATCACTGATCCCTTCTATTCTGAAACAGGTGCACTGTATTTAATTCCTTCTAAATGGCTGCCTGGTCCCTTCAGGTGTGATCCTGTGTCAGAAGCATTTTGTTCGTTTCTGATGTTGGCAGCTTGGATGCTCTGCAGTGTTGGTTAAGGGACAGCCCATAATGGCGAATCCTTCCATAATTCCCATCTCTGCCATTATGAATTCTTTGCCTGTAGCCTGGGTGACCACATATTCCCAGTTTGATGAGGAGAGTTCTGGCTTATGCTTGCTTTCCTCGCTTACTTATTAATTGCTCTTTCAGAAGTTCTGCAGTTTGGGCAATACATTATGTGATTTTTCCATTTCACAGCTCACTGTGCATACAATGGCATATGCTGGTTGACATTCACAAATAGATCAACTGGTCAACTATATTAAGTGCCTCCTTTGGCAGCACTACCTTTTATTAAACATTTACATGGACCACAGATATACTCATATTCTAGTCTATTCTGTGATTCCTGATAGATCTCCTTATTACCAATCTTTCAATCTTGTTTCTTCTAAGTCCTTGATCATATAGCCAAACTGCTTACTATTGACTATGATCACTCATTGGAAAAGACTTTGATGCTGGGAGGGGTTGGGTGCAGGAAGAGAAGGGGACGACAGAGGATGAGATGGCTGGATGGCATCGCGGACTCGATGGACGTGAATCTGAGTGAACTCTGGGAGTTGGTGATGGACAGGGAGGCCTGGCGTGCTGCGATTCATGGGGTCGCAAAGAGCCGGACATGACTGAGCGACTGAACTGAACTGAATGTAGACCCACACTTCTGACCATCTCTATAGGCAAGGTCAAAAAAACCCCAAACAACTAATATTAATTGACGTTATACCATCTGAAAGGATTCCCTTCCTACTACGCTTTGAGTCAATCCCCTAAGATGGGGAGGGGTTGTAATTTTTGCTTCTGAATAATGCAAGCATATTTTGCAGAAACCTATAAACCAGTCTTTGTTTAAATCTTATTAAGGCAGGTTTTGGCAGAAATAAGTAAGTAAACAGAATGACTCACATCTCTGAGACTATCTCACTGAAACACGACCATTAGACTGCATCTAACTTTGGTTCTCCCCAGACAAGCACTATTACAATACAATACCTCCCACACTCCTTAGAATTCTAAAAAGGCTTCTGGCAAGGGAAGCTCTCAGTGTGAGAGTCAGGGCAACCAGAGTTCATCAAATTCCCTCAAATATCCCCAATTCTCAGTTCTCACCATCCCACTCTTTCCCAATAAGGAATTTATCGTTCACAGAACAGATCTGACAAGGCTGTGAATTAAATTACATTGTAATTTGGCAATCTGCTGGATCAGACTGTCATTTTTGGCTATGTCAGAATTGTAGCTATGAGAATTAAGAGGCTCTCTGAGGGTAATCATAGAAGCATCTTAATCCTCTGACCATATCTTGAGCAGAGAATTTAAGCCTTTAATTAGACCATTTCTTTAGTTTTCCCAGGGTTTTAGAAAAAATTCAACCCATCTCACATCCCTTGTATTTCAAATTTGTACTGTATTGACCTGTTCCAGCAGCCACTTGGTCCACCAAAGCACTGCTTGTAAATCAGACTCTTCACTTCACGAGACCAGTAGCATAATTTGGGTAAGTGAATTTTGCACTGCCTGCTAGGTACCACCAGTGTTCCATTTTCAGATGGTAACTAGATTTTAACTACCCTAAAGCCCAAGTGGGTCAGGTAAACAATCCTAGATCCCAACTTTGAGGTTTTGATACCTGTATTCAGAATTCAGTGCAGGATCTTTCTAGGTAATTAAGTAAAAAAGAAATTTAACATAGGGGATTAAGTGATCGAAAAATCACTAAAAGGTCTAGGGGAGCACACTCCAGTCTGGTTTTCCAGAAAAACTCCGAGAACCCTGTGGAACTGATCTTCTGGAAGGGTTATCTCTGCCCCAGTAAGAAAAAAAGGACACCACCAGCGGAATGACTGCATTCAAAAGCACACCGTGGTGGCTTGGATGATTCTAGGATGAGAGAGGGGGGTCAGGAAGCCACCATCATCATCATCTTTAAGTACCCATCAATCTGGTGACCAGACATTGAAGAAAAGGAAAAAAAAGAGACATTTTTTGACAGCAGAAATAGCTAAAATGGCAAGAAGATGGCTGCTGTACGCCTTCCAAATCCCTGATGAGTGTACCTAACCATCAAAATAAAATTCATTTCCAGAAACTTAGCTGTTAAGGAGTCTGGAAGACATAATTTTTAGCTTTCCAGCTCCCTAGAAACTGGTGAGATACTTGGTGCCAAGTGATATTTATGACAGTAAAAGGAAAAAGAAAAACAATGACTCTTATGCTTTTGGCCTGAAAAATAGGAAGAGTAGTGTTCATATTTATTGAGATGGGGTTAGAGTATAAAAGGAATAAGTTTGGGGAGAAATTCAAGAATGTCTTTTCCTGCCTTGTGTGAAAGAGGCCGCAAAAAGTAAGACACAACTGAGCGACTGAACTGAACTCAGGAAATAAAAAAGATTCATGTGAATCAAAAGTCAAATTTGGATGAACGCAAAAGATCATCCACTTCCTTCAACTTCAAATGATAGGCAATTCATTGTTCCCGTATTAGTTTCCACATTCTCTCTTCTCAGAGAGCCCCTAGAAAACTTTGCAAGTGCGTGTAAAGACAGAAGGCTAATGTCTTCATCCAGAAGTCTGTGCTATCACCAGTCTGCTGACCTGCTACAGTGCTATCAGAACAATAAAAGGCTCTGGGAGAACGTGGTGTGGTGGGATGACCAGAGAGGCAAGGGCCATGTGCTCAAGGTTAGTAAGAGGTAGAGAAGATGGATCCCAAGTGCTGCAGACCCCAGGTGAAATTAAGGGCTACAAACCTGTGAAATACTGCTGTAGTATGGGGCAAAAGATGCATATGAGAAGAACGTGGCAAAAGCCATCACTGGTCAATCAGTGTGAAGATGAAGCCAAGGATGACAAAACCTAGGGGAGACGCTCAAGGTAGGGTCTCTTGGGAACCAGAACTTGTCCGGGTCTTCACCCGTGCACTACGAGTTAATCTGTGGACTTCATCTGCCCATAGTTGGTCAAAAAGCTAGACTAGTTGTGATGACCAAGAGTAAAGGCACAGCGTATGGGCATCAGAGACAGGAGGTCATCCAAATTATGACCACCAACAAAAAGAGCAGATAATTTGGCTGGATCAGTTACACCAGTGAATTTTTCTTTCTCCCTTTCTTTCTTCCCGTCCTCTTTCTACCTTCTCCCCCTCCCTTTACGTCATCGCTCCCTCCTTCCTGTCCCAGTACCTGGTGGTAAGCACAGGAAAGAGAAAAGCAGTGCAGGACAGCATAGTCCCCACCCACACACTCCAAAGAAGCCTCAGGTGTACCTGACTACGTGGAAGAGAAGAGCTCTAAATATAACATGAGACTGAGGCTCTCAAATAGGTATAGCTCAGTCTTCATAGACAAAATTATCCTAACCAAAAGTGGCTGGAAAATTCTGGAATTACACTGAACTTTCAGTAGGAGAGCCTTTCCCAGTGAGAAACAGCCTTTGGCCAAGCGTAGTTGGGAGAAGATAGCAAAACATAAAATTATTTCATGTTTATGCCTTAAGGAATCAAAACAACCTCAATCAAGCCATTTATATTAACAATATCATTTACATTCTGTTTTTAACCTCTGAGCCTTTTCTCTTGGCATAGTTCTAAAAGAACATTTAGAAACCCCATTACTTCATGGGAAATAAATGGAGAAACAGTGGAAACAGTGTCAGACTTTATTTTGGAGGACTCCAAAATCACTGCAGATGGTGATTGCAGCCATGAAATTAAAAGACGCTTGCTCCTTGGAAGGAAAGTTGTGACCAACCTAGATAGCATATTGAAAAGCAGACATTACTTTGCCAACAAAGGACCATCTAGTCAGGGCTATGGTTTTTCCTGTGGTCATGTATGGATGTGAGAGTTGGACTGTGAAGAAAGCTGAGCACCAAAGAATTGATGCTTTTGAATTGTGGTGTTCGAGAAGACTCTTGAGAGTCCCTTGGACTGCAAGGAGATCCAACCAGTCCATCCTAAAGGAGATCAGTCCTGAATATTCATTGGAAGGAATGATGCTAAAGCTGAAACTCCAGTACTTTGGCCACCTCATGAGAAGAGTTGACTCATTGGAAAAGACCCTGATGCTGGGAGGGATTGGGGGCAGGAGGAGAAGGAGATGACAGAAGATGAGATGGCTGGATGGCATCACTGACTCAATGGACATGAGTTTGAGTAAACTCCGGGAGATGGTGATGGACAGGGAGGCCTGGCGTGTTGTGATTCATGGGGTCGCAAAGAGTCGGACACGACTGAGTGACTGAACTGAGCTGAACTGTGAAGGTGATGACTTTTTGTACCAAGCACTTAATCCATCTGGATTGTACAGATCATCCTCATTAGCCTTCCTAAGAGAATATGGACTTAGGTTTATTTTTAAGGCTTTGGAGATTATAGACAAAAGCTGTCCTGATGCTAACATACTGAAAAAAAGAAAAGGTAAAGGCAGTTGAGGAAGATAATCAAATCTTATAGCAAAAGTAAATGAAGTGTCATGCAAAGAAAACTGCTTATTTGGGAATGAAAGTAAGTAATGCTTTTTTGTTAATATGTTTTTAATTCAGCAGTTTTGTAGAATTAAAAGTCTGTTTCCATTATTACTAGTCTCAGTATAGCTGCTCTTTCAAGGCATTGAACTATTAAATTTTCTTAGCAATATGAATTTTGAAGAGCATTTTGATGAAATGCCTGATTTGGATTCCTTGGTGGCTCAGCCAGTAAAGCGTCTGCCTGCAATGCAGGAGACCTGGGTTCGATCTCTAGGTCGGGAAGATCTCCTAGAGAAGGAAATGGCAATCCACTCCAGTACTCTTGCCTGGAAAATACCATGGACAGAGGAGCCTGGTAGGCTACAGTCCATAGGGTCACAAAGAGTCTGACAAGACTGAGTGACTTCTCTTGATCAAATGCCAAAAAAAATTTTTTTTAACCTTTAAAATTATATTAACTAGGAGAATACAAGCATCGGCTTTATTCTTTTGGGGGGGCAACAAAAATGGGGGGCAACATTATCCTTTTCCAAACAAAAACATATACTTGTTACAAGGATTTTTCCATGTTGTAAGGAAACAATATATAAAAGGAGAAGCTAAATTTACAAAGCAAATTAATTAGAAATGAATTTAAAAAAAGAAAAATGTGACTTATCAGTAGGTTCTTTAAATATGGAATTCCAATGGGATTAATTCTACAAAATTTTGGTTTATACAATGTTTTGTTTCAAGTATTATTACATAAAATAAAGTAAACTTATTAAATAAACAGACCCATGTCCATCTTATGGGATATTTTCCTATCAAATCATATAATTGTCATTGATACAATATTATCAACATTTAGGATTGTAGTCACAATTTTAAAAGTTTAAATTATTAAAATAAACATATTTCCATTTTAGGATAGAAAAAAATTTAACATAATCCTCTCTCTACTTTATAATAAACTTGTATCAATATTTGATCAAAACACCAATAGAGAAGTTCACACTCATTTAATGATATAATAACTAATATTTCTTCTATTTTAATTTTAACATCTACTAACACACAAACTATGCTTTGCAGGCATGTCTTTTGGACCGAACATAAACCATACTTTCTTGAGTGTTACTGGTTTTTATTAAATTCTCTCAAATTGTAGTTTCTCCACTGTATCTGTTAATTGCTTGATTGATAGACTGCATTTTGTTTGTATTTATTGGGCTCTTTAGATATATATATATATCTTTGCAGCTCTTTTTTTTTAAGTCCCTACAGAGAAACTTCTTGATTGAGTGGTTGGCATGCTGCTTTCTTTCTCACCGCAGAACACTTCAGAGGTGGTGCAGCCATAATGGGGAGCCAGAGAATAGACAGGACACCCCATGCTGGGCATGCGTTGCTATCTTTCTAACAGAGCATCTGGCAAGAACCACTGCTAGAACCACTGTCATTAAATAATGCAAGTTCAACTCGGACCTCAAGAAGTAATCAGGACAAAACACCCATTTTCCTTTTGATGTTTCTTGCTCCTGGGATTCTAAAATAATATCTAATGTGGGATATTAGATATGTGGGGAAAAGACAATGGCTTACTTGGATTGTTTTGAAAAAAATGTTACTTCAACAAAATAATCATGTTCTCACAGATTTTTACCTACTTGTAGGACACTTTTCATTATATCTCTCCATGTTTTATCCACAGTTGTAAATCGCCTCCCTTCCTCAGGCATTTGAGACATAATGTCAGGAGAACTAAAAATGGGCTCCAAATACAGCCATGTGGCTTGGACCTTGAGCCATTCATCCAGAATCTCCTGAAGCAGCAGGAGCTTGCCCTCCCACTCCCTGAGAAGCAAAACACAGTGGTGCTTATCAGTAGCAAATCAAGAAATGTTTCACATGATAAAACTCAAAACTAGACTGTTAACAGTACATGCAATGTTGTTATGCCAATTTCCACTCATCTACCTACAATCAAAGATAACTCACTAGATTGGCTCTAAAAAATCTGCATCTAAATAATAGCATCAACATTTATGCTAATACAGATGCACCTATCTACAAACGGGTTGGTTTCTATATATGTCATCTCAATAAACCTTTCTGCAATCCAATTCCAAGCCAAAGAGTATGAGTTAAGAATAAGATTTTGCAGATAGTAATGGTATTCTCAATCAAAGGTACTCTGAACTTCTTCTTAGGAAAGGTAATTACATCCAAGATTCATTCTGGATGAATGAATTCTGTTTTTTCATTTTTTAAAAAATTTGGACCCAAAACGGCTATCTTTCCAAGAGAAAATATTCCAATTGATAAGATATAATAGGCATTTTTTAAAAATCCTACACAATCGTAAGTATATTCTGTTCTGTTCAGTTGCTAAGTTGTGTTTGACTCTTTGCGACCCCATATATTAGTGTGGCATTTTTGAATTAAAATGAATTATTGGTTCATTTATAAATACAGAGGGAAAAATGACTAAATTTCCTTAAGAATAAATATTATAATTATAGCATAAACTAATAATTTTACAATCACAGTTCTAAGGTCTTTGTGTGTATTTGCTCTACCCTCACAACAGCCCTCAGAGGCAGGGTCCAGAACGTAATATTTATTTACCAGTAGGGATATTAAGGTACATAGAGGTAAGCATCAAGCTAATGAACAAAAGAGCCAGATTTGAACCTAGACAGTTGTAATCACTATGCTATGAGATAACATAGCCATAAAGAAGAATGATTGGTTAAAGGCAACAAAACTTAGATATGGGATGGCTTTATGTATAGATTAATATATTACTCATCATTTATAAGTGGTGATCTGTAATTTTAGATTGCAAACACCAAGAAATGTATATAGGAGTTCAAAAAGTCACCAGGCATTTTAAAATGTCTTTTAAAAATGCCTTTCCTTTCCATGTGCATCAATAAATTTGTCTTTCACACAAGGAAATGAATGCTTTTGCTTCCTTCTGGTGCTCTTCCCTCTCTCTCTATCTAATCCCTACCAATGCAGAAAATTTCTCACTAGCTAATGACCTCATGCATTATTCTTAAAAATAGAATCTAGACATGCCACTTTCAGAGAAGTTCAAAAATTACTCTTGATGAACATATTGGAGCAAGCTGGGCAGGAGGCAGAGCAATCAGAGACTGAGCCAACACCAATTGCTGGGCAAGCTCAGGTTTAGGATAATGTACCCATAACCAGAGGCTGATATCTCCAAGCAGATAGCTTTCCCTTGCCATGTAAATTCACAATAAAGATAGCAGTCTGATTTGGATGTACTCTTTTTTAAGGTAAAATATAAACTGCTTAATACAGATTACAAAAACTGAAAAAAACTGACAGGATAAGGGTCGCCTACAACAAACTAATTAGTCTATTTGGAAAAATACATAATGTCTTCAATTTATTGTTTATATGTTCTATAACTATGTTCATAGGCATAAGATTATTTTTGAGCATCAAATATATGAGATTGGACTGTGGGCAATAAAAAAGAATATCTGGACACTGTCTACTACTTTGCTCTGAATATAGATAATAGCAAAAGTATCAAGACTCTTCTAAAAGAAATAAAGGTTAATATCCCTTCCAATGTACTGTTTAAAATATTAAGTATAAAGTGCAGACTCAATTTTCAAAAAGAACTGTATATTATATATGAGTAATAATTTTGATAACATACTATAAACACTGTCAAAAAAATATCACATTACCTCATTTGCTTTTCATAAGGCTTAATGAAAGGAGATCCTCGCATAGTTTGTGTCTTAATAATGTGGTCATCCAACAACATCTGAACTTCATCAACTGATGACAAAATAGATGTCCCACTTTCTCTATAAGGAAGAATGACAAATTCCATTGCATCCCATTCATTAATCATCTTCTCCATGGCCTTTTCGAGAGAATATTCTTTGCTAGCTGCTTCACTAATACCCTCAAACCTATCTAAATATGGCTCCAGATTCATATCTAAGAAAGAGAAGACAGTGGAATCATCTGCTGGCTGCAGCGGGTAACCAACGATGCTGGACATGGCCTCCCAGTGCCTGGGGCGCAAACCAGGATTACAAATCACTTGAATGAGAGGAATGTGCTGCTTGAAATCTTCCACCTTTGCTCTTACTTTTTTGGTCATTGCCAACGCATTGGGAGAATCGTGAAAGGTTTTCTCCAGCTTATAGAGTCCTCTCCAGTAATTGCCAACGTCTATTTCCACTTGGTCTGGATTCACCTTGTTATATGGTCCTTCTGTCCACGCTCTATATTTGGTGCTAAATTCTACAGCAGTTTCATAGAGACGGAGATAAGGGTTCAAACCATCTTGGATTTTTTTACGCTGAGGATATATTGAAGGTAGCCAACCAAATGCCTCTTCTTCAGCATTAAACTGCTCAATCTGAAAGGACAAGTATTAAACATACTACTCTGAAAGGGAATGATATTCAAAATTAAGTTTTAAAAGGCTGGTGCATGGGGATGACCCAGAGAGATGTTGTGGGGAGGGAGGTGGGAGGGGGGGTCATGTTTGGGAACGCATGTAAGAATTAAAGATTTTAAAATTAAAAAAATAAAAAAAAAAAACTTCTAAAAAAAAAAAAAGTGAAGTAGATGTTCAAAAAATAAATAAATAAATAAAAATACATCCAATGTGACCCCCCAAATGCTGAAGGTAAACTTAGATTAGGCCATATCTGGAAAATAATAATCTCTTTTTCCTAGGTATTTTGTTTGTTCATTTTTGCCGTTCCTATTTCTTTTTTATCACCGTTTTCAGAGAACAATGACTTCTTAAGTTAGTTAAAATAGTAAATTTATACATATAAAGAAGTCTCTGTCCATCAAGATATACTGAGGATATAGCTTCTTTTATTACATAAGAATTTAAATACTTTTAAACACACAACATTGTGTTAGGTACTATGGAAAACAGAAAAAAATTATATTGCAAAGTACTAATTCCAAGGAGTTAGTAATCCAGTTGAGGAGTTAAATACCAGTTACTTATTAAATAAGCAACAGAAGAAATGCCTTAGAACAGTAGCCATTAATATAAATTGAATAGTATATTTTTTAAAATGCTGTCACTCAAAGACAAGAGAGCCTTCTGAAATAGCACAATCATAGATGCTCCTGTAGAGAAGTTACAACTGAAGCTGGGTCTTAAAGGTAAGTAGGATAAGAGATGTAAAGAAAGCATTAATTTCCTCTTAGCAAAGTAGTAAAGTTGTAAGGATGTAGGGGGTATACAGGAGTAATCCACTGAACTGAAAAGAGTGAGCTAGATATGCAAATTATGCATATTACTTAAATGTCAGTGGCATCAATTTTAAAAAAAATTACAATGTCTCTTTTCTCAACATATATTTACATATCTGAGATTATTATAAACTCTTTAATTACCTGAACTAAAATATCAAAATCTTGTAATATACTAGAAATGTTAGAGAATCGTAATATGGTCTGTTTTCATATTTTGTTGTTGTTGTTCAATTGCTAAGTTGTGTCTGACTCTTTTGCAACCCCATGGGCTGTAGCCCACCAGGCCTCTCTGCCCATGGGATTTCCCAGGAAAAGAATACTGGAGTGACTTACCATTTCCTGCTCCAGGGGATCTTCCCAACCCAGGGATTGAACCCACATCTCCTGCATTGGCAGACAGGTTCTTTACCACTGAACCACCACAAAAGCCCGTTTTTCTATTTCCCCTTTTTATAAAAAATATAATTAAAAATTTCAAACATCTTACATGGCAAAGAGTATGGCTTTTCCCCACCCAGCTTCTAACTGAGAACACTGGTTTCTGAGATAGTGGTATTGGAAACAAAGTGGCTTGATGGGAGAAAACAATGGACCATTAAAACACAGCCATGAAATCTAAGCTGGCTTCCATGAAGGTGGGAAATCTAAACAGTAACCAGGTGCTATCACATAATGTAAATGATCAAGAGACACAAAATAAAACTCCAAAAGCAGATGCAGATACAACTCTATCTTTAAAATAAAAGAGGAAGGCCCCTAAAATGTTATCACTACCAATAGAAAACAGCAATGCTGCTTCTCCCTGAAGCACGGCTATAAAATCTATTTGTGCCATATATGTTAATCTCTAATTAAATGTCGTTAAACTCTTTGAATCCATTTCTTAAAGGTGAATGCCCAATACAAAGTCAAATGCTCTTTCTGTTGAACAAATTCATCCTAGAAGAATTTTTAAATTATACCTTGTCTGCTGCTAAATCCAACTTTGCATTCAGTGTCTGAGCCTTTTTCAGGTACCGTTGTACATCCTGAAGATCTCCAAAGGAGTAAAATTCTTCTGACTGTTTAGCGTAACTTTCCAATTCCTCCACAAACCGTTCACACCGTAACTAATAAAAAACAGTTTTTTGTAACTATTTTTAAGAGTAAAAACCCTTAGGCATCAAGAGAAAATTTTGGAATTTATAATGGTTATCAGAATTATTACATTTCATAACTGGCAAAATATAAAGAAAAGGATGATCTTGAAGATGACTGGGATCCAAAACATGTAGAATTTTTAAGAGTCTGGATTTAAAACTAATGGGTTAAGATTCCTATAATTAATAAATCAGAGAAAGTTTACCTCTCTATCATCAATGTAAGAAATTCTAATGAATAAAATGTATAAGAACAAACAATGGCATTCTTTAGTATGCTAATATATATTCACTTGAAAAAAACTCATGATAATCAAGTATGGGACTAAGAGTACTCCAATTTTTTAGAGACTTATGAAGGTAACAGCAGCATTTTTACTAACAGGAAAAAACTGAATTTCTTTATTTGCATTCTAATATTTAGATATCTCTTCAATTAGTAATGCTAAAACAAAGCATTCTGAATTTATTTTTCTTGTCCCATGAGTTCACTTCATAGGAAATAAAGAAAAATACATACAGATTTATAAGCCTAAAAACCAAACTCTTCTAGTGTAAAACAAACGTGTCTGTTTTTTTAATGAGAGGTTTCTTACAAAATGTCATTGGAAAGACATTCCAAATTAAATGGTTCTTAAACAGCTCTTAATGAAACACTCAAAACTCAAATTTAGGTTATTAAAAATAATTTCATATTTTATAGATTATCTAGGTTGATTTCTGTCCTCTTTAGTTCCCTGGGCAATTAATTGCTCTGGCCCAGTGAGAGAAGGAAAATGAGAAGAAAAATTCATTAATGTGAAGTATAGTTTGTAGAATGGTATACATTACCACAAAGTATAGATAATTCTGGGTCACCCAATGATTTCCTAAGAATCTATTATATTATAGCATATGCATCTAATATTCATGATATTTTCTATAGGTTTAAAAAAATTCTGAAGTGGCCTAAATGTAAAATAGAAATAAATACTTAAATATACCCTTGCAGTTTAAAATGAAGGATTAAGAAATTTTTAACTCTATAATTTATGCTCCAAACATATTCTGCCAATAAATTATATTTGCTATAGTGTGGCAGACAGAGGTCAGGCTTGCTATCAAAGAGCAGCTCTACTGGCTGACTTGAAACAAGTCTGTTCACCTTCACCTGGGAGCCTTAAGTCTCTTATCTGCAAAACAAGACTGAAAATATGGTGTCATTTATTCAGATCATAGCTATGAAGCACTCATGGCATTTCTGTGTGTCAGGCACTGTGCTAGCCAGTAGGGTTAAAAAAAATAGATAAAAAGTAAAAATAAAAGGCCTGCTCTCAAAGAGGTGACCAACTAGTGGGAGAAAAAATTGAAAATATAATTAGCCCAATGGAGAGTGTTAAAACTACCATGGGAACAGAGGAGAAGAAGCACTGAGGTCTGACTGAAAGGGCTTCTCCGGAAGTCAATGACTCTGCGGGATAGACAGGCATGTGTAGGGGACAGTGGGGCACTCCAGATGAAATGGAGAGTGTGGGGCTTCCCCGGTGACTCGGTGGATAAGTCTCTGCCTGCCAGTGCAGGAAACATGGGTTCGATCCCTGACTGGGAAGCTCCCCCGTGCTACAGAGCAGCTCAGCCCATGTGCCCCCACTACTGAGCCTGTGCTCCAGAGCCTGTGTGCACCACTGCCAAGGCCAGCGCATCGTGGAGTCTGTGTGTTGCGACAAGAGGCCACCACAGTGAGAAGCTTGCGCACTGCAACTAGAGAAAAGCCTGTGCAGCAATGAGGACCCAGCACAAGCAAGTGAATAATAAACACTAAAAAAAAAAAACTCAAGAGAGTACTATAAACTGTGTAAGATAATATTTTCATTAATAGTCATTTGTGGGCAATGTATTAAAAAGTTTTCTCCCTTGAAAAATCAAGAAATGATGCCACATTCATCTAATATGTGTACTATCTTCTACTAAGATTAATGGGAAGAAAGAGCTAAAATATGTGAACTGTGAAATAGAGGCGCTGACAGTGCTATGTCGGAAGCTAAATATTTCCAGAAAATGAAAATAATTTAAAATATCCATGATGCCTACCTTAAGACCTTCTTGATATTGTTCTGTTTTATCCTTAATGATTTTCCTATGTTCATCAAAAATTTCTTCCATTCTTCCATACCACTGGAAGACATTATTATTTAGCCTAATGTCAGCTGGGGAAAAGCTGGTACACTCAATGAGGAAGGCGAGGCAGTTTTTAGACTCCACCAATCTTTGTCCCAGTTCAATCATATCAACTGTTTCTACTTTCTGAATATAAGCCTGAGGGGAAAAAAATTACAGATGGCATTTTTAGGAACAGTTCATGTCAAAAAATAGCCTGTGGAAATACACTGCATAAATATGTACAGACTTGTTAGAAGGACAGACTTTTGGTTTAAACAGGGGACTGCAGCACAGTCTGCTTCTCATCCCTCCTGAAAGAGCAGGGGTGGTGGTGGGGAGGGGGACAGAAATACTAAACAACGGACAAAAAGCACTGGAAAACCAAGGAATGCTGTAGTTCTCCGGAACAAAAGAAGCAGACGATGAGTGATACCATTAATTCTTTCAGAATAGCATTTTGTGGCACCTACTGTATGCCTGATACTGTGCCAAGTGCTGGCAATTCAGTGTGACAAAAACAGACATGCGTTTTGCCCTCAGAGAGCTTAAAGTTTAGTGGAGGAGACAGTCCAATAATGTTTACATAGTTAACAAATGTAAAATTGTAAATCTGCATCAGACACAAGTGCAGCAAGACTTTAGTTATAAAAACTAAAATGTGGCCTTTCCTGGTGACTCAGACAGTAAAGAATCTGCCTGCAATGCAGGAGACCTGGGTTCGATCCTTGAGTTGGGAAGATTCTGTGGAGGAGGTCTTGGCAACCCACTCCAGTACTCTTGCCTGGAGAATCCCATGAACAGGAGAGCCTGGTGGGCTACAGTCCATGGGGTCACAAAGAGTCAGACACAGCTGAGCAAAACACTAAAATATAACTATAGACAAATTTAACAAGGAATGTGCTAAACCTATGAGGAAGACTACGGTACTTTATGGAAGGACATTTTTAAAGTACCAAACAAATGTAGAAACACATATTAAGATATAATATTATAAAGATGTAAATGATAGCTCAGACAGTAAAGAATCTGCCTGCAATGCGGGAGACCTGGGTTCGATCCCTAGGTTGGAAAGATCCTCTGGAGAAAGTGAAAGTTGCTCAGTTGTGTCCAACTCTTTGTGACCCCATAGTTATAGTCCATGGAATTCTCCAGACCAGAATACTGGAGTGGGTAGCCTTTCCCTTCTCCAGGGGATTTTCTCAACCCAGGGATTGAACCCAGGGTTCCCGCATTGCAGCCCGATTCTCCTTACAGACCCCAGTGGACTTCCCTTGTGGCTCAGCTGGTAAAGAATCTGCCTGCAATGCGGGATACCTGGGTTCGATTCCTGGGTTGGGAAGACCCCTGGAGAGGGGAAAGGCTACCCACTCCAGTACTCTGGCCTGGAGAATTCCATGGATTATATAGTCCATGGGGTCGCAAAGAGTTAGACTGTGTGACTTTCACTTTCACAGTCCCCAGTATCACATCTGTAAGAATCTTCATCTCTAGAACACAAAAATATCTCAAGAAAGCATGTTATAAGATAGTATATATAAGCAACAGTTTGGCAGAATTCTAGTTTATACGTACCCAAAACAGAACAGATTTTAAAATTCAAAAATAACAATTAGTTTTATTTAACATGTCACTTTACTATTTAAAATTCTTTACCAGTTGAGCCACAAGGGAAGCCCAAGAATACTGGAGTGGGTAGCCCATCCCTTCTCCAGGCAATATTCCTAGCCCAGGAATTGAACTGGGGTCTTCTGCACTGCAGGTGAATTATTTACCAACTGAGCTATGAAGGAAGCCATTCCTCAGGAGAAGGAAATAGCAACCCACTCCAATATTCTTTTCTGGAGAATTCCATGGACAGACAGAGGAGCCTGGCGAGCTACAGTCCATGGGGTCGCAAAGAGTCAGACATGACTGAGCGACTAACAGTCTCTCCTCCAGTCTAGAAAGTCAATGCAATTTCAATCAAAATTGCAAGGGTATTAAAAGAAACTAAATTTAATATGATTCTAAGTCTCTGAAAGTACTCAAGAGTAAATATTTGAGAAAGAAAGAAAGTGAAGTCACTCAGTCATGTCCAACTCTTTGCAACCACATAGGCTGTGGCCTATCAGGCTCCTCCATCCATGGGATTCTCCAGGCAAGAATACTGGAGTGGTTGCCATTTCCTTCTCCAGGGGATTTTCCTGACCCAGGGATCGAACCTGGGTCTCCCACATTGCAGGCAGAAGCTTTACCGTCTGAGCCCAAATACTCAAGAAGGCAAAGATAATCATGAAAAAGGGAAGTGATAGAGACTAGCTCTGCTAAACAGCAAAATGCACTATATAGAGGCAGTAATTTAAACAGTTCCTGTTCTGGCTTCAGGAGTAGAGAATAGACAAGACTAGAGCTCAGAAATAGATTCAAGTATGTATGGAAATTTACTGTTGAAAAAGAGGCATTTCAAATCAGGAGTGAAATGACAAATCATTTAATATATTGTACTGAAGTAATTGGCTATTGATTTTGGAAGAAACTAAGAGGCCTATTTACTTAGAAGTACAGAGAAGGTACACTATTAAGTGAATAAAATAGTTTGTAGCAGTAATGATTGTATTTTTGCAAAAGCAGATCTCTTTTTGTGTGAATGGGTGAATATATAGGTGTGTGTGTGTGTGTGTGTGTGTGTGTGTGTGCACATATGTGCATGAACATAGAAGTGCCCATGTGTATGTACACATATACATGTGGTTCTCTCAAAGTTCTTTTGAACCATTAACTTATGCATATATATTAAATATATAAATGGTGAAGGAAACCTGCTATCCTATAGAAAAATGAGAAAACTGGCAATTACTGATCCCAACCTGTGTTATACCCCATATCTGCCTGTCCAGGAAGTACCTGTTTTTAATGCTCTTAAAGTTCTTTTAAATTTCTTATAACCAGCTCTCTCTTGCTCTTCCTTTTTGTCACTCTCCGCTGTCTATCTTGGAGAAGGCAATGGCACCCCACTCCAGTACTCTTGCCTGGAAAATCCCATGGATGGAGGAGCCTGGTAGGCTGCAGTCCATGGGGTCGCTAAGAGTCGGACATGACTGAATGACTTCCCTTTCCCTTTTCACTTTCATGCATTGGAGAAGGAAATGGCAACCCACTCCACTGGGGAGCCTGGTGGGCTGCCGTCTATGGGGTTGCACAGAGTCGAACACGACTGAAGCGACTTAGCAGCAGCAGCAGCTATCTATCTATCTATCTACACACACACACATACACACACAATTGGAGAGAACCGTTACCCTCAAAGAAAGAAATTATGGAAAAGAGGAACTTTTATTTCATATAATTCCATATTATTTTTCACTTTTATAAATAAAGAGGAAAAAAAGAGAGAGTAACATGTAAACATACATTACCATATGTAAAATAGATAGCCAATAGTAATTTGCTGTATGACTCAGGGAACTCAAACTGGGGTTCAGTAACAACCTAGACTGTGTAGAAGGCTGAGCACCGAAGAATTGATGCTTTTGAACTGTGGTGTTGGAGAAGACTCTTGAGAGTCACTTGGACTGCAAGGAGATACAACCAATTCATTCAGAAGGAGATCAGCCCTGGGATTTCTTTGGAGGGAATGATGCTAAAGCTGAAACTTCAGTACTTTGGCCACCTCATGCGAAGAGTTGACTCATTGGAAAAGACTCTGATGCTGGGAAAGATTGGGGGCAGGAGGAGAAGGGGACTACAGAGGATGAGATGGCTGGATGGCATCACTGACTCGATGGACGTGAGTCTGAGTGAACTCCGGGAGTTGGTGATGGACAGGGAGGCCTGGCGTGCTGCGATTCAAGGGGTCGCAGAGAGTCGGACACGACTGAGTAACTGAACTGAACTGAACTGAACAACCTAGAGGGGTGGGATAGGGAGGGAGGTGGGAGGGGATGTGGGTAAATCTATGGCTGATTCATGTTGATATTTGGTAGAAATCAGCACAATACTGTAAAGAAATTATCCTTCAGTTAAAAAAAAAAAGACAGTGTCTTGAAATCTTTCATATGTCATTCTAATTAGGCTGTTGTTCTTTCGTTGTTGTTGCAAATCCAAATAAAGGTCTAACTGAAAATACATTGCTGCAATTTGGTTAATCAGCTTTCTAAGCAGTCAAACAAATGGATTTTTATTTCCTCTCACTGATAAAAAATGACTGACTTCTGTATTGAGTAAAATGAGATGTTTATGACCTTACAGAAATAAACTTTTTCAAGATACAGAAATATAACATCAAGTAGTGAGTGCTATTTGCTAATTCTGTTAAATGTTGCTATAAACAGAAATTCACACCAAATAACTCCAAGTTCCTACAGAATTCCAGTGATGGCTACGGGGGTAAATAAATAACACTCTTCATACTCAATATTCATTATTTTTCAAAGGAATTTCCAGCTATGGAACTCTCTAGCTACCTTTAAAATCATTCATATTAAAATATCACTTTTGCAACAACTAACATAAAATATAAAAGATTCTAAAAAAAAAATACTATAGGTATGTTTGTATTTGATACACAGACATACATTCAGGTGCCAAGAGTCCCAATCCAAGTATAAATACTTGAAAAGGAAATAGAGGAATTATATATAGAGGCTGATATATAAAAGCTGGTTCTAATGATTTTAATAAAATTTTCTTTAAGTGATTAATTTAATGTACATAATCATAGGAACTCCTTTTGTAATTTCTTACCTATACAAACTTTTGAATGATTTTACATGTTTTTCTGGGTTTGCTTAAATATTTTAAAATCTAGAAACACAAGGTTCTATTTTGGATCTTGCGATTGCTGCTACTGCTGCTGCTAAGTCACTTCAGTTATGTCCGACTCTGTGTGACCCCAGAGACGGCAGCCTACCAGGCTCCCCTGTCCCTGGGATTCTCCCAGGGACATTGCCATTTCCTTCTCCAATGCATGAAAGGGAAAAGTGAAACGGAAGTCGCTCAGTCGTGTCCAACTCCTAGCGACCCCATGGACCGCAGCCTACCAGGCTCCTCCATCCATGGGACTTTCCAGGCAAGAGTACTGGAGTGGGGTGCCATTGCCTTCTCCGTTGCGATTGCTAGAAAAGGAAAAAAAAAGCTCCTATAAAAGCTTAACATTACACAAATGGAAAAGGAACAAAATAAAAAGATGATCAGCCAGGTGTCTTATATTATTTTACTCATGATCAGGCAGACCTCAATCACAGGAGACTTATCTGATATTTTCAGTACCATAGTCCTATGCTCAAAATATTTTTCAGCAATCTACCACAGAAATGTTTAATATATGATAGAGTAAAAGATAACCTATGGAAAACAAAGCAAAACATTACTTAAGGATTAAACATTCATTGATTTAAGAAATGAAGGATGACCACATATTTCAGGTTTCCCAAGACAGCCCTGGTTTATGCCTGTTAGCACAGTAATGATTATTAACAGTGCTCTCAAAAAGATCCTTGTAGACAGACAACTGCATTAATAACTCCAATATTTCACCTCTTCCAATATCTAATCTTAGGGTGTTCTCTCACAGACTCTGTGGCCATGTGACTTGCTTTGGTCAATAGGTTACTTGCTATTCTGACACAAGTAGAAACTTAAAAACCATATGTGCAATTGGGCTTGCTTTTCTGTCTCTATCACTCCATGAAAACACGCACAGGTGAGACTGCTGAAGTTTGAGAGGAAAGTGAAGCAGAAGAAAGTTACTGAAGGTAATGATAATGGTCAATCCAACTGAGAACTAGTTGATCTGGCTAAGTCAGAACCGTCTAGGAGTATCCAGCCTGCATCACCAAGCTTCGACAGACAGACAGAGAGAAACAGAGAGAGAGTGTATGTGTGTAACTTAAGCCTCTGTTTTAACTTTTGGAGTGATTTGTTGCTATATTATCATGTCAATAATTATAAAAACCTGGGAAAAATAAGCAAAACAATTTATTCACACACATATGACTATACAGAGCTTATAAACAATACCTTCATTTCCATTAGTTCTGCTGTATTTGGAGGTGTGCTAAGAGCTTTTTCAGATATCTTTTCAAATTCCTCACATAATCTGAAAAACCAGACAAAAGTCATTTACATAATTAAATTTTATTCCTAAATATATTCATGTATACTGTTTTAATATTCCATTACATGAAAAATAGATTATCTTATGTATATGACATCTAAGTAATTAAAAGCAAATTTGTGCTCACTTATTCATTCAATACACATTTAATCATTCACCATGTTCCTAACTACTGTATTAAGTGCCAGAGATTCAGAAACGTGGAAGATGTAGTAATGGTTCTCAGACAGTCCACATTCCAATATGCAAGACAAGACTATGAACAATCACTTCCAACCTAGAGTTTCAAGGATGCTACCAGAGATTTAGTTGAGATGGTACTAAAAGGTGGTCTACTTGGAAGGCACGGTTAAAATGGGCTGGTGTGCTCAGAAACTTCTGGTAGTATGCAAATATCTCCTACTGACTTGAGTTGTGGGCAACACAAATAATGAACTTACCATGAAATTAAAAAGAAAAAAGACAGAGTTGTGAGAGGTTAAGAAAGTTGAGATAATGCATAGAAATTTATTCAAGAAGATTGCTGTGAGGTGAAAGAGAGGGAATGGATGGTGATGATGCTGAGTTGAAGTGGAAGATGGAAAATGGAAGAGAGTTTTGAACATGTTTGCAAATTTCAGAGGCAGAATCAACAGTGAAGGAGAGATTTAAGATGAGACACAGAAGGGACAACTCAAAAGCACAGGTCCAGAGAGATAGAAGGCAATGAGGCTGAGCTTATGGGTGGAGACAAGAACAATGAATGGTTGCCAGACCCTTGTCATGTGAGAAGGTGGGGAGTCAGACAGGAAGGGGTCTGTGCAGAGGTGAGTTGAGACAGATGAGAGCAAGGAGTTAAGGGTATTTGTACCTAACAGTTCCTGTAATAGTCCTGGTGTGTCCTCTGTACATACTGGGAGTCTGGCGAGAGGCATACTTAGGAGAAAAAGGGAAAAAGTAGAACTGGCATGAGCTCTAGGGGCAGCTAAGAGGCAGGGAAATAGCTATGAAATTAAATATTTCACTCAGCATGAAATGTTATAAGTAAAACACATATTCACTATTCTACACTTGCAGAGGAAAAGGTACTTTGAGATGAATATGTGATTCTGGGTCTTAGATAAGCCACCCAAGTCCTAGCCCTTTTTCATGTGGTGCCACCCTCTTCAGCCTCCCCCCAACCCCACCTCTCATCCCTCACAGTATCTGTGAAAGCAACATAACCCACTCCTTGTTCCTAGGGCACATCATGACATTTCATACCTCACTTCCTTCTACATACTATATCCTCTAACTGGAATTCTTTCACCCACATTGTTCACCTGGTGGACTCCTACTCAACCTTCAAAAGGAATTCATGTATCACTGCAACTTTTCAGCCTTCCCTGATTTTCCCCTCTCCTCCAACCTTCACTGTGAAGGAAATTGACCATTTCCGTCTCTACTGTTCCCTGTTGTAATTTACTGGATTGGGTGTCCACTTCTGCAATATAACTTCAGCAGCCTTGTTCATAGTCTATGTTCCTAATGCTGTGCCTGACCTTCCTCTAGGCTTCTACAAAAGCTAAAAGAAGTATTCTTTTTAATAATATTTTCTCTAATACTATAACTATAAAAATTCTTTTTAGTTGGGGGGTTTATTCCATATAACTGATATCAGGAAAGAGGTTCATGGAGCCACATTATCACCAGTGTTAGAAAACTACACTAATTACACTTCTAGCCTTAAATAGGTATTCTGCTTTACACATTAGCATTTTTGAGTTTACTTATCAAGAGTTAGTTTTCCTTAAAATCTCCAGGTTGAACAACAAATGAGCTTGTAGTTAAGATAACATGTTCCCATGGACATGAAGGGTAATTACAGTAAAATGATGTTCCAAATTTGGGATCCTTGACAACTACTCTGAATATCCACTTTGAAAACTCACTCTGTGTACTGATTACACAAACTTAAAAATGTGAAGTTAGATAATGTCCACATGACTTATACAAAAGAAATGCAAATGCATTTTAATACCACCTTAATTCAGAAAACTGGGAAAACATATTCATGGTGGAAAAAAAGACACTAAATAGATTCAAGTAGAAATAAGTGTGGCTTTATCTTTTCTTTTAGGTCATTTATGACACTGCTTTATCCAATACTTTAGGTGACAGTTGATTCTATTTAAACCGCACCCCCCGCCTACAAAATAAAAGTATTACACACAGTACCTTGTATTTACTTCCTGATGATCTCTGAACATTTTAGCAATAAGTTTTCCACAAATGACATCTGCTCGCTTCACCAAAGCTCTGATTAATTCCTCACAGCGCACTTCAAACATTCCTAAACGAATAGTCTGCAATGATGGGTATCAAAAGCTTAATAAACATGAAATGACATAAATGATTCCCACAATTTTGCCTTTTCCACAATATTGATTTTGTGTGTATGATCTAATACAATTGAGTTTGTTTTTTTTTTAATATGATGTAGGCTGGGTTTTTTAAATACTCTACCACTATCTTCTCAGTAAATCTCCTTGAATAGTATTCTTAAGCCAATTCTATTTCAGGACAATAACGGATATAAAAACTTCAGAGAACTAACTTATTGCTATATAGACAGTGCAAGATTTAAATGTTATATTTGCTCTGTACAAAAAGTAATGAATGTTCATGGTAGTAATTTTGGAAAATATTTTTAAAAAAGACAAAAGTAGAAAATGTTTAATTACTAGTCTTCTACTAAATAAGTAACCACATTTTGGTATAATTACCATTGTTTCCCAAAGTATTTATAAACACCAAAGCAATTAAAAAAATTAGTTCTTGATATTTTTCACGGGTCAAATTAAAGAAAGTACTTAAAAGTCAGGCTTGCACGGTAGACTTTCAGCTCTCTGAGCAGAAGAATCTTGTGTTTTGTCTATTTCCATATAGCCAGGGCTTACCAAATGCTTGGCATATAGAAAAGTCCAGTAAATAGTTATCTGTTGATAATAATGGTCTAATTCTTTCACTGTACAGTGTAGGAATACATGCTAATAAACCAGGGAAAAGATCACTAGGTACAAAGAACAGCTGTACAAGACGGGTGATTTACCTTTCTAGATGTGTACTGTATATCCTCTATGAGTTTTTGGTATTTGCGAATTTCTTGTATTATTCTCTCATAATGATGATTTTCTGCAAGAAAAGCATCAGCATCTTGCTCAGCTTTTCTGGTAATTAAAAAATCATACTTGTCATAAAATCTGAGGTGCTCAATGGGTGCCACGCTCTCACGCATAACCACCTCCTTAATCTTTGCTTTGTGAGCTTCGACAATTTCATTCAGAATTATTGGCTTCAAGACTGTTGGTTTAGACTTACTTTCCTAAACAAAGGGATAAAAACTATATGAGTCATTTAAAATATCTTAAATTAAGGTAGCCATATCATTTGTGTTGCGCTGTTTAGTCACTTAAGTCACGTCCAGCTCTTTTGCAAGATCATGAGCCTGCCAGGCTCCTCTGTCCATGGGATTTCCCAGGCAAGAATACTAGAGTGAGTAGCCATTCCCTTCTCCAGGGGATCTCTCTGGCACAGAGACCAAAGACACATCTCCTGCATTGCAGGTGAATTCTTGACGGCTGAGCTACCAAGTAAGCACACCATATCATTTAGCTATGTAAAAATGCCCATCTTAGCACATTGTCTTTTTACTCTCAAGGTACTCTGATTTTTCTAATCTATGTCTACAGAAGGAAATTCAGTTTAATCACAGCATATTTTAAATATCTAGGTTTCATATAATGTTTTGTTTTTCTTAGAGGCTATCTAGGTGTGTTTTGTTTTTCTGTATGGGTGAAAGAGCAGTCACTTGAGAACATGCACAAATTAACAATTAGAATATCAAAACAGCAAAATCCACATTTTATTTGTACAACTGTATATGCTAGCTTAAAAGGTAGTGCTTGCATTGTACATTATTTTTTTTTTAAATAAGTCAGCTCAATGTCACTTGATTGTAGTCTTTGATCACAATACTTAGTCACCTTGAGAAGTAATCTATCTGGAACAAAGAAAGACTGTTTACTCATTGATTGGACTCTGAGTTTTGATTCTGTGAACAGCAACTAGAACAGACTAAAATCCCTAGTTGCAAAATTTGCATTCTGCTACCACCGTTAGAATAACATGGGCAAGAATGTTATCAGACAATTATTTTAAATAAGCAAACAAATCTCAACAGACAAGTAAATGTGCAAATATGGTTTATTATCTTGAACCAAGATATACTTTAAATACACACACTCTCTCTCTCTCTCTCTCTCTCTCTCTCTCTCTCTGCCTGTTTTCCAGAGAAGGGATTTTTAACCATCACAAATAAAAATCATTGCCAGTAGTGAATATCCTACAGCTTTTAAACTGATAATATCAAATGATTCCTCAGCGAACTGGGTAATTTGGTCAGGTATCCAGGGTGCATTTGCCCACTATGTCCCCTAGTGGGCATTTCAGGAAATCACACTTTTTAAGAACTAGATGCTTCATGAGAACATTAGTGAATCCCACCACCTTCACTATCATCTCAACCCTACTCTTGGGGCACAGTAGATGTTTGGTGTCATCCTTTCTGAAAAAGAACTTTAGGATAAATAAATACATATTGTAAAATTTATGCAATGTGAAATTGTTGGGTCTAATGTGAAGCTTGTCCATTTTAGTTTACTGATTCCATTATATTTACTACCGTGGACAAGAGTCTTTCAGAAGAAATGGAGGAGCCCTCATACTCAAAAAAAGAATCCAAAATGCAGTACTTGGATGCAATCTCAAAAACTACAGAATACTCTTGATTGGTTTTCAAGGCAAACCATTCAACATCATAGAAATCCAAACCTATGCCCCAACCACTAATGCTGAAGAAGCTGAACTTAAATGGTTCTATGAAGACCTACAAGTCATTCTAGAACTAACACCAAAAAGGATATCATTTTCATCATAGGGAACTGAATACAAAAGGAGAAAATCAAGAGATTCCTGGAGTAACAGGCAAATTTGGCCATGGAGTACAAAGTGAAGGAGGGCAAAGGCTAAGGGAGTTTTGTCAAGAAAACACACTGTCATATCAAACACCCTTTTCCTACAACACAAAAGACTACTCTACACATGGACATCACCAGATGATCAACAATGAAATTGACTGCAAAGAATACAATCAATCTGAAGATGGAGAAGTTGTATACAATCATCAACAACAACAAAAAGACCAGGAGCTGACTGTGGCTCAGATCATGAGCTCCTTAGTACAAAATTCAGGATTAAAGTGAAGAAAGTATGGAAAACCATTAGGACATTCAGGCATGATCTAAATCAAATCCCTTATGATTATACAGGGTAGATGATGAATAGATTCAAGGGATTAGATCTGGTAGATAGAGTGCCTGAAGAACTGTGGGTGGAGGTTCATAACACTGTACAAGAGGTGGTGACCAAAACCAGTCTGAAGAAAAAGAAATGCAAGAAGGCAAAGCGGTAGTCTGAGGAGACCTTACATATAGCTGAGGAAAGAAGAGATACAAAAGGTAAAAGAGAAAGGGAAAGATACACTCAACTGAATGCAGAATTCCAGAGAATAGCAAGAAGAGATAAAAACCTTCTTAAGTGAAAAAGGCAAAAAAAAAAAAAAAAAAGAGAACAATAGAATGGCAAAGACTTGGAGACCTCTCCAAGAAAATTGGAGATACCAAGAGAATATTTCATGCAAAGATGGGCACAATAAAGGACAGAAATGACAAGGAACTAACAGAAGCAGAAGAGATTAAGAAGAGGCGGTAAGAATACACAGAAGAATATACAAAAAAGGTCTTAACAACCTGGACAACCACAATTGTGTGGTTACTCACCTAGAGCCAGACATCCTGGAATGTGAAGTCAAGTGGGCCTCAGGAAGCATTACTACAAACAAAGCTAGTGGAGGTGATTTAGCTGTTTCAAATCCTAAAAGATGATACTGTTAAAATGCTACACTCAATATGCCAGCAAATTTGGAAAATGCAGCAGTGGCCACAGGACTGGAAAAGGTCAGTTTTCATTCCAATCCCAAAAAAAGGCAATGCCAAAGAATGTTCAAACTACCGCACAATTGCACTCATTTCACAGGCTAGCAGGGTAATGCTCAAAATCCTTCAAACTATGCTTCCATAGTACATGATCCAAGAACGTCCAGATAAACAAGCTGGCTTTAGAAAAGGCAGAGGAACCAGGGCTCAAGTAGCCAACATCCATTGGATCACAGAGAAACCAAGGGAATTCCAGAAAAATATCTACTTCTGCTTCATTGACTACATGAAAGCCTTTGGCTATGTGGATCACAACAAACTGAGGAAAATTCTTAAAGAGATGGGAATACCAAACCACCTTACCTGTCTCCTGAGAAACTTATATGCAGGTCAAGAAGCAACAGTTAGAACCAGACATGGAACAATGGACTGGTGCTAAATTGGGAAAGGAATACAACAAGGCTGTATATTGTCACCCTGCTTATTTAACTTATATGCATAGTATATCATTCGAAATGCCAGGCTGGATGAATCACAAGCTGGAATCAAGATTGCCCAGGAGAAGTATCAACAACCTTATATATGCATATGATACCACTCTAATGGCAGAAAGTGGAGTGGAACTAAAGAGTCACTTGATGAAGGTGAAAAGCTGGCTTAAAACTCAATATTCAAAAAACGAAGATCACAGTATCTGGTACTATGACTTCATGGCAAGTAGATGGGGACAAAAGTGGAAACTGTGACAGATTTTATTTTCTTGGGCTCCAAAACCACTGTGGACACTGACTGTATCCATGAAATTAAAAGACGCTTGCTCCTGAGAAGGAAAGCTATGATAAACCTAGAGAGTGTATTAAAAAGCACAGACTTTACTGACAAAGGTCCCTATAGTCAAAGCTATAGTTTTTTCAGTAGTCATGTATGGATGTGAGAGTTTGACCCTAAAGACGGGGCTGAGTGCCAGAAAATTGGTGCTTTTGAACTGTTGTGCTGAGGAAGACTCTTGAGAGCCCCTTGGATTGCAAGGTAATCAAACCAGTCAGTCCTAAAGGAAACCAGTCCTGAATATTCACTGGAAGAACTGATGCTGAAGCTGAAGCTCCAGTACTTTGGCCACTTAATGCATAGAACTGGTTCACTGGAAAACACCCTGATGCTGGGAAAGATTGAGGGCAGGAGGAGAAGGTGGCAACAGAGGATGAGATCATTGGATAGCATCACTAACTTGCAATGGACATGAGTTTGAGAAATTCCGGTAGATAGTGAAGGACAGGCAAGCCTGGTGTACTGCAGTCCATGGGGTCACAAAGAATTGGACATGACTTAGTGACTGAACAACAACAATGTGAATCTTATTAATATTCATCATAAAATAAGTAAGGTGGGAAATCATAACTGGTATCCCCACAGAAAACCAGGAACATTGAGAGGTGACACAACCTCAAAATGAGGGTTCTCAGGACATAAAATTTCAGAAGGCTGCAAGTTGAGGGGGCAATAAAGAGAAAATGTCTTATCTGGGCCTTGTTTTTCAGTGGAGAAGAAAAAGGATGGTTATCTTAAGCATTTGTAATCACAAACCTGTTTTCATACAGATTTAGGAAAATGTTCATACTATCAGTATTGTCCACCAAATCCTCAGGCAAAAATTTTGTCTAAAAGCGTACTGGGTTTGCAGGGGCCTCAAGAGCACCTATCAATATGCAAATTCCAGAGGAACCAATTCAAATCAAGGCCTCAAAGACGTCCTGCATAAAGTTCTCAATTGTACAAGTGAAGTCGCTCAGTCGTGTCCGACTCTTAGCGACTCCATGGACTGTAGCCCGCCAGGCTCCTCTGTCCATGGTATTCTCCAGGCAAGAATACTGGAGTGGGTTGCCATTTCCTTCTCCAGGGGATCTTCCCGACCCAGGGATCGAACCCAGGTCTCCCGCATTGCAGGCAGACACTTAAGGCCATAGTAATAAAGGAAAAGAACATACAGTAATAAACCACCAGGAGCAGGACTCAGATTGGCAAACAGAGAAGAGTAATGAATATATAACTAAGTACAAGAGACTATCAAAAATGATCAGGGTTAGTTGAAAAAAAAAGTTAATGGGTCCTGAGAAAATAAAAATAAAAAAGTTAGACCTATGGAGATGATAATATTCTCAAAATGAATAATGTCACAATCACAATGGTAAGTAAAATAAAACAAGTCATGGACTATTTATAAGATGACTCCATCTATACAACAATATGAAAAAACTAAAAAGAAATTTAATATGCAGCTGTGTATTGATAGTAAGTTTATCTTTAAAAATTTGGAATAATAACTACAAAATGCAAGATAGTGAATCCTTTGCTAGAAGGTAGAAGAACAAAACTATGAACAGGGAAGGACAACTGAGGGGCAGAGCTTAAAGGTCACATTGTATGAGTTAGATTGAAGGCATGAAGGTGTTAACTTTATTACTACTTAAAACTTTAAACATTAGCCTTAAAACTTTAAAGAGTCCTGTACTCTTCTTATGTGTGACATACTTATAAACTATTTAAAAAATTAAAAGGGAAAAAGAAAGCTAATGGTTGTTACTTAGGAAACTTGAAAAACTTTTAAGTAAATGAATTTTCAGACATGCTCATTTCAGATACTAGATTGCAATAACTACTGTTGAAATATTGTTCAGCAGAATGTTGCTAAATATTCGGCCAAAGAGAGAAGGGAAGCCAGACCTGATCACAACTTTAATTCTTCCCCCTCAGAAAGTTTTCAGCTGAATTCAATGAAAGACTGGTCTAAGAAACTGGTATTAAAGAGAAGCTAATGGGAGAATAGTATGTTTTCAAGCAAAACTGCCTTATAAGCCAATGTGATTAAGTCATTTATATTCCGTTAAGCGGAGGATACCAGTCTACACCTTCTAGAAGTTATTTGAAGGAAATACTGTCATGCAAATTCAAGCAATCAGAATATCGTTGCTACTTACCCATTTGGAATACAATTTTGTCTCAACTCTTGGCACAAAGTTCACAGCCTTAATCATGACATCATAAACATTTAGAAGAATGTCTATATAATCATTGAAATCAGGTTCAAACTTAATGGTGTCGTTATCAAGAATCAGCCTCATGACAAAACCTGGATGTTCAAAGGCTCTAACAGAATCCTGCAACAAATAAATTATATAAAATGTATATATTATAAAGTATCCATAAATATGCATATCAATTGTGAGAGACTAAGGAGGGCACTGGTCCCAGGAGAATACACCCTTCCTCTCATGACCTAGACAGTTAACCCAAGGAGGCGCTGTACCAAAAAAGATAAGAGCCATTCCCAGCTAGACTTGTTGGTATCTACTATAGGGTCAAGAGGCCAGAAAAAGGAAGATGTGTATAGCAGTGGGGCTCTAGAATCATGCAAGAAGGAGCCCAAGAGGAGAATATGCAAATTCCCAGACTGCTCACCTGTATCAGGACCTTCTTCCAGTAAGAAAAGCATTGTTTGAAGAAGTCTTCCCCAGTCATCATGACCCAAATTTCCCAATGATGGGAATTTTCACTTATTCCCACTAACCTCACTAATATAATAATAATAATATATTCTACACATGTAGGTTGACACTAAGTCTTTTTTAAAACAGTTAGGTGTAATAGGTATAAAGATATACTTTCTGATCTCTCACTGGTAAAAGTTATAATTATCCACTCTCAAAGAACTGAAAATAAATTGGTAAGTGAATATTGGTATGACTGAATCTTACTTACTGGAGGTTGTGCAATTAAGTCTGTGAAATCTTGCATGGAAACCAAAGCAAGTTCCTGCAGTTGTAAAGTCATAAGTGTAGCAGTACAGTTGAAAAAAGATTCCATTTTGGCACTGCTGTCACCAGTTGGCAATAGTTTCTTTTTATTACCTTGGTAATAAATATTCTGCACTTCTGGAAACCACCTTCAAAGAACAAAAGACTTTTAAAAGTTAATACTTTCAGTGAATTACTCCTCTTACATTAACAGTAACTTCTGAACATCCAAAGGTCTTCATAGAGAGGTATATTGCCAAGTGACATTATCCACTTTCTGAAATGTAAGTACTAGCATATTTCATCCCTCCTAAGAAATTTTAATCATAGACAATGGAAAATGGCTCAATGACATGATGCTTTGATAAAAACGTAACTTGAACTCCATGTATGACACTCTTTGGATATTATAAAAATTATCTTTACTGAATATTACAAGGCATGCTTCCCATGGATTTGTCAATTTAAAGCTAAAATGTGAGTAACATTAAATCAAGGGAGGCCTTTTTTGGTTCAACCCACTTGATATTTTATGCTATTCTATTTCACAATGATAGTTGAAAACAAGATACAAAACAACAAAATCAAGTATGTTCTTTTCTTATCCTCCTTCATGAGAAATTCTAAAAGAGTGATTGATTTAAACAAGTTTCAAATGTATGTGCATCCTTGTAATAAAAGGAAAACAATGAATTTCATATTCACAGACACATTGTGATAAGCCAAGTTTTCAGTTTACAAAACCACTGTCCAACACTAAAATTAAGGAATATTTGTACCTCTTTTATAAGATAGAATTTTTAAGCAATCAGTATAAGCTCAGGAGTTGCCTGAATGCTCCCAGAGAGATCAAAGTTTTAAACGTATTTGTCCCTTTAACAAATACATGTTTTGTGCCCCTGTGCTAGGGACAGTGCCTCAGGAGATATGAAAAATATGACATAATCCTTTATCTTTTAGAATAGGGAAGGCAACATGTCATAGCAGAAAAGCAGATACATTTGAAATCAAAGGATAGAGTCATATTTTCTACTTAGAGAAGAGTTTTATAGTGAAGAGGGCAATTTCACTAAAGAAGAGATAAAAATGAAGCGAAAAGACCATGAGAAAAGGATCTGAAGTAGAAGATATGAAAAATAGGTGGGAGAGGTAGGGCAAATATATCTAATCATTTTGCTATCCGTATCAGAGCTAACAGACTAGAAAATCGGAATAAGTAAGTGGGGCAAAGTGTGCAGGACTTTGCAGAACTTGGGAGTTAAACACAAGAACTTGGGACAAGCTTATGCTCTATGAATAAACAGCATATCCTTCTGCAGTGGGGCACGACTGCTAAAGCAACAGGTAAACAGGATAGGTAGCAAATACTAAGGGGAGAGAGCGAAGCCAGATACAGCAGATACTAAGGGGACTGAGAAATTTCCAGTAGCTCAGGCAAGAGATGAAGACAAATGAAATGTATCTCAACAAAAAAAGAATAGTTAAAGATACACTGAGTATGGCTAGAGGCAGCCTGGGGATGGTGAGGATGTAGATGATGAGTAAAAGACATAGAAAAAGTGAAAAAAACTTTTCAACTTGGCCTGGGAATTGTCCAGAAGAAGAATGGCAGGTCTGGAATAAAGAGTAAATACTGTTATGGAAATGTTGAGAACCAGGTGCTGACATTTCATTCAACTGGAGATATACAGTAGAAATTTTATAAGAGGGACACAGAGCTCAGAAAACATAAGCTCTTAAGACAGCATGTACCCCAATGTTCATCGCAGCACTGTTTATAATAGCCAGGACATGGAAACAACCTAGATGTCCATCAGCAGATGAATGGATAAGAAAGCTGTGGTACATATACACAATGGAGTATTACTCAGCAGTTAAAAAGAATTCATTTGAATCAGTTCTGATGAGATGGATGAAACTGGAGCCGATTATACAGAGTGAAGTAAGCCAGAAAGAAAAACACCAATACAGTATACTAACACATATATATGGAATTTAGGAAGATGGCAATGACGACCCTGTATGCAAGACAGGGAAAGAGACACAGAAGTGTATAATGGACTTTTGGACTCAGAGGGAGAGGGAGAGGGTGGGATGATTTGGGAGAATGACATTCTAACATGTATACTATCATGTGAATTGAATCGCCAGTCTATGTCTGACGCAGGATGCAGCATGCTTGGGGCTGGTGCATGGGGATGACCCAGAAAGATGTTATGGGGAGGGAGGTGGGAGGGGGGTTCATGTTTGGGAATGCATGTAAGAATTAAAGATTTTAAAATTTAAAAAATAAAAAAACTAAAATTAAAAAAAAAAGACAGCTAAGAGAGAAGAAATCATGAAATTGTTGAGAATATAGAGAAGAAAAATGAAAGCAAATACCTGCCTCTATTCTTAGAGAAGAGAGTAAGATTAAGTAGAGTCAGAAAAAGAGATCAAAAAAGAAATAGATACAGAGACACAGAACAGAGACTTAGAGAAGGCGGTAGTGATAAACTACAGCAAATGCTGAATAGAAGTGGAGGACGAGGACTAAGAAGATGTCACAATTAATCATTTACTAATTGTTTCTCCACTGTGGTGAGCTGATGTTCTGCCTTTCAGCCATGATAAAACACATTCTGGATCCCTATTTAAAGAATGGCCAGAGCATTCTTCCCTCAGAATCAATTAAGCAGCATCAAGATATACAGTTAATCAATCTACATCTTTCAGCAAAATAACTCAATAATGGTTTATCCTCTACTCTTTTCTTTGACATCCATTCTACTAAAATTTGCAGTGGAAATGTAATCCTGGGGTAGAACCCTAAAGTTATAGAATAAGTTATATTTATTTTTATTCTGTGCTTATGAGGTCATATTCTTCTCTGCAATTAATTATGAAGTTTCATTCCACACTTCTCCTCTATTTTTTATAAGAAATACTAATATTATATAAAAGTCTAAAGTTCTTTCAAGTAATATCAAACAAAGAATTTGCTTCTAATGTATTAGTGAAGAAAAAACATAAAGGAAAGATTTAGCCATAAGCTGTTAAAAGATATCTTTCTAAGTACGTTTCAGAAATCATAAAACCAAGCTGGAGTTTCATGTCCTCTGCCATCTTAAATGTGATCCAATTTTAATGTTTTCTATTTGTAATAACTTAATAACCTCTAAGCATCTGCCCGCCAAACGGGAGACCCAGGTTCAATCCCTGGGTCGGGAAGATCCCCTGGAGAAGGAAATGGCAACCCACTCCAGTATTCTTGTCTGGAAAATCCCATGGACAGAGGAGCCTGGGGCTACAGTCCCTGGGGTCGCAAAGAGTTGGACACAACTGAGCGAGTTCACTTCACTAATGACCTCTAACAGAGACAATTTTCCTGTATTGTTTCAGAACATAGTATCTGGCACCAGTATCAATAATTATCATATGTGGCTATTGCATTTTGAAGGGCCAAATCAAAATGATGTTTAATTTTCATTTGATAGGTCTACCCTCCCAACACAACTGTAAACTCCTTTAAATAATATTTTCCCTTTAAACTCTTCTGTATCCTCCATCCAAAATCAAGATGTAATAGGCATGTTACTTTGCATGTCTTCATAGCAGACTCAAAGAAGTATCTGGAGAATGATTAGTTGATGATCATTACCCTCCCGCCCCCGTGTTATCCAACCCTACCCTCAGAGGAGAGCGTAGAAACAAGACATTGAAAAAAAAACCATCCATTATAACCATCTTAGTTTCTATACTATCTATGCTGCATAGAACATCTGGATAGACATCACAGAGCAAGACAGTTAAAGACATCATATTTAACCCTCAATCAGAAATGATTACAAACTTGTTAAAATGAGATTTTCTGAAAGCAGTTAAACTATAGTAGCTCAATCATCACATTTTAAAATGTATGTTTTTTGTACATGAAATTTCAAAACTTTACATTTTCAGTAGAGTCTCTTTGGCAGATTCCATGTGTTTCATGACAATTGTCTGAAAAGTTGACAGCTCCAATGCATCCTGACGATTGTGAAATTCTTCTATATCAACTAACCGTAACTTTCTGCAAGAGATGTCAATGAACAGTGATTTACATATGAGTGGCTTTGTTTGGTATTTGATATTTTGCTAATTGGTTGTTCCCTTCTCAAAAACAATATTCCTAGGTTTTATCACTAAAATTTGTGTTTCATAAAAATATTCTAGAACATAAAACATTTTAATTTTAAAATAATATAATTAAATTCAACAGGAACACAGTTCCTGTTATTATGAAAGAGTGCTATACAATAGAAGGATATAATAACTGAAATTTTATGGATAGTTAGACTGAATTTTTCTTCTAACTAGAATAATTATAACAGGAAAAGAGGTAGGGCTCAAAGCTTACAAGGTCCACTCCTCCTAAAACAAAAACTGTACCCATTCTGAAAAGAGAGCAATCCTGGATATTGAGAAGCCATGAGGTGAGGGAGTTCTCACACCTAATTATGACCCAGTGTATAAAAAAATCTTTTGAACTTGTGTGGTTTTTATTTTTTTTTTTTCAGAAAACTGTATTTACTTCAGCCAATAGTTTTCAGTTCTGACTACAACACTATAATCCTTGTTACAAACATGCTTCACTCAAGAATTTTCTCTAAAAAAAAAAAAAAAGAATTTTCTCTAGCCCATTAAAGAGCAATAGTATCTATTAGTATCATTGTTATGCACCTCAGTTTAACCACAGATTACTTTCCTAAAGAAATTGCTTTTAAATTTCTACATGATCAAACGTTTTCTATGTTATCTGAAAGGCAGTAAACACTATTAAAACATTACATTTAATTTTTGCTTAAAGACCAATATAAAATCTTGGTTAGTAAATGAAACACGTTTCACATCTCTTTAGATTCCTTTCACAAGTGGAAGTCCATCTCCTAGATTATAATGAGTTCAGTACATGACATCAGTGATATATTATGCACAAAGTCTGTATAGCCATTGCTGAAGAATCATTGGTAATGTGTTATTCTGGACAACTGAGCAGTTCAAAGCAAAGTTTTACATAAAATATTTCTAAAATGTAGCATGACGGCACATACTAAACATAATCTGCTCTCTTTAGGCTTCTAGCTCAACGTGTTCAATGTGACTTTCTGCTTTAAAGCTGTAGCTATAAATCAGGGTGCAGGTGCATGCCATGTGAAGCAGCCCTGAAGAAGGGCAGTTGCTAGGGCAGGAGCCCTGGAATCCACTGTGCCATTGAGCAACCAGACCAATTTTCCCTGCACTTCCTTGGTGTTTGATTTAGAGACAGTTCTAAGCACAGGGCACCCATCTTTCCTGTTTTGAGACTGACAGGCTTTTATAAAAGTTTTACAGAACTTTTCTCATGAAATCCCTAATAACGCCCCCTATTTGGTCAAAAGGCTGAATTTTTAAGATGGCAAAAGTACTACCGGACATTGGTCTTACTTTCTCAGGACAATTCCTACAACAATCTAGGAGTAGAACAATAGTTTTAATCACTGGATTAAGACTACAGAAAGAGTCAGGAAAAAAAGATACTCAACAAATAACAGTCCCAAATCACCCAGACTGAATGTCGGGTTCTTCCCTGAACTCTTCCTATCCTTTACCTGCTGCAAGCAAGCAGATGTCAATTTCTGGAGACTCAGCAGTCAGTCATGGATCCCTCCCATCCTCACACCTGCCACTTGATGCTCATCACAGTCTGTAACCTACCTTGTTCCTTGGATCCATCACTGATTTCAGGCAGAATGGTCTTCAGCAGTCTTGGCCCAACACTCTGGACTTAACATCAAGTCAGTCTCTGACTTTGACTTCTAGTTCTCAAAGCTAATCTCACTTCTTCGTGAAGTCACTCAGTCATGTTTGACTCTTCATGATCCTATGGACTGTAGCCCACCAGGCTCCTCCATCCATGGAACTTTCTAGGCAAGAGTACTGGAGTGGGTTGCCATTTCCTTCTCCAGGGGATCTTCCCAACCCAGGGATCGAACCCAGATCTCCCGCATTGCGGGCATACGCTTTACCATCTGAGCCATCAGGGAATTGCTACAGTCTCACTTCTTACTGGGCCCAAGTTGCCTCTTCAATCACACCCCAAGTGCTCACGTTTCTTGCTTGCTCCATGAATTTAGAAACATGTTCTGCTCTTGCCAGTTATCCTCCTTTGTTGCATTCGAAGTAGCACACTCTAGGCAGTGCTCTGCACTTGCTTTCTTCACTTACTAAAACTTCCTGGAGACCTTTCCATAGCAGCACATTGATACTGTTCTCATTTGTATTTCATAGCTGTATTCCACTGTGTGACTGTACCATCATTTACTGAACCAGTCTACTATCAATGATTACTTGGTTGTTTCCAGGCTTATCCTCTTAACACCTGGTACAATAAAGAACCCTGAATCTCTATCACTTGCTATATTTTCAGGTTTTTATCTGTAAGCTAATTTCCCAGAAATGAGATTGCTAGATTCAAGTGTAAATGAATTTATAATTTTCATAGATATGACCAGATTCCCCTCAAAAGGGTGCCCATTTCTTCAAGCTTCACTAACAATGTATGATGTTACTATATTGGAATTTTGTCAATCCAATGAAAATTACAATGATATCTCAATGTAGTTTTAATTTCAATTTCTTTGCATGTCTCTTCTTATGAGTTAGTTTAAGCACCTTTTTAAGCACCCTTAATTTAAAGAGTAATCAAGTTGTATCCTCCCTGAGTACTGTACAGTAAATTAATCCACGGTGTTCTAGTAATATTTTATTGGACTCACCTTGGTCAAACCATGAATTTAAAAAATCCACTTTATCTTTTCTTTGACATCCTCTGATTTCTACTGTAATTTCTATGATAATTTATACACTAATATATACACTGTACATATATGTGTCCCCCTGCATACACCATTTTTCAAGCAAAAATACCTGGGTGCTATGTACATTTTTTACTACATTATAAATACCATTTTTGACATTAAGTGGGTTCTATAAGCCTAAATATTGAGTGACATGAAATTGCACATTTTCATCTAGAGAGCATCCCTTTAGGATTCCACATTCAGGCATTTTAGAGTCATTCCAGTGATTTTTTGCATTACCATTCCCAACTCACCCCTAACTCATTGTTACACAGAGTGTGTCTGCTTAGTCACTCGGATCTCCCACTGAGTGGGTAGCCATTCCCTTCTCCAGGGGATCTTCCCAACCCGGGGATCAAACCCAGGTCTCCTGCATTACAGGCAGATTCTTTACTGTCTGAACCACCAGACGGTCACACAAAGATGGCCTATTTTTTCAAGACCTGCTGAGATTCAGGGCAGACTCAGAGTAAGGATGCCCTGTGTGTCCAATGCTGGCTTCTACTCAGAGGAGCAGCACTCTGACAGCCCAGCCCTCTCTTAATATTCACACAGAGTGAAAATGACTTACACCAACAAAGGCAACATAGGAGTTGGTAGGGCTCTCTTCCCACCCACAGACCACAAAGCTCCTTTCTCACTTGTCCTTGCTTTAGCTGCTACAACTAAATATATCTCTGCCACTACAACCCTGAACACTAATTTTGGACACATATACTATTTACTGTTTTCTTATCTCAGCTTTGTTGTTTTTACTTCTTCCCCTTCCTCCTTTGATTTTTGTCTCTTGCCTCCTTTCACTGTGTAACAGACAAAGTCTAGCCCTTTACGACAATATTAGGCAATGATGCTCATCCTCCAGTGTCCAGCCCAGTGTATTCTGGCAGCTCCACCTGTGAACCGGTATTTTAAAACAAAAGAAAAACAACACTGTGGTAGTGTTTTGAAAATGTACTAGTGCATATAAACACCCTTTGTGAAAGCAAGATACTATATTGTATGATCTTATCATTACATACAAAACTAGATCACAGGCCTTGTCCAGGAGAGATATCTGAGTACCAGTACCTAAAAGAAAGGAATGAAAAAAGCACAAGGCAGGGAGATGGCCTCTTCCTATTCCTATAAGACAAATTCAAAAAGACAAATAAATCCACATTACACAACGGAAAGTTGAAAGGATGTCATTTCTAACAGTTAAGTAGTCTCCCTGACAAAGGCTAGTTTTATGCTATGTATGTATATACATGTGTGTGGCCATACATATACATTTGGCTACGTGGGCCCAGAGCAAAAAAATGAGAAGATGTCCCACTAATGGTTATCACGTCTTTCGCTGGGTTGGTGGAAAGAAGCGAAGCCATGAGGAAAAGAAAGTCCAGGTGGGTGAAGTCAGGTACAGTAAAGAAAAAGAGCATTGCACTTAAAAAGCATATATCACATTTGTGTGATCATATATAATTACATACGTATCTGTACAACGAGATTAAGTTAAAATTTGTTAAACAAAGGAAGAAGGGGAAAGAGGAACAGAGGGAGGGTGAGGAGGGGCCTCAGACACCGCAAACCCACAATCATCTCACAGGTGGGAGCTGGAGAGAGCCTCTGATGACAGGGTGGCAGAGCTGGGGTGATTCTGGGTGGCTTGGCTTCCTGGTTAGGGTTAGGGGTTCCTGTGTGCTATGGATCCCAACTTCAGAAAGAATTCAGAGAAGTTGGTGAGTGAGGCCTCCCCAGTGTATGTCCAGGGGGGCTTCCCAGAACAGAAACAACAGCTGCACTTCTGTAGCACACAGAGCTCTTAGCTTTCCCTTCGTTGGTCTGCAGGAGGTGAGAAAATGTGCTCATTATTGTGCCCTCATAGCAATACCTGCTATTAAGAACCAAGAGGCCCTGGAGAGCAGATTGCAAGTAAACTGTGGCGGCTTTGGCTGGGAGGGTGAGAAAAGGTTCACGGACCACCCCGGAGACCTGGGTGCCATATCCTCTAGACAGAGATCTACCCAGGTTTTGAGAGGTCTTCTTTGAGAAAAATAATATAAAACTATATTACTTCTGCATATTTTATAAATACATATGTCCACGTGTGCCTATTGCTAGGATGCCCCCCAGTGCCTCGGAAGGGATGGCACAAGGGAAGCATACAAAGCTCGAGCTTCTAAACTGTGAGATAAACTGTCCTCAGCCCTAGGGTCAAGACCTTTAGCACCACAGTGCCCATCAGTGTTCACACCACAACATCACCCACACGGAGATGTATAATCTCCAACAGTTGCCCAGAAACTTCACCTCATGCCAGTCACATGGGCAGTATTTCCTAGGTCTCTGAGCAATACAGATTATCGTAGCAGCTAATGTTCCATGGGATTTAAAACAAGTCATGGCGATTCAGTTCTTTAACTATGACTACTCCTTAAAATAAATGTGGTAATTGGGTGGGGGGTGGGGAAGGGAGAACCGGATTAGAGACGATGGTGATGCTCACTTATTACTCCATATAATTCTATGTTATTTACAACCATGTTCAAATACTTAGGTTAAATTTGCAAGAATTTTAAAACTTATAGTTAAAATAATAAATGAAATAATTAAGATAGAATAGCTTTCATCTCTCTTAAAAAATAAACAACAACAAAAAAAACTTCAGTAAGGCCAGAAATACTTACTTAAAAGTACTGTGCCACAAATCTAGCACTGATAACATTGTAGGGTTCATTGCATTCAAGTGATCCCGAATATAACTGCTTGCAGCTAAAAATGATTTCCTCCAAGGCTTTGGAAGAATTTCCATCCTGAAAACAGAGAAAATATTTAATAATCTTCTTTAAAAATCAAAAATATTATAACATTCAAAATACTTTTTGAGTAATACTTTTTTGAGTTTAATTTAAATTACCCCTCATGGTAATAATAAAACATGTTATATAATTATGCTTTAAAGTATATAAAAGTCATACTCATTATGGTTTAGTATACTTTCTAATGCATATAAAATTATATTTGAATTTTTATTATATAAGGACGTTTTTCCCCTAAAAGATTGATCTGATGGAGTCCACAAATAACTAACAGTAATTAAGCAGAAAAGAATAGCCAGCTATGTTCTATGTACATCTTCAAAGATTTTTTTAAAAGGAAATATTTAAACATTTTATACCCCTGTGGTTTTTAAAACATTTTAAGAATGTAGTCTAGCCTGGAAATCTCCTTAAATTTCACCTCTGACTTAAAGGTCATTACAAGATCAGGAACACTAACATTCTATTTAAAGACATGTACTCTGTAACTGACGGCTAGATGGTAAAGAATCTGCCTGCAGTGCAGAAGACCAGGGTTCGACCACTGGGTCAGGAAGAACCCCTGGAGAAGGAAATGACAACCCACTGCAGTATTACTGCTTAGACAGTTCTATAGACAGAGGAGCTCTACAGGCTATAGTTCATGGCGTTGTAAAGAGTCAGACACGAATGATAGAGGGTTTAATAATAATATTTTGTAACTCTTCCAACTTGAATAATCATCTTTTATATATTGAAGATGGGCCATCTTCATCCTTCAGAGTATATTTAAACATTTATATGTTATGCCTGTAATTTTTTTTACTCATTAATTGTAAACACTCAGTCTTATTGTAATATATAGTAAGTTTAATTCAGTTTGTCATTGGTGGCCACACCACCTTTACAATTACAAAGGATAGTTTTTGTCTATACCTGGGAGAAAAATATTCTCCATAGAAAATATATTGGCTCTTTTTTTTGTTGTTAAGATAAACGATTTGGGGCAATTTTAAATGATAGGAAAGAAACAAAGCAAAACTGAAGTGGTTACTTAATTACATAAGTTCTATTCAAACTATTTAAGAGATGCATTTCTAAACGTTAATTATTTTAGGGAAAATATATAGCAAGTGAATTTTCATATTATGCATTCTATATTTTAATCCATGTAATAAAATGAAATATGTTCTACATTTGCATATTTTCTATAACGTTCCCAATGTTTTGAGGCATTCAGAATGCCATCAAGTTTTCATGTCTGAATCATATCTGAAGCCCATGCTTGGAGCTGTGGAAATACAAAGATCTGTGTCAAGTTCTTTCACCAGCATACTTATATTTTAACCACCCATAAGCATTCATCTGTCAGTACGTCTGCCTGCCTATCCATTTATCCAACAATTTATAAACATAATGTGTTTTTGTTTAGTCGTGTCTGACTCTTTACAACCCCATGAACTATGGCCCGCCAGGTTCCTCTGTCCATAGGACTTTCAGACAAGAATACTGGAGTGGGTGGCCATTTCCTCCTCCATAGGATCTTCATGACCCAGGGATGGAACCCCTGTCTCCTGCATTGGCAGGCAGATTCTTTATCACTGAGCCACCTGGGAAGCCCAAACATAACATATTAGGGCTTAAATACATAAAGATAGTACAACCACTTGTATAAAAGAAGTACACAAATTATAAACATATATATGAGAAAATATAACCAGTGTATAAAGATACCCACATACACAGAGATGATCAAAAAGCCAGTATTCTTAGAGAAAATTAGTTGCTTACTCAGCACGATGGGGTGGGAGTTCTTCTACCTTTCTGTCATCTTCCTTTTCTCTAGGATCTTTCAAAACAAAATCAACTAAAAGAAAATTGAAAAGTTCCGATCAACAATCTTATAGTAATTACAGTATTTCCCAAACAACTGCAAAATTAACTCCTTTAAAATTGTTTATATTAAGCATTTTGAAATACTGAGCAATTTGTGTATTAATAAACACAAGATTTTTTCATTTTTTATGAGAAAATCTATGATATCTGTGTCTTTGAGAATGTATGTACTCCATCTTAATGATGTCCCATTCTTTCATTTGAAAATTGTTGCTTTTAATATTACATTTTCCTTTTGAGCTATGTACCACTGAAAGTAGTCTGACTGAATTGAAAGTCATCAATACAGAGCAGTAGTTTCCCTTCACTGAGGAAAGATAAATATTGCTCTGTTCTCTTTTAAATTGCTCAAAAGCATAGAACTATCTTGTTAAGAAATCAGTAAAGTGAGCTCCCTCTGCTTCTGTGGTCCTTAATTCAGTTAATTCTATTATTCCTACTTTTCTTTGAAGATGCTCTTTCTAAAATGCAAATATGTTACTATCCCTCTGCTTAAAATCTTTCAGTGACTCTCCTTTACCCTCAAATGCTTTTAAGAAGTTGCCTTTTGTAAGGCCCTTAATATACTTTCCCTCTTCCTGAAATGCACCCTTTTCTTGGGCCACCAGAAGGGCTTGCAAGCCCAGAAGAGCCTTTCACTTTTGTCTACTATCATTTCCACCATTTCTTAGGCCATGCACATTTCCTAATACATGTTCATCCTTCACGATTCAGTTCAGGTACCCCCAAGTCCTTCCTAACAAGTCAGACATGACCTCTTCTCCCTTAGAGCATGTTCTCGATTTCTCTCCTTACTGTATTTCCTACTCTGCTTTATCACTTAGTAATCTGTCCATCCCTCTTATTACATTACGGACTCTTCAGGGGCAAGAATTTGGCTCTTTACATGACCGAGACACTCAACAGCAGTCTTAAACGTAATGAATGGTCTCCTCCTTGAAGGGTTCCCAGACCATTTCAAAGCAATATAATTTCTCCCAATCTGACACAGAGTCAGTTATATCAGGCTTACTACCACAAACAACTAGAGAACCTTTCTTTAAAAAAGCATAGATATGAAAGACCTGCCTCCAGAGGTTTTAATTCAGATGGGTCCAGAAATGAGAATTTTTTAAATGATGCTGATTATTAGTCAGTCTTAGAGTGTATTGGTTTATGCCACGAGTCAGCAAACTTTTATATAAAGGGTTAGATTGCTAGTATTTTCAACTTGTGAGCCACAAGATCTCTATCACAACTCCTCAGTCTCTTACGTACAAAAGCAGCTATAGACAAATATACAAATATGCAAATGAATGTGTGTAGCTATGTTTCAGCAAAACTTTATTTACAAAATTAGGAAGTGGGCCAAATTGGGCCTGTGAGCTGTAGTTTGCTAACCTCTGATCCACTGCAATAATTTTGTAATTGATCACACTCTACTTTATGATATCAGTAATATTAAGGCTATGGTTTTTCCTGTGGTCATGTATGGATGTGAGAGTTGGACTGTGAAGAAAGCTGAGTGCTGAAGAATTGATGCTTTTGAACTGTGATGTTGGAGAAGACTCTTGAGAGTCCCTTGGACTGCAAGGAGATCCAATCAGTCCATCCTAAAGGAGATCAGTCCTGGATGTTCATTGGAAGGACGGATGCTGAAGCTGAAACTCCAATACTTTGGCTACCTCACGCGAATAGCTGACTCATTGGAAAAGACCCTGATGCTGGGAGGGACTAGGGGCAGGAGAAGAATGGAGATGACAGAGGATGAGAGGGTTGGATGGCATCACCAACTCGATGGACATGAGTTTGAGTGAACTCTGGGAGTTGGTGATGGACAGGGAGGCCTGGCATGCTGTGATTCATGGGGTCGCAAAGAGTCGGACATGACTGAGCAACTGAACTGAACTGAACTGAATGCTAACTAACATTAAAATTTTCAGTTATGTTCTTTGTTGAGGGGATATACCCTTACAAATAGAAAGACTGTTTTGAAATTTTTTTGCTACACTTTGTTAATGAAATTTGCTTGAGACCTGAAGCAATATAACAGCGAAGCAATATAACAGCAAACAATAAACAGCATAATAAATATAATAAATAGCTTCAAGTATAGATGTCAACTTTAAACTTTTAAAAATTCATCTTTAATATGACACATTCAAATCATAAAGCAAAGAGAAACACTGATTTACCTATGGATTTTTTTACACTAAGAAGATAATCTTCTCTCATTTCATCAGACAACGCAAGTATGCTGTTAGTGAGGACTTTCAGATGCTGGGGGACTAAATTCAATACATGCTCCAGCCAAGAGTCTTCCATTGGTGCTACATGGTCTGTATCAATTCCATGGTGGATATAATAGTAATATCTCTATAGAAAAGAGAGCGAGAAATGGAGATGGGTTTAGTACTATAATGGGTTTCCCTAGTGGTTCAGATGGTAAAGAATCTGTCAGCAATGCAGGAGACCTGGGTTCATTCCCTGGATTGGGAAGATCCCCAGGAGAAGGGAATGGCCACCCACTCTTGCTGAAGAGTGCCATGAATAGAGGAGTCTGGTGGGCTATAGTCCCTGAGGTCGCAAAGAGCCAGGCATGACTGAGCAACTAGCACTTTCACTGTAGTACTATAATAAGAGAAGTATTTATCAAAAATAAAACTACTGAGCAAAATTAAAGTTTTAGAACAAAGAATTTACAAATTATAAAAAATTATCTTCTGCAATTCATATTGCCATTATTTGTGTGTGCTATGTTTAGTCATTCAGTCGAATCCGACTCTTCATGATCCCATGGACTGAAACCTGCCAGGCTTCTCTGTTCATGGGATTCTCCAGGTAAGAATACTGGAGCAGGTTGGCATTTTCTACTCCCGGGGATCTTCCCGACCCAGGGATCCAATCTACTTTCCTTGGGTCCCCTGCAGGGCAGGCAGGTTTTTTACCACTGTGCCACCTGAGAAGTCCTGGTATTATTTGATCTCTCCTATTTGTGGCTTCCCTGGAGGCTCAGAGGGTAAAGCGTCTATCTACAATGCAGGAGACCCAGGTTTGATCCCTGAGTCGGGAAGATCCCCTGGAGAAGGAAATGGCAACCCACTCCAGGGCTCTTGCCTGGAAAATCCCATGGACAGAGGAGCCTGGTAGGCTACAGTCCACGGGGTCACAAAGAGTCGGACACGACTGAGCGACTTCACTTACTTACTTACTTATATTAAAAAATGATTTTTATTTCAAGAAAGTCAAAGCTCTTATCTTAATTCATAAGTATGTTATAAAACATGAAGTTAGATTACCAAATATGTAATGTACTAAACAGAACCCACGTGGAAGTAGAATTGTGTGAAAATGGCTTTAGGAACCTTATATTATTGTCAATCAGAAGTAGATATTAAAAGCTCTAAGTGAATTAATATTCCCTATTCATTAATCTCAGAAATATTATACCATAGGATTTATGACATTTCCAATTGGCCTATTGGTAGTCTATACCATAATTTTACAAATGTTGTTAAATGTGTGCATGAGGAATTCATTCTAAGATGTGACAGTATTTCTCTAATAATGGACATTTAAATTCAATGTATTTTCACAAGCTTTTACAAGTCACTTAGAAAAGAATTCAAATATCAAAATACTTTCAAATTAGCAACGTTTAAGTCTTTGATATTTACTTTTAAAAATTTTTATATTTTAAATCCTTGGAGAATCACTTTTTCTAAAGTAAGCTGATATGGTTTGTGAAACGTACATTACATAACTAAGATAATTTCTCACAGAATAAAGACATGGAAAAGCTATACATGATGAGGTTAGTTTTAACACAGGAGCAAGGAGACTTGAGATTCTCTGTGGTCTTAGGAGACAAGGGAAAGTACGATTTCCTTCATTCATCCAACAGAGCAGTTTTACAGAACTTCATATTTACTTCTACATTCACATAGTTCCATAAGGAAGAAGTGCAGAATAATCTCAAAAGCATAAAAGCACCTCCAAGGGCTTCCTTTACTTTTAATTATACTGACAAAGAAATATCTTGTTACCAAGATATCTTTCTCTATTGCAGAAGTGGTTAGTTTTGGAACTGTGCTTTCATCAGGAGTCGCTGAGTCTAAGGCAGCATCTTCTTGCCTAAGAAAATAACAAACAGTATTCAAATGTATATAAAGTTCAGTTAGAACATATATCAATAGATTTATCAGACTGCAGTCTATAAAAATAAGAAAAGTACATTATTGAACATTTTAAAATTAGTAAAACATTTACTTGGTGCCATATGCCTCCCAGATTACTTTCTCTTTATTCACAGACACACACCCAGGTATACTGGAAGTGATTTGAAATATCTAAATCAGAGGCCACATCCTTTTTGATAAGCTTTACTCATTCTTCTTCACTTGCTCCAAAATCATCTCTCTCCTGAAATTTTATAGAAATGTTCTTGCATTATTCCTGAAATATGTATGACTATTTATAAACGAGGTTTAGAAAAGCACGGATGGGAAAGATTTTGAGTATAGTTTTGCCAAAGACACAGATATATTCTTCCAAAGACCATTTCTCAGATTTCTAGGACCACATTAAAAGTTAGCAACAGGTGATATAGAAGTTCATATGCTGCTATGTATTTATTATTGATTAATTGTTCATACAATACTGTAATGTTTCTAGCTATAATTTACTTCAAAATCTGTACCAGATATGATCCACATTTTGCGACTTCCTCTGGGGCTCCTATGTTCACATCTTCAAAGAAATAAATTGTTCTCAAACAGCTTTACCCTCCTTATCATTGATTATATCACGCTGCAGATCCCAACTTCACCTGGGATGGATATAGGTTAGTGACAGTGTAATAAGATACTTTTTCCCACTAACTGTCCAGTGAGTGGAGGCCAGAGGTTTATGGAATATCTGTCTTAAATATCATACCAAAGAAGGTACTCACAATGGATCTTCTGACTTATTTTGTCTTTTGAAAATCTAAGAATCCACTGTTTCGTGAGCTTCACACTTCTCTTTTCAATTAAATGGACCAGAGGAAAGAGTCAAGGCAATGTCTCAAGCAGTGTCTCAGGTAATGTCTCAGTTTAATTCAGTATGTAGTAGATTTAGGAATGAAATCTGCCTAGGAGACTTGAAAAAGGTCTAGACTTTCAATCAACAGGTACCAATGAAGGAAATGAATACAAAGGCTAAGAACAAGGAAGTTATCTGAACAGCTTTATGCCAGCAAATTAGACAATTTAAATAAAAAGAACATAAATCCTTTAGGATTTAGGATTTTTGTCGTTTAAGTCAAGGCTATGGTTTTTCCAGTGGTCATGTACAGATGTGAGAGTGGGACTGTGAAGAAAGCTGAGTGCCGAAGAATCGATGCTTTTGAACTGTGGTGCTGGATAAGACTCTTGAGAGTCCCTTGCACTGCAAGGAGATCCAACCAGTCCATTCTGAAGGAGATCAGTCCTGGATTTCTTTGGAAGGGATGATGCTAAAGCTGAAACTTCAGTACTTTGGCCACCTCATGCAAAGAGTTGACTCATTGGAAAAGACTCTGATGCTGGGAGGGATTGGGGGCAGGAGGAGAAGGGGACGACAGAGGATGAGATGGCTGGATGGCATCACTGACTCGATGGACGTGAGTCTGAGTGAACTCCGGGAGTTGGTGATGGACAGGGAGGCATGGCGAGCTGCGATTCATGGGGTCACAAAGAGTCGGACACGACTGAGCAAATGAACTGAACTGAACTGAATAAATGTTTACCAAATGAGGGAATAAGCGTATGAAAGGAGTGGTGAGAGATCGTCAAGATATTCTATGGTTGGAAAGAGAATGGTTATTTTAACTGCAACCCCAGTGTTCATCGCAGCACTGTTTATAATAGCCAGGACATGGAAACAACCTAGATGTCCATCAGCAGATGAATGGATAAGAAAGCTGTGGTACATATACACAATGGAGTATTACTCAGCCATTAAAAAGAATTCATTTGAATCAGTTCTGATGAGATGGATGAAACTGGAGCCAATTATACAGAGTGAAGTAAGCCAGAAAGAAAAACACTAATACAGTATACTAACACATATATATGGAATTTAGGAAGATGGCAATGACAACCCTGTATGCAAGACCGGAAAAAAGACACGGATGTGTATAACGGACTTTTGGACTCAGAGGGAGAGGGAGAGGGTGGGATGATTTGGGAGAATGGCATTCTAACATGTATACTATCATGTAAGAATTGAATCGCCAGTCTATGTCTGACGCAGGATACAGCATGCTTGGGGCTGGTGCATGGGGATGACCCAGAGAGATGTTATAGGGAGGGAGGTGGGAGGGGGGTTCATGTTTGGGAACGCATGTAAGAATTAAAGATTTTAAAATTTAAAAAGTAAAAAACTAAAAATAAAAAATAAAAATAAATAAATAAATCAGTGCACTAGAAGGGTAAAAAAAAAAAAAAATAGAAACCACCTTATTGTTTTATGTTTGCATAGTAAAAAGATACTACTGACCATCATGTTCTTCAGGAATCAGGACTTCTGGGCTCAGATTCTGCCACTATAAAGTATATGACCTTAATAACTGGGTTGTTTTTCTTTTTAATGGCAGAAATGCTTATCTTATCTAATTTTCTGAATCCTGGCACTCAAATTTCATCCTCTGAGAGTAACATGGACCTAAAAGGATGCAGCAAGGTTGGGAGGGGGGAGGAGATAGGAGGCTGGGGGCAACAAGAGAGGCTGCAGAAATTCTTGCCATCAGAACAAAGATCCGTTCAGCTCTAATACTCCATGACTCTATTTTTCTGCGGCCAAAGGCAAAAATTCTGCTCACTGGAAACAGTAATAGAAGCTCTTTACTGATCACCTAGTCAAGCCCTAAATAGTTCCACATATATTATCTCTAAATCATACACCTACCCTTACAGGGCACAATGATATAATTATTCCCACTGTACAGATGAAGAAACAATGCCAAAGAGATTAAATAACTTCCCCTTTACACATCATTAATTAAATATAAAAACAAGGGTTTGATTATCCATAGGTGCTTCTACACTGCAATGCTCTTTCCATCAAAGCAACATCCCTTTCAGAAATAAATCAAACAGTGCTAGAAACACTTTTACCTGGTTATAGGGAAAATATGATGTATTTTATTTTGCAAAAATGAAAGAACAAAATTGATATTTTTTCTCTTTATCAATAGAGATTTTTGGTTCAAGATAGTAACAAAAACATCTATTTTTTCAAGTTTTTCTGTGAAAATGGTAGTAATGTTAGCCCATGATTATGAAGCAACTAGAGGGTCATCAGTTGAGGAATTATTTCAACAAATTTCTCGAACATGAAAAGAAGATACAGAAGAGATGAAACAATTTAAAATACCATAGACAATAACTCATGCAGGAGAGACTGAAATCTGCCTCAGAGACTCCTGGAAAAAGGTCTGGACTTGCAGTCAATAGGTACCAAGGGAGGAAATGAGCACAAAGGCTAAGAACACGGAAGTTATCTGAATAGCTTTATGCCAGCAAATTAGACAATTTAAATAAAAAAGAAAATATTCTTTTTTTTTCAGTTTTTTATTTTTTAAATTTTAAAATCGTTAATTCTTACATGCGTTCCCAAACATGAACCCCCTCCCACCTCCCTCCCCATAACATCTCTCTGGGTCATCCCCATGCACCAGCCCCAAGCATGCTGTATCCTGCGTCAGACATAGACTGGCGATTCAATTCTTACATGATAGTATACATGTTAGAATGCCATTCTCCCAAATCATCCCACCCTCTCCCTCTCCCTCTGAGTCCAAAAGTCCGTTATACACATCCGTGTCTTTTTTCCTGTCTTGCATACAGGGTCATCATTGCCATCTTCCTAAATTCCATATATATGTGTTAGTATACTGTATTGGTGTTTTTCTTTCTGGCTTACTTCACTCTGTATAATTGGCTCCAGTTTCATCCATCTCATCAGAACTGATTCAAATGAATTCTTTTTAATGGCTGAGTAATACTCCATTGTGTATATGTACCACAGCTTTCTTATCCATTCATCTGCTGATGGACATCTAGGTTGTTTCCATGTCCTGGCTATTATAAACAGTGCTGCGATGAACATTGGGGTACATGTGTCTCTTTCAATTCTGGTAAAAAATATGATGAGATCTATATCAAGTGAACTAATTGAATCAGTAAGTAATAACCTTTTTACAAAGAAAAGTGCAGGTCCAGATGGTCTCACTAATAAGTTCTATCAAACAGATAAGGAATAACTAATGCCAATTCTACACAAATTCATTTGGAAAATAGAGTAGTTGGAAACACTTTCCAACTCATTTTAAGAAGCCAGTAGTGCTCTGATACCAAAGCCAAAACATCACAAGATAAGTACAGTGTCATATTATTCATTTGTAGACTTGAAAATCCTTAAAATTTTAACAAATGTATAAAAGGGATTACACAAAAATAAATAACGATGAAGTTAAAAGAAATGCAAGATTTCTTTAACATATACAAAGCAATTAATGTAAAGGAAACAATGACAGACTTTATTTTCTTGGGCTCCAAAAATCACTGCAGATAGTGACTGCAGCCATGAAATTAAAAGACGCTTGCTCCTTGGAAGAAAAGCTATGACAAACCTAGACAGCCTATTAAAAAGCAAAGACATTACTTTACCGACAAAGGTCCATTTTGTCAAAGTTATGGTTTTTCCAGTAGCTATGTATGGATGTGAGAGTTGGGCCATAAAGAAAGCTGAGCACGGAAGATGCTTTTGAACTGTGGTGTTGGAGAAGACTCTTGAAAGTCCCTTGGACTGCAAGGAGATCCAACCAGTCCATCCGAAAAGAAATCAGTCCTGAATATTCCTTGGAAAGACTGATGCTGAAGCTGAAACTCCCATACTTTGGCCACCTGATGTGAAGAACTGACTCATTGGAAAAAGTCCTGATGCTGTGAAAGACTGAAGACAGGAGGAAAAGGGGATGACAGAGAATGATATGGTTGGATGACATCACTGACTCAAGGGACATGAGTTTGAGCAAACTCTGAGAGAGACTGAAGGACAGGGAAGCCTGGCATGCTGCAGTCCATGGGGTCACAGAGTGACTGAACTGAACTGCCATATCTAAAAAATAATAAAAATCAAATGATTATCACATGGACATCAAAACAGCATTTGACAAAAATCCAGCACCCACTCATGACAAAACCTCACAAAAAAACTACCTTAATCTAATAAAGAATATCTTAAAAACCTACATTTCACATGCTACATAAATGTGAATGACTGAATGCTTTCCCATAAGATTTGAAGTTTCATTGTCACAAGTTTTATTGAACAATGTACTGAAAGATCTACCAAGAGCAAAATGGAAAGAGAAAGAAAAGAAAAACATCTAAACTGAAAATGAAGAAATAAATCTATATTTGCAGAGAACATGGTTGATATGTAGGAAATTCTAAGGAACCTTTTAAAAAGTTCCAGAACTAGTAACTAGTAAGGTCTCATGATACATAATTAACAAGCAAAAGTCAATTTTTCTATATACTGACAAAGAACAACCAGAAAATGAAATTAAATAACTTCATTCACATCAAAAAGAGAAGTACTTAAGAATAATTTTTTTAAAGTCTAAGATTTGTACATTAAAAATGTAAGATACTATTGAGAGCAATTAAATAAAATCTAAATCAATAGAGGGAAATAACATGTTCATGGGCTGGAAGGCTCAATATTATTGAAATGGCAATTCTCTCAAAATTGATTTATATATTCAATACATTGTCTACTATATCTCAGTAAGCTTTTCTTTTTATAAAGAAAGTGACAAGATGATATTAAAATGTACCTACATGGAAATGCAAAAGACCTAGAACAGCCAAAACAATTTTGAAAGAGAATTTTGTGGAATTAAACTACCTGATTTCAAAACTTAATATAAAGCCATAGAGATCAAGACAACATAATAGCAGTGTAGTTGAAGGGAAATAGAAACCTATATATAGTAAAATGATTTTTGACAAAGGTGCCAAGGTAATTTAACGAAAACTGCCTTTTCAACCGATGGGACTGAAACATTTGGATATCTATATGCAAAAAAAAAAAAAAAAAAACTTAACCCTTACCTCACAACATACACGCTGAAATAAAGCATACATATAAATGTGAGAGCCAAAACTAAAACTAGAGTTAAGCTAAAATATCTAAAAAACATAATAGTTACAATCTTGTGATAGGAAAAGTTTCTTAGATATGACTCTAAAAGAATGAACTATTTAAAAAAATCAATAAATCAAGCTTGAAACTTTAAACTTTTGCTTTTTAAAAAATTCCTTAGGAAAATTAAAAGATAAACCATAGACTGGAAGAAAATAGTTTCAAAGGATATATCTGATAAAGAACTTCATAGAAAACATATAAAAAACTTTTACAATGCAATAATCAGACAACTCAATTTTTAATAATGGGCAAAAAGTTTAAAATTGAAAAACAAAAAGATTTAAATTGACAATTCCCCAAAGAAATTACGCAAATGCCAAACAACTACAAAAGAGATGTCCATCGTATTGGTCATTAGAGACATAACAGCTTAAAGCAGGGATAAGATACAACAGTACATTTACTGGAATGACAAAACAAAAGACAAAGCATGGGCAAGACTGTGGAGAGATTAGAAACTTCTTTATTCATTCTTATGGGAATGTAAAATAGTATGATGATTTGCAAAAGAAAATTTAGAATTGTCTTAATTTAAACACACACCTCCTATCAACACATAACACAGAATTTCTACAACTAGGTGTCTACCCAGAAGTGAAAACATATGTCCACAAAAAGACTTGCATGCAAAACTCATAGCAGCATCATTTATAATGGCCCCAAACAATAAACAAGATGGATTTCTAATACATACATACTGTACAATTCCATTTATGTGAATTTTTAGAAAAGATAAAACTACAGAGAGAGAAAGCAGATCAATGATTGCCTGGGGCAACCAGCGGTAGAGAGGATTAATTGAAATGGGCAAAAGGGAATTTATGGATGACAGAAGTATTCTAAAACTGGACTTTGGTGAAGGTTGTACAACAATAGAAATTTACTAAAATTCATTCAATGGACATTTAATATGGGTGAGTTTAATGGTATATAAATTATATCTTAATAAAGCTGTGTTTTTTAAAGCCTATATAGAAAACTATGAAAATATAACATTCAGAGAAAAAAAAGGAAAAGACAAACTGACTGTACAAACACAGATTGCAACGTAATAACAAAGCAACACAGGCTTCTCATCAACAATAATGCATGCTATCATACGGCTATAGAAAATACTATGTTGTGCAAATAAAATTTACTAACTGAGTAAAACTTAAGGATTCTTATCAAAAAAAGGGAGGGGCTTAAATATGTCAGGTGATAGATGTGCTAAATTGACTGTAGAAATTCTTTCACAACGTATATTAAGTCATCACATCATATACTTTAATTTTATTTGTCAATAAAGCTAGGGGAGGCTTCCCTTGTAGCTCAGTTGGTAAAGAATTTGTCTGTAATGCAGGAGACCCAGGTTCAATTCCTGGATTGGGAAGATCCCCTGGAGAAGGAAATGGCAACCCACTCTAGTGCTCTTGCCTGGAGAATCCCATGGACAGAGGAGCCTGGCAGGCTACTGTTCATGGGGTGCAAGAGTCAGACACTACTTAGCGACTAAACCATCACCACCCAATGGGGAAAATGTTAATATTTTTCAATCTAATGTTTTCCAGATTTGTAGGGGGAAATTACTATTATCCTTTAACTCTGCAGCCAGCTTACTCATCATTTCAAGAGAAAGCCAAAATTAGTAGAGACTTTTATAAAATGGAAGTTTTGGATTTACTCTCTACAGCTTCTCACTGGAAGAGCTACTAAGGGACGGACTTCAGCAAAAAAGAAAATGAACCTAGAGGTAAGAAGCAGGATGCAAAGACTATTTTCTAAAAAATTAGAAGACATGTTAGTAAATCTAAGTAAGTGTTAACTTTGAAAAAAAAAAAGAGTATGGGGAATTTAAGGACTTGGTAAAACTAAAATATTATAGAAATATTGGTAGAAATAAAATAAGCAATCATATGAAAAATGCAAGGAAAGTTCAGAGCTAAGCTAAAGCACTCCAAAGTCCTTTCATATTACTGAGGGAGAAAATGAATCAAATGCATTTTAAACTTAAGAAAATATAAATTACAATGGGTGTGTGTGCATGTGTGTGCTCAGTTGCGTCAGAGTATTGTGACCCCATGGACTGTAGCCTGCCAGGCTCCTCTGTCCATGGGATTATTTCCCAGACAAGAATACTGGAGTGGGTTGCCGTTTCCTCTTCCAGGGGATCTTCCGGAAACCAGGGATCAAACCTGCATCTCTTGCACTAGCAGGTGGATTCTTTACCGATGTGCCACTTGGGAAGCCCCCTATAAATTATAATACATAGTTTCAAATGATAGGATAACCACAAAAACAATAAAAATACATTTTATAACTTTTAAGACAACAGGAATAAAGGAAGAAAATGGAAAATTCAATTCAATAGAAATAATACAAAAGATTAAATAAGGCAACATATAGTCAATAGAAAATACAAAATAAACTGTTAGAATTAAGCCTACATATATAAGAATACCAATAACTAATAATGGGGTTAAACATGTTACTGAAGTCCAGAAACTCAGACTGAATTGTAATTAGTCCACCTGACCTGCCTCCTGAGAAACCCATATGCAGGTCAAGAAGCAACAGTTAGAACCAGACATGGAACAACAGACCGGTTCCAAATTGGGAAAGGAGTACATCAAGGCTGTGTATTGTCACCCTGCTTATTTAACTTATATGCTGAGTACATCATGTGAAACACCAGGCTGGATGAAACATAAGCTGGAATCAAGATTGCCAGGAGAAATATCAACAATCTCAGATAAGCAGATGACACCACTCTAATGGCAGAAAGCAGAGAGGAACTAAAGAACTTTTGATGAAGATGAAAGAGGAGAGTGAAAAAGCTGGCTTAAAACTCAACATTCAGAAAAGTAAGATCATGGCATCTGATCCCATCATTTCATAGCATAGAGATGGAAAACAGTGACAGACTTTATTTTCTTGGGCTCCAAAATGTTTGCAGAGGGTGACCGAAGCCATGAAATTAAAAGATGCTTGCTTCTTGGAAGAAAAGCTATGATAAACCTAGAAAGCATATTAAAAAGCACAGACATCACTTTGCTGACAAAGGACTGTCTAAAAGCTATGGTTTTTCTGTAGTCATGTACAGATTTGACAGTTGGACCATAAAGAAGGCTGAGCACCGAAGAATAGATGCTTTTGAACTGTGGTGTTGGAAAAGACTCTTGGGTCCCTTGGACACCAAGGAGATCAAACCAGCCAATCCTAAAGGAAATCAATCCTGAATATTCATTGGAAGGACTGATGTTGAAGCTCTGATACCTTGGCCACCTGATGCGAAGAACTGACTCATTGCAAAAGACCTTGATGCTGGGAAAGACTGAGGGCAGAAGAAGGGAGCAACAGAGAATGAGATGGTTGGATGTCATTACTGACTCAATGGACATGAGTTTTATGGCTAAAAAGAGCCTTCTGTTTCTTAAAACTCGGCAGAAAAGATAATCTGAAAATCTCCCCGTACAATTCTATAAATACTGAATAATATGTCACAAAGTTCCTTTGAATGCATAGCCAAGTTCTCAAGGAAAAAGGAAATACTCAAGAGGAAAAAGATGGAATGATAAGGCAGAGAACAGCCAAGCCCTGAGGTTATGGCTGCCCTTGTGGGGGAGAGCCTTGGACTTTAATGTTCATGTGGGTTAGGGGATGATTTTGTAGGCTAGAGTTAAATGGAAAATTCACACCCCTGTATAAAGCTGAAACCCAAAATGGGCTCTATCCCCAACCAGCAGAGAACCAAAAATGACAGGCACAGGAACGTAGTGTCAAAAAGACCATCTGTTTTGACGAGGACACTGGGAAGTGAAAGAGTCGCTGCTAAGAATTTGTAACCAGATGCCTACCCACCCATGGCTTGAAATGTTGATTTTATAGTTTGTGTGATCTGAGAGAGCTTAACTGAAAAAAAATGGTATAAGTGGACCAAGATGGTAAAGTCCAGTGGTGCCTGGCAAAAGCCAACTCCTAGCCACTCCACAGAGGCTCCTGCCTGGGTTCTAACTGCACAGGGGCCCACAAAACTGCCTTCTGTTTGTGGCATGTAGTGACCACTGCCCTCCCCTCAAGATGCCTATCCAGCCAGTAAGATGTCACATGGGGACAGTAAAACGGGGCTTTCCTGTGAGTGACCTAATGCAATGTGTCACTAAACTCTGTTCACAAATGGCAATGTGTGCACCTTGAGTCATACTGAAAGAAACGGGCTACTGAACAACTAGCACCAAGCAACGGGGAAAAAAAAAAAACAAAACAGGCAGAGAGGAACTGGTAACTTGCATCTGCATCGCACTCCATAAACAGATCTGCACTTTATTTATTTATTTATTTTTTTTAGATCTGCACTTTAGACTGGGCAAGCCCTGCCCTGACCATGCTGCTGATCACTACCCCAGTTCCTTCCTTTCACGCACAAAAAGATCTACAACTACAGGGAACTCACCACACCACCTGCATAAACAAGATGGGGAAAAAAACTGCCCTAAATCTTCCACCAACCACCATATCTAAAACCAGAAAGCCCATTCTTTCAACCAATATCAAGTACTAATATTGACACCTGATGGAAGAAATTTTCACATATTGAGGTTCAGGGAAGTCATTCTGGCTTATACATGATTTGGCTTGAACTTCATGCCAACTCCAACAGCCTGTCTTATGACCTATCAAACATGTGTTGTACATCTGTTTTAACCATTAAGAGAAGACTGAATTTCATTAAAGAGAAGACCGAATTTAAAAATCTAAATGGAGTAACTGTTTTAGGCATTTAAAACTGAGCCAGGTGGATGTGGTTTAACTGAGGACCTGTATTTTCTGAACTGTTACCAACCTCAAGGATACCTCAAAATAATATCTGCTAGCAGCTGTCAGCTACAAGTCCATGTAACTATGCAACTATTCTGTACCCCAACCAACCCTTACTGAACAAGCATCCTTCCTTTTTGCCAGTTCCAAATATAATTCTTGATTTTTGCCTTTTCAAGCCTCCCCCATTTTGTAGTCTAGAGGACTACGAATTCAGATCCATACTGAACCTGCATCTCCCAGACTATAGTCCTAAATTTGGCTTGAGTAAAACTCTCTTCTATCCCTATACAGAATTTTACTGAGCATTCTCATCAGCATACCTTTTCAGCTCATGATATTTAAAAATGGGACGCCTTAATAGAGTTAAGCTCAATCTTTCATTATTTGTAACCGAACCTCATTCCAATAAGGCTTTCAGGAATCCTTAGAGATGCACAGAATTCTTATAATTTTAGATTAAAGAGTTTCCAAGGACTCTAATCAGGGTAACACACACTGGTTAGCTCACAGAACTTACATGATGATATTCACAAGAGTGCTTCTGAAGTTCTCTCGTTCTTTATGTGGAGATTTGCTCTTTCCTCTGGAAGTAGATGGTCCAGCACGACTATCATCAATCTGGTCAAGTAACCTACCCTTTTTCCCAAAGCGTTCCTTGTATTCAGCTTGAATTAAGAAAGGAAAAAAAATGGTGTAGATTAGTTATCTTTAAGGTAAATTAAAATATTTAACTAGTTAAAATAAAACACCGAAGCATCATTTAATGAAAAACCTACATTCTTTAAGTTCTTAAGTAACCACATTTCCTTTCTTGAAGTTAAACTAATCTCATTTGATGTCATCATAATAGAAACCTTTATTTCAAGAATACTCAATTAATTTTATATTATTGATAAATGCAAATAAATTTCAACTGTTTTACATAGAACCTTCTTAACATTAAAATTATTACAAACACAGAATATAAAATTATTTTAGCAAATTTAAAGAACTATGAGGAAAAGACATTAACATTTACTGTAATCAATCTAATAAGTCAAAATAAAAATATTAATGTGAATAATTTAGAAGTAATGTTTACAACCTATTACAATCCCCCTTAGAAAAAATATTAGTCTTTGACACAGAGGCAAATTCTGAAAACAGTTAATCAAAGTTTTATTATAAGCATTGCAATTCCTAAAATATCAGCTTTTATAGCATTTGCAACAGTCTGAAAGTAAGACATGAAATCGAGTATTTTCTGAGGAAACACTTTTGGGGTAAATTTTTCCCCTTGATATAAACATAATTATAACTTTCCAGTTTCATTGCTTTAACTACATGTTGTAATTTTTTTTCCCTCCAGGAAATTTCCTTAAATCTAAGACAGAATATTAGAGTTCTTACCATACGACTGTTCATTTTTAACACTAAACTGCTCTGGAATATCTTCATCCTGCTTTACATTCAAATGGAACGATGGAGCCGCCTGCTGCCACTGGGGCTTTGTACTCACCTGAAATATGAAATTTCAGATAGCATCAACAAAACAAGATCAGAAAAAAGGCTTTTTTCATAAATTCATAAGAATATATAAATACAACATTTTTTCAAACAAATTAGGACATCTTATATTTTTTGCAGCCAAAGTTGAAGAAACTCTATACAGTCAACAAAAACATGACTGGGAGCTGACTGTAGCTCAGATCATGAACTCCTTATTGCCAAATTCAGACTTAAATTGAAGAAAGTAGGTAAAACCACTAGACCATTCAGGCATGGCCTAAGTCAAATCCCTTATGATTATACAGTGGAAGTGACAAATAGATTCAAGGGATTAGATATTTAGGAGTACCTGAAGAACTATGGACAGAGGTTCATGACATTGTACAGGAGGCAGGGATCAAGACCACCCCCAAGAAAAAGAAATGCAAAAAAGTCAAATGTTTGTCTGAGGAAGGCTTACAAATAGCTGTGAAAAGAAGAGAAGTGAAGGCAAAGGAGAAAAGAAAAGATATAAGCATGTAAATGCAGAGTTCTAAAGAATAGCAAGGAGAGATAAGAAAGCCTTCTTCAGTCATCAATGCAAAGAAATAGAGGAAACTAATAGAATGGGAAAGACTAGAGGTCTCTTCATGAAAATTAAGAGATACGAAGGGAACATTTCATGCAAAGATGGGCACAATAAAGGAAGGAAATGGTATTGGCCTAACAGAGGCAGAAGATATTAAGAAGAGGTGGCAAGACTACACAAAAGAAGTATACCCAAAAAATCTTCATGACCCAGATAATCATGATGGTATGATCACTCACCTAGAGCCAGATATCCTGGAATGCAAAGTCTAGTGGACCTTAGGAAACATCACTACAAATAAAGCTGGTAGAGGTGATGGACTTCCAGTTGAGCTATTTCAAATCCTAAAAGATGATGCTGTGAAAGTGCTGCACTCAATATGCCAGCAAATTTGGAAAACTCAGCAGTGGCCACAGGACTGGAAAAGGTCAGTTTTCATTCCAATCCCAAAGAAAGGCAATATCAAAGAATATTCAAACTACCACACAATTGCACTCATCTCACATACTAGTAAAGTAATATTCAAAGTTATCTAACCCAGGCTTCAACAGTACGTGAACCATGAACTTCCAGATGTTCAAGCTGGTTTTAGAAAAGGCAGAGGAACCAGAGATCAAATTGCCAACATCCGCTGGATCATCGAAAAAGCAAGAGAGTTCCAGAAAAACATCCACTTCTATTTTATTGACTATGCCAAAGCCTTTGACTGTGTGGATCCAGAGAACTATGGAAAATTCCTAAAGAGATGGACCACCTGACCTGCCTCCTGAGAAATCTGTATGCAGGTCAGGAAGCAACAGTTAGAACTAGACATGGAACAACAGACTGATTCCAAATTGGGAAAGAAGTATGTCAAGGGTGTATACTGTCACCCTGCTTATTTAACTTATATGCAGAGTACATCATGAGAAACGCTGGGCTGGATGAAGCACAAGCTGGAGTCAGGATTTTCTGGAGAATTATCAATAACCTCGGATATGTAGATGACACCACCCTTATGCAGAAAGTAAAGAACTAAAGAGCCTCTTGATGAAAGTGAAAGAGGAGAGTGAAAAGTTGGCTTAAAACTCAACATTCAGAAAACTAAGATCATGGCATCTGTTCCCATCACTTCATGGCAAATAGAGTGTCAGACTTTATTTTGGGGGGCTCCAAAATCACTGCAGATGGTGACTGTAGTCATGAAATTAAAAGATGCTTCCTCCTGGGAAGAAAAGTTATGACCAACCTAGACAGCATATTAGAAAGGTGAGACATTACTTTGCCAACAAAGGTCCATGTAGTCAAGGCTATGGTTTTTCCAGTAGTCATGTATGGATATGAGAGTTGGACTATAAAGAAAGCTGAGCACCGAAGAATTGATGCTTTTGAACTGTAGTGTTGGAGAAGACTCTTGAGAGTCCCTTAGACTGCAAGGAGATCCAACCAGTCCAACCTATAGGAAATCAGTCCTGAATATTCATTGGAAGGACTGATGCTGAAGCTGAAAACTCCAATACTTTGGCTACCTGATGTGAATAACTGACTCTTCTGAAAAGACCCTGATGCTGGGAAAGATTGAAGGTGGGAGGAGAAGGGGATGACAGAGGATGAGATGGTTGACTGGCATCGCCGACTCAATGGACATGAGCTTGAGTAAACCCCAGGAGCTGGTGATAGACAGGGAGGCCTGGCATGTTGCAGTCCATGGGGTCGCAAAGAGTCAGACATGACTGAGTGACTGAACTGAACTGAAGGCATAAACACCCAACAGCAAATCATATTAAAGCCTGTGAATGGCATGGTGTGTGACATCTGGAATAAATTAGCAAGTGCTCTGCTGTTGGTTTGATATGGGTGCCTGTTACCTAACTTGGGTGTTCATTCCGCAGAGTTTACTCAGCCCCTGACATTGGCAAGTGATTTTTCAGCCTTCCATCTTGCCCGACCCAATGCTAATGAGTTCCTCTACACTCCAGCTCCAGAGGATCTTCCTATTCTCATGACTTTAGCAGCTAGATTACCCTGGCAACTCACACATTCATTCTGTCATTTAAGGCAGGGGTCATAAATTCTTATACCTACACAATTCTGGCAAGTATCATAAAAGAGAGAGTAAAGCTAGTGATGATAGCTAACTGGCACCCAGCTTCAGTGCTAAGAAACATTACAGGGCCTTGGGGACTGTGGCCTAGGAGAAAACCTCTGTCTTCAAAAATGGAAGTTAATTAGCTCAAGCCAGCTACTACAATGCCAGAATACAGACCTACTATTGCTAGAACCTATGGCTCTTCAAGAAACCCAGATGGGCAGCCTTTAAAGTAAAATGTACTTATTTTTAAGCATTGACAATTGAATCTGTGTCTTCCTTTCATATCCAGAACCTGATAGCCCATGTTGGCACTGGCTTTTAGTTTCACTCTTCCCAATCCTTTATTGCTACTTTTAAATAAACTGCTGCTGCTGCTAAGTCACTTCAGTCGTGTCCGACTCTGTGCGACCCCATAGACGGCAGCCCACCAGGCTCCCCCATCCCTGGGATTCTCCAAGCAAGAACACTGGAGTGGGTTGCCATTTCCTTCTCCAATGCATGAAAGTGAAAAGTGAAAGTGAAGTCGTTGCACACAAATCCTTTTTTCAAGCTCTTCTTTCACAGGAAAGTAAGCTAAGACAGTAAGTCAATGCTTTTCCATCCTTTCATCTGCCTTGCCAATCTTCTGCAGTGATGTTGCTCCATAAAGGATTTCAGGTGAGTGAGATGTTCACAAAGGTTCAGAATCAGGTCCCCAGCTCAAAGAGGATCAGAGCCCCCAGCACTGGGTTACTCTTGATTTCAACAAGGATCACCACCAGAAACAAAGACCAGTAATGAAAATCACTCTATGTTTTAACTACTGCTGGAAAATTTTATCCAAGAACAAATTTTAATATTCAAATAAAAGTTTCTTAGTCGCTTGTCAGTGGACTTTTCAAAATCTCTTAAAAATATGATCTCTCAATAAGTTTATATTAAAAAATTAAAAATTAAAAAAATTTTAAAAGACTTGATTAGGTAGAAATTGAAAAAAAAGATATGATCTCCCCTAAAACACATGAAACTCAAAGAATGCTGAAAAATGCAAGATGTGGCCAAATAAGAACAAAAAACCAGGTGTAAATTAGCCAACAAAAGCATTTCAGACTAGTATATGCCAATGACAAGAAAGGATTAGTATTCAACTCAGCAACTGACTAGTAAGTCAGAAAATTTTAATTGAGTTTACATCTCTAAATCTGTATACTAACAAGATGCAACAAACTGAAGGTAATTCTGTTTTAAAATTTATCAAATTTTAAACATGTGTCTATTCCATTTCAAGTCCTTTATTTTAAGCTAGAAAATTTAAGATAGGTTTTGCAGAACCACAGAAAAGATACGTCTCAATTCTATGGAACTTTGCAGCATAATCTGGCATTATTAAAAAAAAATTTCAGTTAAAATGTATATTTTGAAATGTTCATTTACTTTATCTAAGAATAGTAAGTCAAGTTTTATAAGTGAAAAATGCCCCCCATCTTAAATTATCAGGAATCTTTCTGTATAAAGCAACACAAATTCAATTTTATAGTTTGTTCTCAGCTTTTAAAATATCTTTCAAAAAATAATCCTTTGGATGAAATTTGAGAGTATTATACTAAGTGAAATGAGCCAGACATCAAAAGATAAATACTGTATGATTCTACTTACATGAGGTACCTAGAATAAGAAAAAACATAGAGATGGAAAGAATGCTGGTTGCTGTGCACTGAGGAGAGGGCAAAACAGAGAGTTAGTGTCTAATGGGTATAGAGTTTCAGTTTGGCAATATAAAAAGAGTTCTGAAGATGGATGGTGGTGATGGCTGTACAACAATATGAATGTGCTTAATATTAATGAACTATAGATTTAAAACAGTTTAAATGATCAATTGTATGTTATGTATGTTTTATCATAATTAAAAAAAAAAACATCATTATTTGCACTGATCCTCCACTTAAGCTCAACTTCCAGGAGTTACAAGAGCACACTAAATGTCATTAAAGTCAATATAACTACTAAATGGAAAAAATTTATTACAGTCAAGTATACCTTTCCCAGTACTTGTCAACTGAAAATGTTTGTTAACTGCCTCTTCCACAGAACAATGACAATTTATAGTCATAATGATAAATTTTAAAAAGATGGTAAATTTCAGTGTTGAAAGATGCATCTCAAAAATCATTAACCCTTCTTACTTTCAAACTCAGAAACTGAGGCTCAGAGAGGTAAGTGACTCCTTTAGATGGCAGAGCCATTAGTGACAAGACGTAACCCCCAGCTTCACTCCCTAATTCCAACAGTGAAATATTTTCTGCTAGACCACCTTGGAAACACTTCTATCCAGATATTAAAATATTCAGTAGAGAATAGTAGGAAATCATAGTTTACATTTATTAAAATAGTTTTTTTATGTGCACCTCATAATTTCTCAATCAGAAAATAATCAAATTGAGCACAAAATTCAAAATCATAAGTTTAGTTACTTATTTATGAGTTTGAAAACTAATAAACATTTTTAAAAGGGCTAAAACCCAATGGGAGTGTACACGTAAATTACCGTAGCCAACTGTGGTAAAATTCTTCCTGGTGTCTTAGGTTTTTCTTTGCTGGCTGATTTATCCTACATGCAAAAAAAACAAAAAACAACAACAAAAAAAAGATTTACTCTGTTAGAGCTAAAACTTATTCTCACAATCAAATTTTAGAGTAAAGCACTTAGTATCCAAAACATTCATTCAAAGGCATACTCTACTATTTTTTTTTTTAAATTCTCAATGTTTGTCTTGGAATATGGCAAGGCAAGAAAGGAAAGTGGTATCCAACAATACCTATCAGAAAGCTTTAAAAATGTGCAAAGCCTCTTGTCCATTACATCATCTCCTTGGAATTTATCTGAATCTAGTTAGTGTCCAGGGCTTACTCTGCTCCATCTCCCTTCTCTATCACTAAAATACCATTTTTGTCCTCTGATAACCAGAATGCTCCACTTAACTAAGCTGACAGTGTATTCAGGTTAACGTATCCTCAAGTTACTGGAAGTAACATGTACTTTTTAGCACCAACTTTCAGGAAAAAGTTCTGATACTTTGAGTAGAGTATGATTCCATAGTAGGAATTTCACTTAGGTAAGAGAAGGCACTATTGAGAATCATACTTCCACCTATAAAGCAGATAATATAAGTTGTGCTAATTCATGTTGATGTATGGCAGAAACCAATACAATATTGTAAAGCAATTATCCTTCAATTAAAAATAAATAAATGTAAAAATACATATATAAGCTATGCTTTTTGCTAATGGTCATTTTATTGCCTCTCAGCTCCAAATCTACCCTTTTTGCCCTCCTTTGTGATTCTTGAACAGGACTCTAAACATCTGTCTTTTGCCAACCAGAACTAATAAAGGGTATCAAAACAACCCTGTGAGAGGAGGGGACTCTGTTTCTGGTTCCAGGATTTTTCTCATTGTTTCCATGGTACGGCTGCCAGTTAGCATCCTTGCCCGTGGGCACCTTCCCAGCCTGTGGTGTGTGGCTGACCCAGTGGCAGACCCACTCCAGCAGGGTAGCAGGTTTTCATGGGCATCCCTAAGGGCAGCTTTCCAGAAAGTTTCCCTTACATCGCAGAGGGAGATTTCCTTTCAAATTCTTCCACATGCAAGCACATGGTTTGCTTACCTCCCAGTCTAAACGTACAAAATTTCAGCAAATGCCTTTGCCATCCAGGTGGGCCACAGCCATTTCCTCTCCAAGAGATCTTAATGTAAGCTTTGGAGAAGGAATGTATCTTCCAAATCTCTTCCCTGAGCCACTCTCCATGGTCCCAAAAGGAATGGCTTTATGTCTGCTATTTCTGCGTTTTCAGCAACACTATCCAAAGCAGCATCCATTAGCCACCTAGAGCCATTGACCACTTGAAATATGACTCATATGAAGTGAGATGTGTTTAACAGTAAAATACACAGATTTTGAAGACACAGTACAAAGTACAAAAAAAAAATTAAACTATCTTGTCAATCTTTATATTGATGAGAATATATTTTATATTGATCACACCATGTGCTATGTACTAAGAAGTTTACAAAAATTACCTCATTCAGTTCTCTTTACAGCTCTGTGAGGTAAGTAGTGCACCACTTTTGTGAGTAATGTATACACGATGACTTTTTTAAAAAATAATTATTTTTCTGCATCGGGTATTTGTTGTATCATATGGGATCTTTCATCATGGTGTATGGATTCTCTAGTCACAGCACAGTGGCTTAGTTGCTCTGGGGAATGTGGGGTCTTAGTTCCTGACCAGGGATCGAGCCCACATCCCCTGCATTAAAAGGCAGATTTTTAACGACTGGACCACCAGGGAAGTTCCCATGAGGACTTTTTCAATGAGGTAGTCTCTGCCTCCAGAAGGTACACAGTTCAGTCAGTATTAAAAATTACATGCTCTCATGCAGGATACAAGATGGTGTGGAACACAGTATTCAAAGAAATTTCCAAAATGAGAAAAGACGGAAATTTAGCCTTAAGTCTCAACTGCATCTCCCAGAGTAGCCGCAACAAACCTACTAAAGACAGAGAGAGTAGCACAAATGATGACTTGGGAGGGAGATCGTGGAAAAAGCAAGAGAATTCCAGAAAAACATCTATTTCTGCTTTATTGACTATGCCAAAGCCTTTGACTATGTGGATCACAAGAAACTGGAAAATTCTGAAAGAGATGGGAATACCACTGACCTGACTCTTGAGAAACCTATATGCACGTCAGGAAGCAACAGTTAGAACTGGACATGGAAGAACAGAATGATTCCAAATAGGAAAAGGAGTGCGTCAGGGCTGTATATTGTCACCCTGCTTATTTAACTTATATGCAGAGTACATCATGAGAAACGCTGGGCTGGAAGAAGCACAAGCTGGAATCAAGATTGCCGGGAGAAATATCAATAACCTCAGATATGCAGATGACACCACCCTTATGGCAGAAAGTGGAGAGGAGCTAAAAAGCCTCCTGATGAAAGTGAAAGAGGAGAGTGAAAAAGTTGGCTTAAAGCTCAACGATCAGAAAACGAAGATCATGGCATCTAGTCCCATCACTTCATGGGAAATAGATGGGGAAACAGTGGAAACAGTGTCAGACTTTATTTTCTTGGGCTCCAAGATCACTGCAGATGGTGACTGCAGCCATGAAATTAAAAGATGCTTACTCCTTGGAAGAAAAGTTATGACCAACCTAGATAGCATATTGAAAAGCAGAGACATTACTTTGCCAACAAAGGTCCATCTAGTCAAGGCTATGGTTTTTCCAGCGGTCATGTATGGATGTGAGAGTTGGACTGTGAAGAAATCTGAGTGCTGAAGAATTGATGCTTTTGAACTGTGGTGTTGGAGAAGACTCTTGAGAGTCCCTTGGACTGCAAGGAGATCCAACCAGTCCATTCTGAAGGAGATCAGCCCTGGGATTTCTTTGGAGGGAATGATGCTGAAGCTGAAACTCCAGTACTTTGGCCACCTCATGCGAAGAGTTGACTCACTGGAAAAGAGTCTGATGCTGGGAGGGATAGGGGTCAGGAGGAGAAGGGGACGACAGAGGATGAGATGGCTGGATGGCATCACTGACTCGATGGACGTGAGTCTGAGTGAACTCAGACATTAGCATGAGTTTCAATGCATTCACAAGGACACATGAGAAGAAGTAGATAAGAGAATTGCTGAGGCAGGAACTCCTTTTGAGGGGCAACAATGATTTATGGAGACAACAAATCTGGGTCAGTAGGAACTGAAAATGTCAAACCTCTGACCTAATGCTTTTGTAAAAGTATAAAAGAGAATCTTAAGCTTGAAATAAATATGCAGTCCAAGAAAACTGAGAGCCTGCATAGTTTCTCGCCGACACCGCTCATCTCTTCAGGTTGATTCCCCGGCTGCTGGAGCTGGACTCTGGCAGTGAAGGAGAGCTAACTGACTCTCATCTGACTTCACACGATCAAGGGGTAATCTCTGTTAGGTTAAGTCTCTGAGATTTGAGGGTCTGTCTGTTCTTTCAGCTAGTATTAAGTACCCTAACAGAGCCACCAATGTGTCCCTCAATATCCCTGTTAAAATCAACACTTTCTTCAAGACCAATACTAAATTTAGATTTTAAAAAACCCTCCAATAGCAGATGAACAATTTTTTAATATGTATAGCACTCTTTTGGTAATTCTCTTATTGTTTAATTTCTGTCTGAAATATAATTTGTGTATGTATTTATCCTGCTCTCCTACCCTGTTAATCTGCTTCATCTCAGCCTACTAACAATTCAGTCTTACAGAGTTAGTTAAACTGACCTTAAAATAATTGACTTTATCATAAGAAAAATTATAAATTGGTTAACCAAGCCTTTAAAAAGTAAAGAGAAAGGAATTAGGGCCAAGATGGCAGAGCAGGAAAACCCTGAGATCACCTCCCCCCATGGGCACACCAAAATCACAAATAGTTACAGAACTCTCTATGCGAATGACCTGAAGACTTATAGAAACATATTCTGCAACTAAAGATAAAAAGAAGAAACCACAATAAGACAGAATAAGACATGTATGAGGGACAGAGATGATACATAGTCAGATCAGTTCAGCTGTCGCTCAGTTGTGTCCGACTCTTTGCGACCCTATGAATCACACCACGCCAGGCCTTCCTGTCCATCACCAACTCCCAGAGTTCACTCAAACTCATGTCCATCGAGGCAGTGATGCCATCCAGCCATCTCATCCTCTGTCGTCCCCTTCTCCTCCTGACCCCAATCCCTCCCAGCATCAGGGTCTTTTCCATAGAGTCAACTCTTCGCATGAGGGGGCCAAAGTATTGCAGTTTCAGCTTCAGCATCAGTCCTTCCAATGAACACCTAGGGCTGATCTCCTTTAGGATGGACTGGTTGGATCTCCTTGCAGTCCAAGAGACTCTCAAGAGTCTTCTCCAGCACCACAGTTCAAAACCATCAATTCTTCAGCACTCAGATTTCTTCACAGTCCAACTCTCACATCCATATATAACCACTGGAAAAACCATAGCCTTGAGTAGATGGATCTTTGTTGGCAAGGTAACATCTCTGCTTTTCAATATTATATCTAGGTTGGTCATAACTTTTCTTCCAAGGAGTAAGCATCTTTTAATTTCATGGCTGCAGTCACCATCTGCAGCGATTTTGGAGCCCAGAAAAATAAAGTCTGACACTGTTTCCACTGTTTCCCCATCTATTTGCCATGAAGTGATGGGACCAGATGCCATGATCTTAGTTTTCAGAAAGTTGAGCTTTAAGCCAACTTTTTCACTCTCCTCTTTCACTTTTATCAAGAGGATTTTTAGTTCCTCTCCACTTTCTGCCTTAAGGGTGGTATCATCTGCATATCTGAGGTTATTGATATTCTCCCGGCAATCTTGATTCCAGCTTGTGCTTCTTCCAGTCCAGTGTTTCTCATGATGTACTCTGCTTAGAAGTTAAACAAGCAGGGTGACAATATACAGCCTTGATGTACTCCTTTTCCTATTTGGAACCAGTCTGTTGTTCCATGTCCAGTTCTAACTATTGCTTCCTGACCTGCATATAGGTTTCTCAAGAGGCAGGTCAGGTGGTCTGGTATGCCCATCTCTTTCAGAATTTTCCACAGTTTATTGTGATCCGCACAGTCAAAGGCTTTGGCATAGTCAATAAAGCAGAAGTAGATATTTTTCTGGAACTCTCTTGCTTTTTCCATGATCCAGCGGATGTTGGCAATTTGATCTCTGGTTCCTCTGCCTTTTCTAAAACCAGTTTGAACATCTGGAAGTTCACAGTTCACATATTGCTGAAGCCTGGCTTGGAAAATTTTGAGCATTACTTTACTAGCTTGTGAGATGAGTGCAATTGTGTCGTAGTTTGAAGTGACACACAAAAGGGAGAATAATCTCAATTGCAGAGATTCTCCTGAAGAAATCTCTTTGAGCTCTGTATGAGGCTCTCCAGCCAAGGGGTCCTCCAACCAGGGAGACAAGCCCCCAGAATATTTGGCTTTATAGGCCAGCATACTTGCTTTTGGGAGAGCCAGAAGGCTGTAGGAAACCAGACTTTACTTTTAAAGGATACATGCAAAATCTCACACACTCCAAGGCCCAGAGTAGAAGCTATAATTTGAAAGAAGCCTAAGTTAGACCCACTTGCTGATACCAGACAGTCTTCCAGAGCAGAAAGAGGCAACTGGGACTCAACTTAGAGACACAGATGCTGGTGACAGCCATTTTTGGGAGCTCATTCTACCATAAGGACATTGGTGCTAGTAAGTGCTGTTGTGGAACCCTCCCTCTAGCTTACCAGCACTGGTACACAGCCTCACCCACCAGCAGACTAGATGCCATCAACCCCTTTCAGCTCCCAGCCACCTAGAAATTTGGTCCTACCCATCAGAGGGGCCCAGGAGCTGGACTACTTACCATCAGGCAGACACCAGCTCCCAGATCCTGGACCTTGCAGACAGGCACACCAAGAACTGGCTTTACCCACCAGGGAGCCAGCATTAGCACTGGGACCTGGCCTCACCCACCAGTGGGGCCAACAGCAACTCTGGGACCCTCAAAGCCAGAGATTCTGAGATGTAACTCCAACCACCAGTGGACCAGCACTAGCAACATTATACTGCCTCACTCAACAGCAAGTGAACACCAGTCCCAGGAGCACCCTCAGTTCTCGTGCCTTAGCCCACAGCTAATATCTGGCTGATATTAGCTCTGGGACACCAAAACTTGCAGCCAGCCCCACTCAAGACTCAACTCTACCCGCCAGTGGGCTGGCACTAGCTCCAGGACTGCCTGGAGCTGTGCAACCAAACTTCTCATGACCCAGCCCTGTCCATCAGTTGCTGGCAGCCTCCATACTTGGAAGGGCCTGGCAACCAATCAGTCTGGAGTAGAGGTAGTCAGTAGTCATCCTGCCATGGCAGAAGGGCCCACACAGCCCACACAGAAGGCACCCTAGAGCACTGAGCTCTGGTGACCAGAGATGAGTATGCTGCCGGGCCCCATAGGACATCTCCTACATAAGGCCACTTCTCCAAGATTGGGAAAAGTATCCAACTTACCAATTATATAGAAATAAAAATATAGAATTAGGCGAAATTAGGAGACAGATGGTATAGAGGGATAGATCAACACTAGATGATAGAGTAATGGAAATCATTCAAGCTGAAAAGCAAAAAAGTTTTCAATAAGAAGTTTAAGAGTTTACTGTTGTTCTCCAGGACAACATTAAATTTACCAACACTCACATTATAGGGTTCCCAGAATAAAAGAGAAAGAAGAGAACACATCTGAAGACACAATAGCCAAAACCTTTCTTAATCTGGGAAAGGAAATAGACATCCAGGTTCAGGAAACACAGAGAGTCTCAAACAAGATCAACCCAAAGAGAGGGCCTCCACCTTACACACTGTAAATTAAAATGGAAAAAAAATAAAGACAGAATATTACAAGCATCAAGGGAAAGGCAACTAGTTACAGACAAGGGAACTCTCATAAGGCTATCAACTGACTTTTCAGCAGAAACTCTGCAGGCCCGAAGAGGGATGGCATGATACAGTTAAACAGATGAAAGGGGAAAAAAGCCTACTACCAAGAATACTCTATATGGCAGAGTCATCAATCAGATTTGAAGGCGAGATCAGTTTTACATATGAGCAAAAACTAAAGAGTTCAGCATCACAAAATTGACTTTATAAGAAATGTTAAAGGGAGCTCTCAAAGTGAAATATGAAAATTATGAAAGGAAAAAATCTGATTGGTAAAGGCAATATACAGTAAAGAAAGATCAACCACTTACAAAACTAAAAGAAGACTAAAAGGTAAAATAGTGAAATTGAAAGTAATGATAATAGAATAATAGCAGGGGACTTTAAGACCTGACTTAATCAATGGACAGATCATCCAGACAGAAAAAGTAATAAGGAGACACTGGCCTTAGACAATACATTAGATCAGATGGACTTAATAGATCATATATACAGAACACTTCAACCAAAAGCAGCAGAATACACATTCTTTCTAAGTGCATATGGAACATTTGCCAGGATATATCGCATGCTAGGCCACAAGACAAGTTTCTATAACTTAAAGAAGAATGAAATTATATCAAGCATCTTTTCTGATCATAACTGTAGGTGTCTAGAAATCAACTATAAGGAAAAAAAACTAAAAGAAAACCCCACAAACACATGGAAGCTGAACAATATGCTACTAAACAACCAATGAGCCACTAAAGAATCAAAGAAGAAATAAAAAGCACCTGGAGACTAATGAAAATGAAAACACAATCCAAAATCTATGAAACACAGAAAAAGCAATTATAAGAGAGAGGTTTATAGCAATACAAGCCAACCTCAGGAAATAAGAAAACCTCAGTTAACAATCTAACCTTATACCTAAAGAATAGAAAAAGAATAAATCCAAAATTAGTAGAAGGGAAATAAAATCCCAATGATTAGAGCAGAAATATACAAAATAGCTCAGTTGCTCAGTCATGTCCGACTCTTTGTTACCCCATGGACTGCAACACGCCAGGCTTCCCTGTCCATCACCAACTCCCAAAGCCTACTCAAATTCATGTCCATTGCATCGGTGATGCCATCCAACCATTTCATCCTCTGTCCCCTTCTTCTCCTGCCTTCAGTCTCTCCCAGCATCAGGGTCCTTTCCAATGAGTCAGTTCTTTGCATCAGGTGGCAAAGGTATTGGAGTTTCAGCTTCAACATCAGTCCTTCCAATGAATACCCAGGACTGATCTCCTTTAGAATGGACTGATTGCATCTCCTTGCAGTCCAAGGGACTTTCAAGAGTCTTCTACAACACCACAGTTCAAAAGCATCAATTCTTCGGCACTCAGCTTTCTTTATAGTCCAACTCTCACATCCATACATGACTACTGGAAAAACCATAGCTTTGACTAGACAGACCTTTATAAAACAGAGACTTAAAAAAAATAGGAAGGATCAATGAAACTAAAAATTTTTATCTTTGAAAAGATAAAATTGATCAACCTTTAGCCAAATTCATTAAGAAATATATAAATAAAGGCCCAAATGAAATCAGAAATGAAAAATGTTATAACTTATATCACAGAAATACAAAGGATCACAAGAGATTACTATGAACTGCTACATGCCAATAAAATGGACAAATTCCTAGAAATGTACAATCTCCCAAGACTGAATCAGGAAGAATTAGAAAATTTAAACACACCAATTAGCAGTAATGCAACTGAATCAGTGATAAAACAAAAATTCTTTCAAACAAAATCTGGACCAGGCAGCTTCACAAGTTAATTCTACCAAACATTTAAAGAAGAATCAGTACCCATTTTCTCAAACTATTCCAAAAAATTGCAGAAGGAAAACTTTCAAACTCATTCTAATGAGGTCAGTATCACCCTGATAACCAATCCAGCCAAAGACACCACAAAAAAGAAAATTACAGTCAACTATCACTGATGAACATAGATGTAAAAATCCTCATCAAAATTTTAGCAAACCAAATTCAACAATACAGTAAAAGAGTCATATACCATTAACAAGTGGGACTTATCTCAGGGATGCAAGGATGGTTCAGTATTTGCAAAATCAATCAACATGATACACATTAGCAAACTGAATAAAAACCATATGATCATCTCAATAGGTGCAGAAAAAAAGTCTTGGACAAAATTCAACATCCATTTATGATAAAAACTCTCAAAGTGGGTGCAGAATGAATATAAGTGAAAGTGTTAGTCTCTCAGCGATGTCCGACTCTTTACAACCCCGTGGACTGTAGCCCGTCAGGTTCCTCTGTCCGTGGAATTCTCCAGGCAAGAATACTGGAGTGGGTAGCCACTCCCTTCTTCAGGGGATCTTCCCAACCCAGGGATCAAACCAAGGTCTCCTGCATTGCAGGTGGATTCTTTACTATCTGGGCCACCAGAGAATATGCTTCAACATAGTAAAGGCCACGGATGACAAACACACAGCTAACATCATATTCAACAGTGAAAAGCTGAAAGAACTTCCTCTAAGATTAGGAAAAAGACAAGGTTTCCCACTCTCTCCACTTTTATTCCACATAGTATTGGGAGTTCTAACCACAACAATCAGATAAGAAAAGAAATCCTAATTGGAAAAGGAAGAATGGAAACTCACTGTTTGCAGGCGAGATGATACTATGTATAGAAAATTGTAAAGATGCTACCAAAAAATTACTAAAACTCAATGAATTTGGTAAAGTTGCAGAATACAAAATTAATACAGAAATCTGCTGTTTCTATACAGTAAAAAACTATCAGAAAGAGAATTTAAGTAAACAATCTTTTTACAATGCAATGAAAGAATAAAATATACAAGAATAAATATAAGGAGGCAGAAGACTTGTACTTGGAAACTGCAAGACACTGATAAGAAACTGAAGACAAGGAAATGGAAAGATATACCATGCTCATGAGTGTGACTGGACCAAACTAATTCCTTTTTGTCAACTCTAACTTAGGCCCACTGTCCAACCCCCTTCTCCTTTATACATGATTAAGCTTTAGCCTAATTCACAAGGAATATGCCCAAGCCAGATGAATTCCCATTCAACTTTTACCTTTGTCTTCGTGTGATACCTGAAAACTGGAGATATGTTTTTGCTGACGCAGATGGTTAACGGTCATAAGACATTCAAGTGGAGGAAAAATCCCCAGTTCCCATCTGTGTAGACATGCTTCTCTCAGTAGTCAGATTCTGTCTTTGGCTTTGGTCCTTTTAAACCCCCTTGCACCCTTTCAGTGGTTCTAAGTGCACCTGTGAATGCCTCTAGATCATTTGTTCAATATTTCCTGCCTGTGTGTAAGGTACCCACAATATACTTCCTACATGCACTTTATGAATTGCCTGCCTCATTTTTCAACCTCAAAGTTTCTTCTCAGTTTACAAGGTATTATTCAGTATCTCTGACTCCCAATATCATGGATTGGAAGAATTATTTTATGTGGAAATACAAAAGACCCTGAAGAGCCCAAACAATCCAGAGAAAGAACAAAGCTAGAGGTATCACACTCCTTTATCTCAAACTGCACTGTGTGTCTGTTTTTGACCATTGCAGTTTTACAGTGCATTCAACTGAAACAACATTCAATTAATCTACAGCAAAGGAGGCAAAAATATGCAATGGGGAAAGGCAGTCTCTTCAATAAATGATATTAGGAAACTGAACAGCTACATGCAAAAGAATCAAACAGGACTACTTTCTCACACAATATAAAATAAAAACTCAAAATGTATTTAAAGACATAAATATAAGATCTGAAACCATACAACTTCTAGAAGAAACCATAGGTAGCATGCCTTTTGACATCAGTCTTAGTTATATATATATGGCTATGTCTCCTCAGGCAAGGGAAACAAAAGCAAAAATAAACAAGTGGAGCTACATCAAAAAAGATGCTTTTGCACAGCAAAGGAAACTATCAACAAATGGAAGGCCACCCACTTCCAAAATCAGAGAATTTGCTTGCAAATGATGTATCCAATAAGAAATGAATATCCAAAATATACAAGGAACTTATAAAACTCAATGCTAAAAAACAAATAACCCAACTTTTTTTTTAATTTTTATTTTTACTTTATTTTACTTTACAATACTGTATTGTTTTTGCCATACATTGACATGAATCCACCATGGGTGTACATGTGTTCCCAATCACCCAACTTTTAAAATGGGCAGAAGACCTGAATAAACATTTGTCAAAAAAAGATATACAACAGCAAGATTCCCCTATGACCCACCTCCTAGAGTAATGGAAACAAAAACAAAAATAAACAACTGGGACCTAATTAAACTTAAAAGCTTCTGCACAGCAAAGAAAACTATAAACAAGGGGAAAGACAACCCTCAGAATGGGAAAAATAATAGCAAATGAAACAACTGTTAAAGGATTAATATCAAAAACATACAAGCAACTCATAGAAATCAATACCTGAAAAACAAACAACCCAATCAAAAAGTGGGCAGAAGACCTAAACAGGCATTTCTCCGAAGAAGACATACAGATGGCTAGTAAACAGATGAAAAGATGTTCAACATCACTCATTATTCAGTTCAGTTCAGTCACTCAGTTGTGTCTGACTCTTTGCGACCCCATGAACCACAGCATGCCAGGCCTCCCTGTCTATCACCAACTCCTGGAGTCTACCCAAACTCATGTCCATTCAGTCGGTGATGCCATCTAACTATCTCATCCTCTCTTGTCCCCTTCTCCCGCCTTCAATCTTTCCCCAACATCAGGGTCTTTTCAAATGAGTCAGCTATTCGCATCAGGTGGACAAAATACTGGTGTTTCAGCTTCAACATCAGTCCTTCCAATGAACACCTAGGACTGATCTCCTTTAGGATGGACTGGTTGCATCTCCTTGCAGTCCAAGGGACTCTCAAGAGTCTTCTCCAACACCACAGTTCAAAAGCATCAATTCTTCGGTGCTCAGCTTTCTTTATAGTCCAACTCTCACATCCATACATGACTACTGGAAAAACCACAGCCTTGACTAGATGGACCTTTGTTGACAATGTAATGTCTCTGCTTTTTAATATGCTGTCTAGGTTGGTCATAACTTTCCTTCCAAGGAAGAAGCGACTTTTAATTTCATGGCTGCAATCACCATCTGCAGTGATTTTGGAGCCCCCCAAAAATAAAGTCACTCATTATTAGAGAAATGCAAATCAAAACTACAATGAGATACTACCTCACACCGACAGAATGGCCCTCATCAAAAAATCTACAATGAATGGTGGAGAGGGTATGGAGAAAAGGGAGCCCTCTTGCACTATTGGTGGGAATGTAAATTGATACAGCCACTATGAAGAACAGTATGGAAATTCCTTTAAAAACTAGGAATAAAACCAACATATGACCCAGCAATCCACTCGGAGGCATATACCCTGAGAAAACCAAAATTGAAAAAGACACATAATGCTCATTGCAGCTTTATTTACAATGGCTAGAACATGGAAGCAACCTAGATGTCCACTGACGATGAATGGATAAAGAAGCTGTGATACATATATACAATGGAACATTACTCAGTGAGAAAAATGAATACATTTGAGTCAGTCCTAATGAGATGGATGAACCTAGAGTCTCTTGTACAGAGTGAAAGAAGTCAGAAAGAGAAAAACAAACATTACATACTAACACATATATATGGAATCTAGAAAGACGGTACTGATGAACCTATTTGCAGAGCAGCAATGGACAGAGAACAAACGTATGGACACAGCTGTAGGGGGAGGAAGGAGAGGGTGAGATATATACAGTTGTATCTCAATAAAATGGGAAGTGAAAGAAAACTGCATTGAGCTTCAAACAATACTTCCCAAAGAACAAACACCAAATTAGGTGACTGTTTCATGCATATACCATGCTATACCACAAATGACTCTGTTTTCTTTAATCCCCAGTAGGCTATAGAGTATAAAGGGAAACAAGGGTAAAACCTATTATTAGCTAAAAGTGCAACAGCTGTCCTCAGAGTGAAAGGCTTCCCTTTGGAGAGAAAGAGGATGTAGCAAAAGCCTAAGAGTACAGCTGCAAATGATAGAAGGAAAAAAATACACAGTCCAAGTTCCCTAAAATTATCATACTGGGATACAGGGGCAACCCAGATGAGGTCTATTGCATTAGAGCTACTACAAAAGTACAAAACGTCTTCTTAACCCCAGCCTTGTACACCAATTCCCATACACCTGACTTCTTAGAATCTCTACAGCATCCCTTTGCACACTGAGCTACCACCCCATTCTCATCAGCACCCCAGGTGAAGGGTGGTGAGGGCCTTCATGTTTTTCTCTGCCCTGCACTGCAGCAAAAATTATATATATATAATATATATGCAATATTTGTATATAATATATACAAATATTATATATATATAGTATTTTATAAATAGTGGCCCTCTGGCAAACCAAAAAGAGCAGTCACACATTAACCAGAATACCATCTAGCTAAGTAACGCTGATCTTCAATAAAATCAGAGGGGTGAATTTTAAAGAAATATCTACATATTTTTAATGCTGATAAGCAATTCATGAGATGACTTAAGACATATGCCACTCCTTCCCTCTACTTTTGAGAGGCTGGACTAAGAAATCCATTGATTTTTCTATCAAGACAACTCTTGTTACACTTTCTTTCACATCCTCTTGGCCTCACCTCTTGATTTCAGATGTGGCTGCAGTGAACAGTTCTGTACTGCCTTCCATTCATGTAGAAAGAGCAGAGCTTCTGCTCAGAAAAGTGTCTTATGCTTTGTGCTGTGAGGCTTCTTTGATGCCATAACGTGGGGGCTTCCCCGATGGCTCAAGTGGTAAAAAATCTGCCTGCAATGCAGGAGACATGGGTTTGATTCCTGGGTTGGGAAGATTACCTCTAGAAGGAAATGGCTACCCAACTCCAGTTTTCCTGCCTGGAGAATCGCACGGGCAGAGGAGCCTGGTGGGCTACGGAACATAGGATCACAAAGAGTCAGATGCGACTGAGCATGCATGCACAAGACCCTCAGGGTAGCCCATTCTGTACTCACACATGAGCAGCTGGAAGCAGGTGGAATATTAACATTCTCAAGAGTAACCTGCAGCAACATAGGATGAGAGCTGACGAGTTAGATGCCACCATCCTCCACCCTAACCATCTTCAGACAGATGAAGCTCAGGCAAGTTCATCCCAGCTGCCTCATACTGGTTTCTCCTAGTTTTACTCTCCCTGATCCTTTCCTCCTGCTTCCTGGGATCACCTCTCCAACTGCACACATGTCATATCTTCAGGCTCTTTCACAGGAAATCATCTAAGACATCAAAAGCAATGCTCTTCTATCCTTCCACCTCTCCCCACTTGTTCACTCTCTCCTTCCTCCACATAGGATTTCAGATTCGTGGGAGGGCTCTGAGTGAGGTGTGCAGCAAGGGTGACAGTCAGGTCCCCAGCTCTAAGTCTGGCAGCTACCAGTGCTGGGCACCCTTGATTTTAACAAGGATCATCTCTGAGAGCATGAAGGTCTGTAATGAAAATCATTCAAGGTCTTTCAGATAGAAAGGCCTTATTGCTCACATACTCATTTGGGCTTACATGCCTGGGGCTTATTTTTTCATCGAATTTATGGGATGCAAATCCATAACTTTTTAAATACAACTGGCAACTTGGGCCAGTTGTAAGAACTCCAAACTTTGGGTCATCACACAGTATGCTTAAAAACTCTCTGGATGGGTAGAGCACACAATAATAGAAGCTGATTTTGGAAAAAAGTGGGTGCTTTACCAGAGACCACAGGGCAAGCGGTCTGTTTATGACCCAGGGTAATCTGAGCAGTGCCGACTACCCCAACCCCACTCACAGCACCTTTCTTCCTTTAGTGAAAGAGTCTACTGTCATGGAAGCTATGAGGGTAGAATTGGCTAAAAGAAAAACTGCTGGTAACTTCAGCGTTTTCTGCAATCCCTCCCCAAACCTGTACCCACCACCACTCCCCGCCCCCACCCCTACTCCCGGCCAAAAAAAGAAAAGCTATGTATTGCTAAAATAGCCTAATGGCTCCAATTCTACCATTTGTTCTTCCAAACATTTACAATGTCTGTTATTTAAGAATACATCAGTTTTTACCAAAAATTTAAATAAATGCATTCAGTATCCCCCTGTCCAAATCTTTAATGTCAGAAAAGTTTGAGTGCAAACCTTAACATTCAAATGAAATTTTTTAAATAAAGGAAATAACTTTCAAATATTATTCTTTCAGTTCAGTTCAGTTGCTCAGTCTTGTCCAACACTTTGCAACCCCATGAACCATAGCACGCCAGGCCTCCCTGTCCATCACCAGTTTCTGGAGTCCACTCAAACCCATGTCCATTCTGTCAGTGATGCCATCCAACCATCTCATCCTCTGTCATCCCCTTCTCCTCCTGCGCTCAATCTTTCACAGCATCAAGGTCTTTTCAAATGAGTCAGCTTTTCGCATCAGGTGGCCAAGTATTGGAGTTTCAGCTTCAACATCAGTCCCTCCAATGAACACCCAGGACTGATCTCCTTTAGGATGGACTGGTTGCATCTCCTTGCAGTCCAAGGGACTTTCAAGAGTCTTCTCTAACACCACAGTTCAAAAGCATCAATTCTTCGGCGCTCAGCTTTCTTTATAGTCCAACTCTCACATCCATACATGACTACTGGAAAAACCATAGCCTTGACTAGACGGACCTTTGTTGGTGAAGTAATGTCTCTGCTTTTCAATATGCTATCTAGGTTGGTCATAACTTTCCTTCCAAGGAGCAAGCAACTTTTAATTTCATGGCTGCAATCACCATCTGCAGTGATTTTGGAGCCCCCCAAAAATAAAGTCTGACACTGTTTCCACTGTTTCCCCATCTATTTGCCATGAAGTGATGGGACCAGATGCCATGATCTTTGTTTTCTGAATGTTGAGCTTTAAGCCAACTTTTTCACTCTCCTCTTTCACTTTCATCAAGAGGCTCTTTAGTTCTTCTTTGCTTTCTGCCATAAAAGTGGTATCATCTGTAGATCTGAGGTTATTGATATTTCTCCCGGAAATCTTGGTTCCAGCTTGTGCTTCCTCCAGCCCAGCGTTTCTCATGATGTACTCTCATGATGTACTCTGTTAAAAATGAAGGGTGACAATATGTCACCTTTACATACTCCTTTTCCTATTTGGAACCAGTCTGTTGTTCCATGTCCAGTTCTAACTGTTCCTTCCTGACCTGCATACAGGTTTCTCAACAGGCAGATCAGGTTTTATGTCTTAAGGAGACATAAAACTCAAATAATACAAAAGAAAAACTGCAAGATACGGTCAAATATGAGCACAGTGTAAGGTTTAAATCAGCCAAACAAGCATTTTAAACGATTATATGCTTCACAGGCTAGAAAGGATTATTAATCTCAGACACTGAATATTTATTCAGTAAGCAAATTTAAATTTAGTTGATATTTCTAAATCTATAAACTAGTAATATCTTTTCAAACTAGTTGCAATATTATTCCATTTTAAAATTAAATTTTTAAAGAGAAAAATGTCTATTCCATTTTACATCTCTTTGTCTCAACATAGAATATTTTAGATATTTACAAATCTAAAAGAAGATGCTATGATTTTATACAACATGGTGTGATAATCTTAACATCATCAATACAAATAGGTTCACAATTAAAACATGTACTTTGAAATGTTGAAGCACATCCACCTAAAATATTTCTTTGGAGTTTTTTTTTTTTAATCTGAAAGAATCCTTAACTTCAAAGTATTAGAAATCTTCTCTGTATGAAGCCACTCACTTTCCATTTCAGAGTTCATTCTGAGATTTTCAAATATGTTCCAAAACAAATAATGTTTGCTTTGAACCTCCAGTTACACTCAACTTCCAGGAATCACCAGAATATAACTCAATGATATTAAACTCAATATAATTATTTGACAGTAAATCTTACTGCAGTAAAATCTAATTTGTCCAGCACTTGATTAGCTGAAAATGTCTCTTAAATAACTTTTCCACATGACAACGATAATTTAACATCAAAATCATGAAAACGCCAAGATCTAAAAAATCTCCTGTAGCTAAAAGTGCTAGAAGAGACATCTCTTCAGAAACCAAGTTAGCTATTCTCATTTTAAACTCAAACTGGGGCTCAGAGAGATAAGTGACTCTGCAACATGCATAGAGCCACTAGTGAAAAACCTGTAGTCCAACTCTGTGTTTCTCGACTCTAGCACTACTTCTGCTAACTCCTCTTCACAATTCTTTTGTTCAGAATACTCAAGTATTCTGCACATACTAGGTAATTACAGCTTACAGCTCCTTTATTAAGACAGTTATTTTTCCTAAAATATATACCTCCTAGGTATTCTCCATCAGAAAAGAAATGGAGCACAGAGATTTTTAATCAGAAATTCAGTAACTTATTTGCAACTGTGAAAACCGGTAAACAACATTATTACAAAAGCAATAAAATATGTGCCATATATCATATACTAACGTATATATATGGGATCTAGAAAGATGGTACTGAAGAAATTATTTGCAAGGCAGCAATGGAGACACAGATACAGAAAACAGACTTAGGCACGTGGGAGGTAGAAGGGAGGAGGAAGGAGAGGGTGGGGTGTATGGAGAGAGTAACATGCAAACTTACATTACCATATGTAAAATACTTAGCCAATGGGAATTTGCTGTATGAGTCAAGGAACTCAAACCAGAACATATTTGAAAATCTCAGAATGAACTATGAAATGGAATGTGAGTGGCTTCATACAGAGAAGATTTCTAACACTTGAAGTTAAGGATTCTTTCAGATTAAAAAAAAAAACTCCAAAGAAATATTTTAGATGAATGTGCTTCAACATTTCAAAGTACATGTTTTAACGGTGAACCTATTTGTACTGATGATGTTAAGATTATCACACCATGTTGTATAACAACCTAGAGGGGTGGGATGGAGAGGAAAGTTGGAGGGAGGTTCAAGATAGAGGGGACGTATGTATACCTATGGTTGATTCATGTTGATGTTTGGCACAAATCAACACAATTCTGTCAAGCAGTTATCATTCGATTAAAAATAAATAAATTAAAAAAATTTTTAAGTGATGAGATATTGGTAAATTACCGTAGACAACTGTGGTAAAAATCTGACTGGCGTCTTGGATTTTTCTTTGCTGGGCAGTTTATCCTGCATGAAAAAACACACACACAAACCAAACTGTCACTCTCTTAATGCTGAAATTGATTAATTCAACCAAATGTTATTGAGTGTTTAATATAAAGTAAAACACATTACCATCTAAAATATATTAAAACATACTTTACAGATGGCAGGCTACTGTGTACAGAAAATCATAAGAAATCTACAAAAGATTATTATAGTTAATGAATATTCAGCAAGATCACAGGATTCAATATTAATACACAAAAATTGTATTTCTAGATGCTATAATAACAGTGAACAAATCAAAACTGTATTTCCAGATGCTAACAATGAATAATCCAAAATTGAAATTAAGAAACTAATTTACAACAGTATTGAAAAAGATAAAATATTTAGTAATCAATTTAGCAGAAGTGCAAGACCTAGGAATGGAGAAGACTTCCTGTTATTAATCCTTAAGTGCCATCTTATCTCTGTTGGCTTCCTCCCTTAATCTTACCCACACCTCTCCAAGTGGTCCTTTTATAAACTTTCTTCAATTAACCCTTCTGAGCATGCCATCTGTTTCCTGTTTGGTTCCTAATATAATTTTCAGTTCAGTTCAGTCGCTCAGTCGTGTCCGACTCTTTGCGACCCCATGAATTGCAGCACGCCAGGCCTCCCTGTCCATCACCAACTCCCGGAGTTCACTCAGACTCACGTCCATCTAGTCAGTGATGCCATCCAGCCATCTCATCCTCTGTCATCCCCTTCTCCTCCTGCCCCCAATCCCTCCCCAGCATCAGAGTCTTTTCCAATGAGTCAACTCTTCCCATGAGGTGGCCAAAGTACTGGAGTTTCAGCTTTAGCATCTTTCCTTCCAAAGAAATCCCAGGGCTGATCTCCTTCAGAATGGACTGGTTGGATCTCCTTGCAGTCCAAGGGACTCTCAAGAGTCTTCTCCAACACCACAGTTCAAAAGCATCAATTCTTCAGCGCTCAGCCTTCTTCACAGTCCAACTCTCACATCCATACATGACCACAGGGAAAACCATAGCCTTGACTAGATGGATTTTACATTACCAGAATTAAAACTGCTTAAGAGTTAAGGTCTTACTTAAGTTAGCTTTTATTTTGATTTTCAGATACTGGTCTATTGGAAGAGGTATTTTAAGCCTGGTGTAATCCAAATTTAACCATTCTGATGAAATGACCAGAATCTATGAATGTGCCTGGTTAAAATCAACAATAATGTTATGAAGTTGTCTGGTTTAATCAACTACCACCTCTCAAAATTTAATAAGGTTAATTTAAATATACTTATAATATGTTCTGAGTTATGGTTGTTAAAATTATCACCAAGCTGTTGGCTTCATACCCAACTATTTTACTTTCATCTCCTTTTTAAGCAATAACATAAAGAAGATAGGATGAAGGAAAACAGAATGAGCATATAAATGCAAAGCTACTTAATTTCACAACTAGAAAAAGCACTTGGGTAGAGATAGGCTGACAGTTTTTCTCTGTTCTTTGCCCACAATCTGTAGTGGATTTTTTGGGGGGGTGGGGGGGGCACTTTGTGCTCTTTGGATATTTGTATTTTTAAACACTGGAAAGTTCTTCAACTGAAACTCAAAATGCCTTGTTTTAAGTAATTTTAAAAATGAAATGAGCAGTTGCAAGAGATTTATATTTCTGGTAAATACCTAACTTAAGAGTTCAAATTGCTATTCCTGAAAAATGCCATATCACTCTAAAGCTTCCACTAATGAGCTGAACATATTAAAATCTCCTTCAGTAAATATGATTTAACCACCTGCTCACTTTTCAAACTAAATGAATACATAAGTAAATGTCACATAAAAATGGCATTTCTAAAAGTTTAATCCATTCTGTTTGTTTCAGGTTAAAATATAAAAAACTTCCACCCTTTCAAAAGGAAAATTATACTCAAACTTAGCATAAATGAAAGTATCAAGAGTTTTTAAGTTACAGATCAAAGCAGTGAGAGAGGGACCTCTGCTGCTTAAAAAAAATATAGTACATAGAAAATGTGAATAATTCTAGACATGCTTATGCCTGTTCTTTCAAAAGCCCACTGCTTTTTCAATAATATAGGTTCTTTTGCAGGGAGGGAAGTGTAATTTCCAAACATCACTTTTATTAAGATAAAGCAAAACTTAACTGCCAAATGGTTTTTAGTGGAAGCTTTTTAGTTGTAAACTTGTCAATTGGGGCTTTGTGAAATAACAGCTATTGAGAAATACCACTGCAAATATCCTAAATGTCTATTTTAAATTTCTACACCATAGAATACGATTCAAGATTAGCTCAGAGACTGATGCAAGCATCACAAAAATATTGATTCATGTAATCTACAACTCAATGTTACTTTTAACATTTTCACAGTAAACTCTAACACTACCACCACCACCACCCCCCCCACCTCAAATATCATAAAGCCTTGTAAAGAAAGAACTATAGTTCAGTGTCAAACCAAGAAGCTAAGCAAAGTTTGCAGGCTTAAAAGCAACTGTTTTCCATTCAGTACCAGGAGGCTTAGAGGGCCTCTTCCATACAAGCTGGGAGTTAACCATTGTTTTCTAGCTAGCCACGAATAACATCCACAGTTAACATCTTCCTATTCTCTTCTGACATTTAAAAGTTCGATCATTGTTCAGCATCTGTTTACAGCTACCCTTCAATTCAATAAACAGTTCTGCAAAGTAACTACTGCAACTATGTTACAGAGCAAGGTTCCTGGGCCACAGGCAGAGCAAGCCAAAACAATGAGACTGGGAGGTTTGCGGCCAAAACAGGGCTTAACTCACAAGGAAGCCAAGAAGGAGACAGGACAGCAAATCTCAAAACTGGGGGCTGGGATATTTATGGGAGAGCAGCAGGGCCTTCGGAGGAGGCGGGGGGAGCCTAGTGCCTAGGGAAAGGTGATTGGGAACTGGTGTGGTAGGCGTGGTAATTAGTTCTGTGAGTGCTAAGTTGCTTCAGTCGAGTCCAGCACTTTGTAACCCTATGGACTATATAGCCTGCCAGGCTCCTCCTCTTGCCAGGATTCTCCAGGCAAGAACACTGGAATGGGTTGCCATTTCCTCCTCCAGGGGATCTTCCCTACCCAGGCAAGAACCTATGTCTCCTGTGGCTCCTGGACTGCAGCCAGTTCGTCATCACTGAGTCGGACACAACTGAGCGACTGAACTGAACTGAACTTCATCACTGACCCACCGGGAAGCCCAATTAGGTCTGCGAGGTGAACTAAGATACACGCGATGAACAGGATCTGGGGCTTCCGCGGTGGCTCAGTGATAAAGAATCTGCCTGCAATGCAGGAGCCACAGGAGACATAGTTTCCATTCCTGAGTTGGGAAGACACCCTGGAGGAGGAAATGGCAACCCATTCCAGTATTCTTGCCTGGAGAATCCCATGGACAGAGGAATCTGGTGGACTTCAGTCCATGGGATCGCAAAGAGTCGAACAGGACAACATACTGACTCAACAAGAACAAACAGGGTCTAAGGGTGGAGTTGTCAGCCCTCTGATGTCAAAAGGTCACCAAGCCAGATACTTGCACATGGCCAGTTGCAAGCTCAGCAAGCCTACCCAGTCTTAATTAGCTCAGACATAAATAGACACAGCTGATTCCAACCTCCTAAAAAACAACTCTGAGCCTTCAAGTCTTTTGTGACAAAAATTAAAAGGGAACTTGATGAGTGAAGCCTGGGGAAATGGATTTGACTAACAATGATTAGCCAAGGTTTTGATGCTTTTGAACTGTGGTGTTGGAGAACACTCTTGAGAGTCCTTTGGACTGCAAGAAGATGAAACCAGTCAATCCTAAAGGAAGTCAATTCTGAATATTCATTGCAAGGACTGATGCTGAAGCTCCAATAGTTTCACAACCTAAATCAAAGAGCCAACTCACTAGAAAAGGCCCTATGCTGGGAAAGATTGAAGGCAGGAGAAGGGGATGACAGAAGGCGAGGTGGTTGGATGGCATCACTGACTGGATGGACGTGAGTTTGAGCGATCTCCAAGAGATGGTGACGGACAGGGAAGCCTGGCATGCTGCAGTCCTGGGGGTCGCAAACAGTAGGAGATGACTGAGTGACTGAACAACAACAAAGTTTTATATTCTGGAGAAGGGAATGGTAACCCACTCCAGTATTCTTGCCTGAAGAATCCCATGGACAGAGGAGCCTGGGGATCCTCCTCCAGGGGATCTTCCCTACCCAGGGATGGAACCTATGTCTCCTGTGGCTCCTGCACTGCAGCCAGGTCGTCATCACTGAGTCGGACACAACTGAGCGACTGAACTGAACTGAACTTCATCACTGACCCACCAGGAAGCCCAATTAGTTCTGTGAGGTGTAACTAAGATATACACATGGATACAGTCCGTGGGGTCACAAAGAGTCAGACACGACTGAGTGACTAACACAAGGTTTTATATGCATCTTTTGTTACATGCCATGGGAATCTTGTCTTAATAAGAAATTCCATTTGACACTGACCACACCATGGTATCTTATATTATTTGAATTTCATAATATCCTTAGAAGGAAGGAATAGTTGTTCTGATTCTTCCCTTTTGCATTAAAGAGAGAGAAGACAGATCAAGTGATTTGCCCAAAATTGCACCGCTATGAAGGGGCTTGTATTCCAATCCTAGAGCCCAAATCAAAGGCAATTCCCCACCCGGAGCTTTCCCCACCCAAACACACCCACCATTAGTACAACGGGAGCACTCTGGAACTGTAATTTAAACTGCTGACGCACTGCTCCACTGACGTGTTTGGTTGTTATGACAACACCAAGTACAAACGATTGGGAAGAGTACATATAAAAGTTTTCACCGAAAAATCTCAGTATCCCAGAGCACAAGTGCGATAAAGAAGCTGTAACCCGCGGCGTCACACTTGGGAAGTCCGGCAAACCTAGGCTTCTATCACTTTTGAAATACTAGGGAAGCTTCGCCGCCGGGAGGAGCCTACCCAGGGTCCAACCTCTCACCTGCTCGCTGCTCATGGCTGCAAGGATACGCTGGCGGCACCGGGTGGCTCCTGGATCGTTCCTGCCAGCGCCCCCACGAAAGCCCTCGGAAGAGAGATACGACCCCCGGCACGGCAGTCTCTGCTTCCTACGCTCCGGGGCCGTCTAGCGTCCCGGCTGCGTTCGTTGCTAAGCAACAGACCCGCGCAGGTTCCTTTTCCGGTCATCTGGTGCTCCCGGACCGCACTGTGGAACTAGCAGTGCGTTCCAGTGGGAGGCACTTTCCAAGGCGCTGGGTGGCACCTGAGCCAAAGTGGTACTTCCGCAGCGGGTGCATTGAACAACTAAAGGCGGTGGGTGCTCCTCCTTCTACCTGGAGAAGTAAATACCGTTTGATGACCGTCACACTTCCCAGGTCCCTGCCTTAACTCCTATTTTCCTATTTAACTTTGTGCCTAGAAGGTCTCAGAGGACTACTCATGGAATGAAATGACTGCAGATTTCACTGCTGATGTGGGCCAAAGTAGGAGAACAAAACATGCAAAGTCTAGAACAAGTAAACACCTTTCTTCTATTTTCCATGGGTTTCCAACTCCCCTTGTTGACTTTTCCCACACACTACAAAACTATCCCTTGGAAGAAATACCAGAAAAAGAGCCATCAAGAATTCATTTCAATCAACATTCTTGGATAGTCTACTGCATGAAAGATGCTGTGCTTGGCACTAGGAGTACAAAGTTACCAAGGCGCCATCCCTTCAGCACAGGCTAGGGGAGTACTGAAATAAGCAGTTAAAATGCAGTGCTGACAACATGGAATTGCAGTCCTCAAGGAAAACACAAAATACAAACTTCTTAGTTTACTCCTGAAAATGTGGAAGGGATGTGAAAAGTGCATAGCCAAACTGTGTTGAAAGACAGAAAGCAGATTACATATATATATATATATATATATATATATATATATATATACACACACACATACACACATGTGTATGTATATATATACACACACATACATTCCAATCCCAAAGAAAGGCAGTGCCAAAGAATGCTCAAACTACTGCACAACTGTACTCATCTCACACGCTAGTAAAGTAATGCTCAAAATTCCCCAAGCCAGGCTTCAACAATATGTGAATCGTGAACATCCAGATGTTCAAACTGGTTTTAGAAAAGGCAGAGGAACCAGAGATCAAATTGCCAACATCCACTGGATCATCAAAAAAGCACGAGAGTTCCAGAAAAACATCTATTTCTGCTTTACTGACTATACCAAAGCCTTTGACTGTGTGGATCACAATAAACTGTGGAAACTTTTGAAAGAGATGGGAATACCAGACCACCTGACCTGCCTCTTGAGAAACCTGTATCCAGGTCAGGAAGCAACAGTTAGAACTCGACATGGAACAACAGACTGGTTCCAAATAGGAAAAGGAGTACGTCAAGGCTGTATATTGTCACCTTGCTTATTTAACTTCTATGCAGTGTACATCATAAGAAACGCTGGGCTGGAAGAAGCACAAACTGGAATCAAGATTTCTGAGAGAAATAACTTCAGATATGCAGATGACACCACCCTTACAGCGGAAAGTGAAGAAGAACTAAAGAGCTTCTTGATGAAAGTGAAAGAGGAGAGTGAAAAAGTTGGCTTAAAGCTCAACATTCAGAAAACAAAGATCATGGCATCCAGTTCCATCACTTCATGGAAAATAGATGGGGAATCAGTGGAAACAGTGTCAGACTATTTTTCTGAGCTCCAAAATCACTGCAGATGGTGACTGCAGCCATGAAATTAAAAGACGCCTCCTCCTTTGAAGGAAAGCTATAACCAACCTAGACAGTGTATTAGAAAGCAGAGACATTACTTTGCCAACAAAGGTCTGTCTAGTCAAGGCTATGGGTTTTCCAGTGGTCATATATGGATGTGAGAGTTGGACTATAGAGAAAGCTGAGTGCAGAAGAATTGGTGCTTTTGAACTGTGGTGTTGGAGAAGACTCTTAAAAGTCCCTTGGACTACAAGGAGATGCAACCAGTCCATCCTAAAGGAGATCAGTCCTGGGTGTTCATTGGAAGGACTGATACTGAAGCTGAAACTCCAATACTTTGTCCACCTGATGAGAATAGCTGACTCATTTGAAAAGACCCTGATGCTGGGAAAGATTGAGAGCAGGAGAAGGGGAGGACAGAGGATGAAATGGTTGGATGGCATCACTGACTCAATGGACATGGGTTTGGGTGGACTCTGGGAGTTGGTGATGGACAAGGAGGCCTGGCGTGCTGCAGTTCATGGGTTCGCAAAGAGTCGGACACAGCTAGTGACTGAACTGAACTGAACTGACACATACATACATACACACACACATACAGAGAGAGAGAGAGAGCCTTCCACGGTGGCACAAGTGGTAAAGAACCCATCTGACAATGCAGGAGACTTAAGAGATGCAGGTTCATCCTTGGGTAGGGAAGATCCCCTGGAGGAGGGCATGTAAACCCACTCCAGTATTCTTGCCTGGGGAATCCCATGGACAGAGGAGCCTGGCCGGCTACAATCCATAGACTCATAAAGAGTCAGACAGGACTGAAGCAACTTACCACACAGCATGTAATAAAAGGCCCTAAACAAGGGTGGATGGCTGTTGGAAGAACTGAAAGTAGTTCTGAAAGTTTGGAGAGTAGATGAGCAATTTAGAGAAAATCTGGAGATGAAGCTGAGGTGACACGCAGGTGCTGTATTTTAAAGGCCTCTCTAAAACAGGACGTAATAATGAAGAACAAATCTAACTCCATTTTGGATCTGTTTCTTTTAATTTTTGTATTCTAGTGTCTTCACTACAAGTTAAGAATGTTGTCTATAGCCTGAAATGCACAGGATAGCCCATTCTCAAGGCTCTGACCTGTAAAGGTGTAACAGTTTCATTCATACAGAGAGTTAAAAAAAAAAATGTTGCAGAACAGAAAATAACATTTGTGTTGTGAGAGCTTTCCAGGAGCATCATGACCTTATCTACCTGGACAGCTACAAGAACAAAGAATTCTGACACCATGAAATTTGCAACAACCAGCAACACCCTCTCACCTTTGAATATAAATAAGCCTTGAATTCTAACTTGGTTAAGATGTTTCTTTGCAACATCCACCGTCTTCTCTGTCTTCTGGCTTTCCAGATAAAGTTGTTACCTTGCCCCAACAACTTTTGTCTCTATTGGCTTGTCATGTGGCAAATGGTATGAGCTTGGACTGGGTAAGAGTGCATGTATGTGCTAAGTCACTTCAGCCATGTCTAACTCTTTGCAACCCTATAGACTGTAGCCCACCAGGCTCCTCTGTCCATGGGATTCTCTAGTCAAAAAGACTGGAGTGAGTTGCCATTTTCTCCTCCAGGGGATCTTCCCAACCCAGGGATTGAACCATGTCTCTTACATCTCCTGTATTGGCAGGTGGGTTCTTCACTACTAGCACCACCTGGGAAGCCCCTGGTAACAGTGGTATGGAGTTTAGACTTCAGGGACAAATGACTGCCACAGGAAATTGTTTTGTTCAGAAATAAGATCTCATCTTAAAATTCATAAGGAATTTCAAGGGACCTAGAAGAGCTAGAATACTCTTGAAAAAGAACAAAATTGAAGGACTCACACTTCATGATATTGACATTTAGTACAAACCTACAGAATCAAAACACTGTACAACAGATAGAGCTGGGAAAACTGGATATTTACATGCTAAAGAATGAAGTTGGCCTAACACTATATACAAAAATTAACTAAAAATGGATCAACGTCCTGAATGTAACAGCTAAAAATATGAAATTTTTAAAAGAAAACATAGAGAAAAATCTTTATGGTATTGGATTTAGCAATGGTTTCTTGGATGTGAAACTAATTGCATCAGCAACAAAAGGAAAAATAGACAAACTAGACTTCATCAAAATTTAAAACCTTTGTCCATCAAAAGACACTATCAACAGAGTGAAAATATACCCAACAGAAGGAAGCAAATATTTGCAAATCACACATCTGATAGGGATTAATAGCCAGAATATATAGAGAATTTCTAAAACTCAACAGTAACAATCTGTTTTTTTTTTTAATGGTAAAGGATTCAATTTACCAAAACGAGATTTACAAATGGCCTATAAACATCTGAAAAGATGCTTGACATCACTAACCATCAGAAAAACGCAAATCAAAACCATGAGATATGGAAAGATGAAACTCTTGGATGTAGAAGATATGGAAAAATTGGAACACTTTCACACTGTTGGTGGGAATGCAAAATGATGCAATCATTATGGAAAACGATATGGCAGTTCCTTAAAAAATTAAAAATAGAATTACCATATGATCCATCAATTCCACTTCTGCTATTTTCCTAAAAGAATTGAAAGCACAAACATATGTGTACATATGTTATAGCAGCATTATGCACAATAATCCAAAAGGTGGAGGAAACCCAAGTGTCTATTAAAGGATGAATGAGTAAACAAAATGTGGTAATACAATGGGAAATTTTTCATCATGTGCATACTAGTATTTATTTTTAAAAGTTATACAGGTACATGAAAATTCTCAAATAGAGCAAAATTTTACACAAAAAATATGTCTCCCTAGCATTCCGGACCCATCTTTCACCTCTCCAGAGACAACCAGTGTTACTAGTTTCTTTGGCAGACCTTGAGGAATGTCTATACACAAACATATATGTGTCTTCCATTTGTACCAATTCTTGCATACAGAATAGACACAATCTATTCTGTAGTTTGCTTTTCCTACTCACAATATATCTCAGAGATGGATCCATATCATGCACTCATTCGTTTTGACGTTGCATAGTGTTCTGTGGCAGTTTCTCCACAATTTCTTAAACAATTCATTATTGATGGCCACAATCATTATATATTCAGACTTATCATGAAAGGAAATTCTGACACATGCTACAATATGGATGAACTACAAAGGCATTATGCTAACTAAAATTAGTCACAGAAGCACAAATATGCTATGATTCTACCCACATAAGGTATTTAGTCAATTTATATAAACAGAATGGTAGTTGTCAGGGGTTATGAGTAGAGGGAACGAGATACTATTTAGCAAAGGGTACAGAGCTTCCACTTTGCAAGATGAAAAAAGTTCAAAGGTGAATGGCAGTGATCGGTGCACAATGTGAATGTACTTAATGCCACTGAACTGTACACTTAAAAATGGTTAAAAAATATAAATTGTGTTATGTGTATTTTACAATGACTAAATTCTTTTTTTTACCAAAGAAGAAAATTGAAGCCAAATGAGGAGGAGGATGAGGAGAAATGACAGGATCCTATTTGCATTTCTGAAAGAGCACACTAGCTTCATTATAGTGAAGAGGGAAAGGTAAGGTGAAGGCAAGAAGGGGTCCTGATAGGAGGGTATTAGGAGAGTTCGCAGGAGATGATGATGGCTAGAACTGGGCTCATAATGAAAGTAAAAGAGAGAAGTAGACAAATTCAAGAGATATTTAGGAGGCAGTTTCATTAGAATGTGGATGCTTAAAGTGGAGAAATAATGTTGAGGATCATTTTACTGCTGTGTATACCCGTATGGAATGATGAGGCAGAGAAAAGAGGAAGAGAAGTGGGCTTTAAAGAGAAAGTGATGAGTCCAGTGAGGGACATGGCAACTGCGAGATACCTGCAGGACACGCAAGAGCACATACGGCCAGTAGATAATGTACATAGTTGGGGGGTTCCAAGGTGACACAGTGGCAAAGAATATGCCTATCAATGTAGGAGATGCAAGAGACACAGGTTCCATCCCTGAGTTGGGAACATCCCCTGGGGTAGGATGTGGCAACCCACTCCAGTATTCTTGCCTAGAAGAGTCCATGGACAGAGGAGCCTTGTGGGCTATTGTCCATGGGGTCACAAAGAATCACACACAACTCATTATACATAGTAGTGAAAGCTCAGAAGATAGTTTTGGAACTAAGGACATGGACTTGAGACTCTATCATATGAGTGACATTCAATCCATTCATCCATAGATGAGATGACCCAGGGAGTGTATAGAGCAAGAACAGAGGAGAATCTAGTATTAAAAAAGCAAACAATGTTAGACAGAAGGAAGCCTGGGAAGGAGAACTGAGAAGTGGCCAAAGAGAATTGAAAACTGAGAATACAGACTCATGAAAACCAAAGAGAAAAATATTTCAAGAAGGAGAATTTGGTCGACACTGTCAAATGCTTTGGCACATAGATTCAAAAGTATCCACTGGATAAAGCAATACAGAAGTCAGTGGCGAATGTGGCAAAGGGATTTCAGGGGGATGTGAGCCCAGATACCAGAGGTGGAAGAATGAAGCGGGGGAGGCTGTCAGTTTAGACAAACGTTTGTGTTATGAACAAGAGAGACAGAGTGGGGATTGTGGGAAGGCATGGATTCAAGGACCTTATTTTTTCAAACAGGAGTGCTTTGCTTCTATTTTATGAAAATAGTAAGGGAGAGGATGAAGATGAAGGAAAAAGTTAAAAGGAGATAGAATTACTTCCAGATGAAGAGACATCTTGTAGGGACACTCGTAAAAGGAGGAAGGATGAGTGGAGATGTGGGTGTTGTGGGTGGGGGTGTTGATTACACACCAGTTTGCTGGTGTGTAGTTGGGGGGCATTTCCAAAAGTGAGTTTCGTTTTCTTTGTGATGTAGAAAATAAAATCACTTGAAAAGAACTAGATGGAAAGTAGGTGTCAGGGGTTAAAGGAAAACTTAAGTGGAATGGAGAAGTTTTGAAATGACTACTTGGCAGAAAAAGGGAAGAGAACAGGAGCGATCGAGGAAATTTATGAAAGGCCCAGATGAAGCCGAAGCCTCTGAATTAGTGACAGAAATCTACACTCCAAAGATGTTCAACAGACCAGGCTCAGGCTCAGAAAAGAAAAACACATTTCCCAGGCTGGTATGTCAGCAGGATAACTTTTGACTCACAGACAGACTAAAGAAAGAGGAAGACAGGCCATTCAGGATTGGCAGGTGCCAGGCTTAATAAACCAGGGAACTTACACATGAGACTTGTCTTAGGTGCTCACAAGATGCATAGATCTCTGCACATACCTGCCAGTATCTTCAGTTTATATAGAGGCATTAATGGGGTTCAGTCACATAGATATGGTCCAAGTAGTCTCAACAACACATTGCTCTATAAGACTGTGTCTTTGCAAACAGCTCCCACTGTGAGAACAGAAGAACATACATTTCAAGGACAGGGGAGGGGGTGGAGAGCCTCTGATTGCCTGGGTCCACCTTATGGGTCAACTGGCAGTCACATGCTCTCAATGACCTCCAACAACAGCAGAGCAAAAGAATGGGGCATCTGATAAGAGTGAAGTTGAAATAATCTTGAACCTAAAATAAGTAGAGGAGAAAGGGCTGTTGAATAGACTAGGTGGTGGTCTTTGTGAGGGTAACACACTGGGAGGGACTAACCATCAAAGCAGAAAGGATAGGAATGAGGGTGTTGACTACTGACTGTCATTTCAGAAATCAAGCAATTCCAGGTATTGACAAGGTCCCCATAGTCATAGACACAGATGACGGAAGTAAAGGACTTTGGCCATGGGTGATCAAGGAACTAAGTTGCTAAGACTATATTTGTTCCCCTGAATGTTGAAGCAGCAGAGTGGAAAGGAAAACAATGAGCAAGTCCTCAATGAATGAAGCAAGAGACAAGAAGAGCAGGTGCTATAAAGCTAAAATTAGTAAGAATGTTTTTTTTTTTTTTACTAGAAAACAGAGAATAAATGCTGAGGACCTCTTGTCCTGAACTTGGAATGTGGAAGAATTGAAAATCCCACATAGGAAAAACATCTTCAGGGAGAGACAAACTTCAGTAAGGTTCAGAGACTGGGGAAAGGTATAGGATGCTTTCATAGCCCCAGGGCACAATGAAAAGATCTGAATACTCATAGATTGATGGAAGGTTGAGTCAGCCAAAGAGAAGCAAAAAAAAAAAAAAAAAAATGTAGAAAGTAAGAACATGAGAAACAAACCAAAAGCAAAATTGTTAAGTGCTCACAGCACCGGCAGTAACCAAGAGACACACAGAGGTGTCATTGATTTAGTAACCACCCTGTATGTGCCTGCTAAGTTGCTTCAGTCCTGTCCAACTCTTTGTGACCCTATGGACTATAGCCCACCAAGCTCCTCTGTCCATGGGATTCTCCAGGCAAGAGTACTGGAGTGGGTTGCCATTCCCTCGTCCAGGGCATCTTCCCAGCCTGGGGATTGAACTCGCTCTACCTGCATCTCCTGCATTGCAGGAGGATTCTTTACCCATTGAGCCACCTGGGAAGCCCAGTGACTACCCTGCTGCTGCTGCCGCTGCTGCTAAGTTGCTTCAGTCGTGTCCGACTCTGTGCGACCCCATAGATGGCAGCCCACCAGGCTCCCCCATCCCTGAGATTCTTCAGGCAAGAACACTGGAGTGGGTTGCCATTTCCTTCTCCAATGCATGAAAGTGAAAATTGAAAGTGAAGTCGCTCAGTCGTGTCTAACTCTTTGTGACCCCATGGACTGCAGCCTACCAGGCTCCTCCACCCATGGGATTTTCCAGGCAAAAGTACTGGAGTGGGGTGCCATTGCCTTCTCCGAGTGACCACTCTACGTGCTGACAAAAGAACAAAAAAAAACAAAAAAACCCAATAGTTCCCAGGTGTTTAGAAGGAATTAGGGTAATCGGTAGAATCCCTGTACCAACTGGATTGCTTCATGGAGGGTACTTGTCTACAGGCCAGCGAGAGACAGAAGGAATTACAGCAATCATCTAGATAGAGGTGAACCTGGAAAAGTCAGCCATTAACCCTTTCCCTATGTGCAAATTTTTCTTCTTCTTCGGTGCTCTGCTGTCTCATGGTCCGTTCACCCCAAACTCAAAGACCATAATTAAAAGAAGCATCAGGGAAATCTGACTTTCTACATTGCCTTCATTTCTAGCTCCCCATTGGGGTCAATCTCTCATCTGATGAATTCTGTTTCTAAATTTGTCTTCTGTTGTGCACCTTGCCAGAATCATGGAAAGAAATACTTTTTAAAAACTTGGCAAAGAGAGTTTTTTTGTATTTGCCACACTGCGACCCAGTGACACTAGTAATAAAGAACCCACATGCCTATACAGAAGATGCAGGTTCAGTCCCTGGGTCAGGAAGATCCCCTGGAGGAGGGCATGGCAGCCCACTCCAGTATTTTTGCCTGGAGAGTCCCATGGACAGAGGGGCCTGACAAGCTGCAGTCCATCGGGTCGCAAAGAGTTGAATGCGACTGAAGTGACTTAGCACACAGCACACACGTGATCCGTGTCAAGCAAGAGGAATGTGGCTCCTGGCACTGAATTCCCATGGCAGTTCTCATAGCAGTCAGTAATGTCACCAAGTAGACTGTAGCTGAGATATAATCTCTGTCCTCACCATTCAGGTTAAGGCAGGCTCAAAACCCTGACATATTTCCAAACATATTAGAAATAAGTTTTTGATTAAATGTGTTGGACCACAGGACTCCTCAAAAGTTACAGAAAGATACTTTATCACTCCTGTTATTTGTCTCCTTGAAAGACTGCATTGTGCAATTACTTAGTGCTTAATTTGGGTAGCATGATCTATAGGCTTTTGACTTACTAATCTACAAAGATGGAAGTCCATTTAAGAGAAGGTATCTGGGAATAGAAGCTGGTTACTTCAGTTTAACCAAATATGAAAGACTGCATGAAGAAGAGAAGTTGACTTGCTGATACTTTGGTTCCTGGAGTGTCAAGATCAGTTGCCTTTATGACTTTGTGTTTTCTCTGATGGTTTCGGAGTATTTTTTTTTTTTTTGGCTAAAATGATTTTATTAGACATGAACAAATGCTTGCTTAAGGATTTTATGCCCAAATTTGTTCTGGTTTTAAGGGAATCTTTTATGAGAAGATATTTATTTTCCTTTCAAATATATTATGTAAGTTTATGCTGCTGAGTTCTGACTTAAGTTATTTGTTACTACTCATCTTTTCATCTTCCACTTCTGAAACTGTAACGTGTAAAAGGAAGGAGTGTGAGTTATACATGTTCTTTTTGAGGAAGTGTGACATCTTTTTATGGTTGTGGGGCGTGGTGTGAGGCTGAGAAAATCAAGTGTACAACTTAAAGCAGAGCTCAGAATACCATAATATTCTCTGCCCATGCCCTTTTATCTTTATGAACCTGTACTCATCTTCATCTTGCCCAGTGGACAAATATGTGTTGAACACCAGCTATGGGCCAGGGACTGTTCTAGGCTTGAGAGAGACAGTGGGGCAGCCAAGACCTTGGCTCCTGTTCTCATAAACAAAAAGAGACAGCTAGCACGACAAAATAGGTATATTAATCAATTACTTATTTCAGATGGTGAAAGTACGAAAAGAAAATGAAACAGGGTAATGAGAGAGACTAGCAGTCAAGGAAATTCTCTCTGAGGAGGAGACATTTAAACTAAGACTTGAATGACAAAAAGGAACTAGCCTTTCAAAGATGTCAGGAGTGAGTTTCCCAGGTAATGGATGAACTCGAATGTGAAATGAATGTGACGTATTCGAGGGCCTGAAGAGGGCCAGGAACACAGTGAAGAAGGATCTTATTCTAAACAGTTGGAGAAACTATGAATTGAGATGGGGTGGGAGTGGGAGCAGGAAGGCCAGTTAAGAGCCTCTTGGGGTTTTGACTTCCCTGGGGACTCCAACAGTAAAGTATCTCCCTGCAAGGCAGGAGACCTGGGTTCGATCCTTGGGTTGGCAAGATCCCCTGGAGACGGGAATGGCAACCCATTCCAGTATTGTCTGGAGAATTCCATGCACAGAGGAGCCTGGAGGGGTCACAGAGAGTCAGACACAACTAACGCTTTTACTGGGGAAGGTCAGGGAAGTAACAATGGTGCTCGAATTTGGAGAAAGTAGTGAATATGGAGAGAAGGGAAATATTTGGGAGAAAAACCCAATAGGACTTTCTGATAGACAAGAGGTAAGTAATAAGACTAGGCTGAAATGACTGGGTTTTTTTGTTTGTCTGGCTACTTGTTTGTTTTGGTCTGAGCTGCTTGGTAGATGGTAGTACATTTAACTGAAAGGGGGAAAGCAGGGGCAGGGAGATACATGCTGGACAGTGCAAGGAAAAAAAAAAAAAAACAGTGGGTTTTCAGACACAGTAAATGTAAGACGCCCATTAGCCATCCAAGTGAGACACTGAGGAAATTGAAAGCTATACAACTCTGGGTATAGCTCTGGGCAAGGAACAGATTAGAAGCTCAGCCATAGGCAGATGGTAACTAAAGCCATGAGATTAAAAGGAATCGAGTAAGACAGAGTAAACAGAAACAAGAAAGAAAGGTGGTCCAAGGATCAAGCCCCAAGGCTCTCATATTCTCTTTCTGAAAACTAGGAATTTAAAAATTACATACTCTGTCAACCCTTTAACAGAGAGTTATGCAAGAACAAAGAGTTATAATGGATATCTTAGATACAAAAGAATCCTATGACATTTGGTTGACAATTCATGCATGTGGTATTTGTTTGTGAAAATACCGAGCTATATATGGACCAATTCCCATAAAAACAAATAACGATGCTGCTTTATTGCCAAACATTGACCTTCAACTAATCACAACCAGATCTGGAAAAACACAAAGTGATGGCACTTGGTTTCTTTGAACACTAGAGGGAGATATATACAACTGCACAATTACTCTTTTACCATAGAATCATAGAATATTAAAAATTTTGATATTCTTGCAATCATTGAGAAATTAATTATATCTTAACAGTAAAATAAATTACACATGTTTGGAAAGTAACCCAATTTCTCTGTTAAACCAGGTTTTGCTGAAAAGCTATTCATATATGTTTATTATGTGTATATTTTCCAGTGACATCTTAATCATTTTTCTCTTGGGCAAAGTGAAGCAATAATACAGAAATCGGGCCATTTTTATTTAGAGAAGCATCAGTTCTTCCTCCCAAGGAATTCTGGTAATATGCTCATTGTAATCTGAAGTGTCAAAAGCTTTGACTCTGGACCTCATGTCTGTGGACACTGGGAACGTGCTGGACTTCATCACGTTCAGTGTTTTTCAGGTGACTTAAAGGTTATTGGCACTGACTTCATTCTGGGCTTTTTATTTGCCCAATAAAATGCTCTTCAACTTTGCTAGGTAATCACATAGATATGTAGTGTTTTCATGATTGCTTGGGGCAGCTAGAAAACTTTCCCTTTATTTACTCTGGTAATCTTTCCAAGGAACATACTCTAAAGTGTCCTCTTTTCCTGATCAAAGGTTGAATATGAGCCTGATCCAACAACTCTCAGCCTACCAAATACTTTCTTTGACCTTGTAACTAATTTAATAAGTCCTCCTTTCTGTAACTTCAACACTGAAATGCTTCTGGTAATTGAAGGGGGAAAAAATATCTTTTCTATTCATAGAGAAGTAATCTAGTATAGGAAAAGAGGTGATTTTCTGAAATCAAACTGCTGTGAATTCTGACTTTGGATCATGTTAATTAAATGTATGGAAGTGATCATTTCAGACATATATCAAATCATTATGCTGAACAACTTAAACCAATGTTACATGACAATTATATCTCCAAAATAAATCCTAACTTCATCTCTGCTGGTGGTGAAGGCAAACATTACTTTGCCTTTCTGAACTATTATTTTCTTTTCTCTAAATTGAAATCACAACCTTTTAGAATTGTGGAGCTGATTCAGATATTGTAGGGAAAGCATCTAGCTTAGCTCCTAGGGAAAAAAGCATTCCAAGTTCCCTGGGTCTCCCTCTCCTTCCATGTGAAATGCTCTATAAAACAACACTGTAAATCATATATTCACAGATTGCATGCTATGAGGCATTGGTCAAGTGCTGGGGTTGTGTACAGAATGTGACCTGAGCTGCATCGCGGCTATATTGTCCTGTGCTCTACAGGACAAGGATATATATAGGACCTTTCCAAGTGATCAACCACTCATAAATATGGGCTCGTGAGTCAGGAGAGCAGAGAGGTGGCATTGGAAGTCTGCTAAGGACTGCTATCCCTGGAGGAATGACTTCCCCTTTCCCTCCACAAATGTAAATTCCACCTCCCCACTCCCATGAAGGTCCAGTTCAGATCCTCCTTTTTCCAAGAGATATTCCCGACCTAAATAAACTCACCTCTCCAAACACCTCTAACATTTACCCAATTCAATCATCTGGCAATTCATGCCTGGCATTCCTACTTAACCCTTTCATTTACACGTCTCTCCCCAGCCAGGTAGGTTCTTAAAAGGCACAGTTGATATTATGTCATATTTTGTAGTGCTTAACTTTAATATATGTCATAGTGCTCTACATGAGGTAGGCTGTGTTTAGATGTATTTCCATGTCAGTTTACTTTGTGGTATGCAGCCTGACAATGAAACTCATGCACATTAACTGTGTAGGTAGTTTAGATCAATCTGAGGACAACATCTGAAATTTATCTCTTCTATTTAAACCATAGATTCATAAAAAGAAAGAACCCAAAAGCATAGCATATTACGCTTACATTTGTACCATATACTCTGGTATCTCTGCCATGATTTTTGATGAGTATTCACTTTCATTTGGAACAGATTAGTTACCATGATGTAATGATTATCACTCACAGATAAAATACAGCAGAATATATGATAAATACTTTCATCACCAGCAAGCCATTTTTTAAAACCTCTTTGTCAAATCTTATTAACAGTAAAGAAAAGTATGAGTGGTAATGTGACACTGTAAAACTCTGAGAGTTGGCATTTATGACTCCATTTTTACATACATAGAATGGAAACAGACAATGAAATTTTATCATTATTTTTCTTTTTTATTGAAGGATAATTGCTTTACAGAATTTTGTTGTTTTCTGTCAAACTTCAACATGAATTAGCCATAGGTACACATGTATCCCCTTTCTTTTGAACCTCCCTCCCATCTCCCTCCCCATCCCACCCCTCTAGGTTGATACAGAGCCCCTGTTTGAGTTTCCTGAGCCATACAACAAATTCCCATTGGCTATCTATTTCACATATGGTAATGTAAGTTTCTAGGTTACTCTTTCCATACATCTCACCCTCTCCTCCCCTCTCCCCATGTCCAGAAGTCTATTCTCTATGTCTGTTTCTCCACTGCTGCCCTGTAAATAAATTCTTCAGTACCATTTTTCTAGATTCCATATACATACGTTAGATCACGATATTTTTCTTTTTCTTTCTGACTCACTTCACTCTATATAATAAATTCTAGGTTCATCCACCTCATCAGAACTGACTCAAATGCATTCCTTTTTCTGGCTGTGTATATATACCACAACTTCTTTATTCATTCATCTGTCGATGGACATTTAGGTTGCTTCCATGTTCTAGCTATTGTGAACAGTGCTGCAATGAGCAGTGGGATACATGTGCTTTTTCAACCCTGGCTTCCACAGGGTATGTGCCTAGGAGTGAGATTTCTGGGTCATATGGTGATTTTATTCCCAGTTTTTAAAGGAATCTCCATACCATCTTCCGTAGTGGCTGTATCAATTTACATTCCCATCAACAGTGCAGGAGTGTTCCCTTTCCTCCACACCCTCTCCAAGCATCTACTGTTTGTAGAACTTTTTGATGATGGCCATTCTGACCAGTGTGAGGTGACATCTCATTGTGGTTTTGATTTGCGTTTCTGCAATAATGAGCGATGTTGAGCATCTTTTCATGTGTTTGTAAGCCATCTGTATGTCTTCCTTGGAGAAATGTCTGTTTAGGTCTTTTTCCCACTTTTTGATTGGGCCATTCGTTTCCTGGCATTGAGTTGTATGAGCTGCTTGTATATTTTGGAAATTAATCCTTTGTCAGTTGTTTCATTTGCTATTATTTTCTCCCATTCTGAGGGTCGTTTTTTCACCTTGCTTATAGTTTCCTTTGCTGTGCAAAAGCTTTTAAGTTTAATCAGGTCCCACTTGTTTACTTTAGTTTTTATTTCCATTACTCTAGGAGGTGGGTCATAGAGGATCTTGCCTTGATTTATGTCATCGAGTGTTTTGCTTATGTTTTCCTCTAAGAGTTTTATAGTTTCTGGTCTTACATTTAGGTCTTTAATCCATTTTGAGTTTATGTTTGTGTGTGGTGTTAGGAAATGTTCTAATTTCATTGTTTTACATGTAGCACCATTTATTGAAGAGGCTGTCTTTGCCCCATTTTATATTCTTGCCTCCTTTGTCAAAAATAAGGCATCCATAAGTGTATGGGATTATTTCTGGGCTTTCTATCTATTTCCATTGGTCTATGTTTCTGTTTTTGTGTCAGTACCGTACTGTCTTGATGACTGTAGCTTTGTAGTATAATCTGAAGTCAGGAAGGTTGATTCCTCCAGCTCCACTCTTCTTTCTCAAGACTGCTATGGCTATTCAGGGTCTTTTGTGTTTCCATATAAATTGTGAAATTTTTTGTTCTAGTCTGTGAAAAATGCCATTGGTAATTTTATAGGGATCACACCAAATCTGTAGTTTGCATTTGCTTGTATAGTCATTTTCAAAATATTGATTCTTCCTACCCAGGAACATGGAATATCTCTCCATCTGCATATGTCATCTTTGATTTCTTTCATTAATGTCTTATAATTTTCTTTGTACAGTTCTTTTGTCTCCTTAGGTAAGTTTATTCCTAGATATTTAATTCTTTTTGTTGCAATGGTGAATAGGATTGATTCCCTAATTTCTCTTTCTGATTTTTCATTGTTAGTATATAGAAATGCAAGTGATTTCTGTGTATTGATTTTGTAATCTGCAACTTTGCTAAATTCACTGATTAGCTCTAGTAATTTTCCAATAACTATCTTTAGGGTTTTCTATGTACAGTATCATGTCATCTGCAAACAGTGAGAGCTTTACTTCTTTTCCGGACTAGATTCCTTTTATTTCTTTTTCTTCTCTGATTGCTGTAGCTAGGACTTCCAGAACTATGTTGAATAATAGTGGTGAAAGTAGACACCCTTGTCTTGTTCCTGATCTTAAGAATGCTTTCAGTTTTTCACCATTGAGAATAATGTTTGCTGTAAGCTTATCATATATGGCCTTTACTATGTTGAGGCAGTTTCCTTCTATGCCCATTTTCTGAAGAGTTTTAATCCTAAATGGGTGCTGAATTTTGTCAAAGGCTTTTTCTGCATCTATTATCATATGGTTTTTATCTTTCAGTTGTTAATATGGCATATCACATTTATTTATTTGTATATATTGAAGAATCCTTTCATTCCTGGAATAAACCCAACTTGATCATGGTGTATGAACTTTTTGATGTGTTTCTGAATTCTGTTTGCTAAAATTTTGTTGAGGATTTTTGTATATATGTTCATCAGTGATGTTGGCCTATAGTTTTCTCTTTTTGTGTTGTCTTTGTCTGGTTTTGTTGTCATGGTGATTGTCCTCATAGAATGAGTTTGGAAGTGTTCCTTCCTCTGCAATTCTTTGAAAGAGTTTTAGAAGGATAGGCATTATCTATTCTCTAAATGTTTAATAAAATTCTCCTGTGAAACCATTTGGTCCTGGGCTTTTGTTTTTGGGAGATTTTCAATCACAACTTCAATTTCAGTACTTATAATTGGGTTGTTCATAATTTCTATTTCTTCCTGGTTCAGTCTTGGGAGATTGAAATTATCTAAGAATCTGTCCATTTCTTCCATTCTTCCAGGTTTTCCATTCTATTGCCATATATTTGTTCATAATAGTCTCTTATAATTCTTTGTGTTTCTGCATTGTCTGGTGTTACCTCTCCTTTTTCATTTCTCATTTTGTTGATCTGATTCTTCTCTCTTTTTTCCTTGAGTCTGGCTAAAGGTTTGTCAATTTTGTTTATCTTCTCAAAGGAAAAGCTTTTACTTTTATTAATCTTTACTCTTGTTTCTTTCTTTTTCATTTATTTCTGCTCGGATCTTTATTCTTTCCTTCTACTGATTTTGTGGGCTTTTTGTTCCTCTTTTTCCAGTTGTTTTAGGTGAAGTTAGGTTGTCTATTCAATGTTTTTCCTGTTTCTTGAGGTAGGATTGTATTGCGCTATAAACTTCCCTCTTAGAACTGCTTTTGCTGCATCCCACAGGTTTTGAGTTATCATGTTTTCATTGTCATTTGTTTCTAGAAATTTTTTGATTTCCCTTTTGATTTCTTCAGTAACATGTTGGTTATTTAGAAACGTGTTGTTTAATCTCCATGTGTTTGTGTTTCTAACAGTTTTTTTCTCGTAATTGATGTCTAGTCTCATAGCATTGTCATCAGAGAAGATGCTTGATATGATTTCTTAAATTTACTGAGGTTTGATTTGTGACACAAGATCTAGTGTATCCTGGAGACTGTTCCATGTGCACTTGAGAAGAAGGTTTATTCTTCTGCATTTGGATGGAATGTCTTGAAGATTTCAATGAAATCCATCTCATCTAATGTATCATTTAATTAAGACTTGTGTTTCCTTATTAATTTTCTGTTTTGATGATTTGTCCATTGCTGTGAGTGGGGTTTTAAAGTCTCCTACTATTATTGTGCTACTGTCAATTTCTCCTTTTATGTCTGTTAGTGTTTGTCTCATGTATTGAGGTTCTTCTATTTTGGGTGCATAGATATTTAAAATTGTTATGTCTTCCTCTTGGATTGATCCCTTGATCATTATGTAGCTTCCTTGCTTATCTCTTGTAATCTTGGTTTTAATGTCTATTTTGTCTGATATGAGGACTGCTACTGTAGCTTTCTTTTGCTTCCCATTTGCATGGAACATATTTTTCCATCCTCTCACTTTCAGTCTATATGTGTCTTGAGGTCTTTAGTGGGTTTCTCATAAACAACATATATATGGGTCTTGTTTTGTATCCATTCAGCCAGTCTATGTCTTTTGTTTGGAGCATTTAATCCATTTACATTTAAAGTAATTATTGATATAACAAAGGTCCGTCTAGTCAAGGCTATGGTTTTCCCACTAGTCATGGATGAATGTGAGAGTTGGACTATAAAGAAAGCAGAGCACTGAAGAATTGATGCTTTTGAACTGTGGTGTTGGAGAAGACTCTTGAGAGTCCCTTGGACTGCAAGGAGATCCAAACAGTCCTCCTAAAGGAAATCAGTCCTGGGTGTTCACTGGAAGGGCTAATGTTGAAGCTGAACCTCTAATACTTTGGAAGGGGATGACAGAGGATGAGATAGTTGGATCAAATCACTGATTCAATGGACATGAGTTTGGGTGAACTCTGGGAGCTGGTGAAGGACAGGGAGGCCTGAAGTGCTGTGGTTTGTGGGGTTGCAAAGAGTTGCACATGACTAAGTGACTGAACTGAACTGATGTTCCTATTGCCATTTTCCTAATTGTTTGGGGTTGATTTTGTAGATCTTTTTTTCTTCTCTTGTATTTCTTGACTATATAAGTCTCTTTAACATTTGTTGTAAAGCTGGTTTGGTGGTACTGAATTCTCTTAACTTGTGCTTGTCTGAAAAGTTTTTTATTTCTCCATCAGTTTTGAATGGGATCCTTGCTGTGTACTGTAATTTGGTTGTAGATTTTTCCCTTTCAGTTCTTTAATTATATCCTGCCATTCTCTTCTAGTCTGCAGAGTTTCTGCTGAAAGATCAGCTGTTAAGTGTATGGGGTTTCCCTTGTATGTTACTTGTTGCTTCTCCCTTGCTGCTTTCAATAGTCTTTCTTGGTGTTTAGTCTTTGTTAGTTTGATTAGTATGTGTCTTAGCGTGTTTCTCCTTGGGTTTATCCTGTGTGGGACTCTGTGCCACTTGGACTCGATTGACTATTTCCTTTTCCATGGTGGGGAAATTTTCAACTATAATCTCTTCAAAAATTTTCTCATTTCCTTTCTTTTTTTCTTCTTCTTCTGGGACCCCTATAATTAGAATGTTTGTGCTTTTGATATTGTCCCAGAGGTCTCAGAGACTATCTTCAGTTCTTTTCATCCTTTTTACTTTATTCTGCTCTTCAGAAGTTAGTTTCACCAATTTATCTTCCAGCTCACTGATTCGTTTTTCTGCTACAGATATTGTGCTATTGGTTCCTTCTATGCTGCTGCTGCTGCTGCTAAGTCGCTTCAGTCATGTCTGACTCTGTGCGACCCCATAGACGACAGCCCACCAGGCTCCGCCATCCCTGGGATTCTCCAGGCAAGAACACTGGAGTGGGTTGCCATTTCCTTCAATGCATGAAAATGAAAAGTGAAAGTGAGGTCGCTCAGTCGTGTCCGACTCTTCGCGACCCCATAGACTGTAGCCGACCAGGCTTTTCCGTCCATGGGATTTTCCAGGCAAGAGTACTGGAGTGGGATGCCATCACCTTCTCCGGATTCCTTCTATAGTATTTTTAATTTCAGTAATCATATTGTCTGTCTCTGAATGCTTATTCTTTAATTTCTAGGTCTTTGTTAATTGATTCTTGCATTTTCTCCATTTTGTCTCTAAGGTTTTTGATCATCTTTACTATCATTATTCTAAATTCTTTTTCGGGTAGTTTGCCTATTTCCTCTTCGTTTATTTGGACTTCTGTGTTTCTAGTTTGTCCATTTGTGTAGTATTTCTCTGTCTTTTCATTTTTTTTTTTAATGTATTGTGTTTGAGGCCTCCTTTTCTCAGCCTTCAAAGTTGAATTATTTCTTCCTTTTGGTCTACCCTTCTAAGGTTGGTCCAGTGGTTTGTGTAATCTTTGTATAGAGTGAGATTTGTGCTGAGTTTTTGTTTGTTTGTTTGCTTGTTTTTCTTCTGATGGTCAAGGCTGAGTGAGGTGGTAATCCTGTCTGCTGATGACTGGGTTTGAATTTTTGTTTCGTTTGTTGTTTAGAGGAGGCACCCTGCACAGGGTGCTACTGGTGGTTGGGTGATGCTGGGTCTTGTATTCAGGTGGTTTCCTTTGTGTGAGTCTCACTATTTGATACTCCCTAGGGTTAGTTCTCCTGTAGTCTAGGGTCTTGGAGTCAGTGCTCCCACTTCAAAAGCTCAGGGCTTGAACTCTCCCCCTTCAGCATACACAGAGGCAGCAATGAGACTGTTCCTATCATTATTTATTATTAAAACTGCAGAACAAAAGGGTGCTGAAGCTGGAATAAGGAGGCTCTTCAAGGTCATGGTGGATAAAGACTCACCCATGAAATGAATCACCTCTTCCCCAAGTGTCAAACCATAATACAAGAAAGTCATTGTCCTAAATCTTTAGGATTTAGGACAACTAAATCACAGAGCAACTCTGTGATGTGATCCACGTGCAATGTGGCTCTGTTTTAGGCTGGCCCCATTCCCTTTAAGGAGCACCTAGACAAGGTTCCATGTTCCTCAAACAAACAATACAGGAATATGCCTTCAAATACTAAGTATTATAATGGAAGCAACATTATTTTTAAATAAGTGGTATGGTAATTATTTCTTAAAGAATACTCAGGCAAAGGTGACAGTAAAAATAAAAATTTAATTAAAAAATAAATAAATAAATGCAGAAAAACATTCAGATATCTCTTAGCTGCTGACTCAAACATTTAAGTGATATTATCTTCTAAATTCTACACCATTTCTCCCTCCTTTCATATACAATTCCTTAAATGGGTGGTCTTTACCCACTTAATCCATTTTCCAATTCTTGCCACTTGATCTCTTTGAAAATCTTCTATACTCTGGCTTCTATTTTCTCAGTCCATTCAACTAGACTAGTATCATTAATTGAACTTGACCCTCATTTCATTTTTCTTAACTACTATTCAGAATTGGAGAAGGAAATAGTGACCCATCCAGTATTCTTGCCTGGAGAGCCCCATGGACAGAGGAGTCTGGAGGGCTACAGTCCATGGGGTCTCAAGAGTCAGATATGACTTAGTGACTAAACTACCACCACCACTATTCAGAATGTGATGTTGCTAATTACTTCCTGCTTAAAATGCTCTCCTTTGTGATCTTGTGTGACTGCTCAGCCTTGTTTTAGTTCTTTCATGCTTTTTAGGCTCTTCTTTTCTTGTCCATCCATTTGTAGATATTCCTTAAAGCTCAGAGGGTCCCCTCACCCCTCAGATCTCAGACCAATGGTTCATCTACTCTTAAAGCTTTTCTATCACCTTAAGGCTTATGGATCCCAAGTCTGTGTCCCCTCCTATGTGCTCTGTCACTTGAACACATATCTATGTCTAATGATCCACATGAATTTTCCCTTTTAATGTAATTCTGTCCAGAGCTGCAGAAACAAAACTGACCTTCTTGTCCCAATTTTTTTTTTATTTTTTCTGCAGTCTGTACTCAGTATCTTGAGTTCATCTTGGTTTTCTCCTTGTCCTCCAAATCCTGTCAGTTTCTATCATTACTTTTCCATAGAAAGTCTTATAGATCATTTATTTTTTCTAATCCTACTGCCACTTTTAAAATCTACACTCCAAACACTCATGTAACTGTATGAGTCTTTAAATTGGGTCTCTTTGGTTGGTTGGTTTTCTTTTGTTTGTTTGGTGATTGGTTTTGGTCCCTAGTCTATCACATCAGTTCAGTTCAGTAGCTCAGTCATGTCCAACTCTGCGACCCCATGAATCGCAGCACGCCAGGCCTCCCTGTCCATCACCAACTCCCAGAGTTTACTAAAACTCATGTACATCGAGTTGGTGATGCCATCCAGCCATCTCATCCTCTGTCATCCCCTTCTTCTCCTGCCCCCAATCCCTCCCAGCATCAGAGTCTTTTCCAATGAGTCAAATCTTCACATGAGGTGGCCAAAGTACTGGAGTTTCAGCTTCAGCATCAGTCCTTCCAATGAACACCCAGGACTGGTCTCCTTTAAGATGGACTGGTTGGATCTCCTTGCAGTCCAAGGGACTCTCAAGAGTTTTCTCCAACACCACAGTTCAAAAGCATCAATTCTTCAGTGCTCAACTTTCTTCACAGTCCAACTCTCACATCCATAGGTGACCACTGGAAAAACCATAGCTTTGACTAGATTGGCCTTTGTTGGCAAAGTAATGTCTCTGCTTTTTAATATGCTGTCCAGATTGGTCATAACTTTCCTTCCAAGGAGTAAGTGTCTTTTAATTTCATGGCGGCCATCACCATCTGCAGTGATATTGGAGCTCAGAAAAAAAATAAAGTCTGACACTGTTTCCCGATCTATTTGCCATGAAGTGATGGCACCAGATGCCATGATCTTCGTTTTCTGAATGTTGAGTTTTAAGCCAACTTTTTCACTCTCCTCTTTCACTTTCATCAAGAGGCTTTTTAGTTCCTCTTCACTTTCTGCCATAAGGGTGGTGTCATCTGCATATCTGAAGTTATTTCTCTCAGAAATCTTGAATTCCAGTTTGTGCTTCTTCCAGCCCAGCGTTTCTTATGATGTACGCTGCATAGAAGTTAAATAAGCAAGGTGACAATATACAGCCTTGACGTACTCCTTTTCCTATTTGGAACCAGTCTGTTGTTCCATGTCCAGCTCTAACTGTTGCTTCCTGACCTGCATATAGGTTTCTCGAGAGGCAGGTCAGGTGGTCTGATATGCCCATCTCTTTCAGAATTTTCCACAGGTTATTGTGATCTACACAGTCAAAGGCTTTGGCATAGTCAATAAAGCAGAAGTAGATGTTTTTCTGGAACTCTCTTGCTTTTTCGATGATCCAGAAGCACAGCAGCTGCGACAGACCATGCAGCCAAGAGGAGCTACCCCACGCCCAAGGTCAGGGGTCGACCAAGAGTGCCAGGCTGCGACGGCGCAGGAGTGGCCAAGAGGAACTATCCCATATCCGAGGCCAGGGGCGGCGGCCCAGAGGAGCTACCCCCGGCCAAGGTCGGGGCGGTGGCTGAGAGGAGCAACTCCACGTCCAAGGAGCAGCGGCTGTGTGGGTGCAGGAGGGTGGAAAGGAGCTACTCCACGTTCAAGGTCAGGATGGGCAACCTCCTCCAAGGTAAGGAGCAGCAGCTGCGTTTTGCTAGAGCAGCCGTGAAGAGATACCCCACATCCAAGGTAAAAGAAACCCAAGTAAGATGGTAGGTGTTGCGAAAGGGCATCAGAGGGCAGACACACTAAAACCATAATCATAGAAAACTAGCCAATCTGATCACACAGACTGCAGCCATGTCTAACTCAATGCAACTAAGTCATGCCATGTGGGGCCACCCAAGATGGACAGGTCATGGTGGAGAGGTCTAATGGAATGTAGTCCACTGGAGAAGGGAATGGGAAACCACTTCAGTATTCTTCCCCATGAACAGTATGAAAAGGCAAAAATGATAGGATACTGAAAGGGGAACTCCCTGGGTCGGTAGATGCCCCATATGCTCCTGGAGGTCAGTGGAGAAATAACTCCAGAAAGAACGAAAGGATGGAGCCAAAGCAAAAACAATACCCAGCTGTGGATGTGTCTGGTGATAGAAGCAAGGTCTGATGCTGTAAAGAGCAATACTGCATAGGAACCTGGAATGTTAGGTCCATGAATCAAGGCAAATTGGAAGTGGTCAAACAGGAGATGGCAAGAGTGAACGTCAACATTTTAGGAATCAGTGAACTAAAATGGACTGGAATGGGTGAATTTAACTCAGATGACCATTATATCTGCTACTGTGGGCAGGAATCCCTTAGAAGTCTATCCTATACACACTCTTACAAGCAAAAAACAACAACAACACTAGAATGATGCAGAACAGCTCCATCTTGGGGTTTGATGTCATCAAATTCTGTTTCTGAAGACTATCTTCCAATTCCTCCCTCTTTACCAATCCAGTCTTGTCTCCCACCACTCTCTTCCCTATACAGTCTCTATATTGTGCAACATGGAACTTCTACTCAGGTTGTGATCCTCCATATTTCAATTGGGACTTCCCAGGTGGCCCAGTGGTAGAGAACCTACCTGCCAAGCAGGAGACCTGAGTTCAATCCCTGGCTTGGAAAGATCCCTGGGAGAAGGAAATGGCAACCCACTCTAGTATTCTTGCCCGGGAAATCCCATGGACAGAGGAGCTTGGTGGTTATAGTTCACAGGGTCACAAAGAGTTGGATGTGACTTAGTCACTAAAAAACAACAATATTTTGACTGAGCTTACTTTTCTTCTATATCCTTTTTTATTTAACTTTATTCCAAGCAAATTCAAAGGTACTCTATCAATTAAGTGTTTGCTCAAGCATCCAAATGGTCTATTTTTAAAAAAACAATTCATATAATGAATTGCTATAAGAATTCATATAATGTCAACTTCCAATGTATTAACATTATTGTTTGCTTGAATACTATTCTCTCTTCTTTACCGTGTTCAAAGAGCACTTCCTCTACAGTCTCCCCTGACCTTCCCAGGCCTGATATCCCCCAAATATACCTGGCATAATTTTAGACATGTAATTGAATGGAAGCAAAAATATTCCATTTGTTCTATATTTTGGAGAAGAATGACCTCAATGAAATTAATTGCCTTCTCAGACCCAAAGGATACACATATAAATTAACAGGGAAAGAGGATATATTTCTAGGTTAAAACTGGTATTATTAGTAGAAGAAATAAATAGAAATGAACACTCAGAGTTAGTCTACTTTCAGTGAAATTAAGCCATAGTCCTTACAGTAAATTAAGCCTACTAGAGTCAATGAAATACCTATCACTATAGTGTGTGTAATAATCATTATTTTTATTTTTATAAGCTTTTCTCTAATTATAAAAATAAAAACTTGATACCATAATGGTGAATATATGTAATTATATATTTTTCACAGAATGTACAACACAAAGAGTAAATCTTATGTGTTTGTATGTATGCACACACACAGATTGCTGGATCTATTCCAAAGGCCTCTGAGGCTCCACCCACCCCCCCCACCCCAGTTTTTACTCTATGTGCTTCAGTTCTGATAGTTCCTATGATCCATCTTCAAGTCTTCTTTTCTTTTCTCCTGCTCATATTCTTTCTAATTTATCACTGAAAAATCTTGAAAATGCTTTCATTGACTAACTCCTATATTTCTGCCTAATAACACACTGAGACCAGTGTCCAGTGGGCTTCTCAGAGCAAAGTCTTTTGCTCCTCCCTCTCCCCCTCCAATTCTGTCTTGTCCTATCTGTCTTGTCCTATCTGTCTTGTCCTTGATCCCCTTTATGAAAGGGGATCTTCCTTTCATAAAGGATTTCAATGATAATTCTTGTCCTAGGCACTAAAATCATGTTTGGTGAGTTTCTAGTCTTTTTTTTTTTTTTTTTCTACTTTTCAATCCTTATTGACCAGGAGCCTCTTCTAGAAATCAATACATCACGACTCTGTTCTATATCATGTACCTTCCAGGTGATTTTCGTGTGGAATAAATCTGCAAAATTGCAGGCCCATTTCAGTAAAGTGGCACTAAGCAAGTTATCTGTTTCTATCCCTGTTGGAGGGTTTTTTCTCCTCTGTCAAGGGAATCTTCCACCAGCAATTTGAAGGAGAGAGTTTCCACTGGTCACGTTTCTGCCAAGGCTTTGTCTCATCATGCCTTTCCACTGCTCCAACACACACACACACACACACACACACACACACACACAGACCATATACCACTTCTAGCATCCAGTATAGTTACTGTTTCCATACTCACATACAAAACTCTTTTCTATTACAAGATGGTGAACACTGTCACAAAATCATTATCGCTATAGGATGGTCTTTTGGATTTTTGGTAATAGTCTTACATAGTGCTGGTGTGCTCAGTCATGGCCGACTCTTTATGACCCCATGGACTGTAGCCAGCCAGGTTCCTCTGTCCGTGGAATCTTATATAGAGATGTACTTAAATAGGACATGGTACTTAGCCAAAGATATCCAAAAGGTTTGCTCAGAAACATTTCTTGTTGGGTCAGCCTTTATTAAATCCTCCCCAGGAGATGATATTTTGGGAACAAAATATTACTGGTAGAGAGACACATGTGAAGTTTCCAAAAGCCAAAGAGTATGTAACCAATGAAAGGATAAAATTTCAAGGCCTGTACAGTAAAGCAGCTGTTATATGATTTACTGGAAAATTCCTCCAAAACATAACAGAGGCTTCCTACTACAAAGGAAATCTTTTCCTTCAAGTCCATAATATTAAAGTTCAATATGTTATGCTCCCCAAAGACCTCTCTAATAAAATCTGGGGTTTTCATGATCACCTTCACCCTAGGGATCTGACTTTCTTTTCATTGCCCTGCATAGCCAGGGCACCACCGGTGTGAGGCTCACGATGTGTGTCCTCAACGGCAGGGATTCATCCCTTTTGTGCAGTTTCCAGTGTCAATAACAGAGGCTAGGACTTCATTTTTCAGGCATACCAGTGACTCATGCTAAACTAAGCAAAGCAGATAACCTCTCACTTTCAATTAGAGGAATTATCTTAGACCTGCCAGCAGGGCACTATGTGGATTTCTCAATACAAAGCAGCAAAGAAAAGTGCAAAGCAGTACTTGTAGGGTGAGGGGAGGGGCGACAGAGACAAGAACAGTTTCCAGTGCCTCCCTCAGCTTTCTTCATGGGTGACTGACACAAGGAAAGACTTTCTCAGATGTGGCAGCACCTGAGTGATTCAGCCAGGTCCTGGCGGAGGCCTGTGAAAGCAGCCAGAGACTGAAGATAGATAATGCCGCAGAGCAGTGACTGTGGGGGCACCTCTGTGACCAAATGGGCCTAAAAGCCCTTAATACTGCCCCAAACCTAAACTTCCCCATCCAACCTCATCCTTGACTCTGCTGACCTACAGGACCATTTATTAGGAGTTATCAGAAACGTGTTGGACTCTTCATAAGGTTGTATTTATACATAAAACACCTTCTGGCTCAAACTTCAAGGAGGACCCCAGCTGTACACAGGGTGCCATTGAACTTGCTGAGGGGTAATTGCTCCTGGGACTTTGATCCACAGGGGAAAAGCAGAAATGGCAGTGGAGGCAAGAGACACAGTGATGTGAGCTGAAGTCAGAACCAGAGGTGGTCCCTGCTGCTTGCCTCCTTTTGTATTTTTAACATGCCAGTCAGTTCAAGGCTCCCTGTCCCTGGTTGTGCCAGAAGCGTGGCCAGGCCATTGCTGCAGACAGGAAAAGTCCCCCCAGCAGACAGCCCGTTGTTGGGTCACTGATTAACAATGAGGAGTCTGCTCTCCCTTGTTTGGATGTTCAGAAAGAAAGAACACGGCTTCAATATGTGTGACTAGCTGATTGAACCTCCAGGCTAAACATTCCTACTTTTCTTAAGAAATGAACATGGAAATGGTCCAATGGCAATGGGAATGCTGATGCAGGAATGACTTGTTTAGTAACTATGACACTCATCTATGACACACGAGTCGAGCATCCAGAGTCAGACGCTGACATGGGCTGATGCTGTGGGAGCGGGAGCAGAGAGCTCTGAGCTTAGGCTCCTGCTCGGCCTCCTGTAGCCACAAGCAGTGAAGATGTGAGTTCCTGTGTGGGTGACTCAGCTTGGCCTCTGTTCTCGGGAGATAAATTAGATGTCACGTGCTTGACTCTTGGTAAAATAGGTTATTCTGGGAAAAATGCAAACAGACTTCAAAAAAAATTTCCAGTCAATATGAAAGTTGCCTTATCAGAAAAGGTGCATATTTGGGCCATAACAAGAACTTCGTCCTTCCTTGTGAAAAAAATATTATCTTCAAAGTTGTTGAGAACTGTTTACCACATGGATCCTTTGAGCTGTGCTGATAAGGAGGAAAGCAAACACCACTCCCAGCGATGCTTCACTGGGCTGTGGGGACACCATGCCCCTGCGCTGCACCCTGGATGCGGCCGAGGAGCAGCTGTGAAGTCTGTTTCCATGGCACCAATGAATGGTCCCAGGGCCTAGTGTTTTCCTGTGGCCGGAGATATCCCTGGGATCCGTTGGAGAACTGTCTGTTCTAAGTGTGTTGGATAGCTTCCCTTCTGCACTCTGTGAAGATGTATGCCTCAGGAGGCAGGTCCCCTTGCCCTCCTCTCATCCCCCTGTGCTGACAGACCAGTGCCCTCATTCAGAGCTCAGGCAGCAATGTACCCATAGCAGATCGGCTCAGGCCCAAGGATGACTCATGCCCTACCATTCCCCTCAGCCAGTGATTGGTGCAGGGATCAAGTTTTTAAAAAAAAATAGAAAACACTGCTTAGAGGCTTTGGGAAAGGTTTTCCTCCCTAATAAAAGGAACCTTGACATGACTGAGCAGCTGGATTAACCCTTCCTTCAACCCTACCTCTGTACTTCTTGTTTAGGGAGAGGATATACTTCCTATTGTTTAAACCCCATTGGATATGGTGAACATTGCCAAGGAAAAGCATTCTTACTGGCCTTACTGATTCCTGGTGGTAAGAACCTAAATTCACTTTCCACCTTTGGAAGAGAGCTACAAGTCACAGGCTATTAGCTCCTGTATAAAAATAAGTACACATACGCAGTGAGCTGTGTGAATCAAGGCAATTGCCGTTGAATTTGCTCATCTGTAAAATGGGATTAGCAGCAATAACAGCTGCAGAGGTTTATGATGATTTAGTACAGATAAATCTCTTAAAATAGAGCAGAGACTCAATTTAAATGTCAAATGTTATTATTATGAAGATGAGACAAGAAGGATTGATCATCTTGGGTTAAATTAGGGTGACCAACTAGAAAAGATTACAGCAGAGCCTGGTAATAATATAAAGGAGCCAATAATTGCAGTTTAACAATGTCTTCATCATGCTCATTCTCTCCAGAGTATATGGGTGACCTGGCTGAAACAGCAGCTCTCATCCCTTTCATCTCCAAGCTTGGTTCAGTTTACCTTCAGGGGAGGGCTGAAAGCTGTCCCAGAGATGGCCCTGCTCTGCCCCTGGAACTTGTGGCTATGTTACCTTACATGACAAGAGTTCGACAATGTTTGTGTATCTGACTCAGTGCTTCCACTTCCAAAAATCATTTCCAGGAAATGACACAAAATTCGCCAACAAATTTACATCCAATAATATTTGTTTATATGGTAATTTTGTTAGCCAAGATAAGATATAATCTAAAATGCCTGGAAATCAAAATATAGTTAAATAAATTATGATATGGGCTTTCTAGGTGGTGCTAGTGGTAAAGAACCTGCCTGCCAATGCAGGAGACATAAAGAGACCAGGGTTCAATCCCTGGGTCAGGAAGATCCCCTGGAAGAGGGCATGGTAACCCATTTTAGTATTCTTGCCCGGAGAATCCTATAAACAGAGGAGCCTGGTGGGCTACAGTTCAGTCCTCAGTCGTGTCCGACTCTTTGTGACCCATATCCTCCCTGTCCATCACCAACTCCCACAGCTTGCTCAGTGTTCACGTCCATCGAGTCAGTGATGCCACGCAACCATCTCATCCTCTGTTGTCTCCTTCTCCTCCTGCCTTCAGTCTTTCACAGCAACAGGGTCTTTTCCAATGAGTCAGCTCTTAGCATCAGGTGGCCTAAGTATTGGAGTTTCAGCTTCAATATCAGTCCTTCTAAGGAATATTCAGGACTGATTTCCTTTAGGATGGACTGGTTGGATCTCCTTGCAGTCCAAGGGACTCTCAAGACTCTTTTCCAGCACTACAGTTCAAAAGCAACAATTCTTCGGTGCTCAGCTTTCTTTATAGTCCAACTCTCACATCTATACATGACTACTAGAAAAACCATAGCTTTGATTATACAGACCTTTGTCAGCAAAATAATGCCTCTAGTTTTTAATATGCTGTCTAGGTTGGTCACAGCTTTTCTTCCAAGGAGCAAGCATCTTTTGATTTCATGGCAGCTATAGTACACAGAGTTGCAAAAAGTTGGCTAGAAATGAATCAACTTAGCACGCAGGCACACATGCAAATTGTGATACATCCACTGCAAAAAATGTTATTCTCTCTAAAATTTAAAACAAAATGACAAAGTTCTTAAATATACTGATTAGTACAAAGTGGGCAGAAGACAGAAGCAACATTGTGTTTGGCATTTTATCTTAACAACATTAAAAAACATTTTTTAAAGACTGGAAGACATATATCTCCTAATTCCATTAACAAAAGAAAGGTTAAATAAGTTGTGGTATAGGGACATAATTGGCTTCCCTGGTGGCTCAGTGGTAAAGAATCATCTTGTAGTTCAGGAGTCACAGGGGATGTAGGTTTGATCCCTGGGTCATGAAAATCCTCTAGAGGAAGGCCTGGGGATCCACATGGAAAGAGGAGCCTGTTGGGCTACAGTCCATAGGGTTGCAAAGGGACGGACACGACTAAAGCGACTTAGCGTGCACGTAGGCACATGATAAAATATTTTAAAAATTTTAAATGAGTAGATGAGTCATATTAAGGCAACATAGATGGATCTTAATAAATATATGAAAACAAGCTAAACAAAATATTACATTATTTAGGCACATGTAGGTATACATGTGCATGCTTGTGTGTGTGTGACAAAACTAAGAAACAAAGTGGTGATAAACACAAAAATGTGGGACAGTAGTTCTCTCTGGTGGAGAAGGCAATGGCACCCCACTCCAGTACTCTTGCCTGGAAAATCCCATGGATGGAGGAGCCTGGTGGGCTGCAGTCCATGGAGTCGCTAAGAGTCAGACATGACTGAGTGATTTCACTTTCACTTTTCACTTTCATGCATTGGAGAAGGAAATGGCAACCCACTCCAGTGTTCTTGCCTGGAAAATCCCATGGATGGAGGAGCCTGGTGAGCTGCCATCTATGGGGTCGCACAGAATCAGACAGGACTGAAGCGACTTAGCAGCAGCAGCAGCAGTTCTCTCTGGCAGCAAGGCATGGGGTTAGGAGGAATAGGGAAAATACCAATAGATAGAGGTCAGTTCCTGCCCTGTAGCTCCTGACAGGGCACAGGGTCTTTTGCTATTCATTACATTTTACAGTGATACATTATACATTATACAGTGATACATAAACAAAATAAAAGATGTCCACGCTGAGCCACTGACAACAGTGTGACACAACTGATAATTATGATTTATTCAATTTTCACATTTGTTAGAAGATGAGGTTATTGATGACTTTTCCTCTTTATACATTTCTACAATTTCTAATTTCTATAATTAGCATTATACTCTAAAAATTTACATTTAAAACAATAAACAAATCTAGAAAGCCTATAGCTATAAAAATTCAAAAGACAAATTATACCTGAGTCTGGATGAGCTAGTATTTCCGAATTTAAGTCAGCCAATTGAATCAAAAGCTCAGGTTTAATTGACCCTAAACTACAAATAGTCAGTGGTTATATTACCTAGACCTGATTTTATTTTCTTAGTCCTGATGATCCAGATTATTCTCTGAGAAAGTGACCACACTGGGGCCTAGCTGTAGAGATTTTAAAGTGCTATATTTACTTATAATGAATTATAAGAGCTAATATCAATTTGGAGAAGGCAATGGCAACCCACTCCAGTACTCTTGCCTGGAAAATCCCATGGACGAAGGAGCCTGGTAGGCTGCAGTCCATGGGGTCACGAAGAGTTGGACAGGACTGAGCGACTTCACTTTCACTTTTCACTTTCATGCATTGGACAAGGAAATGGCAACCCACTCCAGTGTTCTTGCCTGGAGAATCCCAAGGACCGGGGAGCCTGGTGGGCTGCCGTCTATGGGGTCGCACAGAGTCGGACACGACTGAAGTGACTTAGCAGCAGCAGCAATATCAATTACTACTGTATGCCAAATACTGTGTCAAGTGCTTTTCATCCACAGTCAAATTTAATGCTCCACTAAACATATGATAGTAATATTGTCAAAATGCAACAGATGAGAAAACTGAGGCACAAAGAATATAGGCGCCTTGCCCAAGATCACACAAGTGTTAGTCACTCAGTCGTGTCTGACTCTTTGCTCCCCCATGGACTGCAGCCCGCCAGGCTCCTGTGTGAGAGTCTGGGTGTTCTCAGAATTACAGAGAGAGCTGCCAGGGAGTTATGGGATTTCTTTGGAAGGAATGAGGCTAAAGCTGAAACTCCAGTACTTTGGCCACCTTATGCAAAGAGTTGACTCATTGGAAAAGACTCTGATGCTGGGAGGGATTGGGGGCAGGAGGAGAAGGGGACGACAGAGGATGAGATGGCTGGATGGCATCACAGACTTGATGGACGTGAGTTTGAGTGAACTCTGGGAGTTGGTGATGGACAGAGAGGCCTGGCGTGCTGCAATTCATGGGGTCGCAAAGAGTCGGACACGACTGAGTGACTGAACTGAACTGAATGCAGGAGACCTAGGTTCGATCCCTGGGTTGGGAAGATTCCCTAGGGAAGGGAATGGCCACCCACTCCAGTGTTCTTGCCTAGAGAATTATAGATTCTGAGAACAGGGAATGTTCAGATCTCCTTTAGAATGGACTGGTTGGATCTCCTTGCAGTCCAAGGGACTCTCAAGAGTCTTCTCCAACACCACAGTTCGAAAGCATCAATTCTTTGGTGCTCAGCTTTCTTCACAGTCCAACTCTCACATCCATACATGACTACTGGAAAAACCATAGCCTTGACTAGATGGACCTTTGTTGGCAAAGTAATGTCTCTGCTTTTGAATATGCTATCTAGGTTGGTCATAACTTTCCTTCTCCTGCACTAGGCAGATTCTTTACTGTCTGAGCCACCAGGGAAGCCCCAACCAGTAAATAAGGGAGCTCAAAATTTGGACCCCGAGTTGCTATGAATCAAGCTTCCTCCTGAGCACAACTAAAAAAATCTCACCACATACTGATCTCAATAAATATGTGTCTATCAAAGTGGAAGTGTAATAATTATGAGAGAGGAGCCTGTAGTTTGGTTCTCAGAACCACATGTGAAAGCAGATGTACAGGCATGGCTCTCCAGGGCAGGGATCTGAAGATAGAAGTTGGTAAATTACAGACCCCAAGGATATCTAAAAGGAGTACTAGCTTGGCTCTGAGGCCATGACTACTTAGATTTATAGCCAGGTTTCATCACATATTAGCTTTGTGACCTGAGAAAATTACTGGAATTCTCTGTGCTTCATTTCCTACGATTGTACAATTATAAAACAGTAGTAACTACCTCACAGAGTCATTGTATGTGTTAAATGAGTTAATTTATGTAAAGCACTTAGAACAATGTTTGGCACATAGTACTTCATGAAACATTAGCTATTATAATCTTGGTGTATATTTTCCCAGTGCATAATCTTTTCTCTCTCCCTCACTGTACATTCATCTGCTGCTGCTGCTGCTAAGTCGCTTCAGTCATGTCTGACTCTGCAACCCCAAAGACAGCAGCCCACCAGGCTTCCCTATCCCTGGGATTCTCCAGGCAAGAACACTGGAGTGGGTTGCCATTTCCTTCTCCAATGCACGAAAGTGAAAAGTGAAAGTGAGGTTGCTCAGTCATGTCTGACTCTTAGCGACCCCAAGGACTGAAGCCTGCCAGGCTTCTGTCTCCAGGGGATTTTCCAGGCAAGAGAGTACTGGAGTAGGGTGTGCATTCATCAGTTGCTTTGAATTATCTGGGAAATGAGAGAAGGTATAAATAAATACAGAATGGAAAAAATAACCTTTATAATATTAATAAATCTACTTTTATGATAGTGACTGGAGGCTTAAAAATGCAGAAGCTGGTTTTCTTCAATAGTTGAAAGAACAAAATTCTAGGACCAGGAGATGTGAGCTCAGGTCTTGGCTCTGTCAGTAATTATACAACCTTGGATAAGCCTCTGCTCTATCAGCCTTGGTCTTCTCATCTGACAGTGGCGGGGATGATGCCAGGATGGTCTGCCAGAATGCTTTATCCTGGGGCATTTTGGTAGGTTTGTGCTTTTGTTCCATGACCCACACTTGGTGAGCAACTGCCCTGTACCAGACTAGGTGTTGGAGTTGGGACATGCAAAGTCTGGTACCTTGAGGAATTTATGGCTAAGGAACTGCAAGCCTGACTGAAGAGTGTGCGTGTGTGTGAGCCTGCAGCACTGGGTAAGGGCTGAAAGCAGATATACCAATTCAAACGATGATTTCCAAATCCTAGAAAGCACACCAAGCACACAAGAGGGAATAATACTGGCATTACGTTGCCTATTCAGAAACAGGTTTTTGTTTTTTGCGATTTTTTTGACCCAAAACATACGCACGATTCCATGGAACTTTCTACCTATAATTGCCACCATCTGAAGTATTTTTGTTTTGCATTTGTTTTGGATCCTTTAAGATGCCACAAAACTATAACTCACTTTCTCAGGACAGAACATTTGTATTTGTTTGGCAGGAATTTTCTCACTATCTCTGTTCAAATATTAAGTTATTAGATAGAAAACACTAATATTATCACTCTTCATGCTTATCACCCTTGACACAAATAGAAACTTCGTTCATTGGCTGGAATCCTGTTTAATACTATTCAACATCAAAGACATTTGGCATACCAATCTCCTTGGGGAAAAGATGTGGGTCTTTAATTTAGTTACACATGGAACTGAATTTGATAGCCCCAGATTATTTGCCAATAATATTTTTATAGCCACAAATAACTATCAATTCAGCATTTTAGTTTTGAGTCAGGTCAGGAAAAGGTCTACTTTGGGTCTGATTAATCATTTGTTTGTATATTTTATTTTCAGATGTTCACGTAGTGCCCATGTGCACGGCCATCAGAGCAGAAAAGCACACCAAGCTGACCAAAGCCATAGCTTGGTGTTGAATTTTAAGGTTTGACCCCCCCAACCCAAAATTCTATGCCTGTGGCATCTGCATAAAGGAAGCAGACTCCCCCAAAATAAAAATCTAAAGATTTTTTGTTAACCTATCATCACAATATTTGATGTCCCTTAGACTGGCCCAAATTTTGTTAAATATTGCTTCTCAAAATGTAATAAAAATAGAAATACAAGTGGCTGATAAACCATGAAAAGATGCCTGGCCTCATAATGATAAAATATGAAAATTAAAATATAATATTTCTATAATATTAGTAATATCTTGAAAACTGAAAATACTCAGTGTTGGCAAGGATAGAGTAAGAGGCACTCTCACTTAGCTGTTGGACCTTAAAATATTAGTTCAGTTTTCCCATAAGGGAAAAATTCCCAATATTCTATGTAGTCTTTTACTTTAAAATTCTACATTTAAGAAATTATATTCAAAGGAAATAACAATGAATGTACACAAAGATTTGCCTATAAGAATAATTGCTGCATTGTTTTCAATAATGAAGTTAAAAAAAATTAAATGTCCAAAAATAAGATATTGGTTAAATAAAAGATGCTATATCCATACAATAATATAGAATATAATCATTAAATGTATTTTGCAGCAATAATACATTTGTGATTTATTAAGTAAAAGAATCATCATCTTCATAGTGGTTATACCTAAACAAGGGATCTAATTATTTTTCATTATTTTTCAATTTTTGTTTTTCTGTATTTTCTAAGGTGAATCCACTTACCACTTTAATAAAAATTATAAATTATAATGCAATTTTTATTAAAAAGTATATAAACTATGATGCAAGACTTCTTAAATATGGATAAAGTTCTAAATGCTATTAAAGCAAATAGATACCTAGTATTCACCCTGAAATCTCTGTGATAGTAACTTTATTAAAATTTATATTTTAATAGTTTATATCATTTCAATCTCAAGTAATTTAGAATGTAATATTTGTTGAAGACACTGTAAACATATAGACATTTTGTATAATATAGTGGTTTTGCACTATTTCAGTGGACAAAGAGCTGAGATTTGCAAACTTGCACTCCTATCCGTGGGAAGCACGTGGAAATAATAGGAAGAGCTGACAGATGTAGGTACTTTTGTAACTGAGTCCAAAATAATAGGGGTAGAAAGCCAACGCTCATTGGTATAAAGGGTGGATGCACTAAATTCCTGTCACTGCCCCTCACTGGCTGCATAACCTTGGCCGACTCACTAACTCCAGGAAAAAAGGAATAACAATAATATCTACTCCTTCCAGGGATTGTGAGATTTAAATGAGAGAAGGAGTGGCAAAAATAGAATTTGAAATACACATGGCAAAACAAGTAAACTTTAGCTATAATTCCCATCCACTGGTTCATCATCTGATTGGTATATCTGAAGCCTCCTGCTCAGGTCTTTGTGCCCAGCCAGAGGAGGATGTCAAACAGCAACATCAGTCAACAACCACCCACATTGCTCTACTTGCTCATGTTCCCCAGGGAATAAAGAGTGCAGTCCTTGAAAGGAAATGAACTTGGAAATACCCTTGCATTCCTACTTTGTGTGTGTGTGTGTGTCTTAATGGAATCCTTTTGTTAAAAAAAAGAAAAATCAGTAGAAGAAGAGGCTTCGTTCACCATTATTTAATATTGCCAAGCCTTGGGGAACAATATACTCACTGCTTTGTGACCCAGATCCCAGCAGGGGTTAGGCTTCAAGGGATCCTTTTTGAATTCCATAATTCTTCTCTTTTCTTTAAGGTTGTTTAAATGCTACCAAACTCTTAAGTGCCTAGACAGATGAAGGTCACTGAGTAAATTGGTAAATGTTGCTAAAGCCAGGAGATGAGTGCCTCAATACAAGGAAGGGCCTGATTTATTTATTCAGAGCCTGAGCATGAGGAACAGTGACCACATTATGTGGTAAAATAATTAACCTGGTTAAAAACAATGATCACTTACAGTAAAAATGTAAGAAAAGTTGACTTAATCCAGGAAAATGTTGGTAAGTTTACTGATGCTTTTTGTCAAATCAGTAATTGAAAACTCTAGCTCCATGTTCCCTAAAGTAATAAAACCCCTCAGTCCTGAGCAGGTCTGGGGGAAAAAAAATGTTTGCCTCCTGGAAAAGACAAAAGCTAATTTTTTTCAGATTTTAAAGAAAGATATAATTTAGAAAAGGGATAATCACAAGCAACATTTTCTGCTGAGAACAAAAACCAAAGCAAAAAAATATTTATGGACATTCCCAAGCAACCACTATGGCAAATCTCATTGGAACTTTAATTCATGTGGAGGCTTTGAAACATCAGCACACAGCAGGAAATGAAAGGGCATTTGAAAAATAAAGGCCAACACTAGCTTCTCTATCCATACCTCTATAAATCGCAAAGAAGGTCCTTATTTTTAGCAAAACTGCTATCACATTTACAAACAACAGTTTTGAAGATGTGTCCACAGTTTGGTGCTAACAGTACTCTGTCGCTACGAATCTAAACCCACCAGAATATTCTGTTTTTCAAAAGTAGTTTTGCCTTAAAATACATTCACATGGAGAGCAGGGAATGAGAACTGTCATGTATAATGAAAAGTGGGGGCCTGAGAACAAGAGAAATATGCTGGAGAGCTCAAGAAGTATACAGGGAAGCAAAGTTCTTTTTTAGCTCCCAGAGAATTCCTCAGCAATTAGTGGTTTGTCTTGAAATGATAGCAGTTGCAAGAATTGTGGCCAGAGACCCATGGCCTGCCTACATCATAGGAATATCCCTGGCCTCTGAGATGAAAGAAACTGCATAGGGTTATGGAAGCACAGCATATGTTTTTCAAAGCTTGATAGGCAGCTCTTTCAATAATATATGAAGCAAACAAACAAAAAAAAGGCAAACAAAAATGGTCCTTGATCAGGATTTAACAGACCTTTCAAGGTGGTGGAATGTGTTAATACTGTAAAGTATTGTTTGTGAACAAGGAAATGTTTCAGTGTGCCAAGCTACCCTCTAAGAAGTATCTTAAAGTCTTGGAAGAATAAAGTCCAAGATAAACGGCTGTGGGATTTTGTCGCTAAGATGACTAACTTCCTGGCATTACTCAAAAAGATATATAATAAAGTGTCATGAAGAACTTCCAAAATCATCAGAGTTTAAGGACAATATAATATTTTAGTTTTACATTTTTTGCTGAAGCAGCCTTGCTCCTTCCCCTATCAAATACCTGATTATAAAAGAAATGCATGCTTATTGTAGATAACCAGGAAGCATGAAGAAATATCATCTATCACTCCACCACCCATGTGCCGATATGATTAGTATACTGGCAACTTTTTCTTGACTTTTTCCTATACGTATATTTTTAACGTAGTTGAGATTATACTGTGTGTATGCATGTGCATGTCTTTTCACATAATGTATCATAGAATTATCCAAGGTCATTTTGCTTAACTTTGTTTCCTGTTATTGTACATTTTGCACATTCATTAGTATATTTGTATACTCTAAGTGCTCTGTTATTTCAAGTAATGAGCTTTCATTGCTTAAAACATGAAAGTACTATACATTATATTTATTTGCACACATACGTATCTGTCTCAGTTTTGGTGCTGACACAAAATATTTATCTTATATTTATTTTCTTTGATGCAGTTCCTTAGAAATTAAGGAGACTTATTTGAATCTCAATTATGTAGAAACTAAAAATCAACAGTGAAAGATAAATATAGTCCAACTTTTAAATGGGCACAAGATTTAAATAGACATTTCTTCAAACAAGATTTACCAATGGCTAGTAAGCACATGACAAGAGGCTCAACATCATTAGTCATTCAGTTTAATTCAGTTCAGTCACTCAGTTGTGTCCGACTCTTTGTGACCCCATGAATCACAGCATGCCAGGCCTCCCTGTCCATCACCAACTCCCGGAGTTCACTCAGACTCACGTCCATCGAGTCAGTGATGCCATCCAGCCATCTCATCCTCGGTCGTCCCCTTTTCCTCCTGCCGCCAATCCCTCCCAGCATCAGAGTCTTTTCCAGTGAGTCAACTCTTCTCATGAGCTGGCCAAAGTACTGGAGTTTCAGCTTTAGCATCTTTCCTTCCAAAGAAATCCCAGGGCTGATCTCCTTCAGAATGGACTGGTTGGATCTCCTTGCAGTCCAAGGGACTCTCAAGAGTCTTCTCCAACACCACAGTTTAAAAGCATCAATTCTTTGGCGCTCAGCCTTCTTCACAGTCCAACTCTCACATCCATACAAGGAAGTCAAAATCTAAACCATAAGAATTTTAACTTTATACTCACTAGGATGTCAATTATCAAAAGGACAGTAACAAGTATAGGGAAGGATATGGAGAAACTGGAACCCACATACTGTTGGTGGGAATGTAAATTGATATAGTCACTTTGGAAAACACGGTGGTTCCTCAAAGTTTAAGCATAGAGTTACCATATGACCCAGCATTTCTATTCCTAGTTATATACTCAAGAAAAATGAAAATATATATCCACACAAAGCTTTGAAAATATATATCCACACAAAAACTTGTATTAGCAACATTATTTTTAACAGCCAAAAAGTAAAAAGGTAAATGTTCAATAACTGATGAATGGGTAAGCAAAATGTGATATATCCATACAGAAGAATATTATTCAGCAATAAAAAGGAGTGCAGTGCTGATATATATGACCATATGGATGAAAGTGATGCTAAGTGAAAGAAGCTAGTCACAAAAGATCATTTTTTGATTCCATTTATATGAAATGTATAGACTAGGCAAACATGCAGAGACATAAGGTAGTTTAGCAGTTGCCTAGAGCTGAGAAGTTTGGGTTTTCTTGTGGGGAGATGAAAATGTTCTGGAATTAGACAGTGGTGATGGTTGATATATTTTAATAAATATATTAAAAATCATTGAATTGCACACTTTAAATAGGTGAACCATTTGGTATGAAAATTATGTTTCAATAAAGCTGTTATTTAAAAAGAGTACTCAGCGCATTGTGGAAAATATTCAGACATTGGCTCATTTTTCATAATTTAAATGTACCAATAAGGACCTACCATATTTTTGGCAAGAGAGTTTGCCTGACTGCAAAGCACTCTTTGGTATCAAATTTCTTTAAACGTGTTTGAAATGTTCTTACAGTCACGGGAGATAATTACTACAGTCTCTGGTCAAGTTTCAGATGGTTCACTCTTAGATCCCTGCCTTTTTAAGAATAGAGTTAGACTATGCTTCCTGAGTGAAAGAGTTATTTTTGAGAGAAATTAATTTAACTCACAGGCTTTTACTATAATTCAAAATAAATATGAGCTTCCTTATCCAGGAACTGGAAAAAGATTTATTTACATTTGCAATCATTTTGACAAAAACTCTATATAAATCTCACATATAGAGGTTATTTCCATTTCTAACCATTCTAAGAATAAATGTAGTATAGCCAGTTTAATTTAGATGGCCTTTGTTTGTTGTTTAATTTTCACAGGCATTTTAGACAACTCACCTATTCCTACAATCACACAGTGGGGCTGGGGTAGGGGAGCAACCATAAATATTTCTGTGGTTATTTTTCAGAAAATATAATTTGCCACTAGGGATGACTTTTAAAGTTTATATTAGTCATTTTCACTTTTGCATGAATATATTCCTATCTGAGATGTAATTTTCATAAGAGGGAGAAAACGTGAGTACAAAGCCTTAAAGGAATTGGGAGGGGGACCATAAAGAAGGAAATGAGGTGCTTACAGAAGTAGAGACAGGTTTACCTACCACCACTCTGGCAGGGCAACCCATAAACACCCAAGTGTCTTATGCTCCAATCTCTGTTGATAGAAATGGTGGGTATGCTACAAAAACAAAAAAACAAAAAAACAAAAAAACAAACAAAAAAAAGCCTCTCTGAATTCATTCCACTCTTCATCCAATCAGTTCTCTTCATCCTATATTACCTCTCTCCTCCCAAACTGTGCCTTACTGAAGACGTGACTTCACTGCAGGTTAATATGACTCTAATATGGAGAGCTGCATTGCGGAAGGCACTGAAGGGCATTGTTCAATTTCACTGGCCCAACCCCAGTTAGTTTCCTCATTCAGTCAGCTTTGCAAGGACAACACCTTGGCTTCATGGCCAGCCACAGGCAAATCGAGCAACACATTCCAAAGCCAAACTCATTTTCCTCTCAAACACGCTCCTCCTCCACTGTTACCTCTATTACTAAATCGATTGCCATTGAGATGGTTACTGTATTGCTGATCCTGCTCACAGTGCCAGCTGTCTCGCCTATCTCACTGTGCACACTGCTGAACCCATGAAAGGCACGGTGTGCGCCAAGAGGCTGGAAGAAGACTCCAGGAGTAGGGGCTGCAGACTTGTTTATTTCCTCCTGGCTAGCACAGGAGAAGGCAATGGCACCCCACTCCAGTGCTCTTGCCTGGAAAATCCCATGGACGAAGGAGCCTGGAAGGCTGCAGTCCATGGGGTCGCTAAGAGTCAGGCACGACTGAGCGACTTCACTTTCACTTTTCACTTTCATGCATTGGACAAGGAAATGGCAACCCACTCCAGTATTCTTGCCTGGAGAATCCCAGGGACGGGGGAGCCTGGTGGGCTGCCGTCTATGGGGTTGCACAGAGTCGGCCACGACTGAAGTGACTTAGCAGCAGCAGCAGCAGTTCTAAATCTCAAATCTCACTCGAATCTGTCCATTTCTCTCAGCTTCTTCAGCCACTACCATTTCTTACCAGGGTGACTGAAATAATTCTCCCAAGTAGGTCTCTGCTTTCAAATTACTTCCTTTCAATAGTCTCCACACAGTGTCCAAACAACGAAAAACATGAATTAAGATTATGTGAAACTGGAACTTCCCTAGTGTTCCAGTGGCTAAGACTCTGTGTTCCCAATACAGGGGCCCAGGATTTGATCCCGGTTCAGGGAACTGGAATCCCACATGCCTAAACTAAAAGATCCTGCATCAGCAACTAAGACTCAGTGCAGTCAAATACATATTTTTAAAAAGATTATGGAAAAGACTCTGATGCTGGGAGGGATTGGCAGCAGGAGGAGAAGGGGACGACAGAGGATGAGATGGCTGGATGGCATCACTGACTCAATGGACGTGAGTCTGAGTGAACTCTGGGAGTTGGTGATGGACAGGGAGGCCTGGCATGCTGCGACTCATGGGGTCACAGAGAGTCGGATACGACTGAGCGACTGAACTGAACTGAACTGATGTGAAACTCTCATTTAAAACTGACATCTCATGACCTTCAAGTAAAAGGCCTGCCCCAGCAGCTGCCCTCCTCTCCAGCCCCTTGTCTCACCTCTCTCTGGAGATTATTTTGGTCCCTTCAATGAATCTGGCATTTTGTGTCTCAGGGCCCATTCTGCCTGAAGAAGGTCTTCTTATGAAGTCTATTTAAGAAGCAGCTTTTGGGACTTTTCTGGTGGTCCAGTAGCTAAGATCCTGTGCTCCCACTGTAGCAGCCTGGGTTCAATCCCTCATCAGAGAACTAGGTTCCACATGCTGCAACTAAAGATCCCATTTGCTGTGGCACAGTCAAATTAACTAGTCTTTCCTACTTAGCAAGCACTAAATAAATACTATGACTTAGATGATTCAATCCTAACTTTAATTGACTTTATGATACGTTTTCAGTTTTTAATCAAGCATGTATAAATTAAAATTTAATCTATTTTCCTAAATGATGCAGATTCTAATCACTTTCTCCTGTTTTTTAACAATTTAATACTGGAAAATTTAATTCCAATCTGGTGTGATAGAAAGGGCAAAGAAGGCATTTGAACCCAGGTGGACTTGAGCTCAAATCCCCACATGTCATAATTAGGTAATTGAAAAATTGCTTAACCTGAGACTCAGTTTGAGGAAATCTACAAAATGAAAGAAATACAATCATCCCTCAGTATCTGTGAAAGATTGATTCCAGGAGAACTGAGAATAGTAAAATCTGCAGATGGCTTATTCCCCTATAAAAAATATAATATTTTCATGTAACAAACCTATGCACAGCCTTCAATGTACTTTAAACCGTAAGATTTCTTATAAGACCTAATACAATCGTCGGAACACAAATTCTGCTTTTGGAAAATTTCTGGAATTTTTTTCAAATATTTTCCATCTGCTGTTGGTTGTATCCATGGATGCAGAACCAGTGGATAACAGAGGGCCAACTGTATTCAATTTGCAGAGTTGTAAAGATTAAATGAAACAGCATGAATAAAAGGGTCAAATATAATTCTCAACTCATGTGTGCCCTTCAGTCAGTCAGTCAATTCAGTCACTCAGTCGTGTCTGACTTTTTACGACCCCATGGACTGCAGAACACCAGGCCTCCCTATCCATCACCAACTCCCAGAGTTTATTCAGACTCATATCCGTTGAGTTGGTGATGCCATCCAACCATCTCATCCTCTGTCATCCCTTTCTCCGCCTACCTTCAATCTTTCCCAGAATCAGAGTCTTTTCAAATGAGTCAGTTTCTTCACATCAGGTGGCCAAAGTATTGGAGTTTCAGCTTCACCATCAGTCCTTCCAATGAATATTCAGGACTGATTTCCTTTAGGATGGACTGGTTGGATTTCCTTACTGTCGAAGGGTCTCTCAAGAGTCTCCTCCAACACCACAGTTCAAAGGCATCAGTTCTTCGGTGCTCAGCTTTCTTTACTGTCCAACTCTCACATCCATACATGACTACTAGAAAAACCATAGCATTGACTAGATGGACCTTTGTTGGCAAAGTTTTGTCTCTGATTTTTAATATGCTCTCTTGGTTGGTTATAACTGTTCTTCCAAGGACCATGCGTCTTTTAATTTCATGGTTGCAATTACCATCTGCAGTGATTTTGGAGCCCCCCAAAATAAAGTCTGTCACTGTTTCCACTGTTTCCCCATCTATTTGCCATGAGGTGATGGGATCAAATGTCATGATCTTAGTTTTCTGAATGTTGAGTTGTAAGCCAATTTTTTCACTCTCCTCTTTCATCAAGAGACACTTTAGTTCTTCTCCACTTTCTGCTATAACAGTGGTGTCATCTGTATATATGAGGTTATTGATATTTCTCCCGGCAGTCTTTAACTTGTGCTTCATCCAGCCCAGCATCTCATGATATACTCTGCATATAAGTTAAAAAAGCAGGGTAACAGTTTACAGCCTTGACATACTCTTTTCCCTATTTGGAATAAGTCTGTTGTTCCATGTCCAGTTCTAACTTTTGTTTCCTAATCGGTATACAGATGTCTCAAGAGGCAGGTCAGGTTGTCTGGTATTCCCATCTCTTTAAGAATTTTCCATAGTTTGTTGTGATCCACACAGTCAAAGGCTTTGGCATAGTCAATAAAGCAGATGTTTTTCTGGAACTCTCTTGCTTTTTCAATGATCCAACTGATGTTGACAATTTGATCTCTGGTTCTTCTGCCTTTTCTAAATCCAGCTTGAACATCTGGAAGTTGATCACATACTGTTGAAGCCTGGCTTGGAGAATTTTGAGCATCACTTTGCTAGCATGTGAGATGAATGCAATTGTGTGGTAGTCTGAACATTCTTTGGCTTTGTCTTTCTTTGGGATTGGAATGAAAACACCTTTTCCAGTCCTGTGGCCACTGCTGAGTTTTCCAAATTTGCTGGCATATTGAGGGCAGCACTTTCACAGCATCATCTTTTAGGATTTGAAATAGCTTCCACTAGCTTTGTTTGTAGTGATGCTTCCTTAGGTCCACTTAACTTTGCATTCCAGGATGTCTGGCTCTACGTGAGTGATCACACCATCGTGATTATCTGGGTCGTGAAGATCTTTTTGTATAGTTCTTCTGTGTATTCTTGCCACCTCTTCTTAATATCTTTTGCTTCTGTTAAAGTCCATACCATTTCTGTCCTTTATTGTGTCCATCTTTGCATGAAATGTTCCCTTGGTATCCCTAATTTGGGCCCTTAGTAAACTATATTCTTCCTCTTTTAATTAACATCTTATATATCTCTGAATAGATATCTTCACAGGCAATATTTTTATATAAACACACACCACCTATTTACATACCATAAAGATCTTCAAAAATTCAACAGATACTTAGATACAATGTTGCATGCTGTTTGGGACAGGGGAGCAAAGCCTAAGTAATTAAATCTCTTACAAATTTGATGATAAAAATGGCCTCAGCCACTGGCCATTGTAGTTATTCTATTCCTGGGAATAAAGGAGACAGGTTTATTTGCAGTATCCCATGCTTAATCATTCGTATTAAATGAATTAGGACCAGAACTAATCAAAGAAGCAAACAGCTGATTACTGCTGTTTTGTTGAAGAAGTAATTGATGTTCACACAGGTTAAAGCAGCCAAAAAGGCCCCTAAATAAATGGCACAGCTCTTTTTCTCCCTTTATAGCTTGTTTTCAACGGTCTTTAGTCTGTGATTACTTAAATATTCATTTATTTCAGAAGCCTTTTTGTGCAAATCCCAATTAAAAAACCAATCACGTTCTTAATAAATTGGGCTAACAACTTCTTTCAAAAGAAGAAACAAGTAAATTACAATGTTTTCATTTCTAAAATTTGATTTCCTGTGACTGTATAGGCAGTGAATTCAGTTAAAACCGGGAAGCCTCATAAATTTACTCATAGTGATTGATTAATAGAGGAAGATATATCTGTGACATGGAGAATCTTTGTTTGTTCAATAATACTGTCTTTCACTTTTTTCCACATACAATTTGCACTCGTTTGTGTACTCAGTATAACTAGAGTGCCTCTACAACTTACAACTGTATCTGTAATTGGTGACCCACTTGCATTTTACCATCTGGCTAGAAATATTGGTATAATTAGCACATATCTTTCTTTTGGCCTTTCAAAGGGGTATTACAATCACTAAATTTAAATTCCAGTGGTGAACCACAGAGGGTGGAATCCTTTCGACTAATTATAAAACAATCCCTTTTTTGCTTATTCTGAAAGTCGACCACAGCATGGAGTTGGCATGGAATCTAAATGTGATATTATTCATTTGATGCTGACCACATTTGCACCCACCCTTGCATATTAGAGATATTCTTGAACAGTGCATACTCCTAGAACAGAATTCAGTAGTTGTGACAAGGCATTGTATGGCTTGCAAAGCTTAAAAGATTTAATAACTGACCCTTTATAGAAAAATTTTGTTGACATTTTTCTGCATGATCTAGACAGTCTAGATATAAATGTAATAATTTTTATCAGTATGAGCTGAAAGGAAATGACTACAAAATATATAAAGAAATATCATTGATAGAAATTAATAATTAATAAAAAGAGGTGCAGTAAGAGAACAAAATTTTTAGAATGACACCTAGAGAGTGGCTTAGACGGTAAAGCGTCTGCCTACAATGTGGGAGACCCGGGTTCGATCCCTGGGTTGGGAAGATCCTCTGGAGAAGGAAATGGCAACCCACTCCAGTACTCTTGCCTGGAAAATCCCATGGATGGAGGAGCCTGGTAGGCTACAGTCTATGGGGTCGCAAAGAGTCGGACATGACTGAGCGACTTCACCTCACCTCACCTCTAACTAAGGGAGATAACATGAATCCAGGAAGTTCAGGTGAGAAGGTAATACAGAAAGGGAGAATATGATCATCAATTTACTTAGTTTTTTTTTTTTTACCTAGTTACTTACATCAGCTTACATTTGAGGATACTTATATCCAAACAAAGATAACACATGTAACTTCAGTGACTAGGAGGAAAAGGGGCTAAAGAGAAAAACTAGGGAGTGGCTGTGTGTCAGAAAAAGAAGATATGGAACCTGAAGGTGCTCACACAACTGAAAAAAAGTTCCAAATTTTTCTCAATACCTCCTTCCTAGGAATTGTCAAGTCTGCACATCATTTTTCTCATATTTCTTACATGGTGATTTTACTCATCTCTATGCAACACAGTGCACTGCCATACATTGACATTTTTCAAAAGTATTATTACTTAGAAGTGAATAGCCCTTCTTGTTTTCAAATTTATGTGCTTTATCCAACAGACTGGGTCTAATAAACACAGCTGTATTAGAAAAGGAGTTCAAAGACGATGTGGGTCAAAGACTAGAGACTCCAGACAAGGAGGTTAGCATTTAGGAATAACGAATTTAGAAGTACTTTAAAGCAAAAGACAACCACAAATGTTAAAAAAATGCTTTTTAATTTGTAACCAAAAGGATCATTAAGTTGATGTAATTTTTTTTACTAGAGTATTCAAAACAATTGTAGGCAATATGCCTTAAGCAACATGATTACTGAATAAAAGTTGAGATGGACGGCAGTTGTAATTTGTGTGAAATTTATACTTGAGCTTAAAGTTTTTTAAACTTTCATAAAATTATAAACTAATAATAATTCCCCAAATTGGAAGTCAGATAACTTATTTTAATACAATTCAAAATTAAAGTACAATTGCTTACACAACAATGAATAAGGACAAGTTTCCAAGTCAGATGTCAAACTGAAAATTCAAATATAAACAAAGGAAATGTAAACAGTTATAAAATATCAACAGTTATAAATGTTACTTACTTACAGAAAGGCTATTCAAATTTTGGTCTATGAATGATTTGTGACTCATTCAAAATGAAAGAAAGAACTTGTGCCAGAATGGAAATCTATTATGTCACTAATCGGCTATTTCTTTTATAACAAGACTTTCTTGATAAAGGAAGCAGTGTGCTGATTTATATTCTGGCACAGGAGCCTTATCTCATTACAACCTGGAGAACAGGTCCTGCTTACTTTCTTTAAAGTGCCGTGATAATTTTACTGCTCAGAGTTAGGTTAATTTTAGTGTGGGGGAAAAAAGTTAAACTGACACATGATTGTCAGCTACACCTCTTCTATTTTTAATCCCATTGATCCAAAGATCCTAACCAAAAAGCAAACTATACTTTATAAACTCATCACAATATAACATTAATCTTCAGATGATTACTGACATCTATTCACCTCTGAGGGGACCTCCATATTCCCAGTTCAATGACATATATCAACCGTTTTGATTAACACTTGCTTTCAATCTTGCGGGAAGAAAGTATGAATCATTTTATAATTATCAAGAAAAAAATTTAGTAAGTAATAGTTATTTGTGAATAAGTTCCTCTAAAAATTGGTTTATTCTCCTATATCAATCAGAGAAAATTTTAAGTTCATCTTTATGAAAAAATTGAACTTTTATACTGTTTGGGTAACAACTAGTTGCTTTACAATGAAAATTGGTAGGGAAAAATGTATGGAAATTTATAACCCTGTGTATTCTATTAACTAAGGGGAAGCAGATAAACTATTTTAAGATTCTTCAGAATAAAAGTAAACGTGCATATAATTCAAAATTCAAACATTGCTTGACTTTTGGTATGGCATAATTCCTCTGGAAATTAAAAAATATAATATGGTCTTTTGTAAAAGTAATAATTTGCTCTTTCTCCAATGACTTACTAAACTTTACCTGCATTAGCTTAATACTGAAGGCAAATAAATGGACAGCCAATGATTCAGGAAAATCTCAACAGTCTTAGATATACAGAAGTCTGCAGTGACTAGATTACTGAACCGATAACTACTTCTTAAGGAAGTTAAATGTATATTTACATGTCTTAAGATGAGAGCTTCTTCAACACCTGAGCTGAGTGCAATATACTGGAGGGAAGAATCTCTAACAGAAAGTTGTTTAAGGACTTATTTCACCTATCTATACATATATACATACATCTATACAAACACATTTACACATATACACACACACAAGCAGAAATAACTTTTCCTTCAAGAAATGTTGATGTAATAGGAATTCTCCATTTATCTAAATAAAGCAATCTGATGGTTATTTAAAAGTTTTTAAGTTATTTGGAATCTCACAAAATTTCAAGAAGTTTTTCTAGAATAACATATAATTCAAAGGGAAAAAAATTCAAGGATTTCTTTTGACAAAACCGAATTTCTTTTGACACAGTATCATGGTTGCAAAGTTATAGTTACCTTAACTTGATAACATGAGTTTAAATAGTCTCCAGGTGGAAAGTCATCAAAGATTACCCAACGGGAGTCAATCCCCACCCCCTTAGGACTGGACATAGTCACCGGCCTCCCATAATTCTGCTGTCCTTGGACTATTACTTGCAGTGGCCCCACCATTAAAGGCCACTCTGCTGAGCTTTGTCACACACTAGGAAGAGTTCTTCACAACTCTAGAAGAGCTTGATGTCATCCTGCTCTATGATCACACTCACCTTGCTGCAGCTGACTGGCATCGTGCTAGCAGTCCTACTGTGCTATGATATGTTTTATGCATACTTTTACAACTCTGAATGATTGGCTTGTACTCCAAGACTCAGAAGATACTTAAAAATTCTGCAAGTTGTGTAAGTCTGTCAGTACTTTCTTCTACATTCAGTATGTTTCACTGACTGAAAATAGAGCACATTCAGTTTCATCTAAGTATCTTCTACTCTAGAGAATCTGGAGATGAAAACGCTCTACACTTGTATAGCTTCTATTCTCCATCTTTCGGAGCTTGTTAAATCTGAAGTATGGTGAGAGTGGGCAAAAGACATATGAGTTAAAAATGATGCCATGCTCTTCTTTTCTCTGTTTTAACTTGCATACTGCTGCTGCTAAGTTGCTTCAGTCGTGTCCGACTTTGTGCGACCCCAGAGACACCAGCCCACTAGGTTCCCCCATCCCTGGGAATCTCCAGGCAAGAACACTGGAGTGGGTTGCCATTTCCTTCTCCAATGCATGAAAGTGAAAGTGAAGTTGCTCAGTCGTGTCCGATCCTCAGCGACCCCATGGACTGGAGCCTTCCAGGCTCCTCTGTCCACGGGATTGTCCAGGCAAGAGTACCAGAGTGGGGTGCCATTGCCTTCTATAGAATATCCCTAATCCAGTTTCTAACCCCTCCTCTGCTCTGGTTAAAGGACCTGTCTCATATAACAGATCATACGTAATGCAGTTTCAAAATATCCATGATTGAGAAGCATTTTCAAGTGTTAAATATCTCAAGCATCTATAGAATAGCTATATTTTTATTTAAACTTGAAACTGTTATCCTAAACAAAATTCTGTCAATAGAGGCATGGTATAGGGCTTACCTTGGAGAATCTATTAAATTCAAATGTCTTCATTTTGCTTAGTTTACATCAACCATAATATAACCCAAATCACTTTTTTCCTGATATGGAAGATATTCTGATAAATTCATTTGAACCCAAACTCTTTCATTAACATGTAAACTCACAAGTACAATTTTATTTTTGTTATATATTTAAATATTTTTTGAAGAGTTGATATCTCAGTATAGGGAATGAAACTGTGCTAGTCATTACTAATTTAGCATTCAAACATTTCCCTAAATTCTTCAATGCAAAAGTGCATTTACAATATAAACATGCCATATATGAAGCTACAAACCACAATCTCACACTGGAGTGGATTTCAGATTCCAGACTCAGTTCAAATGGGGTGAGGAGGAAAGTGCTAACAGAGCAAATCAGACACAAGCTCGTGGGGGCTGGGCAGCGAGTCGTCAAAGCGGAATCTCTTGGACACCGTGCTGCTGTCCTCCGGGATATTCTCTTTGTCTTCCCGGTCACTGCAGGTGCCATTACAAGAGGGCCTGTGAGTCCTGTCCTCAGAGGACCTTACTGGATGATCCTGACTTTGAGAGGAACTGGAGGTTTCTTCAGGGTGAAACAAGTTTCCAAAGTCCCACTGCTGTAGCCAAGAATGAGAAAGGCAGATTTCGGCTGTCGGTCTTTTCCTTTGAACGAAAGCACCGAGAAAAGATTGAGATCTAAAAATCGGGTTGGAAATGTCTGTAGTTCAGTACATTACAGGCTTTTTAAAATTTACTCTGAAAATAATACACACCCATAGTACAGGATGGAATAGTAATAAGAAAAGTGGAACACCCAAGTCTGACATGTACTGAAAATTCAATTTATCGTGAAGCTTACAGACAGGACTATCTAGTCAAAACACTTGGGAACATATTTTAGCCTTGCAAATAAAAATCAGTAAAATTATAAAGACTCTTGGGTTTATAAACCCTTTGAAGGAAAATACGTGTAAGTAAATTATAATCTCTTACTAATTACTTTATTCTTAAAAAGTAGTAACAGTTAAATCTTGAAAACAGAGACTACTCTTCAAAGATGTTTATCTAATATTTTTACTTTTTAAATTTTGTTTTCTCTTGTGAAAGCACCATGTTCAAATGTCACAATATTTCAGAAAGAAAGAAAACCTCAACCTTAACATAACCACCATTACCATTAGAACGTAGGTTTCCTTAGACTTTGTTTGTATGTTCCATTTTTATGATTATAAAAAAATTAAGGTGCTCATTACAGAAATTTTAGAATCTAAGTGAAAAATATTTAAGAAAACTAAACAGTTTAAAACCATAAACACATAGAATAATCACTATTTCTATTAAATAACCATCTATGAATGGTAGCCTGCCAGGCTCCTCTGTCCACAGGATTTTCCAGGCAAGAATACTGGAGTGGGTTGCTATGTCCTCCTCCAGGGGATCTTCCTGACCCAGGGATCGAACCACGACTCTTATATCTCCTGCACTGGCAGGCAGGTTCTTTACCAAGAGCACTACCTGGGAAGCCCAAAATAGAGCTAGTCAGGGTTTGTTAAGACTTGCATTAAGTGTAGGTTTTCTTCTTAAGCAAATAAGGAAAGTGAATCCTCCAGGAGATTAAGTAACTGTCAGAGCGAGAAGACTTGACAAGTAACAAAACCAGGATCCCAGCCCAAGACAGTGTATCACAGCTTCTGAGTTACATGCTGCCAAGGCATTTTAAGGTAAATAGGGCTGATCCGGAGGCTTCCCAGGTGGCTCAGCAGTAAAGAATTCACCAGCAACGCAGGAGACGTGGGTTCCATCCCTGGGTTGGGAAGATCCCCTGGAGGAAGAAATGGCAATTCACTCCAGTATTCCTGCCTGGAAAATTCCATAGACAGAGGAGCCTGGTGGGCTACAGTCCACGGGGTTGCAAAGAGTCAGACACGACTGAGCAACTGAGTACACACATTCAGGACTTATCCAGGTAAAGAAAAGGAGGTCAGCTTTTTCTTTTCCTGCTTTGAAGTCGCCAATGAGTGAGGTAAGAGTTTTAAGACATACTTTCAAGTACTTTCTTTAGTAGGCAAAGAGTATCTGGCCCTTAAAAATTTGACAATCAGTATTTGAACTTGTTATACAACTATGGTTATTTCACTATAAATAATTCATAACAAAGTCTCATCATAACCAGCCATGTATATTATAAATCTCTGGTGTGTGTGTGTTCAGTTGCTCAGTTGTGCCTGACTCTTTGTGACCCCATAGACTATAGCCCACCAGGCTCCTCTGTCCATGGGATTTTCCAGAATACTGGAGTGGGTTGCCATTTCTTCCTCCATGGGATCTTCCTGACCCTGGGACTGAACCCAGGTCTCCTGTACCTCATACACTGCAGTGGATTCTTTACTGCTGAGCCATCAGTTCTACTACAATCATTTTAAGGAATTTCAGAGGACAGTAGCAGGTTGACAGAGAGACAACCCAAATCTCTCTCCATTTCAAGATTTCCTGTTATATATTTTATATTTCCTATGTTTGAAGTCATGGATCTGTCATTTAATGATCTCTCATACCACCTCTCTTCCCATTTTACCTGAAACTTGTGAGAGCATACATCTAATAATTTTATACTGTTTTATAATGTATCTTTCTTAATAGTCGTATATAATTTATTTTGTAATAGTATTTAAGTAAATTAATATTACTTACTCTGGATTTTTCACTAAAAGGCTCTGGATGAAGTCTGTGGCCAGCTGTGAAACTGATGAAAAAGTTTCTTCCGAATAATCTACATTAACTTGAGAAATATTGAGGTATGTTTCCTGATTATCTTCTCCCACAAATGGGGATGTGTGAGTTAACAACATATATGCTATTACACCAACATTCCTGAAAAAACAAATAACTGAGAAGATGGGAACTTAAAATGTGTGTTAATCTTAAAATATGTATATAAAGTAAAATTGATTCTTGACATATTCCTGTCCTTAAATCTTGTGCAGTTAAACTACAGATTTTAAACTGCTTTTTAAAGTTCCCACAGTATACTATTAAAGCTGAAATAATTATGCTGTCTCAAAGTTTTCCTCACAGAAAAAGACTGAGGGAATATACATGTATGTTATATAAAATAATGTATTAAATATGTATCATTATATCTACAGTCTGCCCTTCACACAGATACCTGTTTATCAAGTACACAAAGCTGTCCTGAGTGGCATTTCCCAAATGGTGTTCAATGACACAGTAATGATCCGTGAGACATAAATAGGATTCCATTTGGTAAAGCACAGTACTGGGCAGACAGATTTCTTTTTAACTGCAAAACTTTTAGAACCATAAATATGTTAATGACAACTCCTGTGTTCAGGAACCAGAAAAAGATAATACATATATAGCACCTATTTCACCCACTTACCTAGCCATAGGACCCTTTTTTCTTAGCAAATCCATTTCATCCCCCTACATGGCAAACTAAACTCTTTCTCTTGGTCTGATGGAGTCAGTCTGCCACTGTGGTTTCAAGTAAAGTTCTGGTATCAATGCCATCTCTACCCTATAATATTCTGTCTGTGTCAACCATATAAACTCACAGTACCCAAGAAACATACTCTTATAAAACTGAACTTTTAAATGGATCTAATCTCATTTTTCTACTGAGTAAATACCTTTCTAGTTCTAGACCTAGATCATATGTCTCCCATCTGGTGCTTGTCTGCTGCTTCCTTCATGGTTATTAAATAGTATTCTATCTTTATTATAGAACATATAGCATAGTACTGTGACTATTTTGTTCTTTTATCAGAAGGAGTCTTCCTCCAGGAAAGGGGTTTTCCTGTTTATTCCTGTACTTTGGCTCAGAGCCAAAGTGTTATTAAAAAGAATGAACAGGTAAATGTTTTCCTGTGGCATAATAATGATAGCCAAATAAAATCTTTTAAAGATAGCCTTACTATTTACATTTTGAACCAAAGAACCACGGCATATGTACTAACCAGCTCTTAAAAAAGGAATACAAGTAACTAACAAAATCTTACCACATATCTGTTGCTGTGGTAATGGGATCGTAGTTCAGGATTTCTGGAGCTGAAAGAGAAAATAAAATTCAAACTCAATACTGACAAATCTAAAAACTTGAAAATTGCTTTGCAGTAAACTGGATTTAATTTTAAAGAATTACCAATATATCAGTAGAAACTTAGCACAGTATTTATTATCCTGTGATTGGACATTTAGATATACCTAATGTTGAGAAAATTATATAACCAGATGGTTCAAAAGCACCAATTATATTCTGGGAGTAACCAGTAGTTATGCAGTATTTTTTTAAAAAAACAATTAAGATTAACCTCAGAAAAAGCAACTATGAAGAAGTAAAATGTTAGAAGCTAAATTCTTTTTACAATTTTAGTTTTATTACTCTGTTAGGAATTAGTTTGAGTTACTTTATTAGAATGATTTCAGTTTTTCTTCTCAGGGTAATGGACTCATATGCATTCAAAAATGACACTATGAACAAACCAGCTTCCTGGAAGTGTTTTAGATTTTCAAATAGATTAAATATCCCTTTTAAACTATGTAAAACCTAGTTTCCTAAGCAATTAATTTTCCACTGTCTCCTCCTTTGCCCACTCCCCACCAAAAATATTTACTGTTACAACATAAATTCTCTATACTTTGTGAACATTACTATAAATTTCAAATTAGTAGAGTCCAAACTAGTATCTATACTTGAATAACTTTTTAGTTTCACAGTATGATTTCATAACTTTTGTAAGCATAACAGTTTGGTTAATAAAGCCTGTGAGTCACATATATTGTCAGCCTGCATGCACCACCTGCTACGTTTCACATACTTCTGTGAGCTATATTATCTACAATTACAATCATTATTCTAGGACACTGTAGCCTCTATCAGCATTCAGAAGTTAGTAATTTGTTGTTTTTCATTTCGGGAAAGTCAGCTCCATTGCTGAGTAGCACCTGTTCTGTTTACTTGTATCTTTTCAATGCCTGCATAGGGATATCCATATGAGCAACACGAAAAAAGTGTAAAAAGACTGTTACTACAAATTAAAATACTTTACCATTTATGTGCTGCTTTACAGGACTTAAAAAACATCTTTCATCTCCATGATCTAATTTGTTGATTTAGCATGATATTCCTAGATTATCTAATAACAGATTCTACTTAACACCCTTCTTTTTCAAAATCCTCCTTTTACAACTCTCAGCAAAAGCCTCACTAGGACAGAAGTAAAAGTGACATCTATTAAACAAAAAGGCTTCAAATGCAGTAACACTGATTCAGTTTTCCTCTTTTTTCATTTTCTTCTGCTTCCTAACTTCCTTTTTACCTATTTTTCTTTATGTACAAAGCTTTTACACACAAACATTAAACTTTTAACTTATATGTCCAATGTCCTGTAAACTGTGATTGTCTCAGTTCACTACAATTCATTTAAATGTGTCAAAACCGAATTTCAATGCACTAAAATCCTTGAACCAAATAGATTTTGGAGTTACATGCCCTAAAATAGTTCTATATAGGTATCACTTATTAATAAATTTCAAAGTGGTATATAAAATAAAGGAAATTCTTACCCAAGTATTCTGGTGTTCCCATGATTTCCCGGAGTTCACATGCATTTCCTATTTTTCGAGACATTCCAAAATCTACAATTTTTATGTCCCCAAGAGGATATATGCTGCTCAATAATATATTCTGTGGCTAATAAAGCACAACAAGAAATGATAAATAATATAAAACAAGAAAAGAATACTAAACTCAAATCAGAGGTAACTTAAGTAGAATTTGTTTAGCGATTAAACATTTATTGAGTCATCCACTAAACATTTACTAAACTACTACTTAGGAGGAGCTATATAGTCAATGATAAATAAAGAAAAAAATACACTTCAAGAGTATTCTTGGTTTAAATAAAAAAAGATGGATACATTGATTGATTAACTGATTATGATATACAGAATACTCAGTAGTAAAGATTGCTTAATTCTGCCCATAAAAAAGTCCAAGAAAGCTTTGCAGTAGAGATGATGCTTAAGATGAATCCTGAAGGCTAAACAGAAGCATGCCAGTGAGAAAAGTGGTCTAGGGAATAGCATGGAAGAAGGCATGACCAAATAAAAATGTGTTTACACCCAGAAAGAGCTAATGGTTCAGTACAGTGGTATGGTTCTGTCTGACTATTCCCAGGATTGTACCTGAGATAGAAAGAGGCATGGGAGGGTATATGAAAAGGAGATCATCCAGGAAGGGAAGAGTCCAGTGTTCAAACAATGAGAGACAATTTGATTCAGATTTCAAGGTTCTTGTATGGCTAGAGAGGAAGGATAAGGAGAAAGGATAGTAAAACGAGAGGCTGAAGTGTTACCTCAGGGTTTGGGAAGGGGCCTGAATGGTCTGGGGTGGGGTGTGGAGAAAGGAAAAGCCAAAAGACTAAAAGCCTCAAGAGAAAGATGAATGAGTATAATGGGAGCAAAGGAGTAAGGACCAGCAGGTTATCTTCAAGAGGTAGCTAAAAATTAAGTATTTCAGAGATAGACGGTTTTATAAGACAAAAAGTCCAAGATGTGGCAATAAGAACAGGATGCAGTGACATGACGGCAGCATTAGAACATATGTAATGATGGTTTTTAAAAGCCCAGTGATTAATATCTGAGCTACTCACAAATGCAGTCTTCTATCAGTCAATACAGAAGTAAGTCCACCTAGCACATGCACAGTCTAGACAAGCATGACCTATTGTTTCCTCTCAATACCAGTTTGCAGTGAGTTGTGCAAAGCAAGAGCACAGAAGGAAGAGAGATGTAGTGGTACTTAAAACTACATTACATTACCTTTAAATCAAGGTGTACAATGTTATTCTGATGTAGGTAATGAACTCCTTCAAGTATTTGTTTAATGAGTCTGATAATGTCATTTTCAGAAACCATTTCAGCCAACTCAGGTAAACACAAATTGAAAATTTCTCCACCTGCAGCACTGAAATAGAATTCAAAGAATAGAAACTTGAAAAATCATTGATCTAAAAATGACAACTTTTAAATACTATATACCTTTAAGTAAAAGATATGGCCACCTAAACTTTAATCTCTCTATACATACACATTTGATAGGGGGTGGTGGATGGTGCTGGGAGGGATGTTTAAGAAATAAAATAAATGACAAGAATAGTTTAAAGTCTGGGTGCTAGTATTTACCTATGAGTTCAGCTCTGCTCTATTTTACTCATTTATTCATTATATGTAAACATACCTGTCATCTGTTTATAGATAGATATTTTGATTCTCAAAGCAATCATGTGAATCATGGGTATCATTCCCATTTTGCAGATAAAGAAATAAGTACAAAGAGGTGAAATTAAGTGAGAGGGCAGAATCTGAATCTGTATAATATGGATGAGAATCTACATTCTTAACCAATATCCTGCATTGCAGCTTTACAAAGAATAGTTGGGGCCAGAACCCCAATTTTTTTCTTTGTTTATAAGAACTGAATATCTAAAGAATGCCAACAAATGCATAATGAAAAATTCCTAGATTTGGAATCAAATGATTAAAAATCTGCTATTTGCCAGGAATATAATTTAGGGTCAATCACTTATTTGAGCTTCCTCATTTGTAAAACAGAGATATAACTGAACTGATTTAGTCCTTTTTTCCTAAGGACTAAGTCTAAATGAATGAAATAAAAACTGTCAGAAATCATCCAAAAAAAATCTAGATGGTTATTAATAAAAACTTATAAGGTATGTTTGGGAATATCTCAAGTAAAGCCTACTCTATATGATAAATCAGAAACTCATTTATTTCACAGAACACTATTTTCCCCCCTTTGGTTCACTCCTGTATCCACAGCAACAAGAAGAGTGTCTGACACATAGAAGGTATACAGTAAGTGTGTATTGAATGAATGAATAATGGAATAAACAGTCATTCTTCAGAGCAGCTGAAAGTACAATTCATTAGTCTTGGTGACTGTCAAGAGGAAGAAGTATGTCATATATATCTGGAGTCACAAGAAGGAAAAAGAATCAGTGGTCACAAATCTGAGTCTCATTGAAAATCACAGGACTGACCCTTCACACTTGCAGAGGTAACCAGGCTATCAGGGCATCTGTACAGAGCATGCCAACTAGAAGCTGCAGGGCTTTGTTGCTTCACACTTTACAGTATTTCAGAGAAATCTGTGGGACAGCTGCTAAGGCACATGTGGTAATGCTTCAATAATGTTTACTTCATATCTCAATGACTTCCAGCCCCCCAAACTCCCAGAAAGTTCATAAGAAACGAACTTCAAGATCTGACTTCAAGATTTCATAGTAAAGACAATCTGAGTATGAAAAATTTACTTTGCTATAAAACACTGTAGTAGTGACCTCCAAAGTTAGGTACCAGAAGACAATGTTAGAAATTCATTCATCTAAAAAAGAAACTGATCTTTATGAATAGCTAATATTCAGACTACACATGTGGCCCCTCAATTTACACATCAATTGTTTATTTGTCATAACCCTGCTCAAGGTCTCCTTAGGGAAGAGGGACTCCACAAGCCAAGCTACTTAGGATACCTCACTTCTTCCCTTTCTGGTTATGTTATTCAGCTTTAATGAAATGAATCTTCTCAAAACAAGTGGTAAAAATATATTCCTGTAAGGACACTACAGATAAGGTTAATAATGCAATTGTAAGCAGATAAGATAATGAAGAGATACTTCAGATTCTCTTAGAATAAGTTCTTTGCTGGCCCTTTATAAGACACACCTGATAAGAAATCAGGCCAAATAATTAAAAATTAAAAGAAAATTGTATGGAATATGGATTCCTAGCCACTATTAAAATATGGAAAATACCCAAAACTATGGGAAATACCAGAGAGATCTAAATTCTTCAGTATACAGCAGTATACGGCAGCATAAAATGCTTAGGTGAAAAATTCCTTCTTGAACACTTCATAATTATTTATATACCAACACTGACATTACACTCTCTAAAGTTAATTCAATAGGCAGAATCCTCATTAATTCTAAAATTCAAAATAAAATAAAAGAAAACTACTTGAGAAAACATATGTAAAGCACTTCCCAGTGCCTAGACATAAGAGAACAGGCTGCCTGTGGAAGTACCCACTAAAACAAAGCAGCCTGACTTCTATTCAGACTCTGCCTGACTAGTCCCCTGAGCTGGGACAAAACATGCTTCTGTTTCTTCTACTGATACATAGTGATACACGACAAAAAATGACAGCTCTAACTTCACTGGCTTGCTCTAAGAATTAAACCAGTTAAGCCACATAAAGTACTGAGTACAACAGATGTTATAAGAATCAAAGCAGATTACCTGCAGTATTTAATACAGTGTTTGACACATAGTAAATATTCAAAAAATATTAGCTATTATTATAATGAGTCAACAAATATTAATTCCAAATCTAGCCAACATCCAGCCTTTCTGAATTTGGGGGCTGCTTGTTAAACTCTGATTATGAAGTCAACTTTAAAAGTCTTTGCTAAATTAAAATTCATTTTTAGAAACACTATATTTCATATATATATATATAAATGCACACAACATATTCTTAAGTGGAAAAAAAGGGTTATAATACCATACACTTACTAAATCATGATTTTGTTTCTGAAAGTATACATACATAGAAAAATAAAATAATTTCAAAATAGAGGAATATGTCATAAAATAACCACTGTTTACAAATGATTTCTATTTCCTATAGGTGCTAAATCTAACACAATAAATAGATATTATTTTTATACCAGGAAAAGTATCCTAAGGGTTTGTTTATTTCAGTAACGAGATCAAACACACACTGTGACTGTCAGCCAATCACACTGTCTCTACCTCTTAGTTTGACCAGCTGACCAGTGCCTTTTGTAGGACTGCCATTTTTCCCACAAAAGAGGGAACGCTCTTTACCATAATTTACCATAGCTTTCCAAAGATGAAGCCATGGTAAGCAGAAAATGAAGAGGAGTTAAAAGGAGGGGAAGAAGCGATAACACAAGAAGCAGAAGTTAGCAGAAACTGGAAGCATAAATGGAAAGCAGTGAGGAGCAGCAGACTAACAGACCCTTTGTTAAAACACGGCACCCAGAGCAGTGACTACAGAGAAGAAAAAATCTCTCTGTAATCAGAGAAGCCACTTATATCATTATTGTCCTGAAAGGTAAACTCAGATGTATTTCTACCCTTCCTCTCTATTGAAAGGTTTGCCCCTTGAAGGAACTCAACTAAGAAATTCAGAAATTTGGAGTATTTATGTTTTTTTGCTTATGTGCTTGTATATATGTTGTGCATCTGTGAGTAGATGCGATAGCAGTACTTTAGCACAGTTACACTGTCGCATAAATCTATGTACTATATACTATTTATATCTACATTTGTCTTTTACAGCTTTCTAAAGCACAGTTTAGAAATTAGTAAGGAAGTCGAGAATATCATTTAAAAAACTCCCATAACGCAATAAAGTTAACATGCAGAAGATTAAAATCAAACTACATGGTTTACCTTTCATTCATGCAAGTTTACCTTTAAATTCTCCTTGGGTAACTTCACTGGATGTGCTTTTCAAATAAATGAATATACAAATTATTTCAATCCTATCTGCCCATCAGACTGTTTTGTAGAAAACTTCTATTTTCTGTGCCACTGGCAATGAAAGTATACTCAATTTCACTATACTCCATAAACATTGTATTGTCATTTCTTTCCTGAATGCTGTTTAATTCATTTTGGGGTATCTATGTGAGGCTACACATTTTAAGTTTTCTGAAAATATATGAATATATACTATGTTCCTCTAATACTTTATTAACAGGAATCTTTACAAGTTCTTGTTATACTTTTATCATTTTTATTCTTGACATTTCAAGCACCTTACCCACCAATTCAAATAGGTACTATAAACTTACTTCAATTTTTTAAAGAGTATACTTACTATTCCAATATCAAAATGATTTCACTTGTATTTTCATAGACTTCATGAAGATTAATCACGTGGGGACAAGATTTTGCCAATTCAAGTACTGCAATTTCATGTAGAATCTCTGCTCGACAGTCCTGTCCTCTTCTTCTCTTTTTTAGAAATTTTGCAGCATATTCTTGTCCAGTAGATTTTGATATACATTGTCTAACCACAGCAAATTTTCCTCTGGGGGAAAAGTAAGAACAAAAGTTAGTATAACACAGATACTTTTATAACTTTATCAATCCTTCAAACATCCATGCCATTAGGAATTTACCTTTGCTCTCTTAATCCAATCAAACACTACATTTACTTTTATAAAATGTATAGTATCATCACACAAAAATACAAATGGCAAATGTAATATAGGACATAATTATGTTTATTCTTCACCATCATATCATTAATATGATACATTACCATTGTAGGGAGAGATCTCATTTGCCCACCAACTCCATGCCATACTCTTGATATGAGTTATTTTGTTTAAGTATGATAACAATCCTATAGAATAAATATTATTCTGTCTGGCAGACTTCAGAGAAGATATGTATCTTGGTCTATTCCCCTCTGTTAAAAATTTTAGCTTTCCTTCAAACAAAAAATATTAAATGCAAAAATGGGTATTCATCTTATTTACTTCTATTAGTGTAAACATTCTGCCTTTCAACATCACTTTTGCCAACCTTTGAAGCTTTCTATCACAGCTTGTCAGTTGTTTTACCAGAGTATCTGTTAGTATTGCTCAGTAGTCCACAAAGCTTGTAACAGATATCAAAAGTGTACATGTTTTACGGAAAGTATCCAAAGACACTTCATGATTAACTAAGAAAATTCATGGTTATCAAAAGCTATGTACAAACACATTATTAAAGTCATGTTTATCGTTTGAGGAAGAAGCATGTTTTAGCTCTATCCAATAACAGTGTTCAACATTTCAGCCAATTTTTGAAAGACTCTGGCAAACCTATGTATTCTAAAGTAAAGATTGTGAAAGTTGCTCAGTAGTGTCCGACTCTTGAGACCCCATGGACTATACACGGGCCATGGAACTCTAGGCCAGAATACTGGAGTGGGTAGCCTTCCCTTTTCCAGGGGATCTTCCCAACCCAGGGATTGAACTCAAGTCTCCCACATTGCAGGCAGATTCTTTACCAGCTGAGCCACAAGGGAAGCCTGTGTATTCTAAGCCTACAATTTTCCCAAATCTTGTTTCCCAAAGACTCAGCTATTTTGAGTCAGATTGTTTTAAGAAACTAATAAAAATTATTGACTGCCTACCCAGAAAATGTACACATGCCTTTAAAAAGAAAGTTTTACATGTAATTCCAGAGGGTTTTTAGATTTCAAAGACTATCCATAAAGTTCCTAAGCCTGGTTCATGGGTTCTAAAATTAAGAACTTCTATCCTAAGGCTCAAATGACTCACTGAATAGCAATAAATCAGGTATAAATAAAAACCTATTTTTAATATACTTTTGATTTGGGGTAGAAGTCAGGGACAGAATAAACTGCGTATGCATTTTTATTTACTATTGTCAAGAGCAGGATGACAAAGATCCCTACTCTTTATATTCTCAATTTCCTCAAAATTGGTGCCAATGAAAAGCACTGATCGGAAATTAAGATGAAAAGGTATAGCTACTAATGCAAAAAAATAAATTTTAAGAAAGTGCTGAAGCTATAATTTGATTCTTTCACATATATCAAAATAAATATCAACTCAGAAAATTTGCCTGCATAAACTTACTTTTGATAGAACTTTTCATTTAAGATTTGAGAATGTTTAATTTGTATTTTCTCACCATAGGCAAAAGGAATACAAATCAAAGCATTTCAATGAGCTCACAAAAAAACTCAATCAGTCCCTTTGTTTTATATTCAAAGTGTCCATGTTTATAGATTTATACTGGATAAATTGAGTCAGACTAAGATTAAATGACTCATGAAAGGTCATATATGGAAATGGACTGCCATGACTTCAATTGCAGGATGTGAAATCCTAGCTTTCTATTCTGACCACTACAAAATAATTCCTTCCTTTAAGATAGATTTTTTTTTTTAAAGAAGTAGATTCACTTCTGCCAATTCTTATTTAGATTCAGAAGTGAAAATTTGTCTAAAACAAAAAGGAAATTTTAAGTTTCATGAAGAAATTCACCTTGTAAAATTTAGGAAACAAAGGCTAGTTAGCCAAGAACTCTGTCCATCTGAAATAGTTTACAGTGCCAGCTGTAACAATTAAGTTCTGCTGTAATTTAATAATTATATCTACAAACCAGAATTCTCTCAGAAACAAAGAGCAAAATTAAATAACCCTTTAACTGTTTCAGGTATTCTCATGAGGTTTACAAGAACAGTACTTGTTAATGCAGGGCAAAGATGACCAAACAATATTGGTAATTACTTATTTGCCAATGTTCATGGCTAAATAAAAGCCCTATGAGGGCAGAAACCCTATCTGTCCTAATTACTAATCATAAAATCTACACTTCACTAACACATAATAGAAACTGAAATATCTGTTGAATGAATGCAAGAGTTATGGACCTAGTAGAGTACCATACATTGTGCTATTATGTATACTGTACTTAAAGCATTCACATTTTTAAACCTTCTTTGAGACTCAAAATTTTACACACATATTCATTTATGTGTGTCAGTCGCTCAGTCGTGTCTGACACTTTGTGATCCCAAGGACTGTAACCCACCAGGCTCCTTTGTCCATGGAATTCTCCAGGCAAGAATACTAGAGTGGGTAGCCATTCTCTTCTCCAGAGGATCTTCAGATATTTTTACCGTAATTATCAGATGACTTCGGGGAAAAAACCAAGTATTTGTTTTCCATTCTAAAATGCTAATTGTCATTTAGAAGTATCCAAAACAATAATTAGGGCTTCCCAGGTGGCACTAGTGGTAAAATATCTGCCTGCCAATGCAGGAGATATAAAAAGTGGGTTAGATCCCTGGGTCAGGAAGATCCCCTGGAGGAGGAAATGGAAACCTGCCTCAGTATTCTTGCCTGGAGACTCCCATGGACAGGGAAGCCCGGTGGGTTGCACAGAGTCAGACACGACTGAGAGCCTAAGCACACACATAAAATAATACTTAACACATAATGTCCCTACATGAAATTTAACAGAAACATTTAGGAAAATTTAAAACCTTAACAATAGTACTTAATGTATAACCTAAAAGGGCAAGGCTAACTAGATTTCCCAGCAGCTAAAAGGTCTAGTTAGTTACTCTTCTACATTCTAGAACAGACAATAAAATGTGAAAGGAGGGGGGAGGGTAAGCCACAAAAGAAGCTGACGTTTATTTCTGCATCTGCCTCACCCTTCTAACCACAAGAAGTCCTATGAAACCTTGATTCAGTTGGGGGAGGGGTGGAAAAAACTTACCCAACATGTTAAAAAACAGGAACAATGCAAAGCTTTTTGAGAACAGTCAAAAATTAACTGCTAACTTTTACATATCTTATTCTCATTTGTTTAAAGAAAAATTATAAAACATTAAACATCTTAAAACTAATTTAAAAACTGATTTATAAAGATAATTTGGTAATCATCACGTGCTAGAATTATTATGTTTGTATGTTTCAAAATGTATAAGCCTCAGAAGAAACAAGATTATGATCCTAATTTTCACTTTGCAAAGTGTGGGATAGTATCAAAATTGGTAAAATATTGAAAGAATTTAAAGCAAGTTCATGGCAGATGAAAGGTCATGACTTCAATTTATCAAGGTTTATTAATGAGACATATCAATATTTACCAGGTGACTCATTAGGCCATATCAAATAAAAGAAAAAAGGTCTCTTTTATGAAGTTATTAAAAGATGAAATATTAGGAATCTGAATTTGTTTTCATCAGAGTTTATCATGAGTTTTTGCTCTAAAATGTTATAAACTGAGTCAAGTTTATGATTGTTATTTATGATGGCACCCCATTTACAAAACAATTTCAAATTATTAATATTGTTCCCAAAGTTTATGTTCTCCAAAACCATTAAAGAAAAAAAAATCAGTCTTTCTAGCTCCCACACAGGCTATCTCAATACAGTTTTGCTGTATTCCAGATGGTAAGATGTTAACAATATTGCATCCATTCTAGACTGTTTCATTTTAAGACTGAGGATAAAAAGCTGCAAAGTGATCCAGAAGAGGGTACATGGATCAAGGAACACCATCTGGAAATCAGGTTATAAGATGAGCATCTAACGAAACTGATAACATTTAGCTACATTCAAATCTCTAAAGGATTTTTTACATGGATATTATATGCAGCTACAAAAGGGGAACCATGTATATTAGGTAGAGATTAGTAGAAAACAAAATTCTGTGCCTAAGTGCCCACAAGATGGAACAGACATATTCTGAGGAAGTGAGTTCCCTATTCCTGAGACATTCAAATTGAGGCTGGATAAAAAAAACTTGTCAGGAAAATTACAGGAAAAATTGCTGCACTGCATAAAAATTATATTAGAAGGCCACTGACCATTGAAGTTCTTCCAAAGCAAAGACTCTATGACTATTTAATGAGTAATGAGATACAGTCAACTAAAGAACACTTACTCTTTCCTGTATAATGCAAAGAGAAATAATTACAGACTTAGAACTAAACTATTTCTTAAAAATACCATGAAAGGTTTTAAAAACTATATCTTTTCATAAACCATTAAAAGGCCCAAATATTTTATGCACAAAATTAAATAAATAAATATGCCTGGAATTACGAAATAAATATGCCTTCATATTTGGTTCTTAGTCTGATGACATAGATATTATCACCCTTATTTTGTAAAAGAAAGACTGCTCCCAATATCTGACAAGTGAAAAAGCCAGGACTTGCCTTCGTCTTTGACATAAAAGACCACCAAGAACAGAATTACTTGCCATGTTTCAGTCAATTTTTGTTTTCACATTGACATTATCAAACACAAAAAAATCATTCATACTATTTTACTGTGCATCCATCAACACAAACATAGGCTTTTACTATTTTAACATAAAAATCAAACTAAAGACAGAAAATGATCACCATCCTCCCTTTGTTAAGTGTTTAAATTTAAAGCTCAAAATGCTGAATACATAACAAATTATTTGGTATATCTTTTGTAATTTTCATATATATTCAAATGGTAGTGTTAAATTTAGGTCTCATAATCTCAGGTCACTCCTCAGCCTGAAGGAATTTACACCTTCGTTAAACAAAAACGGATCAGTATCAGTGTAAATAAATACAGGTTTTACTTACAGAACATGCACTGTTTGTCATATGGAATTATATTATCAAATATGAATTAATTCATTTTGTTTAGAAAAGAGAAGGAGGAGAATCTCTACATTTTTTAGGCTGGCACAACATCCTGAGAATTAGAAAAGCTATTCAACAAAAACTTTATAGCATTCTACTATTTTATAAATATTAACTTGTTTAAGACTCACAACAACGATATAAAATATATACGATTACCTTCATTCCCACTTCTCAGATGAGGAAACTACAGAACTGAGAGGAACAGTAATTTGAGATCAAATAGCAAATGGCTAACCCCAAATTTGGATGTGACAGTCCACTATGCTAAGCTGCCTCTTCCCTTGGACAAACTCAAGTAAAAGCCCTGACTTCCCACCATGGGCTATGAAGTGAGGTGTGATATATCTTACAGGCTCAGTAACCCTCCATGGATTTGATTTCCAGGTCACTTAAGACTAGATCCCTGTATATATCAGCAGAGATGAGGACTTTTCTTTCTAATCATTGCTAAATAATAATCAAGTGAGTTTTATAAACATATAGACAAAGAAATCCTGTGATTTTAAACACACACACATCAAAAGTTTCCTTACCTTCCCAGTTCTTTAGATGTAAGTGTATAAAAATTATTAAAGTTTTCCACTTTAATTGGGGTTTGAGGAGTGGTAGTTAGCATGCCCGAAATACTTCGGCAATCAAATCTTCTCCTCAACATGATGACTCCCAGATAGGCTTCTTCAGTCACTTATTTTTATCTGTTTAAAAAAAGAGGAGACGCAGGGTATAACTTATATGCAATTAAGGGGAAAAAAATGTTATCTCAGACAGGATATGCGTTATACTGTACAGCTCCAAATATAGCTATAAGGTACAACCAAAAAAAAAAGAAAAAGAAAAAGACGGAAGAAGATTTAAAAGCATATTCTACCCCATAAAAAGAAAAACAAAGACCAGACACATAAATTGGTATCACCTATGTTACTGAATTTCATTTCAGAATAAAACTACTGAAAATGCCTGTAATACCTACCAAATTCTTTTAAAAAGTTAATATTGTAATATCATCATTCAATTTCATTTTAAAACTTTGATTCTTTAAAGTTGTATCTGCACATAATGATAATTTAACATAGAAAAACAATTATTCATTTTAAATTTAATTTTACATGGGCAAATAAATATAGTGGCAAATTCACATGTTGTGAGTTATATTACTGACATCTGAGTCACTAAAAGAAATAGACTTGCTTCACGGGTCTTAGATTCAGAACCCAGCACAGAGTATGAAAAGCTGTATAATTTTGTCGGATGAGTGAGCAACTACACATTAAGCCCTATTCTGGAGTTCTAATCTGTATCTGAAGCGCATATTTATCTGGAACTTTTATGATATTTACAAGTATTCAGTTTTAATATTAAAACTACTATTTCACATTAATTGAATTCATATAATGACAAACTACATATTTTTAGATACTTCCTTCTGCTATGCCTATGTAATAGAGATCCAGTATTACTCTTCTAGCACACTCTTACAAGAATCCCTAAGCTTTTTTCCTTCTCTGTCACGTTTTTCCTCCGTTTATTTCCTACTTGACATGTTCTATAGCTTCCTACATTCAAACGCCACCTATATTCAACTTAGCAAGTGAACAGTGTGATTAGAGGGGAGTGTTTTCAGTTTCTGGATTTCCCTGGTTTTAAGTCAGCATTTTTTTTCTCTTGGCCTTTGGAAAAACAGACCTAACTAGTTTTGAGGTACATCTCTAGTGTTCCAAAATTAGCAGAGTACCACTCTGAAAATAACATTTGCATTGAGCCGCATCTGAGTCTGAATCCCATTTATCCATCATACCAGTTATGAGGCATTTACCTTTGCTGCTGTTCTGAGGTGAATTATGTCCCTCCCCTCAAAATTCCTACCTTAAAGTCCTAATCCCCTAGTACCTCAGAAAGTGACTGTATTAGGAGAAAGGGCCTTTAAATGGGTAATTAAATTAAAATGAGGCCATTAGGGTGGGCCTTAAAGCAATACACCAAGTTAAGTATCTTCATTAAAAAATTGTGATTAGGATACAGAAACACACAGGGGAAGACCAGATGAAGACACAGGGAGAAGGCCATTCACAAGCCAGAGACAGGCCTCAGAGAAGCCAAGCCTGTTGACACCTTGATCTCAAAATTCTATTCTCCAGAATTGTAAGAAAGTTAATTTCAAGTTGCTTAAGTCACCCTATCTACAGTACTTTGTTACAGCAGCCTAGCAAAGTAATACAGCTACTTTTAAAAAGAAAGAAAGTAGTATTTCAAATGTGTCGGAAGGGATACAAATATAACAAATGCTTGGAGGTTTCAATCTTATTCTTTTGTTTGAATTAAAAACAATTAATCACAAACAGAGTTGGTCCCTTCTTTTCATCCCACTAGCCTTGGGGAGGAGAGCTTATCATTTCCTTGCCGACATATGCCCCATTCAGACAGTTTTGAGATTGACTTTGCATTTCTCCTGATTACTAGCGAGGAAAGCTGCAATTCTGCTGCCCCTGAAGTATGGATGAATCATAGAATCTATCTTGCAGTGCCCTAAATACTAAAAATTAAGATACAAACTCATGAAGAATGACACTGGTACAGCGCTAGTCGTGAAAGCACATCATGGCATTCAATAAACAAATACTGTTAGTACTCTCTGAAAGATCTTCTCCAGTGACAGTCCCTGCCACTGTTGAATAGCTTACCCTCTCTCCATATACAAAACTCTCACTCCAAGTTAGCTTAAACTAGTTCTTAAAATCTGTCTTTTTTATTCCGTTTTGATGAACTATTTATATACCTTAGTTCTGATGGCATTCAGTTTCACTGTTCACATATTCCTCTCTGAAAAATCAATATGGTTACCAATTTCTATGCTTAGTGTTTTTTTCTTCAGGTCATTCTTGGGCTCTAAGATTTTTTTCCCTAAATTTACAAGTCTATAGATGTGTATGCTTATGATCATATATATGTTATTAGCATATATACAGAAAGAAGGGATATACCTGTATCAAAGATACAAATTGGGCTACATTCCCAACACTGTTCCACATCAGGCCTTAGGAATCATGAGCACAAGAACACAGCAAATTTACCCATAGAGACAGAGTGTAGGCTCTTAATTCTAAGATGTTCACCTTTTCTAGATTCTAGAATCTAAGATGTTTATCTTATGCTATAATACATCAGCTAAAAAGCAATCTATTCATAAGAATCTAGTAAAACAGACATATATTTTATAATTATTTTCTGTTCTCAAGTTTCAAAAGAATCAATATGAATCTTAGATGTTGTCAAAGACATGCTTAATGAAGCATGATTTATAATAGTGGAAAAAAACCAAAAAGCTTTCAGAGTGAATGCATCCCAAAGTTTAACAATAAGGAAATGGTTAAATATACCTAAATAACAGGATATTACATACCTAATAAAAATTGTGCTTTCAAATATTTTAACTCATATAATGAAAAAAGGAAGATAAAACTTTATATACAATATATTAATTTTGTTATAAATATATGTTTGTTATATATAATTTTCAAATATGTTTTAAATAATATTGTTAAATATAAAACCAAACAGATGAAAATACAGGAAACTATGACAATATATTAACAGTGGTTATCTTTGGATTGTGAAATTATGGCAGTATTTATACTCTCCTTTGTTTAAGTTATCTATATCAAGCTAGGATAGACAAAAAACTAACAAATGCCTTTGGCTAAAAAAGATGGCTGTGAATATATATGACTAGACTCTAAATGCAGAAACTAACCCATGTGCAACAGTAAAACATCTCTTTACACATTAAGGGTTTACTTGGCTGAAAGTACATGAGCCATTATTGCTCAGATTTTTTAAGGCCTCAATGTTTTCTCTGCATTTATTTAGAGCAGATGGTGTTCATTATGCAAGTAACAGGTCCATTCTTACGCAAAGATCATACAGGCATTTAGGGTAAATACTAAGCAAGAATCAATACCCTGTTTAATACCACCCAGAAAAAAGAATTTTATAAATTCTGAATTAACATCAAAATTCTATATAATAAATACTAATTTGTAACCTTAAGATATATGCCTTTATTATTATATTACTTGTGAAAATTCAAATTCACCTCAGGATCCCTTTTAAAAAAAACCCAAAGTGTGATATTTAAATATTATACTAACAGGTATTAAGTTTTATAATACCTATTTAGTTATTAGAAGGCAAATAAAAGCTAGTGTTTTTTTAGGACTGGAATAAATCATGATAATATAAACAGGGCCTAATAATCAAGCTACTTAATAGCATTTCCTAATACTAGACATTGGAGCTTAGTCTTTTACTCTAACAAACTTTTTCCCCTCACATGTACTGTTGGTCATCACAATGGATGAATGACCTATGGATATTTGTATATTTGTATGGCTATAAATGCAGCTGAAAGCAGCACTGGACAATCAGCAGTTTTTAAAACACATGCTGGTTCAAAAATCATTTTTTTGAATTGTGATACATTTCACTCTGGCTCTGAACATGCTGGAAACACAAACTATGTCCCAGAAAAGAGGAAAAACACATTTCTGAAGGTTAGACTTTAAACTTACCTACAGACTGCTAATACACCTATGTTACAAACTGCTTTAGGGATCCATACAGCATGCCATAAATCATATCTTCCTTCTATTTACAGCACTTGCACCAGCTGCCACAGCCAAAATATTTTTCTATTTCCTATCCTTTGGCCAATTTTGCATATAACAGAGCAAGAATGTCACCTTTGTCCACCAATCCCTCCACAAACACCATGCTACCCTTTACCTAAGATTTAATTCTTGGGTACATGAAGGTTATCAGTTAATTTTCTGTCTTGCATCTTCCTAAATTTCTCACGAAATTTTCTTTAACTCCAACAAGCAATCACTGACCTTTTCTTGCTTTCTTCCGTAATTCACAATCTATAACCGATTCTAAATTACCAATAATCTGTGCTAGTTACTCAGTTGTGTCCAATCCTTTGTGACGCCATGGACTGTAGTCTGCAAGGCTCCTCTGTCCATGGAATTCTCCAGGCAAGAATACTGGAGTAGGTAGCCGTTCCCTTCTCCAAGGGATCTTCCTAACCCATGGATCAAACTGGTGTCTCTGGCATTGCAGGCAGATTCTTTATTGTCTGAGCCACCAGGGAAGCCCAAATTACCAATGTATCCCTTTAAAGAACTTTACTCCCTGCATGTGTGCAAAGTTGTTTCAGTGATGTCTGACTCTTTGCTTCCCTATAGACTGTAGCCCACTAGGCTCTTCTGTCCATAGGATTCTCCAGGCGAGAATACTGGAGAGGGCTGTCATACCCTCCTCCAGGGGATCTTCCTGACTCGGGAATCGAACTCCTGTTTGTTACATCTCCTGCATTAGCAGGTGGGTTCTTTACCACTAGAGCCACATGGGAAGCCCATAATGCATTATTAGGCTACACTAAACAAAAAAAAAAAAATCTCAAGGGATTTAGTAGGCAAAATGTGTATGCATGTATGTGTGAGTAGGTATACAACTATAGACATAATCAGGCACTAAAAACAGTAAGAGGATAATAGAAGAAGGCAAGATACAATAAAGCTTCCAATTACACAGTACTGCCAGGAATAGTGGAATCTCGTTTATTTGTAGAGATTTTTTTCTTCATTAACTCTCATTACAATAATTACAAGAAGAATTCAGATGGGATCAGTGAAGGAAGGAAGAGGGAAAATGTTAGGCTTTATCTGGAACTAAGTTTACTAGAAAGGAGAAAGCAAATATGATGTGATCAATAGTAAGATTTAAAAAAAAACCCTTATAAACCTCTAAATGGCTCTATTTAAAAATGCTCATCATGATATTCACCTCAAAGTTATCTTATAAAAATGTTTCATAAAATCTAACACATCATATGACAATAAATAAAAACATCTAGAGAATTAAATTGTCTGCTTTGATCCCTGCAGTAGCTCCTTGGTACCTAGTTCAAACCCTACACCAAGACACACAAAACCCTTCGTGGCCAGCTTCATTTCCTGCCACACTTGTATCTCATATTTTGCCTCCACATCTCTGTTACACTTTTCTGTCTGAACATCCTTTCTACCTTTCCTTAAATGGTTAACTTTTTATTTAATCTTCTTCCCTCAACAAAGAATGTCATCTCCCCCAGGAAGCTTTGCCTAAAACCCACAGGTTGTCTTTAATGCCTGTACTTTATGCTTCAAACAGGGGGACCCTTGACATACCTCTTTACCTCAACATGTAGCATGTTAGACGGCAATTATATTTAGTGTCTAAAGGACAACAACCATTTGCTTTCTTGCCTAAACTCCCAGCATGGTATCTGGCACCTGGTAGGAATTTTTTTAAATGTCTGATGAACTGAACATAATATTGAATATTAAGTTTATATTAACTTAATATTTCTTAAGAATTAAGAGATACAGCAAGAATTTTTAGGTACATCTCACATCTTCGAGGGTTTAGCAGAATTTCAGATCCATTTTGAAATTATAATATTGGGGCTTCAAAGGCAGCTAATCTCTGCTTAATTCAATATTTGGCTAAATAAAATAAGAAATATTTTAAATTGCTATCAGAGAACTTCAGTTTTAAACAGGATAGCCATGAAGTCTGGAAACATGGATAAAATTATTATATCATGTATTATAATATAATACCAACAGATCATTTATTTTGCATTTACCTATCTTTCCAGACTAGGTAGCCACATGTTATTATACCCCTACTTCAGCTAAGAACATCAATATTTTAAGAGCTATTTCAATCAGGAAATCCAGATACTTGTCCTGCAAAAGGACTGATAAATTAAGATCCTCATGAAGACATCTGAAAGGCAATGTAAAGCAAAGTAAGGCACAAGATTACAGGGAAAAAAAGCTTTTTCTTTCTGCACGAGCATTTACAGCTACCAAGTTTTCCCTATGAAACAGAGGAACTGGAGATTTATTTATCTAGAATCCATCAAAATAAAGAACTTTCTACTAGTGTGGCAGAAGAATCCATTTCTAATTAGTCATTGATTAGAAGCAAAGGTATTGGTGTAGGGAAAGGGACGATGATGATTTTCAGTTTCACGGAAGAGACCATTCCTCTGAGTATTCTACTAACAGGTTCATTGGTTTGTTTGGTTTTTTTTAAAGACTGAATAGAAAGTATAATCCAAGAATTTAATCATTTGAAAAATCACAACAAGAAGCCAGCTAACTGACTCTAGTCTAACCAGTCTAGTAAACACTATCCAAGGGCTAAAGTCCCAGGTAATGACCTTAGACCTGATTCTGTGTCACTTCAGTAAGGCCAGGTGTTATCTCTTCCACCTTCAGAAGGAGAGTTAAACCCTATAATTGTGAACCAGGATGGAAAGATGTTGAGAACGGAAATATAGTGGGCCAACAAACATACGGTGCTTTTCATTCATCAGATGGAAAATTAAGTTTCTGTTGCAAAATAAAGTACTGTTTACTTATAGCATCTCTGAAGTACTGTTTATTCAGTAAGTATTACAATGCAAAACGAAATATGATCCTAGGATTAAAGATGAAACTATCATTTCACTGTTAATATTAAAAATTTTAAATGCTAAAAATATTAACTAGTCCCTCTTTTAAAGAAGTTGCAAAGGGTCTAGGATACCACAACACATGCTGCATATAAATGAAAAGAAACTCACTAGTTTAGATGTTAGAGTGGTCCTGAAGTTCAAGGTTACATGTATTTTTGGGGAAAATGATAAATAAATAAATCAAAAAAATCAAAAGTTGATAAAGCATGTCCTGAAAATTACACTTGTCACATTTATATTTATATAAACATATGTAACTTAATTCTTACAAACATTTGTTAACTGAAATAGTCAAAGAAATCCTTTGACAAAAGTCTATCGTAGAATACAAAATACTTAAAATCACTGAATTTTGTCATCAAAATTGTAAAATACTAAAATAACTAAAACATTTAGTGTTCACAAGTGGAAAGTAAGTACATAAATGATTGTTAATGTTTTTGACACAACCAATACCCACAGAACACAAAGAATTCCTAAAACAAAACAAAACAAACCAAAATCCTTTAAAAGCAATACATCTAGTAGCACTGTCCTACTTAGCTGCCAATACACACTGCAATATAGTATACATGCAATTGTAAGACAATTTTAGGATCAAGTGAAAGTGTCAGCAATGGATTTCCTTCACTCCTGCATTTAAAATTGGGTCTGTAAGTAAAAACAGGGAAATTTTGATAAAGAAATTCTCTCTCATAATTATCAAACAGCTTCAAAAACCAAGCATTTAAAATGTATTTAAATGTTTACTTAACACTAGTTAAAAAAACTCTCAGTGCAAGTTTAAAGATAGAATTGTTTGATTGGAAACATGCCATCAAATGCATGTATCTTCTTCAGCTTTGCTATTAATATTCTGGCACAGTGATCAATTAGTCAAGTCTTAACTTTCCTGAAAACTGATTCTATCTTAAGTGAAAGTTGCTCAGTCGCCTCTGACTCTTTGTGACCCCATGGACTACACAGTCCATGGAATTCTCCAGGCCAGGATCCTGGAGTGGGTCACCTTCCTTCTCCAGGGGATCTTCCCAACCAAGGGATTGAGCCCAGGTCTCCCACACTGCGGGCAGATTCTTTACTAGCTGAGCCACCAGGGAAGCCCAAGAATACTGGAGTGAGCAGACTATCCCTTTTCCAGGGGATCTTCCCTACCCAGGAATTGAACCATGGTCTCCTGCATTACAGATGGATTCTTTACCAACTGAAGCTATAAGGGAAGCCGGATTCTATCTTAGCCAACCAGTAATTCTGTTTTCAATGAGCCCAAGAGAATCAACAACTATTCTGTCCACACACAAAAATGAAAGGACTTCGATAACACAATTTTTACTTTTAAAACTTGAATATCTTGCCACGTAAATATAGCTCACCTTAATTTCAAGTCCATATTTTAGAAAAGTGATGTAAAATGTATGATAGGTACCTCAAGAATAAAGCAGCTGCTAATAACTTCAGCTATTAAAACAAAAAAAAATTAAAAACTGAACATCTGCTCAGAGGAGGGTGAAGGGGAAAGAAGAGGAGTTTTAAACTAGGACACTTTCTGTGGACCAACTTTTTCAAACACACAGCATTTTATGGGCATGTGATTTAATATTTGTAAAACAAACACTTTGGAAGTTGCTGAAAACTACTTCTGGACAATTTACTATAAAACCAGTGGTGAATCAATGACAAAGTAGGTTTATCATCTTTTAATAAGATTGTGGGCCCAGGCTCAAAATGCCAGGTTATATATGCTGCCACTTGCCCAGCCATCTCAGTAGACCATGCTGTCTCAGGGCACACATTCTCAAACTCTTGAGAACCTATAAGGGCAATCAATGTATCACACATCACCGCACATCATCAGTACCAGAGATGTAAACATTACACGCTGGCAAAACAATCAGCGAATGTGACACACAGACCTAATATAACTGAAATCTTATCAATATGTGGCTTTAAAATGTTTTCTTTTCCTTAATTTCAATTTGCAGATTGATGTTGGAAGGCCTCTGTCCCACCACAGCCAGAGGAAGAACTAACATCAGCTACTAGCTGCCCACAGTCTCTTTCAGCTTCGTCTCTAAGGGAATTCAAATGAAGCGCTTTCCCTATATAAAACAAAGAGTTGAGTAAATGTCAAAACCGTAGCCGTCACGCAGTTGTATTACATGGCGTCAAAATAAAACCAGATCGCAGGAAATCACGGAAACAACTGCAACTCGACTTCTCTATTCACTGACTTAACAAAAAATCTGTTCATAAGTAGTAACTGAAAACGTCCCACAAGATGAGCAAAAACTTTCTCCCGACGAAAGGCAGCTGTGAGCAGGATGTGTCCATGAGTCCAGATGTGAACACGTCCTGGGCCCCACACCCCAGCTGTGAACTCGGATGGGGCCTGAATGGGAGTCCCACTCGTGGTCCAAAGGGACCACGTCGACGCGACGTGGAAAGGACGCGAGCGAGCCGGTGGCGAAGGGGGTCCCGCGGAATGAGACCCGGGAAGAGACCGGGCCACACACACACCCGCACAAGCACACACACACACGGACCCGGCTGAGAAAGGTACTGGGAGGTCCAGCCGCCGTCCCGAGCGCCGCACCCAAAGGAACCAGGGAAGCAGGACTCCAGCCAGAATGCAGCAAGGGGTCCGGAGCAGTCGGGCCACCCGGGGACGACGGTGTCTGAGCCCATCTTCCCCAGACCGGAGGTCTAAGCCGACTCCGGATCCGCCCACACTGCTGGCATCCCTCCTCGGGACCCCTCCCACGATCTGGGTCTCCTTTCCACCAGTAAAGGGGGCTGCTTTAGGGGTTTGGAGTCGCAGCCCCCAGCCTACCCGCCAAACCCAGCAGGACCGAGGACGCGCGAAGCGGAAGACACTGACCGCTCGGGCCGCAGCAGGTTCTCCCGGGGCTGCCCCCTCCAAGGGGGCTCCAATCCCGCCCCACGCAGGTGGCCACGACAGGACACGTTCTCCAGCTCTAGCCCCTTGAGGTGCCGCGCAGCTCCGAGCGTGGCAGGACCCACTTTTACCCTTCCGGACAACGGCTAACAGTTGTGACCTGACCTCCCCAGTGAGGTGGCTCCCGACTACGGCGGCGAAGACGGTGACGGGAGCGTACAGTTGAGGTTTGAAAACTGCAGCCGCGTTGCGGGGCAGGGCTGTAGACTAGGACCCACCCCCTGGGTCTCGAGAACCAATCCAAGCGCACGCGGAGGGCTGGGCTGTCACGTGACGGGAGGGGCGGAGCGCCGGCCTACAGCGCGTGCTGCGGGGCAGGGCTCAGCGGTGAGGGGGTGCGGCAGGCGCCGGCCTTAGGAGGCTAGGCGGAGCTGCACAGCAGGTGGGGCGCTCCAGCAATTACGGCGAGCAAAGAGTGAGGTGGGCGGTAGCCTGACCGCGCTACCGGCTGTAACTCCAACCGAGTGCATCCCGGCCTTCAGAGTGGTCAATCCACAAGGACTGAGTATCTGCAAACTAGGGACCGGGAAGAAGCAAAATTAGTCGCTGCTTCGGACTCATTCCCAAACTTCTGTGCCTGTTTTCAGACTGTTCCCAGTCATCTTCCTTATCACCTGAACACACTCGGCCAGTGGAGGCTCCAGTTTGCTATAACTTGGCAAGCATTAACATCGCTTGAGGATTTATGGAACTTGGGCTCCACCTCTCAAGTCAGCTCCAGCGAATTGAGGTCTTCTGAGGCGTGGCTAAAGTCAGTGTAAGGAGAGTCCAAATAAGATGAATGACTGTTTATGCATTTAGGGTGCTAAGGGAAAAGATGAAAGCCCCTCAGCAAGCTACTCAGGATCTGTTATATATTCAAGAGAAAGAAAAATGTGCAAGTCTCGTGGGAGACAAAGTTGAAGGGTATTTTAATAATTGTATAAGACTATTGGAAAAATAGGGCTAACCGGGTGGCTCAGTGGTAAAGAGTCTGCCTGTCAATGCAGAAGAGACAGGTTCGATCCCTGATCTGGAAAGATCCTCTGGAAAAGCAAATGGCAACCCAATCCAGTATCCTTGCCTGGGAAATCCCATGGATAGAGGAGCCCCAAAGTCTACAGTCCATTAGCTTGTAAAGAGTCCACAACTTAGTGACTGAACATCAACAACATTGGGAACATATACCGGGAGGGGAATCATTTTTTAACAGATTTCTCCAAGCAAATTTCCATCAAGCCATCCATTTCCTCTTCCATACTGTATTTTTCCCAAGATAAGTACATAAAATAACTCACAAAACTCTTCTTACTTAACTGACTCATCCCAGTTTAATGTGTCTATTCCCTAAACCTTGTAACTTGGAGAATATTGCCTTCATCTATATACTTTCTTGTTGCTAACAACTGGACTGACAAGCCTAAAGTTAAGATGGAGAAAAAATAAAGCTGCATGCTGAAATGGATTTTTCAGCTATCATTATCTAAGAATAAAAAAGCAGTGAGACTGTTTCCTAGAAGGCTTAGCACTGGGCCAGTAACCTACAGAAATCTCATGCCTGCAGTATGGTGGTGATTTCTGTTTTGTCTATGCTTGTGTGTGTGTGTGTCTGTGTGTTTAATTCTGGACCTCCTCACTGTTGACATTTGATCAATAGCCAGCTCTTAGCAGTCTCCTTGCACTCAGTCTATCTTCCCTTCTGTCGCTAATCCCATCTAACCACATCCCTTTACAATGCAGACCTTTCCCTCTCCCATCACTGCTTTAAACCAAGCTTCCTTGTGGTCACAAGCCCTCTGCTCTAACCAATCCCTGCTAGGCTGGTAAGTCTTTTCATGTCTTGTTTTTTTCTACCTCTGCCTAGGCTCCAGCTTTTCACCATCCTCCTCACCAGCACCTATTCATAAATTTCCAACTTGAAGAAGTTACACCTTCCAGAAATCACAAATCTTTACTGATTTCTGCTTTCTACTCCCAGCCTGATCATCTCTTTGCCCTCTCTTCCTAGGTGCAGGACTTAAACTTGTTCCTTGTGTTTCTCTTATTCCCCTAAATAGATTGTTAACCCTTGCTCCTTGGGGTCAGATTTGCCAGCTAGCATTTGTGTGCTTAGTTGCTCAGTCGTGTCTGACTCTTTGCAACCCTGTGGATTGTAGCCCACCAGGTTTCTCTGTCCATGGGATTCTCCAAGCAAGAATACTGAAGAGGGTTGCCATTTCTTTCTCCAGGGGATCTTCCCAACTCAGGGATTAAACCCATGCCTCCTGTGACTCCTGCATTGCAGTCAGACTCTTTACCTGCTGAATCATCTTATGTCAAGAGCATTCAGCTATGCTTACTTGGTCTCAGGCTCTGTGGTACAAGGAACAAGAGATTCCTGGTATTGAGGAACAGACTGTACCATCTGTGATTTTGCAGTAAAACTCAGGAGTCAAAACACCCTTCATCCTACCTTATTTGCTAAAGTCATTCATAGTCATGTCAAAGGTGCATGTCCTTGCCTTCATCCTTCGAGTGGGAAATCCCCATGTGACCTCCTGGTCATTCTGTGGTCACTGCCGCTGACCACACAGTTCAATAAACTGATCCTTGAACACCACACACTGACAAGAGATGGTGATTGTTATGGGCTGAATGTGTTTCCACCAAACTGATGTGTTGAGGTCCTAGCCCCCAGTACCTCAGAATGTGACACAGTTTGGAGATAGGGCTTTTATAGTCCATGGGGTGACAGAGTTGAACACAACTAAGTGATTGAGCAGGCAGGCAAGAGCATACAGGTGGGCCAGAATCCAAGATGAAAAGATTACACCTCAGCAAAAATGAAAAGGCAGCCTACTGAATGGGAAAAACATTTTCAAATCATATATCTGATAAGGGGTTAATATCCAAAATACATAAAGAACTCATAGAACTCAATAGCAAAAAAAATCCAATCTGATTTTAAAACGGGCAATCTGAATATACACTTTTCCAAAGAAGACATACAGATCACCAACGTATACGTGAAAAAAATACTCAGTATCATTAATCATCAGGGAAATACAGATAAAAACCATAATGCAATATCACCTTACCCTTCTCAGAATACTTATTATCAAAAAACAAACAAACAAAAAAAAAAAACCAAAATGTTGGTAAGAATGGGGAGAAAAAGGAACACTTGTACCCTGCAGGTGGGAATGTAAATTGGTGATGGAACTATGGGGGTTCCCCTGAAAATTAGAAACAGAACTGCCTTGTGATCCAGAAATGTCACTTCCTGGTATTTATCTGAAGAAAATGAAAACATTAAGTGGAAAAGATATATGCACTCCATGTTCATTGCAGTATTATTTGCAATAGTCAAAATAGCGAAACAACCTAAATGTCCATCAATAGACGACTGGATAAAGAAAAAAATATATATATATACACATATATTTGTGTATATATACATACACACACACACACAACAGAATATGATTCAGCCATAAAAATGATGAAATCTTGCCGTTTATCCAATATAAACGGACATTGAGGGCATTATTCTAATAGAAATAAGTCAGACAGACAAAGAAAATACTGTATTATCTCACTGACATATGGAATTAAATACAAAATAACACACACACATACTCACACACAAAGTTTGTAGATACAGGAAACAGACTGATCATTGCCATAGGCAGGGACTGGAGAATAAGAGAAAAAAGTGAAGGGGGTCAAAAGGCACAAGCTTATAAAATAAATAAGTCATGGGGATGTAATATACACCATGGTGACTATAGTCACCGTATTATACTATATTGCATATTTAAGAGTTGCCAATTGAGTATATCTTAAAAGTTCCCATAACTAGAAAAAGACTTTTTTGTAGGCTGTGGTTTTTCCAGTAGTCAGGTATGGATGTGAGAGTTGGACTGTGAAGAAGGCTGAGCGCTGAAGAATTGATGCTTTTGAACTGTGGTGTTGGAGAAGACTCTTGAGAGTCCCTAGGACTGCAAGGAGATCCAACCAGTCCATTCTGAAAGAGATCAGCCCTGGGATTTCTTTGGAAGGAATGATGCTAAAGCTGAAACTCCAGTACTTTGGCCACCTCATGCGAAGAGTTGACTCATTGGAAAAGACTCTGATGCTGGGAGGGATTGGGGGCAGGAGGAGAAGGGGATGACTGAGGATGAGATGGCTGGATGGCATCACTGACTCTATGGACGTGAATCTGAGTGAACTCCGGGAGATGGTGATGGACAGGGAGGCCTGGCATGCTGCGATTCATGGGGTCGCAAAGAGTCGGACACGACTGAGCAACTGAACTGAACTGAACTGTAGGTGACAGATGTTAACTACATTTATTGTAGTGATCATTTGGCAATATATACAAATATCAAATCTTATGTTGTACAGCTGAAACTAATATTATAAGTCAATTATACCTCAATTTACAAAAAAAAACTTTTGAAAAATGGATTATGACACAGACTACACAGACTAAAGGCTGACCACCGGAGGACACAGTGAGAAGTTGGTCATCTGTAAGGCAAGGGGAGAGGCCTCAGAAGAAACTGAAACCATTGACTTCTGGCCTCAAGAACTGTGAGAAAACTTATTTCTGTCATTTAAGCCAACAAGCCTATGGTATTTGTTATGGCAGCCCTAGGAAACTAACACAGCGGTGCTCCTCAGTCACTCCAAGGGAACCCGAAGAAGTGGCAAGGGATGGAGGTCTTTGATCATGCCAGCACACTCACCACATTCTCTCCAGGGAAAGTGACCCTCCCCAATCACACAGGTCAGTCACTACATGCTGACCACGTCAGTATGATATACTCTGCATATAAGTTAAATAAGCAGCTTGACAACATATAGCCTTTCCCAATTTTGAACCCGTCCATTGTTCCATGTTTGGTTCTAACTGTTACTTCTTGACCCACATTCAGGTTTCTCAGGAGATAGGTCAAGTGGTCTGGTATTCCCATCACTTTAAGAATTTTCTGCAGTTTGTTGTGATCCACACAGTCAAAGGCATTAGCATAACCAATGACGCAGAAGTAGATGTTTACCTGTAATTCTCTTGCTTTCTCTATGATCCAACCAATGTTGACTGTTTGATCTCTAGTTCCTCTGCCTTTTCTAAACCCAGATTATGCATTTGGAAGTTCTCACCTCACATACTACTGAAGCCTGGCTTGAAGGATTTTGAGCATAACCTTACTAGCATGTGAAATGAGTGCACCTGTATGGTACTTTGAACATTCTTTGGCATTGCCCTTCTTTGGGATTGGAGTGAAAACACCTTCTCCAGTCCTATGGCCACTGCTGAGTTTTCAGAATTTGCTGCCGTATTTTGTGCAGCTCTTTAACAACATCATCTTTTAGGATTTGAAATAGCTCAGGGGGAATTCCATCATTTCCACTAGCTTGGTTCCCTACTCGACTTCACCCTCCAGGATATCTGGCTCTTGGTGAGTGACCACACCATTGTGGTTATCACGGTCATGAAGACCTTTTTTGTATAGTTCTTCTGTGTATTCTTGTCACCTCTACTTACTCTCTTCTGCTTCTGTTAGGTCCTTACTGTTTCTGTCATTTTTTGTGCCTATCCTTGCATGAAATATTCCCTTGATATCTCCACTTTTCTTGAAGAGATTCTAGTCTTTCCCATTCTATTTTTCTCTGTGTCTTTGCATTGTTCATTTAAGAAGGCCTTCTTATCTCTCCTTGATATTCTCTCGAATTATGCTTTCAGTTGGGTATATCTTTTCCTTTCTCCCTTGACTTTCACTTCTCATCTTTCCTCAGCTATTTATAAAGCCTCCTCAGACAACACTTTGCCTTCTTGCATTTCTTTTTCTTAGGGATGGTTTTGGTCACTGCCTCCTATACAATTTATAAACCTCCATCCATAGTTCTTCAGAAACTCTGCCTACCAGAACTAATCCCTTGAATCTATTCATCTTCTCCACTATATAATCAATCATAAGGGATTTGATTTAGGTGATACCTGAATGACCTAGTGGTTTTCCATACTTTCTTCAATTTAAGCCTGAATTTTGCAATAAGGAGCTGATGATCTGAGCCAGAGTGAGCTCTAGGCCTTGTTTTTGCTGACTGTATACAGCTTCTACATCTTTGGCTGCAAAGAATATAATTAATCTGATTTTGGTATTGATCATCTGGTGATGTCCATGTGTAGAGTCGTCTTGTGTTGTTAGGAGAGAGTGCCTGCTATGACCAGTATGTTCTTGTGACAAAACTCTGTTAGCCTTTGCCCTTCTTCATTTTGTATTCCAAGGCCAAACTTGCCTGTTATTCTGGATATCTATTGACTTCCTACTTCTGCATTCCAGTCCTTTATGATGAAAAGGACATCTTTTTTCGGTGTTAGTTCTAGAAGTTGTTGTAGCTCTTCACAGAACTGTTCAACTTCAGCTTCTTTAGAATTACTGGTTGGGGCATAGGCTTGGATTTCTGTGATACTGAATGATTTGCCTTGGAAACAAACTGAGATCATTTTGTCATTTTTGAGACTGTATCCAAGTACTGCAGTTTGAACTCTTCTGTTGACTATGAGGGCTACTCCATTTCTTCTAAGAGAATCTTGCCCAGCATCAGGCTTTACTTTCACCACCAGACACATCCACAAATGAGCATTGTTTCCACTTTGGCCCAGTCACTTCTTTCTTTCTGGAGCTATTAGTAATTGCCCTCCACTCTTCCCAGTAGCATATTGGACACCTTCAGACCTGGGGGGCTCATCTTCTGGTATCATCTTTTTGCCTTCATACTGTTTATGGGATTCTTGTGTTAAGAACACTGGAGTGGTTTGCCATTTTCCCCTCCAGTGGACTACATTTTGTCAGAACTCTTCACTATGACCCGTCCGTCTTGGGTGGCCTTGCAAGCCATAGCTCATAGCTGCACTGAGTTATGCAAGCGCCTTCACCATAAAAAGCCTGTGATTCATGAAGGGGCATGATCACATTAAAGGTAAAAAATAGATGAAATTAATTTTAGTAATACATTTACCTAATCCCATATATCTAAAATATTGTCTGTCATTTCAACATGAGAAATGATTAATGAGATATTTTGGTTTGGCTTTCTGGTGGCTCAGACTGTAAAGTATCTGCCTGCAACATGGGAGATCCAAGTTCGATCCCTGGGTCAGGAAGATCTCCTGGAGATATTTTACATCCTTTTTTTATATTGTCTTAAATCTGGTGTATTTTACATGAACAATACATCTCAATTTAGATGCTAAATTTTCATCAGAAACACTTGATCTGTATTTACATTGTACAAAATTTGAAAGAAAGTGAAAGTGGAAGGTGCTCAGTCATGTCCACTGTTTGTAACCCCATGGACTGTAGCCTGCGTTGCTCCTCTGCCATGGAAGTCTCCAGGCAAGAATAATGAAGTGGGTAGCTGTTCCCTTCTCCAGGGGATCTTCCTGACCCAGGAATCGGACTGGGGTTTCCTGCATTGCAGATGGATTCTTTACCAACTGAGCTCAGGGAACCACTGAAAAGAGACTCATATCCTTACCTTGTTTCAAATGTAAAAGTTTTCAGTAACTGAATACAGCACCACTTTCTGATTTCAAATTTATTTAAAGTGACATAGAATTATAGTTCCATCACATTACAAGTGTTCCATAGCCACATGTGGCTAGCAGCTCCAGTACTGGACAGCACAAGTCCAAAGGGCTAGACACATGTTTGCTAATTGCCTCTGAATCTTAAATTGTTTAATGCAGTAGACACAGTATAGGTTCTTGGTACATCATGGCACTGCAGCAGTTAGGAACTTCAAAAAACCTTACGGTTCAGTAGTCCTATTTCCTTATATTAGAAGAAAGAGTACCTAGAATGAGAGAAGTTCAGTAACTTGCAGAAGATCCTACAATTAGACTATTGGCATTCATCTGGACAAGAATTTACGTCTCCTTATTTTTAATCCTGAGGTCTTTCTACCTCATTATGTCAGACATTCTCCAGGAAGAAAGAGGATTTTTAAATTTACTTGACTAATCACTTGAATAACATAGGCAAAGAAAAACATACTTATAGTCTAGTTGCATTTGTATAACCTGATAAAGACAGGGCATGCTAAAGTATTTAAGGCCTTCTTCCACTGTGGTCTGGGGGCCAGGTGGTCTAATCTGTCAATCCAGTTTACCTCTGCTTATCACTGCTTCCTCTGCTCGCAGCCGCCTCACTGCACATCTCTTCCTCCCGCGCCTGGGGCATCCGGCCACATTTTTCTGTCTGCAGCTGTCCTCTCCCAGCTGTCTACCACAATTTGTTTAAGGCTGTGCTTCAGAGAGTCCTTTATATTTGCAAATCAAAGTATTCAGTAGAAACTGCCTCAAAGTTGGAAAAGAGCTTCTATCCAGCCACAAACACACCAAACTCTGAGGTCCTGCTTCCTGAGGGTGGGTGTGTGATTGTGTGAGTGTGTGTGTGTGTGTGTGTGTGTGTGTGAGAGAGAGAGAGAGAGAGAGAGAGAGAGAGAGACAGAGAGGGACGGGCGAGAAGATGGACTTGTGGTTACGTGTGTGACATCAGACAGACCTGCACTCAAGTCCCAGCTCCACCATTCCCAGGTGTGTGGCCTTGGGCAATCCTCAGTCTTCTCCCCTGCAGAATGAGGACAGTCGGAATAGCTGCTTCCAGGAGATTTCAGTGTGAAAGGGCACACAGAGAGCCCAGTGCCTGACAAGAGGAAGCCCCCACTTCATACAAGCTGCTGTTACTTTCCAGTGGTCTTCAGGCTCCCTGAGGATGAGGACTATGTGTATCACTGCATCTTGCGACTAGCAAAATCCCTGAGACATAGCAGGTCCTAAACGAATATTTGTCAAATGATGTTATAAGATACTTATGATTTCCCTCAAATCTTCTAACTGATGCTAAGAGAGAGAAATGGGGAGTGGGGTGGGGGCGACATGGTGATAAGGAAGGGGGAGAGCGAGGTAGCTGCTTCCTTCTTCAGAATCTACCTGGCAGTGACACCAGGCTCAAAATGAAACTGTAAGTTCAACAAATAGTGACGTCCAGAGAGAGGGTTATGCAAGACAAAAGAATTAGAGTCATAGTGTTCAAAGGGGAAGAGATATGGAGTGGAGCAAGTAAATATAGAGTGTAAAATTGTCATTGACTTGACTTGAGTAGATAAATGTCTACAGGTTCTGTCCAACAAAGCGTCTCCTTTTGTACTTCTAAGACACTTCTTTTACCAACTGCATATTCCGTGAATCTTGACCTGGTGTCACATTCCCCGGAACACATGACAGGTAAGAAATAGTAAAGCTTCCAGGAATCTTTCACTAAGCAAGTCTCTTATAACAAGAAGGCACATGTATAGATAAGGCAGAGCTAACTTTTAACCTTTGCCTCAACTGGCTAAAGGTGACAGCATAAGCATTGAGAAGGCTCATCTACTCCACTAGCCGAGTCCTTTCCTGCCATGAAAATGTTGGTAATGTGGGAAATGATAATGATGATCACTAGATATACAAGTATAATAAATGCAAGAGGAGGGGGCTAGAATGATCCATGTGACAATGAATTCACATAAGAGACATTGAGAATATTCAAAGCATCCTTGAGTGTTTTCAGTAGTTAGCCTTCCCTTTAGATTTACAGAGTGGCACTTTATATCTTAATGTAATAAAAGAGATATACGTATAGAGCTGTTCAGAAACCCTTTAAAGGGCATAGTTTATGAGAAAGTGGGTCTGTAGTTTACTAACTATGAGATTTTGAGCAGGTTATATCATCCCTATGCCTCTCTTTCTTCATCTGTAAAGTATAAATTATAATATGCTTACCCATAGTGTATATAGTAACAATTGATCATAAATTCTGATCCTGGCCCTGTTCTAAATTTGCTCTTTTGGTAAACATTTACTCCTCACACTCCTATGAGTAAAGTGCTATATTTGCCTGCTTTAAAGTTAAGAAACTTCAAGAGACAAGGAAGTTATATACTACATAACTGTAACCTGAGTTACTCATGGAGTAGTAACAAGATTTAAGCTTACTCTGTGTAAGGCCTTTTACTGCGGATACTATATAACTGTAGCTGTGAACAATAGAGTACAGGTTCTTGGATGTTTAATTCACCTTAGTCACTGGAGTTCTGGCTCTTTTCATTCTTTTGTTTCCACTCATACCTCCATTCCAAAAGTCCTTCACTGTTAAAATAATTTTATAAGTATATAACAAATACAAGAGGAGAAGGGTGTAGAATGATCCATGTGCAATGGATTAGAGTTAGAGATATTGGTATGAACTAATGGTTAGTTTAATATAGATGCAGATGTTTACATATAGATTTATTTATAGATATCTGTGTGTACGTGGGTTAGGACACATATCTTCTTGCTCTGTCAGCTGAGAGCACATAAAAGCAATGACACCCCAAGAACAATAAGTACTCCTCTCACTCGTGTCTTGGTTTCTAATACTGTTCTTCAACAAAAGGAAACAAAGCTCTTTGGAGAAATTGATGCTTCTAGGACTGGGGCAGGAAACACACAGCTGTGCCTGGAACACTGTAGCATGAGAAAGAAGGAAGTGCAAACCAACCAACCAACAAACAAGCGACCACACAATGATGGCGGTGTGTCAAAGGGATTCAGGAGCCAATGGGATAAACCCCCAGTGATTAAAGCTAGAACAATTTGAGCTATATAATAAAAGAAGTACTAGTGGATTATATACTAAAGTATAAAGTAAATATCTGTGAGTACATATAAATATAAATGATTGAATAAATAAATGGGAAAGAATAGACAAACCTCTCATGCAGAATTATGTACAGTTTATGTAGCCACTCCACCCTCAAGTTGGCAGAGTCTAACTCTCCACTTCTTAAGTATGGGCTGTGCATAATGACTTTCTTCCAAAGAGCACAGTATGGAAATTGAGAAGAAAAGAGCAACTTTATGGTGAAGACCATGAAAAATAGTACATCAAGCCAGGGGATCAAAGTTAACACCCATAGTTGTAAGTCATTTTGATAATACATACCCATTATTTGATGTAATGCAAATGACATGTTGCCTCTGTGATCTTCTTCCACAAAACCCATAACCCAGTTCAACCATGAGAAAAACATCAGACAAATCACAGTTGAGAGACATCCTACAAAATACTTGGCCTACAAAATACTTCTCAAAACTGTCAAGGTCATCAAAACACAGGTAAGTCTGAGAAACTGTCACAATCAAATGGAACCTAAGATGAATGATGACTAAACGTAATGTGGTGTCCTAGATGGAATCTTGGAGCAGACAAATGACATTAAACAAGAGATAGATAAGAAAATCAGAATAGACTATGAACTTTAGTTAACAGTAATAAATTAATCACTAATATGTCAAAATGTGTCTTACAGGTGTAAGACACTATCATAGGAGACTGGTTGTGCGGTACACTCTGGACTATCGTTGCAATGATTATGTAAATCTAAGTGTTAGTCATTCAGTCATGTCCCACCCTTTGCAGCCCCATGGACTATAGCCTGCCAGTTCCTCTGTCCGTGGAATTTTCCAGGCAAGAATACTGGAGTGGGTAGCCATTCCCTTCTCCAGGGGATCTTCTGGACCCAGAGATCAAACTCGAGTCTCCTGCATTGCAGGCAGATTCTTTACTGTCTGTAAATCTAAACCTGTTCTAAAATAACAAGGTTGTTTAAAAAAAGTAAATGAATCTGTCATTGCTTATAATATGCAAATTTAGGGAACTGTAGAGTCAGAAATTAGAGTTGGAAATAACCTGTGAGATCAAAGGAAAGGACAAAACCCCACTGAACAACCAAAATAGAGTCCTGCTATTATTTTTGCAGTCTATTAAAAATATCATAATAATTTGATACAGGTTCTATCCTGTCAACCTTCAAGCAAAATTTCCAAGTCTTGGATAAAAATATATATGTAGATATAGAATAGGATCCAGAGAATTGTGTGCTTCAATATACTATATATCACCTAATTACAGTCACAAACAAATCTTTCATCTAACAATTCTCAAACTGTGTTAGGGAGACCCCAGTACCTTTTAAGGAGTCTCCAATGTCAAAACTATTTTCATAATAATATTAAGATGATATTTACCCTTTTCTCTCTTATTCTTTCACAAGTGTATGGTTTAGTTTTCCAGAGATTACAGAATGTAATCTGTAATCCATTAACCAAAAGGTTAATGGAGAAGCAGTTGTGAGAATCCAACCACTTCCTATTAAGCTAGAAATCAGACAAATTGCAAACATGTAAAATAATACCATCCTTATCACTTCCTTTGTTTTGGGTAGTATAGCTATTTTTCATAAAATATAGGAAAAGGGGTACGTCAAGACTGTAGATTTTAACCCTGCTTATTTAACTTCTATGCAGAGTACATCATGAGAAACGCTGGGCTGAAAGAAGCACAAGCTGGAATCAAGATTGCCGGGAGAAATATCAATAACCTTAGATATGCAGATGACACCACCCTTATGGCAGAAAGTGAAAAGGAACTAAAAAGCCTCTTGACAAAAGTGAAGGAGGAGAGTGAAAAAGTTGGCTTAAAGCTCAACATTCAGAAAACTAAGATCACGGCATCCAGTCCCATCACTTCATGGGAAATAGATGGAGAAACAGTGGAAGCAGTGTCAGACTTTATTTGTGGGGGCTCCAAAATCACTGCAGATGGTGATTGCCACCATGAAATTAAAAGACGCTTACTCCTTGGAAGGAAAGTTATGACCAACCTAGATAGCACATTCAAAAGCAGAGATATTACCTTGTCAACAAAGGTCCATCTAGTCAAGGCTACGGTTTTTCCAGTGGTCATGTATGGATGTGAGAGTTGGACTGTGAAGAAGGCTGAGCACCAAAGAATTGATGCTTTTGAACTGTGGTATTGGAGAAGACTCTTGAGAGTCCCTTGGACTGCAAGGAGATGCAACCAGTCCATCCTAAAGGAGATCAGTCCTGGGTGTTCATTGGAAGGACTGATGCTGAAGCTGAAACTCCAATACTTTGGCCACCTCATGTGAAAAGTTGACTCATTGGAAAAGACTCTGATGCTGGGAGGGATTGGGGGCAGGAGGAAAAGGGGATGACAGAGGATGAGATGGCTGGATGGCATCACTGACTCGATGGACATGGGTTTGGGTGGACTCCGAGAGCTGGTGATGGACAGGGAGGCCTGGCGTGCTGTGATTCATGAGGTCGCAAAGAGTCGGACACAACTGAGCGGCTGAACTGAACTGACTAAACTGATGTTGACATAATTGTTATTATTGATATGTAATTGTTAAAGTACTACATCGTTTTAAAATTCCTCTCAATTCATACATATGATAAATATTGATGGAAATTACCTATATAAGCAAAAACTCTTTGAAATCTTTAGTAAGTTTTGAGTGTAGAAAGCTTGAGAACTGGAGATGGAGAACTACTATACCAATCATAGTGACCAGTTTGCTCTTTCAGCTTTGGGACACTTGTCACTCTCCAGTGTTTTAAGAATTCCTCACCTTCTGAGTTTATAGAAGTGGAAGTGCCACATACTCATGTTTCCAGCCTCCGTTGCAGCTAGATCAGAAGCAATTACCTTAGGTCCTATCAAACTACCTGAACACATTGAGCCTTAGAATCTGGAGAAAGTGAGGCTGGGGCCAGACACAACTTTATAACGGAAGCAGAAGTGGCAAGGAGATAAAGTCCTAGAAGCAGTAGCTTTAATGCCCCTCGTTAGTCCACCATAAGTTGTGTCAACAGCACATATTGCTGTAGAATCCTGTATTTCGGCAGCAGTGGTGTCTTCACCTGAACAATCTACTTATGTGAATCTGGCTATTATTCCTGGTTATCTTGTCCTGACACTGACTCTCCAGCTGGGATCTCTGTTCTATGAGCTGCACAGTATGCTTTAAATAATATTCCTTTTCAACTTCAAACATCCAAAGATGCTTAATGCTTACAATTAATAACTCTGACTATTCTACCAAAAACTGGTTTTTTAGTTAACTTCAATCCTGACCTCTTTCAACATCAGCCTTTCTGAAGTTCCATAAGTGAACCAAGATTAATTAAAGGAAAGAAAAAGCAAAATAAACTTACCCTTTACTTTATCTACTATAGAAAACAAGTAACTACACAAATAAATTTAAATGTTTACCATTTTGAAAGATGAAAATAACTTTTGGCCTTCTACTCTAAACTTTTACCTACATTTTGGAATTATGATCCAACTTTCAACCAGCACAGTATAAGATTTTCATGTGTTACTTCCCAGTTATGTAATTTCTATAAAACAAGCAAGAGGCTCTGAAGAGAATGACTTATGACACCATGCCATGTGCTTAGTTCATTATAAGTCATTTCAAGGACCTCCAGTCATTCTGAGCCAATCAAAACAGAAATGTTCTAACACATTTGAGAGTATCTTGTTTTATAGAGTGCTTAAGAAAGGCAAGAAAAGCACACTAGATTTCAAATGTACCAAATTATCCAGAAAGGATTTTGAAACTGGTTCCTGTTAGGTTACTTTTCTTTATTATTTCTTTATGGTATATAAAATATAATGCTTTTCTGTTTGAGCTCCTAGGACCTGGAATGGTTCTGCCTTTTAAAATTTGGCAAGCAAATTATAAAACATTTTTATTCTGCTCATTTTCTTGCTAGATTTCAAAAGTGAGAAGTACAAAGACAAGTTAGGCTCTACAGATCTCCCAATTTCATGCTAACTCAGATTAAGAGGGGCTTAAATTAATTTTGACTAGGAAAAGCATTTTCTACAATTGAAATACTACCTTAGATTAAGGATTCTTTGAAGCAGTGTCTCGAAATAATTTAGCAAAAACATATGGGCACAGTAATCCATTACTTTTTCCCTCTCATGCTCTTTGTCCAGGTTTGAGTTTAGGGGTCTTGGATCTGAATATTTCCACATTTCACTTCTCAGAGGAAATGTCTGTTTACAGGAGAAGTCAACAGAAAAACATTCATCAGTACACCTTATCTTGAGAATAAGTCGAGGCACTGAAAAACAGGCAGATGTAATGACCAATGATAACCTACTTCTCACAAACCTAATTTGGGGGTGCATCTTTTAAAATAAGAGGTTTTTGAGGTTGTATTTGGGAGAAGCTGCAGAGACAAACTCATTTGTCTTTATTTCTTCCTGTCTCTTACCTAGGGTGTATTTTTTTCTCTGCTTGCTAAGAACAGGAAATTGCAGAACAAAGATTTGATCAGTTCTCATCACTTCAATGAGACTTGCTCAGTTTAACTTTGGCCAAGAGCACCTATATATTTGCCCAAATAAATTACACAATGCATCAAAATAGATTAGTTTTATGTAGTTTTAAATTATCTTTTAATCTTCCAAGCCTGGAGTTCTTCTCACTATTAAAAGACTATCTCTGAGAAGGTTGCCCTTTCAAAGTAAAAATAGGCAATACCTTTGAGACATTTTCCATTACTGGTTGACCTAGAAAAATCCCCTTCTTGCAGCTCAGTCCTGAGCAGGTATAAGAAGCTTCCCAGCCAGTCATGCATGTGAACGTGGCCCAGGATAGACTAGTATTAATAGCACCTGAAGTCTGGACAGCATTTTAGAGTGAATAGAGAGCTTTCACACACAATATTTTGTCTGAGCTTCAAAAACCCTGCATTTACTGTAAGCAAGGCTAGAACTGTTCCATGTTACAAGTGAGAATGGACTCTGAGAGTGACTTTCCCAAGTGAGGTGAGGGCTCAGCCTAGAACTGCAGACTGTAGACCTGTCTGGGCCACCCCTGAGAGAGAGGACGATCCAGAGAGCAAAATCATCTGACTATTGTTCTCTCCTCTCCCACTCGTGTCATTTACTGAAACATTACAGGAAGCCCAACAACAAAGCAACCATGAACAATGGAGAGGAAAGGAGAGCCCAAAGGCCAGATGGCAAGGCAGGCTGAGCCCCCGGAGGATGCAGCGCCAGGAGCCCTGGTGTCACCTCAAGCTTAGTGTTCACTTCTCCCCAACTGGCCTGGCCATGTTTATTCCCTGGATTGCCTGAGGTTATTTTGGGTGAGAATTAGGAAAATCAGGAATGATTTATCACCTAAAGAAATAAGATTTAGCACAGAAACTAAGAATTCCAAACCAACAGCCAAGGTTTGAGAAAGAAATTTAAGAGAAAGGAATGTACCTACTTTTAAAAGCTGAAATTTCTGTGGTGAGACTACCTAAGTACACAGGATTTAAGCTTTGTAGTGAAATGACAGGAATGTTCTAAATAAAGCATGGCAATACTTCTTCATGCAAAATGCTAAGTATATATCATTTCATTTAATTCTTACCACCTGCCTTGAGGTCACCATTATTATTCTTGGTTTTCATGTGAGGCAGCTCAGGCTCAGAGAAGTTGAATGACTGGCTTAAGGTCATACAGCTAGAAATGCAGACAAAATCTGAACTCAGATGACAAATCCAATGTCCTGCTCAGTATACTGCACTACATCCCAAGTAGTATGTTACTTGTTCTCATTTTTTATTTCCCTTTGTGTCCCATCTTCGTGACTCATTATATTATACAGATGAGTTTTTAAAAAATATTTTATTTTCCTTGTTTATTAGCTGGAAAAATTTTTATTAAGAGACATTTACAATCATCCATTCTTTGGTTGCCTGCAAGTACAACAAAGTTTATTAGGAAAAGTCAGAATAAATTAAATCTGTAACAGCTTACAAAATAATGAGTTTGTATTACTATAGCAAAAATCTACTTACCTGGTATCTAACTTCTAAGAAACAGGAAGTATGCAAACAACTCTTCTGAGGAGCAGAATAGATGTTACAACAAGCATTCATATGTGAGAAGATTCACTTTGGTGGTGATTATGTCTTTTATGTGTACTCTGTAATTATTTGGGAAGTTATAAGACTTCAATGATAGGATACTGCAGAAGCTTTCCCTCTGATCTTCCAGTGACTGACTTCTCTTCCACTTCCAGTTCTCACCTGTCCATTGCTGCACCCTGTTCTTTACAGCACTTTTTATAATAATTAATAATTAGGGATTTATTTGCTTACTGCCTGTCTTCACCATGAGACTGTAAACTCCCAACAGACAGGAATCGTGACTGCTTTATTCAGCAGTGTTTCCCCAGCACCTATCATGGTGCCTGGAACATAGTAGCAATTCAATAAATATTGATTCAATGGATGGATAGATGGATGGATGGACGATGGATGGATGAATGGATGGGCAGACATGTGAATATTCCCAGTTGCCAAAGATTTGAGGCATAGGCGAGTTGGTAATCTGGCCCAGGGAAGGCTGGATAACTTCTTCATCCTTTCCCTAAAAATAGGCCTGAGAGCTGGTGGTAAGAAACTTTGAGGCCAGTATTCTGGGGTGGAGAGGAAACGGAAGTCAATATACTAAGCATTTGCCAGGTGCACAGCAATGGGCTCAATACAGATTATCTCATTTCACATAAAAGTACTGCATGAGAAAGGAATTTTTTTCTATTTTACAAATGAAAAAAGTGAGACTCAGATTGGTGAGATTACCCAAGGTCATTAAACAGAATACAGAGAGCCAGAATATGGACATTGATTTATCATATGTCAAAGACCATACATTTTTCCTTCTCAAACAAATTTGCTTTCTTTAAAACATTTTTTAATTGGCCTGTAACTTACATATAAGAATTGATCCTATTTTAAGTGTATAGCTTGATAAAATCTAAATATATATATACATCCTGCAACCATCATCCAGATAAATAACATAATCCAACTTGAATATTAATAAACATTAATTTATTTAAATAATAGTTCCTCATTCTAAGATTGCTTTTCTCTTCATGTGGGTATTAAAATTTATTACATTTTATGATAATAACTGTAAGAGTGTATGATACTTGCAAATTGTTAGCAAATGTTCAACTACATGTAAAGTTCATAACACTAAATCATTTCCCTGCCATCACTAACCACATTTTTCTTTTGGGTTGTATCAGTTCAGTTCAGTTCAGTCACTCAGTCGTGTCCGACTCTTTGCGACCCCATGAATCGCAGAACGCCAGGCCTCCCTGTCCATCACCAACTCCAGGAGTTCACTCAGACTCACGTCCATCGAGTCAGTGATGCCATCCAGCCATCTCATCCTCTGTCGTCCCCTTCTCCTCCTGCCCCCAATCTCTCCCAGCATCAGAGTCTTTTCCAATGAGTCAACTCTTCACATGAGGTGGCCAAAGTACCAGAGTTTCAGCTTCAGCATCATTCCCTCCAAAGAAATCCCAGGGCTGATCTCCTTCAGAATGGACAGGTTGGATCTCCTTGCAGTCCAAGGGACTCTCAAGAGTCTTCTCCAACACCACAGTTCAAAAGCATCAATTCTTCGGCACTCAGATTTCTTCAGTCTAACTCTCACATCCATACATGACCACTGGAAAAACCATAGCCTTGACTAGACAGACCTTTGTTGGCAAAATAATATCTCTGCTTTTCAACATGCGATCTAGGTTGGTCATAACTTTTCTCCCAAGGAGTAAGTGTCTTTTAATTTCATGGCTGTAATCACCATTTGCAGTGATTCTGGAGCCCTATATGGGGCTGAATTTTATTGCTACATGACACCCAAGTGGGAAAGCCACTGCTTCACACCATTCTCTAAAACTTGGGACCAGAATTTTCACTCTTTTATTCAAGAACAAGCCCAATGTTCTCATCAACATCCTATTTATTAATATAGCAAGAATGTTTGGTGAGTTCATGATAGTGATACATTATTATTAACTAAAGTCCATGATTTATTCATTTCTCCTTGGTATTTAGATGATGTCCTTTTTCCAGTATCCTATCCAGGGGATAAGGCAATGGCACCCCACTCCAATACTCTTGCCTGGAAAATCCCGTGGGCGGAGGAGCCTGGAAGGCTGCAGTCCATGGGGTCACTGAGTGTCGGACATGACTGAGAGACTTCACTTTCACTTTTCACTTTCATGCATTGGAGAAGGAAATGGCAACCCACTCCAGTGTTCTTGCCTGGGGAATCCCAGGGATGGGGGAGCCTGGTGAGCTGCCATCTATGGGGTTGCACAGAGTCAGACACGACTGAAGTGACTTAGCAGCAGCAGCAGCATCCTATCCAGGATACATACCATTATGTCTCATTAAGCTCCTCTTTGAGTGACTATTTCTCTGTTTCTCAGGGTTTTCCTGTTTTTGACAACCTTGATAGTTTTAAGAAATACAGGCCATGTATTTTTTATAATGTCCCTATATTGGAATTTGTCTGTTTTTCTAATGGTTGAACTGCAGTTATAGGTTTGGGAAAGACCACAGAGGAAAAGTGTTATTTTTATCATATCATATCAAGGGAATATACAACCCACATGATTTATGACCATTGATATATTGGCTTGGTCACCTGGCTGAGGTAGTGTTGATCAGGTGGTTTCACTTTAAAGTTTCTCTTCTCTCCCTTCCCTATTCTGCACTGTGCTCTGTGGAAGGGAGTTATGAGCAACCAACATTTAAAGGTGGAGTATCTACACAAATTACTTGGAATTCTCCTGCATGGATGATTTCTCTCTTCTTCATTTATTAATTATTCAAGTATTTATTATCAATATGGACTTATGGATATTTATATGTTGTATTTTAATTCAATACTACTTTTTTTGCTCAAATTGTTCCAGCTTTTTTTGGTTGGCTCCCATTGCAAGTCTTTTTTTTTTTTTTTTTAAGTATTTCCTTACTTTCCAGCACTATAAGATGCACCAGGCTCATCTTGTATGTTTCCCAGAGTCAGTAAGTGCTAACTTCAAAAATATGATTTTAAATATATATGATTTATACCTCAACTAAGGACCTTAACTCAGGACAGGTCAAAGTCAGCTAGGAATCACTAGTTTACTAGTGTGTACGTGTACAACCATCACCACACCCAAACTGTGTGGCTGGTTAGTAAAGATCTGTGCATATACTCCCACCACAAAACTACTGGCATTCTTGCTTGGTTCCAAGATTCAGACAGCCTATTATCTTCATTCCTCCTTAAACATCATTTTGAGTGTTATAACAGACAGTTTAATTGCAGATGAGAGAAAACAAACCCAAACATTTTAGCTCCAAATCATCAGTAGTATTGTATGAGGAAGAGATTCTGATGATATAGACATTGCTTGTCAAACCAATGAGTGCATACCCCAAGTTACCCAATGTCTGGCCAAGGAACAGACAAAATTAAAGTGGTAAAGTACTGGGTCATCACATTTCTTTTATATCTGGGGCAGTGGGCAAGCAGTTGTTATTAAAGCTAATGGGAAAAATCCATATTTTCAAATTAAATCCAAGTCTGATGATATATAAAAGCTTTACTTGAAAGTAAATGAAACATACATATGGTTTTGTGTTGGTGGAGCTGTCTTCAAGCTACATTTCCATATTTGGAGCCTCCTCTGTCACTACTGGTGATTTGATGCAACATTTAACAAATGTTGATATGGTTTCCTGATTGAAACTGGAATAATAGTAAACCTTCCCTAATTGGTGAATAGTTCCTTAGCAAACTTAAAATGGTTTTGTTCTGTTGTTTTGTTCTGTGAGAGGTAGGGAGAGCATGTGTTGGTAGTGTCATGACAAGGTTCAAGAGTTTGGGTTTGAGTTCCATTTTCCAATGCCAACTAAATACCAGATAGACATGAATTATTATTATGTCCAAGAATGTAGTGTTGCAAGAGGTAGTATTTTATAACAATATTATAAATTATCAAAGAAATATATATTTGACAGAGATTTATAGTTTGGAAATTGCTGGCTTTTCTTTTTAGTTCATTAAACTAGACATCAGCTAAACATCTTTTGACATGACCTATAATAACTGGGCAAATAAAATATGTGAATTTCATTTCTATCAATATATACAATGTATCGTTATTAGATATTCTCATTTCAACTACAGTTCAGTTCAGTCGCTCAGTTGTGTCTGACGCCTTGCAACCCCATGAATCGCAGCATGCCAGGCCTCCCTGTTCATCACCAACTCCCGGAGTTCACTCAAACTCATGTCCATTGAGTTAGTGATGCCATCCAAACATCTCATCCTCTGTCGTCCCTTTCTCCTCCTGCCCCCAATCCCTCCCAGCATCAGGGTCTTTTCCAATGAGTCAACTCTTCACATGAGGTGGCCAAAGTATTGGAGTTTCAGCTTTAGCATCAGTCCTTCCAAAGAACACCCAGGACTAATCTCCTCCAGGATGGACTGGTTGGATCTCCTTGCAGTCCAAGGGACTCCCAAGAGTCTTCTCCAACACCACAATTCAAAAGCATAAATTCTTTGGCACTCAGCTTTCTTCACAGTCTAACTCTCACATCCATACATGAACACTGGAAAAACCATAGCCTTGACTAGACGGACCTTTGTTGGTGAAGTAATATCTCTGCTTTTCAATATGATATCTAGGTTGGTCATAACTTTCCTTCCAAGGAGTAAGCGTCTTTTAATTTCATGGCTGCAATCACCATCTGCAGTGATTTGGGGGCCTAAAAAAATAAAGTCTGACACTGTTTTCACTGTTTCCCCATCTATTTCCCATGAAGTGATGGGACCGGATGCCATGATCTTCGTTTTCTGAATGTTGAGCTTTAAGCCAACTTTTTCACTCTCCTCTTTCACTTTCATCAAGAGGCTTTTTAGTTCCTCTTCACTTTCTGCCATAAGGGTGGTGTCATCTGCATATCTGAGGTTATTGATATTTCTCCTGGCAATCTTGATTCCAGCTTGTGCTTCTTCCAGAACAGTGTTTCTCATGATGTACTCTGCATATAAGTTAAATAAGCAGGGTGACAATATACAGCCTTGATGCACTCCTTTTCCTATTTGGAACCAGTCTGTTCCATGTCCAGTTCTAAATATTGCTTCCTGACCTGCATATAGATTTCTCAAGAGACAGGTCAGGTGGTCTGTATTCCCATCTCTTTCAGAATTTCCCACACTTTATTGTGATCCACATAGTCAAAGGCTTTGGCATAGTCAATAAAGCAGAAATAGATGTTTTTCTGGAACTCTCTTGCTTTTTTGATGATCCAGCAATTGTTGGCAATTTGATCTCTGGTTCCTCTGCCTTTTCTAAAACCAGCTTGAACATCTGGAAGTTCGCAGTTCATGTATTGCTGAATTCTGGCTTGGAGAATTTTGAGCATTACTTTACTAGCATATGAGATGAGTGCAACTGTGCGGTAGTTTGAGCATTCTTTGGCATTGCCTTTCTTTGGGATTGGAATGAAAACTGACCTTTTCCATTCCTATGGCCACTGCTGAGTTTTCCAAATTTGCTGGCATATTGAGGGCAGCACTTTCACAGCATCATCTTTCAGGATTTGAAATAGCTCAACTGGAATTCCATCACCTCCACTAGCTTTGTTCGTAGTGATGCTTCCTAAGGCCCACTTGACTTCACATGCCAGGATGTCTGGCTTAGGTGAGTGATCACACCATCATGATTATCTTGGTTGTGAAGATCTGTTTTGTACAGTTCTTTTGTGTATTCTTGCCACCTCTTCTTAATATCTTCTGCTTCTGTTAGGTCCATACCATTTCTGTCCTTATCGAGCCCATCTTTGCATGAAATGTTCCCTTGGTATCTCTAATTTTCTTGAAGAGATCTCTAGTCTTTCCCATTCTGTTGTTTTCCCCTATTTCTTTGCATTGATCGCTGAGGAAGGCTTTCTTATCTCTCTTTGCTATTCTTTGGAACTCTGCATTCAGGTGCTTAAATCTTTCCTTTCCTCCTTTGCTTTTTGCTTCTCTTCTTTCCACAGCTATTTGTAAGGCCTCCGCAGACAGCCATTTTGCTTTTCTGCCTTTCTTTTCCATTTCAACTTACTGTTACTCCAAAGTTTACTGTGGTTGACAAATGCTATATGAGTCAGCCTAATATCTGTTTAGAAGAAAATATCTATTTAAAGGGGGGAAAATGTCATTAATAGGTAACATTTTTTGATCAATAAATAGGGGAAAGTACGAAAAAAACCTTTTTTCCAATCCTTGATAAAGGAGTTAAATGCTTTCTGGGTAAAGGATGAAATTTTTTTAAAAAATCAAGAAAGACTTCCTGTAGGTGATTACAATGATAGTGGGAATTGTGCATTGTTAAAACTAAGGTCCGTCTAGTCAAGGCTATGGTTTTTCCTGTGGTCATGTATGGATGTGAGAGTTGGACTGTGAAGAAGGCTGAGCGCCGAAGAATTGATGCTTTTGAACTGTGGTGTTGGAGAAGACTCTTGAGAGTCCCTTGGACTGCAAGGAGATGCAACCAGTCCATCCTAAAGATCAGCCCTATGTGTTCATTGGAAGGACTGATACTGAAGCTGAAACTGCAATACTTTGGCCACCTCATGTGAAGAGTTGACTCATTGGAAAAGACCCTGATGCTCAGAGGGATTGGGGGCAGGAGGAGAAGGGGATGACAGAGGATGAGATGGCTGGATGGCACCACCGACTCGATGGATATGAGTTTGAGTGAACTCTGGGTGCTGGTGATGGACAGGGAGGCCTGGCGTGCTGCGATTCATGGGGTTGCAAAGAGTCGGACATGACTGAGCGACTGAACTGAAGTGAACTGAAAACATTCACCAAGTGAGTTTCAAGTTTTCTTAAAAGAATATAATGAAGGTAGATAAATTTATCATAATGAAAGCACACTGAGGTCAAAGGTTTATAGACAGAACATTATGACACAATAATCATGAAGTCAGTGTCATAGGTTAATCTCTTGCTCTTCTCTTTCAATGACAATATCAAACCAGTTAGTTATAGAAGATGAGTCTTTGCTTTAATTGCTCTTATGTGATATAGGAAATTCATTTCTAGTTTAAAATACATGAGTTTAATGGCACATCTATTTCACAAAAACTTGACATAGATTCTCAACTTAAATGAATGAACACAAATTGGTTTTCAAAAAGATACTGGTAAGCACGCATCATTTTCAAGTATATCATTTAGTGACTATCTACCCTTCCAGCATATATTCACCTTTCCCCATATCTCCTATTAATTGCCATGTCTCAGTAGTATTTATTTGGTCAGTTCACTTATATTACCAGCCAGTCATAAAATAAAATTAGAGTAAATCAAGTGTTCCAAACTGGAAGACCTGCAAGGTAAATGCAACCTACAGATTTATTTGCTTTGAGCCCCCCAGTATTAAGGGGCTGCCCTGATGGCTCAGTTGGTGAAGAATCTGCCTCTAATGCAAGAGACCCAGGTTTGATCCCTGGGTTGGGAAGATCCCCTGGAGAAGGGAATGGCTACCCACTCCAGTGTTCTTGCCTGGAGAAGTCCATGAACAGAAGCCTGGTAGGCTACAGTCCCTGGTGTCACAAAGAGTCACTAATGCTTTCACTTTCACCCAGCATTAAAGAGACCTAGAAATACTACAATTTTAGAAATCTAAAGTTTTAGATTTCTGAGTTTCTCCTGACAAATAAACACTGACCTAAATCTTTCAACACTGACCTGAATTTCATGTGAGTAGAATCTGCTGGAGCAAAGGATTACAATGCCTCCTTTAGGCAAACCCACCATTTTCTATTGCTTACACCCAGCTAGTTGCACTCAATAAATACACCCACCTAGATGCTTGTTTTAATATTGTTTTACTTGTCTGGCCCCTGTAGGCTTGTGAATATGTCACCCCTCAATTAGACTGATGTGGGTGGTAGTGGTGGTGGTAGTGTGCATATGTGGTTATGAAATAAGCATTCAAGCAAGATGGTTTAGCAAACAGTCTCAACTCATGTGACTTAAGAGATTATGATTTGTGTTAATTCATTCCTTTAACATTAATTTATGCACTACCAAATAGTAAAATAATCTTTTAGGGATAAACAAAATAGATTCCTAATTATAAATATCATGAAAAGAGAACTTCCTGTATCCACAAAGCTGTACACTAATCCCACAAGACCTTTATCCCTACTCTGCTCTCTTTCCTCTTGAGTTTTTTTCCTCCCCAAATGTATCACAGAAAAATCATAATCTATTTTTTTAAAGAAGATTTATTTTGGATTAAGTGATTTCATGATGCAACATGGTTTTAAACAAAAATAGAGATCAGTATGAAAATAAAACAAGTTGTACACATAAAATATCTTTCCCTCAAAGCATTTCAGAATCATAAAAAAATACAACACAAAAGTCAGGGGTTCAGGTAAGGATAAGAATACAGACTTTCCAGAAAACAAACAAGTCTACATTTCAGAGTCCCAGGCTCCATTTAAGACCACCCATGATTCATTTCTAGGATGTCAACAGTCTGTATTTTTGCTTGGAGAAAAAAAAGATGAAATTTAAATATAAGGTAAAATGAGAGCTGTATAATCTCAATGTCAATAGCAAATACTTCCCATTATTGTTCTCTATTAAAAGTAACATTGAATAAATATGAGGCTTAAATCAACTCAACAAAAATAGAAACATAGCTATTAATTGTGACATGGTATAATAGACACAATGGGTGGAATTTGTGAAAAGAAATTTGAAGGCTTAAAAAAATACACCATCTGTGCTCCACTGAAATCTTGGACATAAATGTGGCTTTTTTTCTTTTTACAGAGCCTAAATATTAAAAAGTAATCATTATTATAAAATTAGATTAATACTTTCAGTAAGAGGCAAGAGAGATGCATGTATCTTTATTCATTTACTTTGGAATGCCTGCATCCCTATTATAAAAACATGTGATAATATGCACCTTCCAACATATTAACAGCCTCAATTTTTACTTATGATACCATATAAAGAAAAATAGGTTGTAATACCATCTTTTAGAGCATTAAGGTCCTAAAGGAACATTCAGTTTTGTGTGTTTCCTGGTTAGTCCTTCCAAGGTATTTCTTGAACATTATCCATCCTTTCTTATAGAAGGTGATGGTAACCAGAAGTTTACTGATTCCTTAGCTGCATCAGTAATATTTGATTCAGCTTAAATCATACACCTTACCTATCAACATTGCTCAGGGTTGTAATATCCTAAAAGAAAATTGGATAGAAAGATAACACCTGCCCAAGGCCATTCCACATAAAAATTTCATGTATAAGTTTAATTTTCCTATGTTTCCCAGAAACCATACAACTAGGGCCTTCCAGTTCTGCTGAACTGTTTGATCATGAAAGCCAAATAAACTACCTTATAGATTAAATCTAAGCAAATCTATTTCAGCCTCAATTAATTTCTTGAAAAATTGGAAATACAGATTAGATTAGATGGGAATTGCAGATTAGATCTCTATTTGCAATTCAGTAACCCAGTTCTTAGGTTTTTTGCTTATACATGACCAGGGAACACATAAGTTACCATTAGAAACCATGAAAAATGTTTTGGAAGTGACTGTAACATCAAAGAATGTCTGCTAAAAAACAAATTAAACAAAGAAATGTGTCAAGCAACATGTGCTCTCTTTTTCCCTAAAGTTCAATCATAGTAACAACAATTAAGTTAAAAGTAATCCACAACCCAATTTAATGCTAAATCGTTGGATCTCCTAATTAAGCTATGGTTAGCTTTAATACTTTTGGACTAAATTCTGTTTTGCAATACAGAAAAATGTTATCACCCTACTGAAGATAAGGAAATCCGCTAGGTTGATTACCAAGCAGTGCTCTCATTGGGCAGCACAAAATTCTTTTTCTCAAAGTCAGAAACCAAAGTATATGTTTCTACCCATAGCCACCAAGCCATAAGGTGATCCTTTCACCCTTGTTTTAACTTTCTCCCTGCAACAGTGCTATTGATTGTTCGGATATGGGTAGGGCACACATGTTCAACATATCCTCTGTGCCAGCTTCTTGGAATGCAGTTACCACTCCTGAATCTTGACAGTTGGTCCATAATTAGCATTACATTCTTGGCAGGGGTGGGGAAGAAAGCAGGGGTGGGGGGTGGTCACCACTACTGGTTGCACCTTTTGTGATTTTTTTGTTTCTATCATTCTTCTAGTGGGCAGCAAGTGGTTGGCCTTAAGCCACAATTTAGAAAGCCTGATGTCTCTGACATCCCTTTGCTTCCATATGAGACAGGCAAATCTAGCTGGAAAACACAATCAAATTAGAAAGGCAATATAGGCTTCGCAAAATTAGAACCTAAGTGAAAGTGACATTCTCATTAATTTAAACTCAATTTCATAGAAGTAAGGTGTCTGTGTCTAAGATTTAGAGCATTTTCACTCATCAATTAAATCAGAGAGCAGGTAAGAACACCAAAGGGCCTGAAAGTCAGATTCAGTTTGAGGGTGAGGCCATGGTCTTTATTTGTATTTGTACTATGCAGTGTGTAAGTAGTTTGTAATGATGGTGTAGCATCATTTCATCTTCAGTGGTAGTTTCCAAAACTGGGTTGGATTGGAAAGACTCATTATCAGATGTTTGCCTTAGTTAGAAGTGATCAAGTCATAATTTGTGCAGAAAGAGGAAAAAAAGTTGGATCAATGTGAGGAAGACAAAGAGGAAAAGAACCTGCAGTGATCCCTTCACCCATATCATTGGAACTCAGCTATCAGAGTTTTCCAGATCCATCCTTGTTTAAAATTAAAAAATAAAATCAGGCTTCTGATTAAAGTGCTATTTCATTATCTTGCTTCCAAATAATATTTGAGAAAACTAAACTTACTATAATATAGAAATCCACCAAAAGCAATCAAATTTTGCATTTTGTTTTTAATTTCTCATAATACATAGTAAAATGGAAACATTAAGGATATTGGGAGTTTTTTCTATGAATATGCTAATTTCTTCAAGGATTTTTCAGAAGGGGTCATGTTTTTAAGAGTGTTTGAAAAAATGAGAGTTTGGGTAGACAAGCAGCTTGCAAATTTCAGTGAAACTGGAATAGGCTGGTATACATATTAGTGTCCACATTTCTCAAGATGAAACCCGGAACTGTAGCTGTGCAGTACTGAAACTGAGCTCACAAGCCACTTGTGAAAATCAGCCTCAATGCAGACAGGACTTGATACCTTCTACTCCATCAGATCAAGACAAACTAAGCACCTGAAAGCACTGAGACACTCTAAAGCACTATTTAAACATATTCCACCATTACTGTTAATCATTTGAATGCAGTTTTTAAAAACTTGATTGTTATACAAGAGAAACAAATTTTCCTTCATTTATTACAGAACTTTTCCTTAATTACAAAGTAACAGATGCTAGAAAATTGCAATCACACTTCTTTGGCCAAGATCCATTCATTTTTTTTTTTGCACAAGGAAAAACCTTTTGACTCCAGAGGTGGATGGGCTCAGGAATTGGGATTTTTAACTCTGCAAAGCAAAGGTACTAGGTTGGTGCAAATGTAACTTTGGTTTTGCATTTCTGAACTTTGCCATTTGATGCTGGAATACACTCTTATATGTGGTTACGTTATACATCATTTTAATGTGCATTTCTTGCTTTATGGTTTTTGCTAATGAATTATTACTTGCTGTTTATTTCATATGTATTTTAGGCTATGGAAATTATGTTAGACAAAAGGTAAATTCAAGCAATTTTCTTATTTAAGTTCAAAATGGGTGGTAAAGCAGTGGAGACAACTCGCAACATCAACAATGCATTTAGCCCGGGATCTGTTAATGAACATATAGTGCAGTGGTCGTTCAAGAAGTTCGGCAAAGGAGACAAGAGCCTTGAAGATAAGGAATGCAGTGGCTGGCCATTGGAAGTTGACAGTGACCAATGGAGAGAAGCACTGAAGCTGATCCTCTTACAACTACATGAGAAGTTGCCCAAGTCAAAAATTCTATGATTGTCTGGCATTTGAAGCAAACTGGAAAGATGAAAAAGCTCAGTAAGTGGGTGCCTCATGAACTGACCACCAATCAAAAAAAACACATCATTTTCCAAGTGTTATCTTCTCTCTTTTTTTTATCTTCTCTTATTCTATACAACAATGAACCATTCTTTGACCAGATTGTGACATGCTACAAAAAGTGGATTTTACACAACAACCAGCAATGACCAGCGCCGTGGGTGGACCAAGAAGGAGTTCCAAAGCACTTACTAAAGCTAAACTTGCACCAAATAAAGGGCCATGGTCACTGTTTGGTGGTCTGATGCTGGTCTGATCCACTACAGCTTTCTGAATCCTGGCGAAACTATTACATTCGAGAAGTATGATCAGCAAATCGATCAGATGCACCAAAAACTGCAATGCCTGCAGCCAGTACTGGTCAACAGAAAAGGCCCAATTCTTCTCCACAACACCCAACAGCAGGTCATACAACCAACGCTTCAAAAGTTGAACAAATTGGGCTACGAGGTTTTGTCTCATCTGCTGCATTCATCTGACATCTCACCAACTGACCACCACTTCTTCAAGCATCTCAACAATTTTTTTTCAGGGAAAATGCTTTCCAAGAGTTCATCAAATTTTGAAGCATGGATTTTTATGCTACAGGAATAAACAAACTTATTTCTCATTGGCAAAAGTGTGTTGACTGTGATGGTTCCTATTTTGATTAATAAAGATGTATCTGAGCCTAGCTATAATGACTTAAAATTCAGGGTCCGAAACCATAGTTACTTTTGTACCAACCTAATACACCACAGTGCAGATGAAAAGAAACAGGGAAACTATTGAACTTAACTGTGTCATTTTGGGGATAACTTGAAGATCCTTGGGTTGGTCCATCATGGTTCAGTTCCTCACCTTCACACTTTAAACCAGGTGTGTAAATAGACTCCAGGCTGCCATGTCCATGCATGTGTGCACACTCAGCTGTATCTCTTTTGTGACCCCATGGACCATAGCCTGCCAGGCTCTTCTGTCCATGGGATACCCCAGGAAAGAATACTGGAGTGGGTTACATTTCCTTCTCCACTCCACTTCCTTCTTCCACACTTGACCAGTATCATCATACTATTATATGCCATTAGGTATCAACAGAAAGAGCATTTATATATATTTTTTTTAGCCACAGTATCTCCCACATATGAAGTCGTCACTCAAACTCCCAGATGGAACAAGCTGTTCTCTTGATTGTAGAATATATCAAATTTTACTTAAAATATTTTCTGAACCTTGGTATGTATTCCACTAGACTGTAAGCTTCTTGAGGACAGATTCTGAATCTTGTAGCTCAACCATCAACCATAGCAGCTGGCACAGAGTGAATGCCAATGCCTCTTCTATCACCTAAGAGATGTCCACATACATTTGATGCATCATGACTGTCTTTTATAAAACGGTATACTATATGCATCATTTATGAGCATTTTAAAGAAAACAAGACCAGACAGCCAAATTATCTAGGTTCATAGTCCAGAAGAAAATATTCATGGATATTTCTATTTGTAGAGTATATTAAAGTTGAATTTATTCTGTGGAAATGTTATTTAATGTTTTAAATAGTTATTATCAGATTCTTTTGTTGATATAAATGAAAAATAAGAGATCCGTTATCATGGTATTCTGATGTAATAGGTACATCTTGGATAATTTCCAATTCTGAGAATGGTAACAATTAATGATTATACTGGTATTTGGAAATAAATAATTAAAGAGATATATTTTATTTCAAATCGCTTACCTAATAATGCAGACAATGACAACAAAGTGTCACAAACCAAAATTCAAACTAACATGGTCTATGAAAATAGTTTTGAAAGAAATGCTGTATTTTTGAAACCTTCTATCAGCTACTTAGGGAATGCCAGCTCTGAAACATCTTATATACCATCAAAAATGTGTTTTTTAAAAAGTATGTTATACTATTTTCCCTTATAATGAAAAAAATACAAACAAGTAAAAATAGTTTGTAAAATTAAATATATACTTATATTCATGATAAAGTAAGTACAAACTAACATTTCCAGTTAAGCTTTTTTCTTCCCTTTCTTTCCGATACAATTATAGTACACAGATAAATCTTTCCTTCTTACTTCCAGATTGTTGTAACCTTTTTTCCCAGAATGTTTCTCCACACTGCAGTACCTGCCTTTAGTGTAGGAATACAACAAGTAGTATTCCTCTTGAGGGTCCCCATAGTAAATGTAGTTTAACCAACAGTGTAATCGGTTCTTACCATCATCAACAATCTATGAAAATCATGCATTTGACCTCTATAAAACATAAGATTGCTAACACCCTATAACAGGAATTCCATGGCTACTATAAATGTTGTTCTCAAAGAAGTGTTTGGGCAATGCCTGTAATACCATAGGCTGGCAAACCAAATGTTTACTCCAATGCTTTTATTACCCTCAATTTAACTTAATTATATCGAACACCTGGTTAGTTGCGGCCATAAGTCAAGAAATAAACCATGATGGTGAGTAACCCCAAAGTAATAAAAATGAAAAACACCCTCTGATAAACTAAGTAGAGACAACACTAGTGATGTCATGCAGTTTATGAGATATTATAGAAAAACTGTTTCTTAATATTGATAAGAAAATTATGCATCAGTGAAAATGCAGACTTAGAAATATAGTACTGAGACTTTCAATTTGTGATGTCTTCACTGATGAGGGAAAATGGAATTCTTATTACTAAAGAGAGCTGATCTCTTGGGTGTTGCTGATGGCTCCCTAACTGAGCTTAGTGTTTAATGATGCTGTACAAATAAAAAGCAGTGGGGGAAATACGAAATATCTGTATTAAATGCCATCCTGTAAAGTATTTGATGGATGGAAGAGTCTAATGCATTTTAAATAAATGCATATCATACTATCACATATAGTGAGTCTTAAAAAATTATTACTTAGATGCACAGTCCTTGTAGTGGTAGACATGGCACTGTGAAGAAAGTTGGATTTAGAAGCTATTTTCTATTATACTTGTCAAGTGATGGAGTTGTTGTTAGTCATATTATAATGTCCCTTCAACTTTGGTACATTCAGTGCAAAATATTTTGGGGAATTTTTTGTACCTTTATAAAAATAAAAGGCCCTTTTGTTCCCTTGAGAGTACTTAAAAGGATACATACAAGCATGATGCCCGAATAAGCATGGAATATGAAAATGGAACAGATGATACATATAGTATGATAGGTAGATTCTTATCTACATCTTAGAGAACATAAATATAATGAAACTATAAAAAATAAACAGAACTCACTGTGTACTTTTTTCCTGATACGCTGTGATTAATTGCTAATTATTTTAAAATTGTTTTCATGCATTATAAAGCATAAAATCTGTCATTAGTAATTCATTGTATAACAGTTTGTCTTCAGCCATAATTACACACATATCACTTTGCATATACATTGTCACAGACCACCTTATTGCAAATCTTAAAGGTTACCTCATATTGACTTGGTTTCATTTTCCACTTGTGTCCCATGAAAGCTGAAACCTATAGTACACACCATGCAGGTAATCATAAGCAAGAAAATGAATATTCTGTTATAACTTAGGGCTTAAATGAATGTATTTTCAGGAAATATATTTGTTTTTATTATACTATTTAACTTGCACTAATTTGGAGATTGGGCCAAGTGCTGCCAGTTTGGCTTGAACCATGTTCAAAGGTAAGTTTCATGATTCTCCTGAGTCTCTGAAAGTTACCATGGAGCTGATCGTGTACAGGTTCATCTTTGTCTTGGAACATAACAAATGGAAAAAAGTTTGGCAGTCAAGAACTGTTGATTGAAAGACTGTTGGGTGGTTCCCTGGGCATCAAGCTCACCCAAATCCTTCCAAGAGGATCATCATCATATCCAGTACCCAAATGTGGCAGAGCATCCGTTCCTGGAAAATAACAGCATTCAGCTTTACTCTAATGGAAGCGACTCTCGAAACTTCCAACGTTCAGCCATTCTTCAGGAAGGCAGCTTCCGGAATTGCCTGTCTACACAGAGCTGGGCATTTTGCCTCCAGGTCACTCAAGTCCAAAGGTACTGGTCTCTTCAACTGCTGTCAAGAGTTTTTCATAAAGCATGGAGAAGGATGGGTATGGAGGGAGATCCAGACGGTTAAAACAAGTGTGAGCTCTGCAAACAGAAGAAGCAGTACAGAGTTCAGAATGCTTTGAGTGAAATGAGATCCTTTCTTCTGGTGTCTGTGCATGCTTGACTTTCATATTCAAATTGGTTTGTTGCCAATTTTCATACTCCTTTTGGAAACACTTTGAAAATGTTTTGACTTGAACAATTCAGAACTGAATTCTTTTAAGGGAAATAATATCTTTAAAAATTATCTCTTTACATTTTCACAATCATTTAAAATCTATATGACATATATATTACTACTTGTTTAGTTGTCTAAGAATTGCAAAGACAAATTTGTATTTTTATTTCTTTTGATGTTAGATTCCCCCCTACCCCCCCCACAGCCCTGCTAAAAGTCATGAAGATAAGCTCTTGCAAAGTAATTTGTTTTCAGAGTTGGCATTTGCCTGAATGTTTCTTAAAAAGTCAATGGTTTTGCATTTTTTCATTTTGTTGGTCAGGGAAGAGCACTGAGTGTCTCTGAAGACCTCATGGCTTAGAGCTTTGGGAAATTCCCTGGCTGGACTTTCCTGTCGTAGTCAGTAGACCATTGTTACTTCTTTGACTCCTGTGCTATAATCTGATTTCTCCTAATTCATGATGCAAAATAATGGCCATTTAAATCATTATGTTACATTCTTTTTTAGAAATACCTCCCCTTTGGCCAAGATAGGAAAAAATATGCTTTCCTGTTATTTGCACCTGAATCACAATAAAAAAATAGACAACCTCCAAATAGCATGTCTTATCGGGAAGCAAATCTGCACTTTTGACATGAAATAGGAAGCATTTTATTTGGAAGGTACAACAGTTTGTTTGCAGGAGCTAACCAACTTTGCTTTTAAAAACTGCTCCTGAATTAATACGGAATTTTAGGAGCTGTGATCACTAACAGGCTGTTATTACAAAATCACATGGTTTTAAACTTTTATTCTTATAAATAACTTTAATATTTAAGAGATAAATATAGTTATATTCCTAGCTGCAGTGTAGTATTGTGGGAAGATCAGAGGTTTGCAGTTGGAGAAACTTCAGTTTGAATTTCAGCATTATCAACCAGCTGTGTGATTTGCAGTGAATTATTAAAAACCTGCCACTCAATTTCTCATTTATAAAATGAGAATCATATTATTTGTTTCAGAAGGATATGAGGATTAGATGAAATCACAGAAACACTATTATTTGTCTCAGAGGATATGAGAATTAAATGAAATCACAGAAACACACTTAATTCAATGCCTGGCTCACAGTGTTTGACCAATTAATAAGAGGTGCATTTTTAGGTACATTTCATTACCATCAAAAACATTTACTCTAATTGCCTTCATTAAATTGCCAAAGGATAATCATGACTTGTGGAAACTGAGACAACAAAGAGATAATAAATAAAGCAGGTGTGTGGCCACATAGCTTATTAAAAACATTAACACAAAGGGCACTGTCATATTAGAAAAATCAGGTCTTCCTCAGCTTATAGTGAGGTTATATACTGATAAACCCCTCATAAACTGAAAATATCATAAGCCAAAAAAGCATGTGATACACCTAACTAACTGAACATCACAGCTTAGCCTAGACTACCTTGTACATGCTCAGAACACTTACATTGGCCTACAGTCGGGCAACATCATTTAACACAAAGCCTTTTCTATAATAAAGAGTTGAATATCTCATGTAATTTATTGAGTTACAGGATGTTTGTATGGGTATGGAATGGTTGTATGTGTACTTTTTTTTTTTTTTTTTTTTTTTTTTTACCCTGGTGATCACATGGCTGACTAGGAGCTGAGGCTCACTGATGCTGTCCAGCATCATGAAGAAGTATAGCACTGAATATTGTTAGCCTAGGAAAAGATCATGACTTTTGAAAACTAAAAATTTGATTTCTGCTGAAAGTGTATCACTTTTGTGTGTGCGCGTTCAGTCATGTTCAGCTATTTGTGACCCTATCGACTGTAGCTCGCCAGGAAATCTTCCTGACCCAGGGACTGAACCCATGACCCCTGCATTGGCAGGCAGGTTCTTCACCACTGAGCCACCAGAAAAGTCTCATATCATTTTCAAACCACTATAAAGTCAAAAAATTCTAAGTCAAACCTTCCTGGGTCTGGGACTGTCTGTACCAATTTTAGGACACAGAAATAGAACTGGCTCAGAGTTTACAAGTTCTTGATATTACAAACTCTAGAATATATTGGGGAAAAATCATGTAATCAATCTTTGCAATCAAATACTTTTTCATAAACTATTTCAAAATTGCATTTAACATAGTACATATTATACCTCCTTATATCAGAGCCTTAACTTGGGTCTCAAGAAGAACATTTTACTTTTTTTAAAGAAACTGAACTAGTGTAGTGAAAGTGTTAGAACTGGTTTAAATATCTATCTTGTGTAAAACACTGGTATAAAAATACTAACTGAAAACTTTAAATCTGTTATAGGGAAAGGGGAGGAAGAAGGAAAGAAATGAAGTACAGTTTGAATATAATTATCATCCAGGCTTTGTGTGTGAGAACCATAACATTCATTATACCATTAGACTAAAAACGGTACTTCTTTTAGATGAAATTTAAACATTTTCACTTCACTGGCTACCAACAAGGCTGAGACTCTTTCCCCAAGTCAGCTTATTTGTAACATTTCCCGTTTCATGATCTACATGTTCATCTACTTTGCCCATTTATTTTTTCTTCAAAAATTTTTATTTTGATAAACACACATCACATCACATTGATAACCACTGTCAAGTACACAGTTCTGTAGCATTAAGTACATTCACATTGTTCTGCAACCATCACCATTATCCATCTCTAGGAATTCTTTCCCTTTCCAAACTGAAAATCTGTACCCATTGAACACTAACTCCCATTTTCTTCCACCCCAATGGAAGCAACCACCAATCTATTTCCTGTCTCTATGAATTTGACTACTCTAAGTACCTCATATAAGTGGAATCATACAATATTCATCCCCTGTGATTGGCTTATTTCACTTAGCATTTTCCAGGTCCGTGTTATAGCATAAGTTGCAATTTCCTTTTTTCCCAGCTGAATAATATTCCATTGTTTGTATATACTATGTTTGGTTAATCCATTCAACCATTGACTGACACTTCGGTTATTTTTACATTTTGACTATTGTAAAAAAGTATTGCAATGAACATGGGTTCCAATTTTTCTATATCCTCTCCAACACTTGTTATTTTTTTTTAATAACAGTTATCTTATGAGTGTGAAATAAATTTATCATATAAAGTTTTAGGATTTCTTATTGACTTGTAAGAAATACTTCAAAATAAAGAGATTTACTCTTGTATTATCTCTCACTAAATTGCCATACATCCGCTGGATCATGGAAAAGGAAGAGAGTTCCAGAAAAACGTCTATTTCTGCTTTATTGACTATGCCAAAGCCTTTGACTATGTGAATCACAATAAACTCTGGAAAATTCTGAAAGAGATGGGAATACCAGACCACCTGACCTGTCTCTTGAGAAACCTATATGCAGGTCAGGAAGCAACAGTTAGAACTGGACATGGAACAACAGACTGGTTCCAAATAGGAAAAGGAGTACATCGAGGCTGTAATGTTGTCACCCTGCTTATTTAACTTATATGCAGAGTACATCATGAGAAACACTGGGCTGGAAGAAGCACAAGCTGGAATCAAGATTGCCAGGAGAAATATCAATAACCTCAGATATGCAGATGATACCACCTTTATGGCAGAAAGTGAAGAGGAACTAAAAAGCCTCTTGATGGAAGTGAAAGAGGAGAGTGAAAAAGTTGGCTTGAAGCTCAACATTCAGAAAACGAAGATCATGGCATCTGGTCCCATCACTTCTTGGGAAATAGATGGGGAATCAGTGGAAACAGTGTCAGACTTTATATTTCTGAGCTCCAAAATTACTGCAGATGGTAAGACACATACTCCTTGGAAGAAAAGTTATGACCAACCTAGATAGTATATTGAAAAGCAGAGATATTACTTCACCAACAAAGGTCCATGTAGTCAAGGCTATGGTTTTTCCAGTGTTCATGTATGGATGTGAGAGTTGGACTGTGAAGAAAGCGGAGTGCCGAAGAATTGATGCTTTTGAACTGTGGTGCTGGACAAGACTTTTGAGAGTCCCTTGGACTGCAAGGAGATCCAACCAGTCCATCCTAAAGGAGATCAGTCCTGGGTGTTCACTGGAAGGACTGATGTTGAAGCTGAAACTCCAATACTATGGCCACCTCATGCGAAGAGTTGACTCATTGGAAAAGACCCTGATGTTGAGAGGGGTAGGCAGCAGGAGGAGAAGGGGACGACAGAGGATGAGACGGCTGGATGGCATCACCAGCTCTATGGACATGAGTTTGGGTGAACTCCGGGAGTTGGTGATGGACAGGGAGGTCTGGCGTGCTGTGATTCATGGGGTTGCAAAGACTCGGACACGACTGAGTGACTGAACTGAACTGAACTGAATCTCTTCTAGCCTGTTCACCTTTTTACTGAGTTGGCCAAAAGGTTTTGTCAGCGTTTTCTGTAACATCACATGGAAATATTAGAACTTTTTGGCCAACCCAGTGTTTAGTTATGCGTTTTATTTATACAGCAATATTAACCTGATTACCTGCTATCCATTTTTAATATATTGTCTTTCTTCAGCATGGTGCTGTGATAAGAAATGTTGAAAAGATAATCTCTAATGTTTACACCTACCAGAAGTTGTTCCTTGTCTTTTTTTGCTTTTGGTAGTGCTAGTGTACCAAAGAGTATGATAGATCAACTTTTGGGACAACTCTTAAAAGAGTAACTCATTTTATATAGGTGTAGTCTCAAATAGATATGTGTGAATTCATTTTTGTGAACTGAATCATACTGGGGAAACTAGGAAATAAAATAATTCAAGTAAACCCTTTCTCTAGTTAAGCAATAATCCCTGAAGTGAAAGTGTTAGTTGCTCAGTCATGTCCAACTCTGTGATCCTATGGACAGTGGTCCAGGCAATTCTCCAGGCCAGAATACAGGAGTGGGTAGCCATTCCCTTCTCCAGGGGATCTTGCTGACCTAGGGACTGAACCTGGGTCTCCTACATTGCAGACAGGCTATTTATAGTCTGAGCCATTCAGTTAAGTTTAGTTCAGTCGCTCAGTCATGTCTAACTCTTTGTGATCTCATGAATCACAGCATGCCAGGCCTGCCTGTCCATCACCAACTCCCGGAGCTCACTCAAACTCATGTCCATTGAGTCAGTTTTGCTATCCAGCCATCTCATCCTCTGTCGTCCCCTTCTCCTCCTGCCCCCAATCCCTCCCAGCATCAGGGTCTTTTCCAATGAATTACTCTTCGCATGAGGTGGCCAAAGTATTGGAGTTTCAGCTTCAGCATCAGTCCTTCCAATGAACACCCAGGACTGATCTCCTTTAGAATGGACTGGTTGGATCTCCTTGCACTCCAAGGAACCCTCAAGAGTCTTCTCCAACACCACAGTTCAAAAGCATCAATTCTTCGGCACTCCGCTTTCTTCACAGTCCAACTCTCACATCCATACATGAACACTGGAAAAACCGTTGGCAAAGTAATAACTCTGCTTTTCAATATACTATCTAGGTTGGTCATAACTCCTTCCAAGGAGTAGGCATCTTTAATTTCATGGCTGTAATCACCATCTGCAGTGATTTTGGAGCTCAGAAAAATAAAGTCTGACACTGTTTCCACTGTTTTCCCATCTATTTGCCATGAAGTGATGGGACCAGATGCCATGATCTTCATTTTCTGAATGTTGAGCTTTAAGCCAACTTTTTCACTCTCCTCTTTCACTTTCATCAAGAGGCTTTTTAGTTCCTCTTCACTTTCTGCCATAAGGGTGGTGTCATCTGCATATCTGAGGTTATTGATATTTCTCCTGGCAATCTTGATTTCAGTTTGCGCCTCTTCCAGCCCAGCGTTTCTCATGATGTACTCTGCATATAAGTTAAATAAGCAGGGTGACAATATTACATCCTTGATGTACTCCTTTTCCTATTTGGAACCAGTCTCTTGTTCCATGTCTGAGCCATTAGGGAAGCCCAATTATTACTAATTATGGTTTCTTAGGACAGGACAGGACTGTAGGTGTAGTATGTCTATCACATGCCTGTTAAGCCTGTTTCTTCCCTCTTGATAACCAAATAATTTCTCTTAACTGAAGGTTAATTTTACCTCATCAAGAATTAACAAAATAATCAAATACATTAGGATGACAATTCATAAACAGTAATGTTTTAATCCTCCAATTAACTTCTTATGCATACTTGGATTGAATGATGAAGTTTAATTCACTGTGGTCTTGTGGTATGAAGAATTCTAACATGATCTGCCATGACCCATGCCTTTGTATAATCCCGATCTTTTAAGTATGACAGGGGACCTGTAATTTGTAACCAATAGAATATGGCAAGGGTGAAGATATATTGAAGATATAATTAAGTCTCACATCAGTTGATTTTAAGTTAATTAAAAGGGTGATGATCCTGAACTTGGGCCTGACCTAATTAGGTGAGACTTTTAAAAGAGCATCTAGAAATCAGAGTCTCACTGTTGCTGGATTTGAAGAGGTAGACTGCCATGAATTCTGTAGATGCAAGCAATAAATTCTACCAACAACCTAAGGGAGTTTGGAAGCAGGTCCTTCCCTAGTTGAGCTTCCAGATGAGAATGCAATCCAGCTGACATTTTGATCTCAGCTTCCAGGTGCTGAGCAGAAGACCTGGCTCAATCGTGCTCAGACTCCTGATTACAGAAACAGTGACATAGTAACCATGTTGTTTTAAGCTGCTAAATTGGTGGTAATTGGTGATGCAGCTTTGGAAAACTGCTACAGGTCTAAATGTAGTAGCATAGCCTACGAAGAGGTATTTAAGTGTAATAAGTGTAATATAGCAGCATCACCCCTATCAAGGGCAGTGGTGCGAAGCTGGGAGTCAACAGCAGTCCTTTCATCCTCCCAGGTTTCTGAGCAAGAAACAGGAACTCTGAATGTCTCTGCTGTTCAGTAACTTATTCAGTAAATCCATAAGCCTGGATACTCATATTTTTTATTCAGTTCTCAATACAAAAGGAAGGACTGGACAACTTTTTTGATCCTCTTCAGTCACAAGACGTAATCACCATCATTGATCCTTAACCTAAAGCTATCATGGATTCCTAAATTGCACCTGGTTGCACAATATATAGTTACCATAACAGAACTTTCCTTCTGAATAAACTGAACAGCTCCTATGGAAACTGTTTCATGAGGATGGAGAAAGTATGTATTGTTGAGGGGGAAACTGTAGAAAGATTAAATGGTTCCCCCAAAGTCAAATCAAGAATAGACCACAACCTTGGGTTCCTAGGGGAAGTCCAACATTAAACTGAAAGCAGGGAAAGTAATGCTTTGGTTTTTTCAGTTTTGGAAGCCTGAGTGTTCATTTCATCCTACTTCATGATTTTAAACTGCTGGTCCTCAACACCTTACCAGATTACACACATTTTGAGGACAGAAATTAGAAAAATAAAGCTTCAAATATTTTTTAAATGAATGACTCAATCAAAACATACAGGAGCTTCAGGGAAAATGGTCCAGATTTGGTCAGTTCAGAAAAGTCTGGGAGATACCAGGGGATTTTTCGGGTGCTCTAACCAACAAGTTCTATCTCAGGCTCACCACAAAGCAGAGATATTCAGAGAGATATAGGGGGAATTCACCAGAATCATCCAAGAAACTTGTTTACAATGGAGACTTTAGGTGCACCCTCTGAAATTCTACTTTAGAAGGTCTGGGGTGGGCCTAGGGATCTGCTTTTTAACTATCAGTCTAAATGAGTCTGACGCAGGTAGGCTCCACTATTGGAGAGACATCAATTACATTAGAAATAAGATATCTATATTGGCTATTCTCAGCAGAGTTTTCTGTGCTTGCAAAAATTTCAAAACTCCTTATAAACAAGACAGCATTGCTAATAAGGAAATTGAGGAATCATGTGGTTAAATAAATTGCCCAATATTTACCATCAACTTGCTGTGTGAGCCAAGAACAGGGGAAAAAAAAAGCAAAACAAAACACAATCCTCTGAGGCTTCTCACAACCCCTCTCCCACCCCATTCCATGTCCTAAGAAAACTCTAGCAGAAAATAACAGAAGGGCCCTTGGACTATGTTGATATTGGCAACAAAAGCACATCCAGTTATTCAGTCTCAATAAAAGAACATTTTTCAAATCTTTCAAAGCCAGCCACACTAAGGCTATAATGAGTTTACCTCATTTTACTCTACGCAGGCAGAACCACTCAAGGAGGGCAGGTCTGAACTAGTCTTTGGGAAATCATGCTGGCATTAATATAAAGAAGATTTAAAGGCCCTCCAGACATCTGGTCTGACTTAATAGATCTCTTGGTGCTTTCTGGATTCTTTAAATGTTAACCAGGAGGTCATATGCTTAACCCTCTTTTCTTTCCTATAGATATAGACAAGTCTATTATCCAAATCCAGTGAGCCCAAAGAATCACAATTATATCTGGTTTCATAGATTGATTAATTGATCAATGTGTTTTTGTATGTGTATGCATTTATAAATTGATTCTTCCAGACGTGACTTCTGGAAGCTTATAAGGACTCAAAATATGAGGCAAAGAAGAAATTAGAATCAAGATTCTAAACAGAGAATGAGAAAACCATGGGCTTCATTTTATCTAGTAGATATAGCCCTAGAAATAAAATGTATATAAATCTAATAAATCCTTTTTATTTGCATTATCATTTAGAATGTGTTTTGTCAGTACTCTTTTCAATTGGCAGTGGTGCCTAATCCTTCTGATTTGTTTCCCTACTCCTATTTCAACCTTTTCACCGGGTAATTAATAAATCAAAAAACAAATACTTAAAAGCATTCTGGAAAATCCCTAAAGGATATTAGAATATCACACTTTAATGTCATGATTTCTGTGGAAATAGGAGCACTCCTGACCAAGTTTACTTGTCAAGCTCAAATTCTCCCCATCTGAGCCTGGCTTCCCCACAAGGGAATCAGGTGTTCAGGCAGTCTTGCTGGCAGGGCAGCCCGGATGAAGGGGCAGAGTCGGCCAGGAGCTGGGCTGTGAGGTGGGTAAAGAGGGGCTCTCTTCTTAGGCTCTCCAGGGACCCCGCACCTTCAGACTCTCTTTGATTATGTATCCCCTTGAAGGCCCCATATTTGAAAGCTTGGCATTCCTATACAAAGTGCCCTGATGAATAAAAATTAATTTTTCAATTTACATTTCATTTATTTCTTAATTCATTGAACAAACAAGTTCTGAGGTCATACTGCATGCCAGATGTTGAGCTGTCCCTTTGTATATGAGGATGAATAGTCTGGTCTCTGCCTACAAGATGTTTATACTCTGAAAACAAAATGTGCAGGCAAATGGAACCTGCCAAAGGTTACGCAGTCTGTGCTCTATACTAGGGGTCTGAAATGCAGCCTACCTTTGACTCTGCTCACCAACTCACAATCCCTAGCTCAGGGCTGCTTTTCTCCAGAAAACTATAAGAAACCTCTGTCTACTCCAAAAAGATTCCTATGGGCTATTAGTGACCCTGCATACAACGAGTAACGAGTCTGCTCTGTGGAGTCAAGAAAGGCTTTAGAGAGGACACTATTTGTGCCAAGCCTTGAAGGATTTGAAGGTGTGTAGGGTTTTTCTGGTTCAACAACAAAGAGAAGGACGTTCCCAGCAGACTGCCCAGAAGCGAGAGGAAGCACTGCAGGAAACTTGAGAACTCAAGTGCGTGAGTGACAGGAGCCCAGACTGGATGTGAATGCAGAAACCTTTTCCATTCATTCCATGCATTAAAGGCAGCTAGTGAGTGGGTGTGGAGCATGAGGTGGCAGAGGTGCTATTAAACACAACAGGCAATAGAGGAAATGGAGAAGGATGAAGATGATGAATTTAGAGCTTGTAACTGGCATGAGAAATACACAGTTCCCAATCACACGGAGTGACCAATTCAACTGAAGTAATTCAGTGATTGCTTTGTTAGCCTAAATTTATTAACACAAATAAAGCTATAACTTTTATCATGACTTTTATAAATATTCACAATTTCTCTTTTATCCCCACTAACATTTTCTTAGACCATGGGATTTAGGGCAGGAATTCTCACTAAGACAAGTTCACAAGTATTTGTGCAATCCTGGTGGCACAGCACAACCCTGACTCTTACCAGGTGTTCAGTAAATGTGAAACAACGGAAAGGAATTCTATGGCACTTACTACACCCACTACCCGTGTGTGATACACCATCTGGCAATGATGTTGGTTATCTGTTCATTGAAATATCTGTTAGTCCCTTCTCTAGGTTTTAAAGTCCATGTTGACAAGAGATCAACTTATATCTCCCACAAGGTAATTAGTATCTAAAGGCTTATTAAAGGAATTAGATTACTAACTAATATCTTATTCTTAAGTTTTATTAGGTTGCCTGGGTTAAAATGAACTGGATCTATAAATACAGTGTAGAATGTTCCCACAGTGGGAATTCCTGCATGGGGAATAATCAGCAGAAGAAATTCTTCAAACTGTGCCTGGTAAGCAGGTCATGTCTCACCTGTGGGTAGCCCTGGGAAAAGATTAAGAATACATACTTTTCAAATGTAAGAATTTAAACCCATCAGAAGAAAACCCAGTAAGGAGTAGTTCCAGATTGAGAACTCAAACAAAATACAAACATCCTGGCTGGATACAGCACATTTCTTAAATATCTAAAAACTGTAAAATGCCAGGTGAGCTCTGAAGGATAGGGATTAGTGACAACAGTCAAAACATCTGAATTAATTGAACGATGTGTTGCTGCTAAGCCACTTCAGTCGTGTCCGACTCTTTGTGACCCCATAGACGGCAGCCCACCAGGCTCCCCCGTCCTTGAGATTCTCCAGGCAAGAACACTGGAGTGGGTTGTCATTTCCTTCTCGAATGCATGAAAGTGAAAAGTGAAAGTGAAGTTGCTCAGTCGTGTCCAACCCTCAGTAACCCCATGGACTGCAGCCTTACAGGCTCCTCCGTCCGCGGGATTTTCCAGGCGGAGTACTGGAGTGGGGTGCCATTGCCTTCTGAATGATGTGTTAGGCACCATTTTAAGCACTTTGCCCATTGTAAGTGATGGCAAACCTAGATAGCATATCAAAAAGTAAAGACGCCTATTACACAGAGCAAAGTAAGTCAGAAAGAAAAACACCAATACAGTATATTAACACATATATATAGAATTAGAAAGATAGTAACGATGACCCTATATGCGAGACAGCAAAAGAGACACAGATGTAAAGAACAGACTGTTGGACTCGGTGGGAGAAGGCGAGGGTGGGATGATTTGAGAGAATAGCATTGAAACACGTATATCAGCATATGTGAAATAGATCACCAGTCCAGGTTCGATGCATGAAGCAGGGTGCTCAGGGCTGGTGCACTGGGATGACCCTGAGGGATGGGATGGGGAGGGAGGTGGGAGGGAGGGTCAGGATGGGGAACACATGTACACCCATGGCTGATTCATGTGAATGTATGTCAAAAAAACACCACAATATTGTAAAGTAATTAGCCTCCAATCAAAATTAAAAAAAAAAAAAAGGCAAAGACATCAGTTCGCCAACAAAGGTTCATATAGTCAAAGCTATGGTTTTTCCAGTAGTCATGTATGGATGTGAGAGCTGGACCATAAAGAAGGCTGAGTGCCAAAGAATTGATGCTTTTGAACTGTGGTACTAGAGAAGACTCTTGAGAGTCCCTTGGACTGCAAGGAGATCAAATCAGTCAGTTCTAAAGAAAATCAACCCTGAATACTTATTGGAGGGATTGATGCTGAAGCTGAAGCTCCAACACTTTGGCCACCTGATGCAAAAAGCTGAGTCATCAGAAAAGACCCTGATGTTGGGAAAAGACTGAAGGCAGAAGGAGAAGAGAGCAGCAGAGGATGAGATGGTTAACGGCATCACAATGGACGTGAATTTGAGCAAACTCTGGGAGACAGTGAAGGACAGGGAAGCCTGGCATGCTGCAGTCCACAGGGTGGCAGAGAGTCAGACATGACTTGGCAACTGAAAAACAACAAAACAGCTCACTTCATCTCCAGAACAACTTAGTAATGTAATTACTAGTGCCTATCCCCATTGTTTAGTTGAGGGTATAAAGACATAAAAGTGATTTTGGCATATCTTGTCTGGAATGGTCCAGAGTCATATGTTAAACTTAAGAGCTTACCAAAAATATTATGTGCTATGGTTTAGCATGACAGGCAAAGCCACATTCAATTCAAATAAGCTCCTTGTTCTCACAGGGTTAGATCCTAGAGAGGGGAGATAGTCAATAGGTATACAGTGACAGAACTGAAGTAAGTCCTATACAGTAAACAAGATAAGACAGAATGATAGGTACACTGGGAGCAGAAGCCTGGAGGGCCTTTCTGAGCACTGAGCTGAGTCCTTAGGGATGACAAAGCCAGTCACATGCAGAACCAGCAGAAAAGAGATGGGGCAGCAAGTTCTAGAGTCTTGAGGTAGAGTTAAGTTTGGTAAATTTGAGGAACAAGGAGGAGGCTGGTGGCTGTAGCAGGTGAGGGGAGAGTGTATGAGTGGAGGTTGGGGTAGCAGGCCAGACCAGGCCACTCCCCTGGTAGTCAGTCCTCAGCAAGAGGTCTGGATTAATGACTAGAAGTCATTGATGGGTAAAAGTAGGGGAGGGAGGTGATATGGAGATTTCAGCTCACTTTGGTTGCTGAGCACAGAACGAACTACAGTATGTATATACCAGAAATACTCATGTAGACAGCAGGCTATGGCAATAGCCTTGTGGAGAGGGGCTCGTGCGGTAGACTATGGTGGTGGAAAGAGATGAGCCCAAATTAGTTTTTGGTCTTGAAGCCACAGAGAAGGGGATGACCAATTCCTTATCAGCAGTAATGTTTGTCATTCACAAACACATACTTTATGATTTATAGCTGTTGTGACTTGAAAGACTCAGTTCTGTTGGAAGCAACAATGAAAACTATCAATACTTTTACTCCATTTAGGAACTACAAATTATTTCAATAGTGTTTTACATTATTTACTGCAGTTCTTTTTTTAGACAAAGTATGCTTTATGAACATTTTATCCATTTCCCAAGGTAAAGACCAATCCAAAAGGTATAGCATATTTAAGCATCTTTAATAAAGTAATATTCCTAGTCATCATGGGTATATCTTTGTTAGCACATGCTGATTCAAAGGCAGGATACAATAAAACCTTAAAATATTATTATTAGAGAGCATGAATTGAGTAAGAAGAAAGAAAGGGAAAGGGTGGGAGATGGCCTTATATAAGAGATTAAACCATGGAGCAGACAACTTTATTGTAGGAGAGTCTTCTGCCAATTTCCTCTTAACCAAGGCCCCTCAGCTGACCAGCACATGGTAGGGAGTTGGGAGACCAGGGAGGGATGCCTCAAGACAAGTACAAAAAAGAGGGGGCACCAAGGGATCTTTACTGTGTCTGTCTCTTGTTCTGAACTTTCTTTTAATTAAAGAGAGTGACATGAGCACCTCACTTACTTTCCTATTTCCTAGTTTACAGTTCAATTTGCCAGTAGACGATGCTATCTGTACTAGAGGAGGAAGGGCTGAATTACTGATGACACTGTAAAGCAATATTTCATGACACTGAAAGATGTTCATGATTAGCAATATTTGATAAACAAAAAGCAGGTCATAAACAGTATATATGCTCTCATTGTATCTTGTTTTTAAATGTGTGTCGTGTATGTGTATGTTGTGTACAAATGAGTAGAAGTATGTTTAGAGGTTATCTCTAAAAATATATCTTTATATATTTTTATTATATATTACTATTCTTTAATTTTATTCTAATTTCTTTAACATTACTATATCTTTATATATCTCTAAAAATATATCTTTATATATTTTTATTATATATTACTATAATATTTATTAATTATATTATAGAATATTAATGATATACTATAATACATACTAATTTTATTATATATTTTGTTATATATTACTATATATATATTTATATTATATACCCATCTTTTATTTTTAACTTCTTGGCATTTCTGTGAAAATTTTTCTTTACATGGGTCTTTCCTGGGGGCTCAAATGGTAAAGAATCTGCCTGCAATGCGGGAGACCCAGGTTCAATCCCTGGGTTGGGAAGATCCCTTGGAGAAAGGAATGGCTACTCACTCCAGTATTCTTGCCTGGAGAATCCCATGGACAGAGGAGCCTGGCAGGCTATAGTCCATGGGATCACAAAGAGTCAGACATGACTGAATAACTAACACTTTTCACTTTTCTTTACATAAGATTAAAAAGTGAAAAAATGTCTAGCAATACAGGGGTTAGGGAGTAAGAGGTACAAACTTATGTAAAAAATAAGCTCTAAGGATATATTGTACAACATTGGGAATATAGCCAAAAATTTATAATAACAATGAATGGAGAATAATCTTTAAAATTGTGAACCACTATATTGCACACTTGTAACTTACATAATGTTGCCTCATCAAGTATACACCAATTAAAAACTTTTTTTAATGAAAAATATTTATCTTTAAAAATTATTTTATCTTTTAAAGTTCTATTCCACTGGAAAAGCTGTCTCCCTGAGACACTCATTTCATAATTAACTATTACTTTTTATTTTTTAATTTGGGTCAGCATTGTATTTATAATCATCTCCAGACACAGCCATTTTCTAAAATGAGTGTTTCCCTCCTTTGGCAAAACCAAACACTCCCCCATTACGACAGCAGCTCTCCCACTGCCTACTGGGCAAGAGCCTCTGGGAAGAACATACAAAGTCTACACCACCCTGGGAGAGAGGATCTGACCTGCATTTTCCTACAGGCATGTGAGCAGCCTGTTTTTCAGAATGTTTAAGAGAGCATTTGCCATAAAGTGAATTTACAGTCTCCGAAGAGTCAGACACGACTGAGCGACTGAACTGAACCGAACTGAAGCCCATCAGAGCACAGGGGACAGGAAATCTACAGAAATGCAAAATACAGAGCTAACTACCAACCAGGAAGCAGGAAGTGCAGTAATTGTGTTCAAGTTAGACACCTCCACAGAGACACCGGCCTGCCTCCATCATTATTTACCATCTGGTCTCTAGCTACTTTATTACCAAAAGATAGAAAAAGAGAGCCACGGATTCAACTTGTTCCGGCTTCAGAGACACCCCTATATACTTTAATACACTTTTCGGCCCACGTTGTGCGTAGCATTATTTACTGCTATTGCAGTGAGGACTAGGAAGTCTGAGAAGAGAATGAGACTCATTTGCTTCCTTGAAAGGCTGAAAGGCCCTCAATCATCCATGTCTAGAATAAGATGCCTTCCCTTCTGCTGGGGCTGCCTGTTCTCATCCTTTACATCCACCTCCACTTCCACTTCTCCAGGGCCAGCCTCCCCTGCCTGACACAAGATGATGCCAGACTTCCTAGGGAATACACATTATAAGGAAGAAGCATATCCATTCATTTTGTATCCAGTGTGTACAATGTCACATTTTTAATGTTAGACATCATCTCACAAATAAGAAAAAGAAACACATGGGGGTTGAATAGCTTGGTACAGACCAGTTCTTTAGTTCTACAACTTAAACCTAGGAGGAAACAGCAGGAATGATGGTTTTAGTGTATCTGTGCTGATAGTAGGAAAAACTGGGCTCAGTCATATATACCATCTCTTTAGACCAGAGCCAATCTTACAGATCTTTTTGGCACTTAACATGCCACATTTCATGATGACAGTTATCAGTGAAGAAATCACTTCTGATAAAACTGTATGGTCATGAGTTGAAGTTCTCCTTTTATGTTTTTCTTCCAATGTACCACTTTTGTGGGGCAGATTTTAATAGTTTCAGCAGTGTGGTGGCTCCCAGAAGAATAATAAAAGGTTTAAAAGAACAAAGAAAACATACTATCCTTAAGGACTTTCATGCACATTATTCTCACTCACTTGTCACAAATACTCCTTAAGCATGGCATTGTTATTTCTACTCTTCAGAGATGGATCCAGGCTCTTAGGATCACATAACTAGTGGATCAAAGGGCTTAAATCTGCACTCATATCTCCTAACGAGGCTATGTAAGTTGATGAACTATGTAAGTTGATGAACTGGTGAAGTAGAATAGTCAAGTAGCCCTTTCCTCCCACTGGACTTAAAACATTAGAGCCTGTTACAGGCAAGGTATGAGAATAGTCTGCTTGCCTGATGTGCCTCATATCATCTTTATGTATGACTTTTACAATCTGGGTAGAACTAGAATCTAGAACCTAGAGTGTCAGGTCACAATGACGAAAGGAAGAAACAACAATGCCTGTTACCCAACTGTATGTATGCAATGCTATGAAGAACCCCACCATTTATGATGAGTCAAGTATATGAACTTCCTGGAACTCCGGGGGAAGTAGACAAGTAAATATGGCCTGACCCCCAAGATTCTTCAGCAAACTGTCAGTGCTACTTATTGATGAACTGAACCTAACAGAACACCCCTTCCCTGGCCATTTAAAGGTAGAGAAACAGGCTGAGAGATCAAGTGGTCTTTTCTGGTCCCAGAGTCAGCTGGTGGCAGAGGTGGGCAAGAAATCCAAACCTCCCAAGAACTCCAGGTCTTCTAACTTCCAGCCCTGCACTCTTTCTAATAAGCTGCAGCCTGACATATATTACAGATGATGATGGCAGAAGTCATAATGGCAGCCATCATCAGGTGGGCCAGGGTCAGCAGTAAATGTTTTATATGCATGATTTCATTTAATCTTCAGAATTACTGACCTACAATGTAGATGAGGAAACAGAGGTTCAGAAAGATTAAGCAACTTCTCGAAGACTACACTGCAGGCAAGTAACAGAACTGGGGTAGAGCTTAGTCTCTCTGAAGCTAAAGTTTGTTGTTTACACCAAATTGCCTCTCTGCTCACCAAGTCTGGTGAAAATTTCAGTAATTAAATATGAACAGCTGATATATCTTCCTACTATTACAGTTTATTCCATCTACTTTACAAAAGTAAATCTTTACAAAAACAGATTTCAAGAGTAAGAACACAATTCATCTGTCCTTTCGTGCCTCTTTAATGCATCCTTGAGTTTCTCAGAAAGGTGAAAGGCCCTACTCAGAGAGTGTAGATCTGCTTTTGTGTTGCAAATGTGGTTTAAGCAAGAAAAGCCATGTTTTAGACATAAGGAAAATAAAATAAAATTCTTCTTTAAATAATGAAATTAAATCTTTAACATTTGGAACACCAAGTCAGCCAGCTAATACTTAGATGTTTACATGCAAGCACCTCTGTTCACAAGTTGAGATGTACCCAAAGAGGTGGCTCAGGTCAGTCCTGAGTAAGCTCTATTCATTGCTCTCTGTATCTGTATTTTCAGCAACACTTTTTTACATGTTTATGCTTAGAATGCTATTCTTAAAAACCAGTGCCATGTAAGAATTGAATCGCCAGTCTATGTCTGACGCAGGATGCAGCATGCTTGGGGCTGGTGCATGGGGATGACCCAGAGAGATGTTATGGGGAGGGAGGTGGGAAGGGGGTTCATGTTTGGGAACGCATGTAAGAATTAAAGATATTAAAATTAAAAATAAATAAATAAATAAACAAAATGCAGTCAGAAAAAAAAAAAAAAAGAAGAAAACAAAAAAAAAACCAGTGCCTTACAACTGCTAAGAAGTCAGTCTTCTTAATAAGTTTCTCAAAGTCATCTGTACAGTTGTCTTGGCATCCCCAGGGGATGGTTCCAGAACTCCCTCAGAGATACCAAAATCCATGGATGCTCAAATATAAAATGGCATATTATTTGCATCTAACCTATGCACGTCTTCCTGTATACTTTAAATCATCCTGTGTTCAGTTTTGTATGACTCTTGTGACTCCATGGACTGTAGCATGCCAGGCTCCTCTGTCCATGGAATCTTCCAGGCAAGAACACTAGGTGGGTTGCCATTTCCTACTCCGAGGGATCTTCCTGACCCAGGGACTGAACCCATGTCTCTTGCATCTCCTGCATTGGCAGGTGGATTCCTTATCACTGAGCCATCTGGGAAGCAAGTCATCTCTAGATTGCTTGAAAACCTAGTATAATGTAAACACTAAGTAATGGTTTCCAGCATGTAGCAAATTCAACTTTTGTTTTCTGTAACTTTATGGAAACTTTTCAAAAAAATATATTTGACCTGTAGTTGTTGGGAATCTGTGGTTGGCTGAATTCGTAGATGCAGAACTCATGGATATAGATGGCTGACTGTACTTAAACTCAGGATAACATCATCGGGAACTTAATATCACTTGGGAAGATTTAACCTCCCCAGAAAGCAGTTTCATTATTAGTAAAATGAGAGGCAATCTGAAATTCTTTTTACTCAAAAATTCAATATATTACTGCTGATTGATAAAGGAGTTCTGAAACTAACTCTTCTCTCTTCCTCTTTATTTGCTCCCTGCTTTTCTTCTGCTTCAGTTCCAGGTTGCTCCATTCAACCCAGTTTTTAAATTCACAGATGCTGCCTTACTAGTCTTTTATATTTACTAGTAGCAGCAGAAAAGTAATTTTTTCCACTCAAGGAAATATATCATTTTATTATGAATGAGAGTACAATGCAGAGAGCATTCACAAGGTGGTAAGGCATGTATGATAGATAGAAGAGACATATTTACATGATTTAATTGTTTTTAGTGAAGGGATTCAAAATAGTTACCAATGGTAAACTTAAAACTAGAGCTTCTGAAACATAAATTAGAACTACAAGTATGACAACATTGTTTCTCCTATCACTAACAAATGCTTTGGTTCTGTTGTGTTTTGTATTTTAAGGTATGTACATATGTACTTCAAGTATGATTGGGAATATCTTTCTTTCCATCATTTAGAAAGGTAATCTGAGATCAATTCATTCTAAAAGCTTTTTCTACTCTTCCAAACTTTCAACATAGAAACGGCAATAAGTCAACATACACTTAAGCTAAAGTTCCCCCCTAGAGCACTGTAGTGACAGTAAAGAAATGCTTTCTACTTTACCTGGGAAGAGCAGTGATTTTCCCCCATTTCTCCACACAGAATCTTCTTGGGCCGTTACTGCCTCGGAGAGAAGCAAATCCTTCATAGGGTATGCTGGATGTGCCTGTAACAAACTAGCAACCCAAGAAAACAGAAGGAGAAGGTGAAGCCAAGAGACCAGTCTCTAGGAAAGAGGTCATTCATATACAGAGGTCCTGGGGAAGAGCAGCATGCTGCTCACTGGTGGTAAAGCTCAAAAGATAAAACCATAGAGACACAATAACTATAATGTGAGAATTCTGACAGAGAGCTGGAGAATCCCAAGGAAGGACAGTGCATTATAAAGGGAAAGGGGATGTGGACGGTTTGTAGAAAATACAGCATCCTATACATCCTTTAACTTAGAAGCTTAAACCACGGATACTTTCCATTAGAGATTAATAAAGTGGACGTGTCAATTAACCTAAGTCTACTTAGCATCAGTCCCTGATCAATTTGAGGTGAATGAAAAACAAAAAGAATTTATAGGCCTGCAAATCTGAGACTCAGATCTGTAATCCAAAGGAGCTAAGATCCAGACTACTTGTAAGATATTGTCTGAGCAAACAAAAGGCTTCCTTATGTCTGATATTTCTTTAGCTACAATCAATAAAGAATTTATCTGTATAACTATAACACCATAAGAAAATAATGAGTTAGTCTTCCCAGTATTCTTAAACTTCAATGTTATCTCAAATTTGTGGAAAGTTAGATGGAAGAAAAGAAGGGACTCTCTATCAAGGAACTGGATCATTTCTTGATAAATGAGACTGAAGATTATCTCTTTCTATTGCCAGAGATGCTGGCCTGCAGAGTACTTGGAAGGCCTCTGGATGAAGGAATCAAACTGCCCTGAAGGTGGATGTTGTTCTGAGGACTCTTGGATGGCAGTCGGTACTTCCCAGCTCTAATGAGACACTTGGACTAGTTAGAGATGTTCTGTACAGTGATGGAACCAAAGAACCATGCAATCAGAAGAGTCTGAAAACAGTGTACTCAGAATAGGCAGATAAACATGGGATATATTTACTGAGTATACTTATCCATTATTAAAAATATGAAATTCCAACAACAATTAATGCATAAAAAGATTAACTAAAGGCATCTTACCTGTAACAACCTCAGTCGTTGTTCATTGTTGAATCTTTCCACTGCAGCCCAGAACCACCGAATTACAATGTGATTGTCATGATAGCCTATCAAACGAATCATGAAAGCTAGTATTACTTTGAGTTTTCTATCTTAAGTCACTATGACACTGGTATGCCAACAAAAGACTCCCAGACATAAATCATCATCTTGGATTCTTTAAAGGTTATTTACAATTTTAGACCAAGGAATAATACTGTTAATGTGATCACATGAGTGTCAAAAGTAAAACAAAACACTAAATGGAACCAAGGAATCTGTTTCCATTTAGAAGTCACTAAATGAAACTAGCGGACAGAACAAGTGAGTTATCATTAACCACATCATTTTTGAAAAACATAGTTGCTGGTATTGGAAATGCTTGAACCTTTCATTCCTTCATTTAAGAAATAATTCTCTACAGGAGTCTGAGCAAACTTCAGGAGATAGTGAAAGACAGGGAAGCCTTGTGTGCTGCAGTCCATGAGGTCACAAAGATTTGGATACAACTGTGCGCTGAACAACAAACCACTATGCCAAGCACTGACCTACGTCTGAGGGTTGAGGGTACAATAGCAAAGAAAATAGACCCTCACAGGGCTTCTGGTAAAGAGAGAGACATAAATCAAATAATTATACAAATAAACATATATTGCAAACTATTTTAAAACTATATATAATGTTCATATTTTAAAATCAAATTACTTTTTGCTAACAAAAAGGGAAAATAATTATACTACTTTCATTCCTTCAACGAGTAAATTTCAAATAATCATCAACCTAAATGTTACTTTTATTCCATACTGTAGTAGAGTTTAATAAAATGTCAATAGTATCATCCCACAGGAGGATTAAGGGAGTAGCAGTGGATTTCAAAAACTCAATGGAGAAAAATTAAGTTCAGAGGAAGGCTGACAAAGATCACGGCACAGTTAGTGATTCAGACCAGCTGACTGACACATTCAGCGTGCAGAGAGAGCTACTCTAATTCTGAATCAGTAGCAGTTAGTCCTGAAGAGAAGGTGGGTAGAAACCATTTTCCTTTGAATTTTTTCTAACATGCGTTTTGAGGGGACTCTTGCCTTAAACTGTTTGACATTTGGTCAGTGATGCCCTTTGGAGAAGAAAGGGAACCAAATGAAGGGTAAATACAAGTAGACTGGCCACGGAAATCCAGAGGCTCGTTGTCCTGCCTTTGGCAAAGGTTAGCTATTTGTGCTGAGAAAAGAGTTTTGTCATCTATAAAATAAGTGCATTGGCTCTTTATAGCTTTAAAGTTTTCTGACCCTTTGAACTGGCCCTTTTATGCCTCTCCTTTGCTGTCTGTGCCAAAACCATTTAGAAAAGGCGGAAGAGTGAAAGTATCTCGTCGTATTCTCTACAAACAGCTGCCCTGTGAATATATGGCAAATGGCAGCAAAGCCGCCCCTTCATTCAGTGCCAACTAGCTGGGTTAGCAAACATGGCAACTGGGTATCTGGCCCTTTTCCTGCCCCTCCCTCCCCCCAGCACTCTCTTCCCAAGGATTTTATTTGATAAGATTGACAATAAGCAAAGAAATAGGTACTTGATTCGTCATACACAGAGAATAAAAGTCTATCCTATGTAAACACAAAACTGGCTGATATTATTGAATGTTATTAGAATCTCCTGGGGGAGTGCATGGTGGGTAAAAGAACGAGCTAATAGTATTTATGGTAACACATAAGTTATGCAGCATGTTGGAGAAATTGTATTTTAGTGAATGAAACTGGTTTAGTTAAAGGTATAACAGCCAAGGCCTATGTGGATTATACAGAGGGCCAATTGGTAAAGACCTATCACAGCAACTGGACTTCAGAAATAGCGGCAATGGACACTGCAGTTTAATCCTGCCTTTCAGAGAAAATGGGCAGGCAAAGCCAGCCCAGGGCAATAGTGATGGACTGGAAGAGCCAAGCATAAGCCAAAATAAAAGCAACTGAGCCAATGTTAAGGTATATTTTTACTCCATAGTTGTAAGGTTTTTTTCCTTTAAATCTCTGTTTCAATTTACCGATAACTGGAGAACTGCTCAGCTCTAATTTTAGTCTGCTAAGTGATTAATTCAGTGACTTAAAGCTTGTATTCTTCACTCTCCAAGTTCATAATTACTGCTCTCCTCTTACGTTCTAAGTTAAAAGACAAAAGCAAAACCCAACTGTCATTTTTCATGACTTTCTGAAGACTTAATAACACTACAATAAATTTCAGAAAATGTATTTGTTCTTTGCTTGAAAGTATTGAATAAAACTAACTCTGGGTTAGCATCAGGTCCCTTTCCAAGTGTATTGATTCAGTAATCAATTAAAATGGCTTTAATGCCAACTGTTAATTGAAAACTTGTACTGATCTATAGAAATGCCAGCCCCAAAGCTTCCTATCTGGTGGCGTGTCCAGTTTTAAGCTGCTTCCCCAGTGGCTCAGCAGTAAAGAATCCACCTGCAATGCAGGAGATGGAGGAGATGTGGGTTTAATCCCTGGGTGGGAAAGATCCCCTGGAAGAGGGTATGGCAACCCACTCCAGTATTCTGGCCTGAGAAATCCCAAGGACAGAGGAGCCTTATGGGCTACAAAGGGTAGGGTCACAAAGAGTCAAACATAATTGAAGACACTGGGCACGCATGCAGTTTTAAGCTAATCTTACAGCAGTTTCCTCTTTGGTTGAACCTAATGCTTGAATTCTAAAAGGGCTTGTTCAATAAATTTGAAATCTGAGAACTGTATCTTATTCTATTCATGAGTTTCAACTGTGAATTACAACTGGTAAGTAGTTCAAGTGAAATGTAGAAAAACTATGTTTGCTCATTAAGAAGTTAAGAGGGTGTGCCTCTTCAGGTTTGGGAATGAAGACAGAATAGGTGGAGTTTAACCAGTCGGATATTAGCTCCTTGATGCTTCACTAACAACACCATAAAACAATTAATTACTGTTCCTATGGTCACATTTCTTCCCCAACAATTAAGACTTATGACATCCTCAAATGGTGCATAAACAGTCCTCCTTCCACTTGACAGATGAGACAGCTAGGGGAAGAAGGGCATGTACTTGCCCATGGTCTCAAAGGAGACTGTGTCAGACCTATGATTAGAGTGCAAGTGCCTCTGCTTGTCCTGGATCTGGATCCACGTGCTGAACCACTTGCCTCCCTTTAGTCTGAAACTTAAAATCCAGCCATCAATAAGTCAAATTTCACCTCCTCTATATTCTGTGTTGTTTCTCCAATCACTTAGGTCTATTTCAGCTGTGCCTGCGATGACCAGTTCTAGTTCTCTCGCATCAAAAACAGATACCAGCCTGGCATCCACCACCTGTGGAATAAAAAGAATACAGGACATGGCTTAAGAACCTGGAGAAGCCTCAGCTACAATTAAACTTCATCAAAAAAGGAGGGCACAAGGAGTGTTGGGAATACATGGATGTATTCTGTGGAGGCACTTTGAAAACTGTAAAGTTCTCTACAAATATATTTTTAGTACAAGGTGGATGAAATTTTCAACAGAATTTTTGTTTTATAATTGGTCACTAGTGAATTCTTTTCTTTTTTTTTCCTCTTGGAGAAGATCTAGTGCTCCAGTCATTTTCATAGTTTATTTTTATTTTAGCTATAGGGGCTTTTTCACAAAAGAAGTCACATGAAATACTTGTAACAACTCAATCTGACCCTCAGATACTATCATTTCACATATCAGGCACGAGATTTGATTACCCACATCTAAGCATGAGTAAGATGCATGACTTAAATGTTATTAGTGGTCATTAAACTCTCAAATGCTATTTGAATTCAGGTCATTTTATTTCAATGATTTCTTGTAACAGGGCAATAAATTTTTGTGTATTCTTGAAACATATAGGAAAAATTATTTAAGTGTTTAAATTGAATTAGCAACAGTAAATACAACAAAAGAGAAATGAGAATATGACACACATATGAAGTAGAATGAGATGGACCAAGGTATAACTGGGGTCAGCCAAGAACCTCACTATAGCTGGTTGTCTTTACCTCATAGAAGCCACGCACTAAGCTCTCTGTCTGCTGCACGACACCCCTCTCAATCCTCCATTTCACCATCCTCTCAATGTACTCTTTCTTGTTCTTCTCTGTGACTGGGATGTTGGCACCCCCTGGTTTTAATTCTCGTTCCGTAATCTGCGATTAAAAAACAAAAAGGCTAACCATAAAGCAATACGTTTGATGATGTAAGACTACTGCTACCAATGAGCTGGAATCAGCCCCTACCTGTCCCAGCCCTGGGAACATCTTACAAGCTGGAGGTCAGCACTAGCACAGAGTTGGGCGTACAGTGGTGCTCAGGGAAAATAGGCAATGAGTTGATGCCTGAGCACCTCTGTGGCTAAATATATATGTGCCACAAGTGCTCCAGGTTAAGCTTTAAATCCATAAATAAATTTTCTAAATGAAAATGAAGAGGTTTCAAATTCTGTGGCACTGCTATTTGAATGTCTGACAAGACATTATCACAAATTTCTTTAGGATTCAGAATCAACTACATATAGAAAGCAAATATTTAGGTAAAGGTTTACCTTAAGGAAGCAGAAATACATTCAAGCAAATGTTAACTTGAGACCTACTTTCAAAATATGAAATTCAGGAGACCAGCCAGGTATTAATGTCTAACTAAGAATATTACTTATGAACCAGTATACAATTTCTGAAAGAAATCTTTTAACCAACTCTTTTATCAATTAAAAAAAAAGAAGTGTTTTCAAGCCTTCACCAAAATAGTGTTTACTTTCCCCTAGCTTCAAAACAATCCATTTTAGTTCTTAACCATGAATGAGAGTTAAGTACAAGTGCTAATTGAATATTTTAATATTCAACTCTGAGGTAGCATGGATTTTTAACAACTATATTTTATATCAGGTACATTCTAATATCTTATGAGGATATTTTATTTGGAAATAAAAAGAAGATTGCTTACAACACACAAATAGTTATCACCATCTATAAATTAAAACATCTTAATCTGAAGCTGGCATTATAATAACCTTTGTAACCAAGATTATTATAACTATACATAAATCTGGGTTTAAACCACCCAACCAGTCACAAATAAATAAACATTTGATTTTAGCCACTGAATTAATCCTTTGCCAACCAACAGTCTTCAATTACCACACACAATCACCATTATTCACACACAGACCTGCCCAAAAACTTCTTCATTCACAGTGAACGTGAGGTCCAGGATGTCATGGATGTCGTTGTCTTTCATCCACTGCAGGCTCTGATGGAACTCCTCATCAAGGTATTCTAGATCACTCAGGTCACAGAGACTAAGATGATAAAGAGAAACAAATATATAGGCATGGATATTAGCAAAACCCAGAGTCGTGAAGAAACACACTAAGAATTAGTGACAAGTACAGAAAAATAGGCAGTGATTTCTGGAATGTGTTTTGTCAAAGTCAGTAACCAAAGCAGTGAAATAATTCAGAAATGTGTAACATTTTAAAATCCTGATATGTAAAATGCCTTAGGAATCATTCAATTTGTTTTATCTTTTACAGACACAGAACTGGAGGTACAAAGAGTGGCTGCCGTTTGCACAGCCACCCACAAATAATGCCAGAGGTAAAACTGGGACTTGGGTTGACAACTTGGGTTCAGTATTCTTTGGCTAGGTTAAACTATTTTAAATTGTCATTTTCCTAATTAGCAATTCTTTGTACATTTCTATACTGTACTTTATAACTTTTTCCCCCAAAGCTTTCCGCCCCCCCCCCCCCACCCCACCCCAGCCAAAGACTAGAATCTATGGTCCACATTCACATATATCCCTTTTTCCCTCATGGTTTTTGCTCTTTCTATGATTCTGAAACCTGAAAGCCACAGAATTGCTCTACAGTTTTAATAGTTTTCTATATTTCTCTCTTCTTTCTTCATTGCTGAGAGACGCTCTACATGAGGTGGAGCTACTATTACATGTCCCTGTTGTAAAGGTGGTAGCAACTGATTTGCTTTATTGTTTTGGAATTTCCTCCCTTCAGCCCAGTTTCAAAGATGATTTTGTTTAGTTCAGTCTACACATGTATGAGACACCAATTATGTGCCAAACATCTTAATAGCTAGTTGATAAACAGTTACTGCCCTCAAGGAGCTAATGTAGACCATTGGAGAAACAAAGACACAAGTAGATAAGTTGATTTAAGGTGATCAGTAATAGCCTAGGGTGGATAACACATTATGTGTGCACTTTTTTATATGTATGTTACACTTCAGTTAAAGTTAAAAAAGGTACGTAAGGTAGATACTAGGACCTCCCACAGCAAATGTGCAAGACATTTATTTTGACCTGGAGACTGACTGATTTTTCTGATTATATTTTTCATTTAGTAAGACAAACAAATTTCTATGTAATATTTTATTGGTTCCATAATGTTTTCACATATAGGGTCTCCACCAAAATGTTACAGAGTAGGAATATTTATCTCAATTTTACTGATGAGAAACTCTGCTCAGGAATGTTATATAAGTTGCCTGATGTCACACAGCCAGTAGGTAGCTGGGACAGAGCTTGAAATCAGATCAACGTTTTAAAAAACATTTTCTCATTTTTAAGATGAGAAAACTGCAAATCAGTAATTAAGTCAAGATCAAAAGTGGCTGGGGAAAAGCTGTTTTGATCTGATTTTTTGTCCAGTGCAAATTCTATTCCTTCCCCCTCTCCCACAATGGTATTACATTTTCTCCAGCAACAAATGACATCTTCAGTTTACTCTGTACAGTTGATTTAAGACACAGCTCAACCTAATCCATGTAAACATTTGAAGATCAAAACTAATCTTCAGACAGATTTTAAATAGATTATTAATCAAGCACTGTAAGTGCCAAGTGGTGAAGCTATAATATCTGATATAAACAACCAAGCTACATAATCATGACCTGGAGATTTAGAAGAGGCTTTTTGGAGTAGATGATACCTATATTAACGTCTTTAGGATGTTTCAAGCTAAAGAGGTAAAGGAGCATGAACAAAAAAGAGAAAGGGAGAAAAGAGAGGCAGGAGAAGACAACCTGAACGAAGCACAAAGGGATGGAGTATACAGATATTCCAAGCATATGGGCAGCACCAGAAGAGTTAACCGTAAGACAGAATGTCCAGAGAGTGAGGCCGGAAATGTATCTAGAAGCTGGTCTTGAATGTAATTCTAAGGAGCTTGGTGATTCAGAACTACTGAAAGGTTTTAAAACAGGCAATGACATGATCAGATATGAGGTGTGACTTTAAATTGTTTATCCGGAAGTGGCAGTATAGAGGATTTACTTATAATGGGGGGTGGGGGGTAGGTATCATTGGGTGGAAACCAATTAATAGACCACTACAGTAACCTGTCCAAAGTAAGAGAAAGATTTTAGTTAGAGCACAGCTATCAGGGTAGACTGGGTATGTGTTCGATCGTGCCTGACTCTGCAGTCTCCTGGACACCAGGCTCCTCTGTCCATGGAATTTTCCAGGCAGGAATATTAGGGTAGAGAAGATGAACTTTAGCATTATTTAGGAGGCAAATGTGGAAATGCGTAAACCATTTTAGTGGGTGGGTAAAAAGAAGCATATCTAAAATGAGACAGCAAATGAACTCAAGTTACAAGATAATTCTGATTCACTGCCAGTCTTGAGGGCCACTAGTTGAAAAATCCCTAAGGCCACAAGTTTAGCAGGAAAAACAACCTGAAAGATTCGTGACCTGTACTGTGGGAATGGGGCAGGAGGTGGGGAAGAGAAGAAACTACCCCTGTTTAAGGGTGACTCCCAATTTCTGACCACGGTGATTTGAGAATGTTGGCACTATGAACTATGACTAGGCACACGGGGAAGGTATATTTTTAGGTCAGGAGAAATTGATGAATCTAGTTTTAACCATTTTGGTTTTGAGGTGCCTGTGAGACATACAAGAAGAGACATTAAGTAAAATATTGACTGCTTGAGCTTATAACTCAAGAGAGATCATATCCAAGGGTGCGGACTGGAGAGTCAGTAGATGAGACAGCTGAAGAGATTTCTCATGAGAATATATATATATATATATATATATATATATATATATATAAAAGAAGGGGAACCAGAATGGAAGCTTCAGGAACACCAAGGTTAAAGGGCAAGTCAGGACACCCACAAAGGAGGCATAAAAGTAAAAGGTGAACCCAGAGAGCATAGTGTCATGGACATCAGAAAAGGAAGAACTCAAGAAAAATGGATGGGTCTGGGAGGGATCAATACTATCAAAAGCAGCAGAGTGGTCTATTAAAATAGAGACTAAAAAACATTCTTTAAAAGCTTCCATAGGTTATTGGTGGGAAAAAAGCTAGACTGAAGTGTGCTGAGGGCATGTCAACAGTCAGTATAGACTATTCTTTCAGGAAGTTTAAATGGGAAGGATGAACGATAAGGCAATGAAATGGAAAGATGCAAATGGGCCAGAAGAACCAGAGAGGCAGAAGGCCAGTGTCCAGGTGCTCAGGGCTTCAATGGCCTATATATCAAAAGAGATGACGGCAAAAGTCTTCCTATTGGCCCTCTTTAAGAATCCATTAGAAATACTTTCAGTTGAGGTCTAGTACTCTTGCCTGGAAAACCCCATGGGCGGAGGAGCCTGGTAGGCTGCAGTCCGTGAGGTTGCGAAGAGTTGGACAGGACTGAGCGACTTCACTTTCACTTTTCACTTTCATGCATTGGAGAAGGAAATGGCAACCCACTCCAGTGTTCTTGCCTGGAGAATCCCAGGGACAGAGGAGCCTGGTAGGTTGCCGTCTATGGGGTCACACAGAGTCAGACACAATTGAAGTGACTTAGCAGCAGCAGGCTTACAGAAAGCAGATACATGGATACATGGCCTTGGTTAGGAAATGAGCTGGTCAGAACCATGCAATCATGCTGCACTTTCTTGTTGCAAGTTTGAGCTACTGCTCTCACAGACAGTTGCCTTCTATTCAGTCTTGTAAATGACTACTGATTACAGGACAGAAACTGTTGGCTCTACATTTTACAATAATTGCAATCTTTCACTGTGATAACAATGAAGAAAAAGTTCTGTGAATCCTAAAGTTTCATCTGCCATCATAAATTACTGCCTTGCATATAGAGAGATTTCAAGAAAAATATGGGACTTGAAAAATATGGCCCACCTCTAACAAACAAATGTTAAAAAAGGAGAGTGAAAATTTGAACCAAGAATAAGCAGTTGAACGTTTGCTTAAGGCAAAATGTAAAAGGCATTTTGTGAAAGATGGGGGGCTATGAGTCACCAAGACTAACCCACAACTATTCTATTAATAATTGGCATTAATACCACAGGAATTTCAGCACTGTATTTAAAGTATAACTGTTTTGAAGAAACATGTATAGCAACAAATGAGAATCAGTTACTCAGAGTAGAGCAAAACTAAGCCTTTGGGAACAAGACAGGAATAAAGGATCAGAAGCTGGAAAAATCCAGTAACCATATTTGAAATTAGATTAGTTGATTAGTTTCAGAAATCTAAACCACTATTAAGTAAATAATAATAGATTTGAGATAGTGAGTCAAAACATGACCTTGACAAAAGATTCTTTTGGATAAAGGAAATACTTCATTCTTTACATGCAAATCACACAAGCAATAAAAATACTCTTACATTCTGAGAAGAGCCTTATAAAAGGGCCGTGTGAAGAAGGCATCCAACAAATACTGGTGAATTAGTGCAAGACCAAGGATCCTCCCGCTGAACCGGAACCTGTGAAGGAAAAGCAGGAGATGGTTTACATGTCTTGGAGCAGTTTCTAAATGTTTCTGTTTCCTCTCAAGAATGCCTTCCAGTTCTAACCCCCTAAGATTTTCTAAGATGAACTGCCTTCCAGGTTCATGAGAATTTGTATGCACTGTAGGCTATGTCTTCACTGGTTGATTTTCACATCTACTTATAGAAGAAATCTGTTTCTATCTGATATTCAGAGAGATACTGCTGCACCTTCTCCCCATGTCAGTGATGTCCAGCATGTAGCACTCTACATGAAATCCCTGTTAGCATGACAGTGAAATTTCCTTAAATCATTTGTAAGAAATGTTGACAGAATGAGACCAGTAATGGTGGGGAAAATGTCCCCTTGTAGTTTGCATGCATGAATATTAGCGGGATTTCTCTAGTGCAAACCTAGTAGTAGCAATTCCCTTTTGAGGAAAAGCCCAGTCTCGGAGTGCGAAAGTTCCTACTTCTATTCTCTCTCAAACCCCTCTCTTAACAGCAACTGTCACCATCCAAGAATTATGCATGTGTACATTTGAGGGAGTTTCCTCATGGGACGGTCTGTTCTCTAAAATTTCAGTGTTCAATTCTATTCTGAATCACTTCGGAAACTTTATTAAATATATCTGTCATGACTGGATTTGCTGAGATGTACATATATTTTCTTTTTCAAAAATATTCAAGTTTCTAGCCTTTTGAAAGCCTGATGCCTTCTGAAAGTGTAAATCCACACTGAGGTTCATAGTGTCCAACTATAATTTTAGTGTGAGGCAACCATCTTAAGATGAATATCCAGCAGCTTTGTTTTTCTTTATTTCCACTTAGGTTAGCATAACTGCAATAGCTACTCTTAGGAGGACTTCTAATTGTAGTTAAACGGAAGTTAATTTGAAGAATAAGTCCTAAACCTTAATGCCCTCCACCCACCAATATTAACCTCATGACTCAAAGAAATTTTTTCCATGGTTCTTATTCTCGTTCTTTTTTGTGTTACTATAGTGAAAATGAACAGAAACAAGCAAACGGGTTATATAGATACTTCAAGACTATAAATGCAGGCTTGTAAAAAATGTCACAGAGTGCAATTTGAGGTTTTAAGAATAAATAATTCCCAGATGGGAATCCTATACCAGCTTTACTTGATTTTGTGTGAAAAATTAGGAGCAGGGCAATTCTTGGCTACAAACTTGAAATAGCGAATGGGATAAGTGGCCACTGCTGTGACCCTACACTCCTGCTTGCCTGCCAGGATTCTCTGCCACCATGGGTTCCTCTAAGCCACTCTGTCTTCCTGTCTTCCCTCCCATTAGAAAACCAACAGGCCCAGCTGCTCTGCCCCTCCCTACATGTTAGCCACTTCCCCAAGGACTGTTCTAGAAGCTGCTTGTCCTTTGGGTCAGGATTCTGCCCTACTCACCCCCACCAGTCCCCTGTCACAGCTCAGAGTCACCCAAAGCTTCACACAAGGATTTAGGGTTTTGCTAAGAACCTAACATCATCTGCAACGTTCTCTCAGGAAAAAACCTTTTGGATTCTACCCAACTCACTTAAAATTGGTCTTACAGAACATAATCTATTCCTAGATTGGAAAGTGCCTGTATGTTAAATTTGATAATGCAAACAAGAGTCAAATGAGATATTTAACGGAAAATATGATTTTCTAAAAAAAACAAAAAAAAACCTTTTTTTTTTTTTTTTTTTTTTTTAAGTTTAGGTGCTTATAAAAACTAATATCACAGAAAATCAGCTAAAGAAAAATTTGGGGAGAAGAATACTTACCATTCATGGTGATTGTCTACAAAGGCAGACATGGGACTTATTTGTACTGTGTATGTGTCATTGGCTGAATATTCAAATAAGCCATAATATGGGTTAAAGAGTTCTCTGGATACCAGGAAGAAAAACTCTCTGGAAGGTCCACTGTAATCCAGCCTTTAAAAAATTCACAAAAAGAGCAGTCATTATTTTTTTTCTACTTATTAGGCACGTTTTACATAATGCTCAACTTTCTGTAAAACAGGAAGTCTAATTATCAAGTTTGGTGGTGGTGGTTTAGTCATTAAATCATGTATCAAAAGGTAAATAACTTAAGCGCCCAGAGCCAGGCCATGGGGAGAGAGATTGCAGTGGGAATGCCTTATTTAAGCAGGTTAAACCTGAGGGCATCAGTTAGATACACGGGAACATGGAGTCCTCATGTTTTTCCAAAACACTTTTAAATGGGGGCAAAAGGAGACTTTAGTGAATTGGTGAGAGGGTATTACAGATATAAGGCCTCCTAGGGAGATCAGAGGCAAAAGATGGAATGATAGGGTTCAGACGAAAATTTTAAATTATAAAACACCAAGGAAAATTACAGACAAGAAAAGCGAGGGTGTCTAAAGCTTCCTTGGGAAGGTGGTTGAGAAGAGGCTGAAATTCTAGCACCTGAACAACAGTGTAATTTCCATTTTACTTACAAAGACATCAGGGTCAAAGTAAACTCTGAGAAATGATTGTGTGAGGTTTGAGGACTGACAAGCGGCAAACAATGCTGAGAACAAAAAATGCACCAAAGAGGAGTATGTAATAAAGCAATTTGATATGCTCACTTTAAAATGAAAACTGTAAAGTACATCTATCTACCCTATGGTAAAAAAAACATAAGGGTTCAAAGACAGGAAGGAATTCTGAAGGGGGAATGAAAGCAATGGATAAGGTGGGATTTAATAAGACTTCCTTTGTTCACTCTATTTTTTTCCCCTCTATGGAATTTCCTTCAATGGCCACTTCTGTATTTTTTTATGACAAAGAAAAAATTCCACATGTGTGGTATGGAATTGTGTGATAGAGAAAAGGATCTTATAGCTAGAAGAGGGAGCTGGAATAATAGTAAGGAAAATTAAAAGGCCTTCATATATCTTAGTTGAAAGTTTAATAAAATTTTCTTAAAACAGACATCAGCTATCCACATACTAAGTTCTTAATTTTTGCCATATCTGAATATATACGCACTACTATTTACTTAATATTTCCAGCTTTACTTGCTTTTCCAATGTAGCCTTGTCTTACACAATATTTTGGAATTGTGATGTGTTAGCTTTATTTCTTTTCTAACACACATGAAAATAAACATGTAAATATTAAAATAAAAAATATCAGTCTATGTAATAGGCCAAGGCAGCTTCTGGTGGTTTCTTTCCACTGTCCTAGCTCTGGTCTCTGACATCACCAAGAACAAGTAGATTACTTCTTCCACTTGAACATTCTTCACACATTTAGAGGCTCTCCTTCAACAAATATGTGAGTGCCTACTAGGTTTGGGGTACTAATCTAGATGCTAAAGATGCAAAGTTTTATTTTTACGTCATTTTCTACAAGATTCTAGGTCCAGCAGTGTCTATATTCCTGGTGCCTGTCCCCTCCTCACTCATGAACAACCTCCTCTCAAGGCAGGGCACGGAATTTCCTTGTCACGTTGGTCCTCTGCTCTGAACACTCTCCAAGTGTCAAAGTTTGACCTAAGGGGTGTGTCTCTACTGATCACAATACTCAAGGTGTGGTCTTGTCAGCAAAAACTTAGGGCTCTTGACCTCTCTTCTTGGACACTTTTCTCCACTACTGCAGCTTAATGTCACCCTGCCTTGTGGGCAGTCACTTTACTTTGTTGACTCATCACAAGCTAGTCATCAGCTCAAACCTTTCACCTATGTTGCTTTAAACTAGGACTCTCCCACCCTGTCTGCACGTCGCTCTATCTTTTTAAAACCTAAGCACTAGACACTAGTATTAATACTTGCCATACTAAATTTCACTTTGTGAGACTGAGTTCATGATTCTAGTCTACCTAGATCCCTGTGGACGCAAAACTTCTCTCTAAATTTCCTACTGATGATGAATTACATCAGCCGAGCCCTGTGTCTTTTCAGAAACAGAGAATGCCAATCAAAAGTATCTTAGTGGTCATTTTGTCCATCCGCTCACCTCACTGAGGAGATGACTGGGGCTGAAGGAAATCACCGACTTGTATCAAATGAAAGCTGCAGTGGAGGATCCAGGCCCTGACACAGGTTTCCTGACCCTGCGTGTGATGTTCATTACTCTTTACAGTCCACTCTTCAATATATTTAAAGCGTTCATCAGGACTAAACACAACATTGCTTATAGAGGAGAGGTCGGAAAACTGTGACTTGCAGGCCAAGTCTGGTCCAGGCCCTCACTTTGTAAAAAAGTTTTATTGGAACACAGCCATGCTCATTTGTTTATGTGTTGTCTGGGGCTGTTATGATGGCAAAGTGAGTAGGTAATGGCAAAATGAGAGGTACAACATGGAATGGCCTGAAAAGCTGAAAATCCTTACTATATGGCTCTTTGCAGTAAAAGTTTGCCAACCTCTGTTACAGAAGAAAGTAGGAGGAAAATGTTACTTTATTAAAAACCCTAGCTTAGTCTAAATCCTCTTCTTTAGTGAAGATCATTTCAAGAAAAGGTAAAATCACAATAATATCCTAGGGTATATGAAATCTTCAGGAGTGGTCACAGCTACTAAGCAGGAAGCCATGAGCCCTGGCCTGGAGGCAATGTATCTAGGTCTAGGAGGAAAATGTATCTTCCTCAACTGGTCAGGCTTTTATCTGCTCTTTTTTTTTTTTTTTTAAACTCCAGCAGCACTGATAGAGTTACTCTAAAGTGAAGACATTTTTAAAGTTTGATTTGATTATAATCTGAAATTTAGAACCACATATCTGAGAGCAGGTTGTTGATTACAAATTACATACATCTACCTAATTCAATAAGACCTGTCCCAGCAAGATACCTTATGCATGCGCTTCCTGTAATGTCTTAGCAACCTCTTCCATATAAATAGTTAATATGACTCATATCACAGGGATCATTTGTTACATTCCTGTTTTGCCAGTTAGGTTGGTTCCATAGCTAAAGACTTGGCACGGAAATACAGAAACTCCGGACAACGGGTGTGTAGCCACACAACAGCTGCATCTGAGGGCATTTTGGAATAAGCACAGATGTCTTTAGGGTGGGTCTTCAGCCCCATGAAATGCTGATAAGGCATTTTAAACACCATCACGTTGCTGGGCTGACACCACCCGAGTTGTTAGTGGCATCCAATATTTCTTAAATAATTTTATTCTCTGGTTCTTTATGTTCAACTAAAAATTACCAAAAACAAAGTATCCCAAAGGAAGCAGACTATAAAATGAAAGAGGACAGTGGCATTGGGAAGTCTGACTGTCATTTCCTACACGTTTTCTGGAAGACAGAAAGGTTTTCTTTCTTACAAGCTGGTTCAGGCACACATGGTCTACACACCTTCTGATTCACTCTCACATTTGTAGCAGCAAGGCATTAGTTCTCGAGCCACTAAAGAAGTGATAGGTGAGTAGGGATTTTGTGAGCAATTAATCTGACAAAGTTTTACCTGGAGATACCAAGCCAAAGCCTAGAAATAGAAGCACCTTTCTTCAGCATGGTTTGGGTCAGTTAGGTTATCCTGCAAATATCTCCCTTTAGACAAAAACAAGCAACACCTTAGTTTTACTTGAAGCCTTACAAATATTTGAGGAAACACTGGTCAAGGCCAGGACCCAAAACAACTTCTAGATCAGTCAGATGTAAGAGCTGCTGGTTATTTTATAAGTAAGGACTCAAAAAAACCTTTCAGATCTCATCCCCCCCTAGTTTCATGCATTTGCCTAAGTAGAAATACCATAGGAAGAGCTCACCTGTACTTAAATCCCCAAACTAAAACTGTTTGCACACACCCCCTCCCTAGCCCAAGTATGGCTTTGCAAGACGGATGACTAATGTCATATAGAAGGCACCTTGCATATAATGAACTCATTCTTTCTTAAAGAAAGGTGCCTTTTATAGAGTTGGCCATGGAGGACAAAAAAACAGAGGCAATCACAGTGTAAACATCCTCTCTTGACCCAGGCCATTATTTCCTTACTTGTTTTGGGTACTAAGAAGTGAATGTAAACCTGAAACTAACACACTATTATAAATCAACTCTACTTCAATAAAAAGAAAAAGAAGTGAATGGCCCAGGATGTCCTATGTGAACACAATAGTCTACGTAGCTAACTTCTGACACCAACAAGCTTTAGTTGCCGAAACTTTTAATTCAGAAGAAAATAATACACTGAAGAATATGCAGTACTGTGGCTCCCCTCTTAAAGAAGCAATGTCTGGGCAGACAGAAGCCCAAGAGGCAAGCAGACCATGCAATTTCCTGCCACACTCAGTCCAGACGACCCAGTTTCCAAGTCATTCCTCCACTGCTGTTTTCTCCTACTCCCCACTTTGCAAGAGCAGATAACCAACTTAAGCTGAGTGGAAATTAAATGACTAGAACAAAATCTCCAGCTCTGATCAAATTAAATCACAGTGTTTGCTTAGAAATTGACTGTATTTCATAAAAAGCCAAGCATAACATGACATTAATTTAGTGAGAGATACTAATCACTTGTCAACTAGCATAACTACATAAAAAGGCTCTAGAATTATTTTTGCATTTTTAATTGAATACAGGTATCTCTAATATTCTGGGGTTAATTCTACCTCACATGGAATTCGTAGCTGTCCTATACATTTACGACTATGACACTTCTCATCAATTTCTCTTGACTCAGCTCTTCCATTTCAGGAAACATCTATATATCATGTGTCAAGACCTACACAAAGAAACATCTTAGAGCAGAACTGAAGTCTCTGAGTGAATCTGCTAATTCACACTTTTTTGGAGAGTAGGCAGACACATTATTCTGCAAAGATAAATCCTTTCTCTTTATGCCCTCACTAATCTATTGTAAATAAAGACCCTGATCATGACAGGTAGAAAATACTATCAGTGAGATGGTATCAATAGAAATTGCAACATATTATTCCCTCATAGATAACAAAGTTGACTTTAGCAACATAAAATAATACTCTATACATACCAATACCTCTACTAATTTGGACTTTTCACAGAATTAACTCTCTCTATAGACTTACTGCTCTACTGACCTCAAGCGCAAAAGGAAGCATACATATACCAAAATTACCTGGTGACCCCTATCACGCAACAACAAAATAAGAAAACTTGTTCAGGGAAACAGTTTCTGAATCTCCCTAAATCCTGTCTCTATGCTTTCTTTTACTAAGTGATCTTTTTAGAATAGTTTTTGATTTATAGAAAGGTTACAAAGACAGTAGGGAGAATTCTCATACCACCTCACACCTAGTTTCCCTGTTAACAACATTTTACACAAGTATACTATATTTGTTACAGTTAATGAACTGATATTGATAGATTATTAACTAAAACTCACACGTCATTCAGACTTTTTTCATTTTTGCCTAATATCCCTTTTCTGTTCCAGGATCCCATTCAGGGTACCATACAACATTTAATTGCTATGTTTCCTTAGGCTCATCTTAAGCACTTCTTAGGGGCTTCTGGTTTTTGATGAACTTGACAGCTTTAAGGGGCACTGGTAAGGTAATATGGTAGAATGTCCTTCAGTTTGGATTTATCTGATATTTTTCTCCTGATTAGACTGGTGTTACATGTTTTGGGGAGGAAGACAATAAAGGTAGTGTCATTCTCATCGCATCACACCAAGGATATATACTATCAACAGGATATATCACTGTCATTTTTTGATTTTAGCCTTGATCACCTGCCTGTGTGTTTGTAAGGCTTCTCCACTGTAGGCTTACTTCTTTCCCACCCCTTTTCATAGGGTACTGTTTGGAAGGAAGTCACTATGTACAACCCATAAGGAGCACTGAATTATGCAGAAAATTATTTGGAAATCTTCTGCAGAGGAGATTTGTCTATTCTCCTTCATTTAGTTATTCAATTGTATATTTATATCAACATATATACTTCAGGGTTCTAATCCAATACTACTTCATTTTGTTGCTCAAATTGTTTCAGCTTTGACCACTGGGAGTTCTTTCATATGGTTCTTGTGTCCCTTTGACATCACTGTGAATTGTTTTGAGATTCCCTATACTTTCTGGTACAAGATGCTTCAGACACTGTCTTGTACAATTCCTGCCCCTGTCCGAGAATCATCCATGTCTACAAGGAGCTCTAGTCCCCTTTAGTAAAGAACAATATTAAAAGCCAACATCTACACACTAGTTGTATATTATTTTGTAATACCTATTACTAGAGCTAAACATGAAAAACTTCCAAAATAACACATTTTGAGGACATTAAAATTAATGAAGGAAAAGGGACAAAATTTTCAGCTCCATTCCAGAATTCCACAGAAAAACCTAGGAAGCTTTTCTCTTTGGGTATTTATTAGAAACCAGAAAGAAATGTTATGATCTTTAATTTTAATGCAATAAGATGGCAAAGGCTAAAATAACTTCGTAATTTTGTTTTGAGTTAATCTTGCAAAACATATGATGTATTCCTAATGACTTAATAGCAAAATAAATTTGATATCTAATAATACATATGTATGATACTGACATGATAAAGCATATCAGAAATAACCTGGCCCTATTCCAGCCTCAATAAGCCTTATGCAGAGATTGTCCCTGAGGGCTAAGGTCACACCTCAAAATATCTTCTGTCGTATTTTTCTTCTGGGGTTACAAGAAGAAGACAGGTAATAGAGGCAGGAAATATTTGGACATTAGTAGCAATTAAATAAAGAGGTTTCAATCCCCACTCTGTCTGGCCCTCCTCCTAGGAACGGATGTCAGTCCAGATCATGGGGAGACAGCTTTAAGATGATAAAGCATGATAAGCATCTGTTCTATTCAAACCTAAGTAACAGCGCTTCCAAAGACTCATGACTACATCTCTGAGATCTCAACAAACTGTGGTCTAACAATTATGGAAGACAGCTGGAGCTCTGAGGGAGGAAAAGTATTCTCATCCAAACTAGGCTGGTTATGTAAGGAAATACTTGGAATCCCATGCATACCTGTGATTAGGCTAAAAACATTTGCCTTCATTTTCAACTGTGCACCTGCATCTTTAAGGCAACTAACAAAAGCTAGAAGTCCACTAAGGCTCATCGGCAACAAAAGGCTCAAGACTCAGGCAAGCTTTTCAGACTTTCTCACATTATATTGTTTTCCCATCTAATATTTTATTTTAATCTAGGCACAGCTGGGAGACACTACATTAAGCAAGATAAATTATCAGTCACTAGCTGAAATAGTGAGAAGACCTATGGGTAGGAAAAAATTCAGGTAGATTAGAGTTCAAGAAGTGAAGTGAAAATGTCGTGTCCTGCTCTACAGTCCCATGGACTGTAGCATGTCAGACTCCTCTGTCCATGGAATTCTCCAGGCAAGAATACTGGAGTGGGTTGCCATTCCCTTCTCCAGGGAATCTTCCCAACCCAGGGATTGAATTGGGGCCTTCCACCTTGCAGGCAGATTCTTTACCATCTGAGCCACCAAGGAAGCCCAGAGCTCAGGAGTTTTGCCTAAATCCTAATATTGGTCTAAGAATCCTGTACAGAAGACAAGAGGCCTAATTTTGAATTTTAATTTTGCTATTATCTAGTTCGACTAGCACATGAAAATTATTTCATACTTTGACAGCTCCATTTCATCAACCAAATACCACATGGCTGAATTTGTTGAATATTATTAAGATTCCATAATCCACTTTATTCCTGGGCAAGACTGAGCTTGTAGCCTTAGAATGATCCAAATCAATAGGAGCTAAGCAGTTAAAGGGAAGACAACTGGAATTTCAGCACTCATGTGATATTTTTAAAATTCACATTAGTGATGTCTACAAAGAAGGTGCTTAAGACTCCAAACCTAAATCTGAAATGAGGAAAGAGGAATGACTCTAGGAGAGACGAGAGCTGCCATCTTCTGAAGAGTCATAAAACCACTGGTATGCCTATTTGAATGAAATAAACACTGTGTAGGAGTCTTCACTGCATTCATTTCCTAACTTTATCTCCACGAGCATACTCATGGAAGAGTCATAGAAGGCTAGGCTCTCTTTACGGTAGGTAGTTATTTTGGTAGGTGTGCCAAAGAAAGAGAAAAAGTGGGGACAGAAAAATAAGAACTAAGGCCTAAAAGTTACTGCTGGGGAAGTATCCAGATAGAATAGGAGGATTTTTCCCCCTCTTTTCTTTTTGTCTCTCTTTTTAATCAAAGTATAGTTGACATACAATATCAGTGTCAGATGTACAACATAGTGATTCCATATTTTTATACACTGTATGATAACCACCACACCACCGTGAGTCTAGTTACCATCTCATCAGCACAGAAAGCTATTACACTGTTACTGACAATATTCCTTGCTATATATTACATCCTGTGACTTATTTAGTTTACAACTGGAAGTCTGCACTTCTTAATACCCTTTGTCTATTTCACCCAATCCTCCATGCTCACATCCCCTCCCCTCTAGCAAACACTGGTTTCTGACTCGTGATTCTAAAACTGAACTTTTTTGACAGGTGAAGTATGATTTACTTTGCATTCCAGTGCACATGACAAGATCATAGATGTTAAAATGCAATTTCTTGCTTTTTCTCTCAAAGGCCATGTCTTGAACCTTCTTATATTGTTGGTGGAAATGTAAAATGGTGAAGCCATCATGGAAAATAGTATGAGGGTTTCACAAAAGAACCAAAACTAGAGTTACCATATGATCCAGCAATCCCACTTCTGGGCTTATAACCAGACAAAACTCTAATTTGAAAAGATACATGCTCCCTATGTTCACAGCAGCACTATTCACAATAGCCAAGATATGGAAACAACCAAATGTCCATCAACAGATGAATGGATAAAGAAGACATGGCACGTATATACAATGGACTAATACTCAGCCATAAAAAGAGATTATGCCATTTGCAGCAACATGGACCAACCTAGAGATTATATACTAAGTGAAATAAATCAGAAAGAAAAAAACAAATACCATACGATGTCACTTATATGTGGAATCTAAAAGATGACACAGACGAACTTATCTACGAAACAGAAACAGACTCACAGACATAGAAAACAGACACATGGTTTCTGAAGGGGAGGAGTTGGGGGAGGGATGGAGTGGGAATTTGGGATTAGCAGATGCAAACCATTAAATATAGAATGGAGAGACAACAAGATCCTACTGTATAGCACAGGGCACTATATTCAATATCCTGGGATAAACCATAATGGAAAACAATTTCAAAAAGAATGTACATATATATAACTGAATCACTTTGCTCTACAGCAGAGACTAATATAACACTATAAATCAACTATACTTCAATTTTTAAAACAAGCACATTTTCCTTTTCAGAGAAAGAGTTAAAGAGAGAAGAAATGAAACTAAGATTCTGCTCTTAAAAATGATCTGTAGTTATGAGCTTTTACCGAAGAATCTTTATGTCAAATGATTTAAAAACCAGGGGAAGCTTTAAAAAATAGCTGAAAGGTTTAAGTGTATGAGAACAGCATTTCCTGCCAGAAGGATTTCCTGTTTTAGGCAACCACAGGGGACGTTGTGGGGAAACATCCGCCTGCAGCCGCAGCCCACGCTTCAGAGGCCACTTCTCTGTGCTACTCACCCTTCCTCCCCGACGAATGTGACGTACAGCTTATTTCTCTGCAGGTCTTTTCTGGAGTAGCCCATAATTTGATTAAAAGCATCTTCGAGCAAGTGATCTCTTCTGATAATTAACCTGTCCGTGAAGAGACAATTTGAAAAAATACAGATGATTTCCTAATCCTTATCTTTCCAGAACTGAGCACTTGCTATTTAATTTCCATTTACCACAACTAGGTGAAAAGTGGGATGACTTACTATCATTGCTGTCTGCAATAAAGCACATGTCTGTCTTTAACTCTTGATAGCATTAACAAAAGTTACATCAGAGAATCATTGGTAAATAGAGCATCCTACCTAAGACCTGTAAAAACAATGCAAAAGTTCTGGTGGTCAAATTCATTTATCCCGGGAGGAAAATGATTAAAATCAACACACACACTTACAAAACTTTTGTTTATGAAAGGAAGATTAAACCTAGGAGGTCATGTTTTAAGCATTCTATGTAATGAATGCTCCTAGACCAGGAATTCAATTCTTAAGTAGCTAGAAAGACGACAGTGAGAACAAGAAAGACAAATTCTTAGTGTAAAAAAGAGGAGTTTACATAAATTTTTCTAACTTTAAAATTAGGTGAGCCTTGAAACTCTCTAGGTGACAGATAAAAATGAATGATACTTGCAGCTGATTAATCTACTTACGACAATGGCAATTTAAGTCATTTTTAAACAGGTGTGAATTTGCCCTTAATGCAAATAGTAATGGAAAGGGAGATGACAGGGAAGCCAAAGGCATGAAAGTTTGATCATCAAGATTTTCATAAGTGAAGCTCAGAGACATACAGTGTTTGGAGCAGGTTGATGTTTTTTGAAGGTGATGAAAGGGGAACCTGCGAGTTCAGTGGAGCAAGCCCTGCACGGGGGCAGTGAGCTGTGCAGCTGTTGGGCTGGGCGTTTTTTCTAGCACACCCAGCTCATGGTGGTGCTACAGCCAGACCTCCTTGTCTGTCCTCTCTCAAGCGGCATAGTGATCTTTAGTGGAGACATGAGATGGGGTGGGGGTGGGGCTGAAGGGAATACGGGTAAGTGGGAAATTCACTTAATTCTGGGCCAAACAACCTGATGATCTTTCAATTTCCCCATTTAAAGGGAGGTGAAGCTTATTTCATGGAAGAAAACAGAGCTAAGCAGTGGTGGTACTATATACTCCAATCAGCCAGGCAGTGATGTGGAACACAGGACTCTGTGACAGCCTTATATCTAGTGAACATGTGAACAGTAAACAAAGAGGTACTTTTCGAGAGAACAAAATAAATCAGCTTTTAATTTTGCTTATATTTTTACATGAAACATGATTGTCACTTTCCTATCTGCTTTAAAACCTTAAGTTTAATTGTGCTTAATTCAACAACTATGTTTTAGGTGATACTGTGATTTATATACACCAAAATAATTATGTTAACTAAACAGATTCTGGTCATCCCAAACCACAATCTATTTCCTACAATCCCCAAAGCATTGCATCCTATTACCATCTACCAATCCTGGGGTTTGTATCATTTTGACTTACTTTAATTTCCCTGGGCCTTGTCCATATCCTTTAGTCTCTAACTTCCTGTAAAAGTTCCTTAGTTTGGCTTCAAAGTCTCGCTTGTAAGGGGCTGGAGCACGGGCATTGGCACGCTGAGTACCTACAGCAAACCACAAAGAGACAGGGAGTGGATTTGATGCTCATCAACATCACCATGAAAAAGAATATTACCATGTGGCTGAGACCACAGTTAACAAGTAAAAGGAGGCTATACTTTTGGGCTCCTGCACTTTCACCTCTCCAAGTTGAAGGACGTCACAGGGCTTACCCAGGATCTTAAGATGTCTTAGATGTCTTCCCTGTGGCCTTTTGGTTGAGAATAGCAATTCTGTTTGAAGAATTAATGGTGCCTATGTGTTAGTCAAGTATGTTCCTCTTTTCAGCCCAAATTAATATAAGTCAAACAGAATTACTCACGTCTAATGGTGAGATGGTATCATGGCAGTTAGACAGGAAGTTACAATGTGAAAGTACGTGGTACACAAAGCAAGAACAGTGAGTTTCCATACTTGACGAAAAACCTTCAAAAACTTATTTTTGATATGCACTATAATGTAACTAAGAAATACTGTAGACACATAATTACATACATTTCATACTACAGGGTAGAATAATACTGATCTGAAACAAAATTCAGCCATAACTGCAGAAAGCCCACGTCTCCTGGTTGTGTAGAGTAAAAATACTACGATTTGTTGTGTTCTTAATATGTGCCAAGTACTGTGATTACCTACAGATTATCTAAAGATGTTTTACATGTCATTCCACAGCAAGCATAATTAATAAAATATAAAAGCAACATAGTTTGTTCCCCTTTCCATTAAAAAAATCTGATTCTGTGTTACACTGTGATTAACTGACAAGCCAGGATGCAAAATTGATGATGAATATGGGAATCAGCCACCATGACAAAAATATGGGATATTTCCACTAAATTTCACAACACAATAAAAGACAAACGAAATCAAAACTTGTGATGTGTCTTACATTACACACCATGTGAGCTCATTACATATATCCTTATGCATGAATCAACTAAGTGATGATTATTTTTGCTAATACTGTTCAGCAACAGATGCTCAAAATGAACAAGGTCAGGTTGCTGGAGTGGATATCTTGGTTGGGAAGACAGAAATAGTACATATCAAACAACTAGAGAATGGTTAAGTCCTAAACTAGATGGTATACAAACTCCTATAAAGCAGGATGAATAAAACTATAGCCCAGCCCTATAAAATAAACTATAAAACTAAAAAATAAAACTATTTATTTTAAAAAATATTCATAAAAACAAGAAAATAAAACTATAGCTTGGGTATGGCCGAGCTGTACCTGGCCTTATCAATCTATTTTGTTTGCCATGTAATATTTTTAAATTAACTGCCTACATTTAAAATTTAGGAGATTTCAAGTTAAAAAAAAAAATCTGATTTCTCCTGAAAATTATCTAGGGACTTTTGTAACAACTGGCTTGCATTTCCCTAGGAGGACAGTTGCCCCATGAGGTGAAGCCCGTGCTCCCCACTGTGCCACAGCCTTTCAGTGACAATGCATTTGAGACCAGTGTTACAGAAAAGTAATAGTAAATGAGGATAAACAGAGATCAAAATGTTATATGGCTTTATAAACATGGGAGAATCCATAGGCTATACTGAGGCAGGGCAGCAAGAGCTGGAATAAGCATTGCCTGCATGTTCAGAAGACACTGTGGAGACCCCACTAACCTAGAGCAGATGGGGAATGCTGGAAAGTAGAATATTACATTGGTCAGAAGTTTGATACCAAATTATGAGACTTTTTAAAAACCTAGCCAAGAAGTGTGAGCATGATTCAGCAAGCAGGGGGAACACTTTTTAGGTTCTTGAGCAAGAAAATAACAAACAAGTGATGCTTTCTTTCAGAAATGATTTTCAAAGGGTGTTGAGTAGATTAAGGACAGGAAGGAGGAAAGACAAGGGAGGAGATTCAGTTAGGAGTAGTTGCGGAAACAGAAGCCTGAGGGGATGAGGACATCCCCCTGAGGGGATGGACTGTTGTGACTCAGAGGGGCTTTTACAATGTGAAATAAGAACTGGTAACCATAGATTAGTAAGGAAGAGAAATAGGAAGCTCACGTGGTAATAAAAAAACCTTTTAAACAGCAACAGGAGTTGTCATTTGTTGTGTCTGCTATGCAATAGGGATCATTCACTTCACAAAGCGGATCTTGGGAAATCCTTACAAGCCTAAGAAGCAGGCATTGTTTTTTTTTTTTTTTTTCTAGTAAATTTAGTTGTAATATTTTATAGCATAATAGTATATAATAGAAAGGCAATACCAGTTTTTGATTACAACAAATTATAGAAAGTTCTTAAAGCAATGTTTACTACTGTCACCACCACTTTGTAACTAAGGAAGCTGAAGGCATATGCCAGTGAATGGTAGATTTAGGATCTGAGCCTGTTCTGACCGATGCTGGAGGACGGGAGTTGGGGGGGGGGGGGGTGGCGCGCATGTGAGGCTTTATTCGTACTAAGCTGGAGATGACAGCTGTTTAGGTGGATATACCCTATCAGCTCTTGAAAACATAGTACTGGAGTTTTGGTGTGAGATCCAGGCCACACTTGGGGATTAAATGAGTCAGTGTCTGTGTGGTACATCACTTCATGCAGTGCCTGCTGCATCAGCAGCCCCATGTAAATGTTGTTATTGCAATTATCTGCATAAAGGTGAATACTAAACACATGGGGAAATGCAGTGAGATTTGGAGAATGGAATTTTATAAAATCATCTATTGATTAGTAATATGTGCAGAGTTCTATTGGCATAATTATGAATCTTACCAAAAAGCTATGCCATAAAGGAAACAAATAAACTTGACCTTAAAAGGCCTGGGATACAGAAGGCTCCTAGGCAGTAGTTCTCAATCTTGAATGTATATCAGAATCACTGAGGATGCTTTTTAAAAAACCCAGTGTTCAGGCCACAACCAGGACATAACTACATGAGAATCGGTGGGGATAAGACATAGACATACGTGTGTCATGCAGGTCTCCAGATGATTCCCACATGCAGCCAAGGCTGAGAACCATTATCTCCCACAAGAAGGTCAAAACTAACCAATGAAATCCCTGGGCACCATCCAGGGACAAAGTGGGGGTACTTCCCATGTATTTGTAAGACATCCTCTGCAACATGAAGGAACACAATCTGCATGAACTCTAGTCTCCTCTCTTGGACAGCTGAGGAGCAGAGCCCTGCAGCACAAGTCGTGGCGGAATAAAGCTGTTGTGGCTGCAGTCTGAGAAACTGCAGACTAGTAAACCCAGACAGCTCAGAAAGCAGCCATGATGAATCAGCTTTCAAGAGCACAGACATTTATAGGGAAGAGGCAAAAGAGGAACAAAAGACTGAAAATCTTTCCAGACACAAAAGAAACACAATTCTTTAAGGGCTGATTACTTTTTAAAAACAGCACATATTCTACTGCCAAATAATTTGAGATATTTAAAAGGATGTGGGAAATGCCATAATGCATTCCGTCAATAGCAACACAGACACTTACTAAAAATTAGCTCTAACTCCATTTAAGCTCTAGGTAAAGGAATTCAATTATGGAGACTCTGGAGACAGAAACTGTTAAACGCAAATATTCTTTTGCTAATAGTTCTATTATGAAAAAATCATTTACACATTACATCATGGTTTTAAAATTACAGTAAATTATGCTGCTGGCCCTTGTCAAATTCTTAATGCAAGTCAGGTGCAACTGCCAAAAAAATCCATGGCAGAAACAATATTACTTCCACTTTGGAAATAAAGAAAAAAGTATCTTGGAGAGTGAGCTCACAGAACTGAATAAGAATCACAACTGCAAGGGAAGTTCTAGGATATGATTCACTTAGAGAGAGTCATGTCATAGTCTTCATGGTCTTAAAAAAGGAAGTCAGATACAAAAGATCAACATTGCATACAAGAAGTGATCAAATAAAAGGCTGATTTTATGAAGAGTCAGTATTATGTTAATTATTTGCAGGAAAAATTTCAGTAACAGATGTAAGATTTGAAAAAAGAAACCTTGCTAAGCAGTTCTAAAGCACTCCCATATAATGCTGTTAATATTACTTCCATAGACTCTTACAAAACTGCACAATCCTATACAAACTTAAAGAATTCTACCAGACAGAGGATTTCTTTTCTAGGTGATACTAAGAAAAATCTTGGTATCAAACTGCTAAGAAGTCTGGGTCTTCTTTGATGCTGGGTGTGACACCCAGAACCCGGAATGCTCTGATGACTGGCTCTTGGTCTGTGGTGGAAGAGTGAAGCTCAGCCCAGTTCAGCATGGTTCCAGGCTTCTGAACTGGGATGCCTCAGAAGCGCATTTCTTTTCTGTTCACTTTCTAAAAACAATAAATGCTATGGTTTTCTTTTTTATAATTCCCTGTTAATGAATGAGAATAAACTGTCAGGCACTAAAATAATTTCTGGAAAACTCTATCTTCTGGAACATAGAACAACAATGGAATTAAGAAAAAACTCAAAAGTAGCTGGTACAGAGCACAAGCAAGGCAGTCCTAGCATTTTTGCTTTATTCTCTACGAGTAATGAAAGGCCCTCACATCACTGTTTTGACCTTGTTGATGACTCTACTTACATACCATTAAAAAAAAACAAACAATCATATCTGATTTTTCAAATGTTAGCAAATTAAAAGCAGTTTATTAAAAGAGCAAGGCTGGAGGGCATGCCAGGGACTGGCATCCTCTGAGAACACCAAACAGAAACACAAAAATAAAACCACCTGCCTATTGTGACAAAGATAGTAGTATTTGGTTCTCCTTCAGTCTTTGGAATCTTACCGCCCCCCCCTTTATGTGTGAGCATAAAGCCCCACAAATATACAGCTAAAACAAGTAGAAAGCTGCTGCTGCTACGTCGCTTCAGTCGTGTCTGACTCTGTGCGACCCCATAGATGGCAGCCCATCAGGCTCCCCTGTCTTTGGGATTTTCCAGGCAAGAACACTGGAGTGGGATGCCATTTCCTTCTCCAAGTAGAAAGCTAGGATACTAAAACAAAAGCAAGGATAAAACTACTTTTCTAAAAACAAGTATAAAGCTACTTCAGAGACTATGAGGGAAAGGAGGGGAGGGAGAGGGCAAAGGAAAGGTGGAAGGAAGACAAGAGGGAAGGAGGGAGAAGGGGGAGAGAGAGAGACAGAGAGAAACAGGAAAAGAAGTCAGGGAGAAAGGGAGGGAGGGGGAGAGAAGGGAAGAAAAGGATGGATATTCGTGAAAAGAGCTGACAAGACAAGCAAAAGCTGGGATGATAAGACTTTGGAGGGAAACGGGGAAAGAGGGTCCTTAAGGAGCTGCACTGTGTGTTGGGAGAAATAACTGCCCTCAAGACAGCCTTCAGGAGCGACCCACAGGGCTCTTCAGTGCTCTTCGGTCCGGTTACTTCCCTTGAGCATGACCTGGTGCTCTGCTAGCTCTCAGAGGTTCCAGTTCCAGTCAAGTAATAACAGCTCTGTCTGAAGAAGCCCTCAAATATGAAACAGCCTCAAGGCACTGAGGATAGGGAAGCAGGGAGAGATATAATGTACTGATTAAAAAGTCTCAGCAAACGGTAGGTGAAATGAATTCTCTGATGTTCAACATTATAGCTTTGGTCACGTGGAAAATTCACATAAGTGAGCTCATCTCCAACAATATCAGATAAATGAGGTTTTCTTGCATTTAAATTCCTAGAAATGTGCAGCTACAAAAAGTTCTGAAATAAACTTCTGGGTCCTATATTTGGCATAATAAACCATACGGTAATTGGAAAGGTCTTTTCCTTCTGGCATAACTAAGGTCAGGACTGGCACTATAATGGACCTAGAAAAACAAACCTTCACATTCCAAAATTTTGACAACTTTAGGTGAACACTATAACAGCTGCAAAAAGCAGTGAGTCAAAGTTTCCAAAGCCCTCTCTCCCCTGCACTTGAAAAGACATGTAAATGTGCTTGGAATGAGGAAAAGCGTGGAAAGTTTAGCAGGTTCCTAGGCGTTCCGAAAGATCATTAAAATTTATGACTGTCATAATTTTCACAATATTATTTCTCACACCACTAAAAGGGATGAAATTCTAGTCATAAGAAAGAGTATAAGACAACTTTCAAAAATCCATTTGAAATGTTTTCATAAGAACTTCAGCAGTATTGGTCGAAGAAGAGGCTATTTTGCTCAAAGAAACAGAGATTCTTCCACAGGGTAAATGAGGCTAGTCTTGCCTTCGTATCATGTGGAATTAGTTATAGTTACTTCCGTTGATATCAGGCAGTACATCCCAACTTCAAGATCAAATAAAGCCCACTGAAAGCGAGTAGGCCAAAATATGGAGATGATTCTTCCTGAAAATTAAAACCACCACAAACACTGCAAGCAATTTAGATATGTTTGGAAATTGTATAACTCTCAATCTGCTTCCAGAATGCATTTGTTGCCAACATGAATTACGCATGTACATTTGTGATGCTATATAAAAAGAAGAAACAGTCACCATTTAGAATGTTCATAGTCTCAAGAATGCCAAACTCGTCATTGAGAGAGTATGCCTTTGTAGGGCCCAGAAGGGACAGAATCTAGAGATCTACCTTTTTCTCTGGGAGGATGGGGCCACAGTAAAGGTCTGGAAAGGAGACCTTTGACTGGAATGAGCAATACTCCAAAGAGCTTCATTAATTTAACCATAAAGCATGAAGTGAAGGGACAACACATTTAAACATTTAAACATCCCCTTAGGTTCCAGCTAAGATTAAGACCAGTCAGAATGATTAAAACTCTAGGCAGCTAGTTCAGTAAATCAGGAATAAGTAGATTCATACAAACCAGTTATCAGTGGTTCAAATATTAACAAATTATACTTCTCAACTTCCAGAAAGAAAGAAAAAGGGATAAACTAACATTTATTGGATGCTTGTCATGTTCTAGGTACCAGGCAAGGTGTTCTTCTCCAGATAACTATGGGAGGTGATTGCTATTATTTCCATATTAAAGAAAAAGAAATTCAAATTCAGGAAAGACAGTAAACTGCCCAAAGTCACACACGGTTGGTAAATGACCAAGGCCAGTAACGAATTCCATTAATCTTTCTCCTACTCCTTTAACTTACCCCTAGAGTCATACAATTTTTTTTCCCCATCCTGTATCGTCAAAACAGGGTCCCTACTTTGTTCTAAAGCTGACCTGTGCTTTTGTCTCCAGTGTCCTGCCTTCCCGCAGGCCTGTGCTTGCTAAATGCTGCTGCTTCTTCACCCCATTCAACAAACCACTTTCCTCCCACCCACACTATCTGACCTTAACACATACACAAACACTCCACTTCCACATCCTAAAATCCTTCCCTTAATTCTTCTCCTTCTAAGCATTGCCTTATTTTGCTTTATTTTCACTTCCATGTTTCATGAAAAGAGTATTTTTTACTCCCTTTTTCTACTTCACATCTCCTATCATCCTGTAACTGGTAACATTCCAGTTTATGACCTATTAATTCATGGAAACTGCTCTGGGAAATGTCATATAAAACTTCATGATCTTCAAATCTAATAGCCTCTTCTCAGGCCTCATCCTTCTTGACTCCTCTGAGCACCTGGCCCTGGGAGCTAGTCCTTCCTCCTTAAAACCTGGCTTCCCTGAAAAGATGTTCCTGATTCTCTTCCAAAATCCACTGACTCTCTCACTTGCATCCTCAGCCCCTTCTTGGATATTGGAGCTGCTCACGTCACTGTCCTTTATTTTCTCTTGTTTTCCACTGACCTGTCCTCCCTAGTTCTTCTAATCTACCCTGTGGGCTGCAACTGCCACCAGTAAACCTGTATTCTTAACTGCTAACCTCTCCTGAGCTCCAAGACTGTTTCTCCAGCTGTCTCTGGGCATCTCCAGTTGGGTGGTCCAAAGATTCCTCAATAAAACATGTCCCAAATCAGTTTCCTTTAATCCCCTGCCCCCTTCAGTCTAACCTTTTCCCTTTCTTGGTAAATGGCATTACCATCTGCCAGGCAGTCCATGTGGTGAGGACCTCAGAATCTGTCTTCACTCATGCCCGCCTAGACTCAAAGTTCTAGAATCTACGTAGATCCAACATAGTCTTTGAATTAACTTCCTTTTCTCCATCACCATTGCATGCTAAGTCGCTTCAGTCATGTCCAACTCTTTGCGATCTTACGGACTGTAGCCCATCAGGCTCCTCTGTCCACGGGATTATCCAGGAAAGGATACTGGAGTGGATTGCCATCCCCTCCTCCAGGGGATCTTCCTGACCCAGGGATCAAACCTACTTCTCTTACATCTCTGCATTCACAGGCAGGTTCTGGTAAAGAACCTAGCGCCACCTGGGAAGCCCTATAGTCCATCCCTTTATCGTGTCGCCTGAATTAATGCAACAGCTTCCCAGATGGATTCTCTAACTCTAGTGTCTCATATTCTAATACATTCTGCGCATGGCCACCAAACTGAACTTTGTAAAGCTAGTTCTGCTCTTCTCTTTGTAAATTTTCAGTGGTTCCACATGGAGTACAAAGTGAGGCTTCAGTAACCAACCAACTCTAGCCTATTTTCCCAACCTGACCTCTGAGAACTTGCCTTCACTTGTATGTATTAATTTGTCCTAAACTGCTTTATGTTTCTGTGGTTTAGCTTATGCTACTTCTTTACTTACAATGTCCTCGTTCTTTTGGACCACCTGGTAAAATCCTATTCCTCATTCTTCAAGGCTTCCCTTCACACCTGTTGTATTCACCTTTCCCTAAACTCCCCACCCCCACACCTTGAAGGAAGAATCATTCCCACATCTGTGTTCCCAATACATCTCTTCATTACAGGACTAACCACAGAGCTTTCAGTCACTTGTTGACTCACTGCCCCACCATGAATTTTCAAAGGCAGAGACGGTACTATTCATCTTTGTAGCACCAGGGTCTAATTCAGTGCTTGGATCATAGCTGGATGCTCATTATCTCTGTTAAATGAACAAATTAATAGACCTTTTCCTGTTTATGGTATTCAGTTAGTCTGTAGCTTCATTATGATACCAATATATGAAAACAAAAGTTATATGTCAAAGAACACAAAGCAACTTTTAGTGACACAGACAGAGTTTGGATTTCTATTAAAATAGTCTTAAATTCTGATAGCTGCTATGGTGTGAACAACATATAGCTTATAATAAGGATAAATATAGCTGATGTTTCGTCAACATCATGACTACTTTCCTTGAAAAAATACTCATTTACTAAGCTGCATTATCTACTTTTTATTCGTTCATTCATTCATTCTTCTGTTTACATCATACCTCTTTCAAAAAGAATTTAAACTTAAACTTTTTAGTTTATTTCATTTATCAACATGTTCTACCTGTCCATGAATCTCTGGTCTTCCTATCTAATGCAATTAGTGAGTACTGAAGGGAAAAAAATTACCTAAGACCATTAAACTGGCTAATTTTAATCTGTATTACTTCTTGAAACTGGAGATTTCTTTTTATTATTCACTGAATCAATCTCCTAACTAGAATTTTTTAAATCCAAAAAGCTAACACAGTATTTTGTGCTCAATATTTTCTAAGACATAGTAGACGCCACATGACATAACAATAGTAAATTCTGCATCAGTGTATTTCATACTGTTAATATTTATCCTTCTATTTTGGAATGTCATTATCTTCCTGTCAAAATGTTTCCCCAGGGAAACAAGCCATTTTCAGAGACAGGAAGTGCCCCAGAAACCCGTGTTAACACTACAGATGTACCCAAAGTGTTCCCTTACTGTCCTTTATGAGGACAGAACATTTGACTTCAGGGCTCATTCTTTAGAGAATTCACTGCAACGCAGCAGGTGGACTCACCTGGTGAGTTCTGGGGAGAGGACACAGGGGAGCCACGTGGGGACTGACAGTAGCTGGGATGGAGTAAGGCATGTGGAGGCACATATGACATTATCTCTTCTTCAAATAAACTGGGGAAAGACAAGAAACAAAATGCATACTTTAGCCAAAGATACAGGTAAACGCTTTGTTTCTGCAATGAGTAAGCTGATTTCCTCCCTCTGGCTCGTTCCATCTGAGGTCCAGTTCACATCCCAAAGAAAGCATCCGTCCCCTTTCTCCTGTGGGTAATCCTTGGGACAAAACGCTGGCTGTTTGCAGCTTTTGTGAAACCTGCGGTTATTTACCTGTTTTCCCATCAGCTTTGGACAACATAATTTCTATTGTGCCACTTAAATAAGTGAGTTTGAGTTTGTGTGTTCATTTGAAAATAGACTGGATTTTTTATTTTTACATTTGAGAATAATATTCAAACACAAGAGATGATGTTTATTGAGGACCCATAATTAATACACAAAGTATGTTCTATATCTTCATTCCAAGACATACAGAACAGGATCTTGGCCTTCAAAGAACTCAGGATTTCATTGGAGAATTAAAAGCAAAATATAATAAAACACTTTGAAAATAATTACAACTGCTAAATAATTAGCTTTCCTATTTACTCTGACTTTATAATATTTTTCAAATGTGAGGATTTTGATCTTATTCAATCTAGTGTCTTCTTTCTGCTCCATAGTGCAGTTTTTATTTCTAATACTCTCCTAGAAGATCTCAGGAATCTGAGATCTTGAAATCCTGGACTTTAATTAACTGCTATAATAAAGAAACATACTGTTGATTGTCAAATATACAAACACTTGACAAAATAGAATCAACAATCTAAGAAAGAGTACTTGCACTTTTTAATTAAGAGGTAGAAGTGGCTTTTCTTTAAAGTTAGTCAAATCTAGAAATCTGTTAAATTTGTTTTCAGAAAACATTGAGAAAAGGTGGCAGCAGTTTAGTCTTCAGAGATTTAAGGAAAGAACTCCTGAGGATTATAGAAATGGCTTTCAACTGAGGCAATTCTGCCCTTCCCTGTACTCTTTGAGAACATTGGACAATGTCTGAGGACAGTTTTGGTTGTGGTAACTGAAAAGGGAGTACTTTTGGCATCTAATGAGTGGGGGTCAGAATGCTGATAAACATCTTACAATGCACAGAAGAGTGCCCTGCAACAAAGACATATCCAGCCCGAAATGTTAGTAATTTTAAGGCTGAAACTCTGGGCTATATTAATAACAATACAATAACATCTTGATAGTTATTTTCTGGTCTTCATTCATCTGCACATGTCTGTTAAACCACTATAAACCACTATAGTAAAAGCATTTTTAGATACCATATTGTTAAGCCATCTATATACTTTTAAACTATAAAGGTCAAAAGATCTAGAAAAAGAAGCAATAAGTAACTGTATTTGTAATACCAAATTAAGCCCCAAAACAAGCAATTCTCTTTCTCAATAAATCAATAACCATTAGAATAATGTGAATTTTAAGTTGATTGCTAAGGAAAAATGCCACATAAAACAGTTGATACCACAAAGGTTTAAAAACTCACACCAAAATCAAGAGTAGCAATTAGCACCCTCTCCTTGAACATCTATATCTGTGTCCTTTGCTCCATGACACCTATCATTTCCTTTAAATACAACCAATATGTGGAAAACTCTCATACCAAGAGAGAACATTTTCTACTTGAAAAATTTAACACAGAGACAGAGAACAATATAAAAACACTCAATACATATCATCCAGGATTAACACATATTTATACTATTATCTTTTGCTTCAAACATATATACATACTTATAGAGGTGAATATACCTATATATAGCTGTATCTATATAGCTGTATAAGTTTTTATTGTGTAGGAAGCCCCTTTTGAGCTCCTCTATCATGATTTTAACATATCCTTCCAGAATTTTAAATTTTCAACATATGTATACAGGAAAAATATATAGTTTTGCCTTATGTGTTACTAGAAATTATATAAATGATTTATAAGTAGATTACATTCTTAAACTATTTCACTCAACAATATATTTCTGATATCCATCTGTGTTACTACATAAGGGATCTACTTTACTATTTCTACCTGCCATGTAATATACAGTCCATTCTATGCATGTTTGTGCATGTGCTCACGCCCTTCTGTCGTATTTGACTCTTTGCAATGCTATGGACAGTAGCCCACCAAGCTTCTCTGTCGATGGGGTTCTTCAGGCAAGAATACCGGAGTGGGTTGCTGTGTCCTCCTCCAGGGGATATTCCTGACTCTGGGATCAAACCCCCATCTCCTGTGGCTCCTGCATAGCAGGAGGATTCTTTACCACTGTGCCACCAGGGAAGCCCTATCTATGAATGTATCCATTTATTTATCCATAACTTTCTTGAACAAATGCTAACTTTTCCCCCACCTGTGTGCTTTTATCAATAATGGTACAATGATTATACTGTATGTATCGTCTTGTATACACATAACAGAGTTTCTTAGTATACATATGAAGTGAAGCGAAGCCGCTCAGCCGTGTCCGACTCTTTGCGACCCCATGGATTGTAGCCTACAAGGCTCCTCTGTCCATGGAATTTTCCAGAAAAAGAGTACTGGAGTGGGTTGCCATTTCCTTTTCCAAGTATACATATGGTATATGTCTAAAAGCAGAGTTTGCTCAGTCATTCGTGTAGGTTTTCTATCCATACAAGATACCGTCAAATTGTTCTTTGAAGAGATTGTAGAACTGAAATACCACCAAATGCAGACAATATGGAGTTCCCATTTCTCACTTGGTATTATCATTTTTAATTTTTTCAATTGAATAACATGAAATAGTGTCTCATTATTTGAAATTGCATTTTATGATTACTATCATCTTTCCATGAGTTTATTGGCTATTCATGCTTTGATTCTTTTGAAGTGCCTTTTTATATCCTTTATTCATTTTTCTTTGGGGTTATTTTCTTTCAAATTGATTTAAAAGCATGCTTTATGTATTCATGATATCTTTGTTTTATATCATGTGAACATAGTCTTCTAGTTTGGTGCCTTTCTTTATGTCTTTATATGTGATGTCTTTCATTACATAAATTAACAATTCCAATGTAGCCAAATTTATCAATCATTTCCTATATAAGCTCTGTATACTTTTTATAATTTAACAGAATATATGAAATAGAATGCATGCTAAGTTGCTTCAGTCATGTCTGACTCTTTTATGACCCCATGGACTGTAGCCCACCAGGCTCCTCTGTCCATGAGATTCTCCAGGCAAGAACTGGAGTGAGTTGCCATTTCCTCCTCCAGGGGGTCTTCTGGATGCAGGGATCAAACCCATGTTGCTTATGTCTTCTGTACTGGCAGGCAGGTTCTTTACCACTAATGCCAAAATAGAATAACCAATAACAAATACAGAAAAGTTATTTTAAAATTCTTAAGTTTATAATAGCTATATTGGAAAAAACTTTACATGGGTTTATTTTGAAATGAATAATTTCCTAGAGCTGTATCATCTCTATATTGCAGCTTGCTGATATTCAAGTCCATTTGTATCAAGCATGACTTTCTTTTTTAAGAAACAGAAAATGTATATACATAAAAAAATAAATCGATATGAGGATATAAAGTACAGCACAGAAAATCTGGCCAATATTTTTATAATAATTTTAAATGGAATACAATAAATGAAATCATTGAATCATTACATTGTACACCTAAAACTAATATAGTTGTGTAAAAATCAATTATGGGCTTCCCTAGTGGCTCAGTGGTAAAGAATATGCCTGCAATGCAGGAGTTGCAGGAGACATGGTTTCAATCCCTGGATTGGAAAGATATCCTGGAGAAGGGCATGGCAACCCACTCCAGTATTCTTGTCTGGAGAATCCCATGGACATAGGAACCAGGAGGGCGATAGTCCATAGGGTCACAAAGAGTAGGACACAACTGAAGCAACTCAGCACGGACGCACACAAATCAATTATACATTAATAAACATATTTTTTATTAAAAAATAATTCATGTTCTACAAAGTTCACCCAAGAAAATATTTTTAAGTAGAAAGAAAAAATAAACAGACAAAGTATAAAAACAGACATAGAGATTCCATCTATGTAATGAACAAATCCACTGCCTGAGTTTATAGTAACTGATGGAAATGACTCAAACTCCAAAGCAAAATAAACAATAAAGAAATGAGAGTATCCCAAAATGTTTCAATAATCATTAAATATTATTTATTAAGCATGCACATGTAATATATTGTTACAGTGTAAAATCATTTATTTGCTAATCCAAATGAAGTAAAAGTCTAGAATTAAATATCATTTATTATATGTACGCAATAATTATAAAGCTATTAATATATAAGTAAATTTCTCATGTTTCTCCAAAGGCTCATTAACTTCAGAAAACATGTCTGTTTTCCTGAAGGTGAAAAAATGTAGTCTTTCTCTATATACAAATCAGTTTTCAAATATTTTAAAATTCAACCACGTAACACATAGAAACTCATGCAAATTATAGTGCTTACCAACATACAAATATTATAAACTATGTTGTAACTCAAAATATTTAGGGCTGTATCATTAAACGTTACTTAACCAAGAGAAGGTATACAACAATTGTGATTTCTGTTTTGTAGTCACTTTTGTTTTTACTAATTCCAACAGTAGAATTCTTTAAATAAAAAAGTCACAGACTTCTATAATGAATCAAAAGAGTCCTATCTCCGCCAGAATTTTGCAATAAAACTTGCTATATTATCAACAACGAAACTATGGTAGAAACATCATATTCCACATTAACTGACCAAGAATCTTCATGAATATCTAGCATGTCACATCCTGCTTTCAGAACTGCCTAAACACCATAGTTGAGGGTTAGCATCTAGCCTGAGAAGTGACCCCTATCCACCAAACAGGTCATGTTCAGGATACAATGAAGGAAAATATCCATGAAAAATGGTTATATCCCTTTGAGTTACATTCTAACTGCAGAGCAAAAGAAAATGAGTTTTTGGCTTTAGTTTTACAAATATGGCAGCAATCAAGCATGTAGCATAAATGGTTAGAGTTAAGATTCTCATGAATAATATGAATGAGACTAGTACTACTTTGGAATAAATAAAACATTGCATGATAATGGCCCAGCATGACTCCCCTTTAATTCCATGGAGATTATAATCCTGGGTGTCCCAACCACTAGGTAAAGCGAAATATTATTTTACTCTGGTCTCCTACATTTGAAAAATAATCAAAACTGAAAAAGTTTCTTAAAAACTTGCCAGGTTTCCATTCTAAACTCCCCTAAAGTTCAAAATCAAAGCCCATCTAACCATTAAAAAAGAAAATATAATTGGTCAGTTTTATGAACGTCTATCAAGTCGGCAGTGCGTACCAGTGACCAAATTTCAACTTTCTTCTCTGATTTCCCAAACTTAAATTCTCAAAGCCATAAAGTAAATAAATGACATCAAATCAGCAAAAGGGGACAAAAGACATTCTGAGAAAAAAATTTTGGAGAAAATACAAATACAGCCTCTCTTTTACTCTCATGCGGTAAGTGAGGTATAACCTTCTGCCTCATTCTGTGATGGGACATTCTACTCATTGGTCTCTTTCCCTTTCCTAATACTGCATCCTCTGCCAGCAGGGTAAAACAAAAGTCAAACTGATTCCAGTGATAAGAAATGAAATCTGAAATGACTTATCACTAAGTCAGTATCCTGTATCTCCATCACGAGTATTCCTCAAGTCTTTTAGAATAGAAGAAGCACTTACTGGCTGCCAATACTAGCACATTATTTTCTAAAGCACTCCAGAATGCCTGATGATAGGAGATTTCCCACTTTGAAAAGGCGTTACATACCTCAGCAGCATGACAAGGTCTGCATCACTTGAAAGACGCACCAATCCTGGAGTCCCTTCAGTTCGGATAAATTGAATCTTCTCCCTATTCAAGCAAATAAAGAGTTCAAATATGTGTAGTAAACGTTGGCGACATAATTCAGTACTTCAGGCATGATTTCTTTAAAAAAGAATGGTCACCACATTTTTTTGGTACCTATTGTGTGGTAGCTACTGTGCCCTAGGAATATGCATCCAAGTAAAACGTGGTCCTTGTCTTCAAGGAGGACGCTCATGAGCATCAACATCACCCATTTTTAACAATGATTAAAAAAAAATATTTCATTGTTCTCATCTTTTGCTACTCAAATACTACTACAGGTAGCAGTACCAACCAACCAATAAAATTCAGTCTCTGCTTTGAGTTAAAGCCTTGTTTTGGGCTTGACTGTAAGTAACAGTCTGGACCATTCAGATTGATTCCTTGTTATTCCAAATAGGATATTCATTTATTTTCCTGAGATATACCTCTACATTATGCATGATGAGCACATTTCTACTTGGAAGTAGGTACTATCTGTAAATTATATATTCTCTATAAAAGCATGTGGCTCTTTCAAATAACTGAAACCTAAAACACCTTCAGTTACTACAGTTGGTGAAACAGACTATATGTACACTCTTGCAAATGTGTATATACTTATATATACACATACCAAACACAATTTCGGACCATTATTTATTATAGAGACATGTGATAATACCAGCGTTCATTTGTTTGAAGAGTCACTGTTTTGTTAATCTCAATTCTTTATATGAATATAAATTCAATAAAATTTTTTTTTGGTTGTTTCCATTCATTTACATTATGCCATTTCAAAGTACACTATATCAATTTTGATAAGAAGACAAAAAATAAGAACATAAACTGGGTACTGAAAGCATTGCTTTTGATAGGAACATACAGTCAACACAAATACACAATTTAAGTGCTAAATGATGATATATTCTGATTTCTGTATACTATGAAATAAAGTATCAATATCTGATATAAATATTTGTTTAGATTTAGTTATTTTCTATAGAGTATCTTGTTTTCCTATTTGATAGTTTCATAAAGTTCTAATTAATTTTTATAATCCCAAATTTCAAATTCTAATTTACCTGTAGGCTTGAAAGTAATGAGGTGATGACAAGGTTCAACTGTTGAGATGAAAAATTCCCTGTGTGCTCTTAACCACATAGCTTACTGGGAATGATAAACTGAGTTTAGTCCTAGGCTTCTTCTGCTTAGATCCATTTTAAATAATGTGTTAGTACATGAAGCACCTAATGTTTGATATTTTCAACTTTTCTGCCTTTTATTGCCAGTATAAACATTATGTTTTACCTAATTTTATATAATATTATAGCCATATTATATATACTATACAGCAGCTAGCTATTGGAAATACAGATACAGATATACATATAGGTGAATGGAAGGCATATATATAAAGGAACTACCAGACAAGAAAAGTCAGCCTGTCTTCTCTGCTTATGGTTATTTCAGTCTGAAGTCTCAAACCAAGCAGAACATTTTCCCTCTAGTGTTATAATCATATGTCTGAAGCACATGATGGAAACCAAGGCCCATTATCAGGTAACTGGTATTTTGATAAGAGATATAAAAGTTGGTTTAAAGAAAGGTAAATCAGAAAAAAATTATCTTGGAAAAAAAATGAACTTGACCAAAGAAGTACTCTTATAAGCGTGACTAACAATATGTTGTGATCTTGCAGAAAAAAAAGCTACCTCTAGTCTATCACAATGGACTAGGCAAACAACAAAACCAGAAAACAAACAGGCTGAACTCTCTCTTCTACTCATTTAACTGGAACCACACGGAACAGGTTGAGTGATGAAAAAGATAGCATGCTCTTGACTGTTGCTTGTGTGCATCCTATGATATCCTGTGGATAAGGAAGAGATCATAGCTTCCTGAGTCAGAAAGATGACAGGGTGAGGGAAAGAAAGCGAAAGACAGTGGAGGAAATATGCCAATTGGGAAACTTCTCATCACTTTCCAGATATTAACTATGAGGCAGTGAAGACAACTGCCTGATTCTTTAGGCCAGAAAATATAGAGGTGTGGCTTCCCTGGTGGCTCAGACAGTAAAGAATCCACCTGCAATGCGGGACACCTGGGTTTGATCCCTGGGTTGGGAAGGTCCCTTGGAGGAAGAAATGGCAACCCACTCCAGTATACTTGCCTGGAGAATCCCCATGAACAGAGGAGCCTGGCGGGCTACAGTTCATGGGGCTGCAAAAGTTGGACACAACTAAGTGACTAAGAACATACCAGAGGCAGGCTGAGACTAGTTCTCTACAGGGCCAGCTAATTTATCACAATGACAAGAGACGGGTCATATGCTTCCAGGAACAAGGCACTGGAACGCGTTATTTGATATACATCATATCACTGTTGTCCAGTCGCCAAGTCGTGTCCGACTCTTTGCGACCCCATGGACTGCAGCACCAGGCTTCCCCGTCCTTCACCATCTCCCAGAGTTTGCCCAAATTCATATCAATATTCATTCATTCAGTAAACAATTTCTGAGTACCTACTATGTGCTAGGCATGGTATCATATACTGGGAATCAAATAGGATGTAAGACACTGCCCCTTTCATGGTGCAGTGGAAGAGAGAGAATCCAAGGGCAATGCCAGCATGACATGAATATATTTAAGTTATTCCATTCATTTAACTGAGCCCTGTTTAGGCCTTCTCTTCTATTAACTCCTTCATGGAGTTTTTTCATGTAAAAACAAAGAAGGCATTGGTTTACTGTCAAGAAAGAAGATCAAGGCTGAGGAAGAGAAAAAGTGGGTAGTTATCCTCAGAAATATCACCAATCTTTTCTGATGGGGGGAAAAACAGGAACTATTCCTTGGTTATCAGGTATTTGCCCAATATTCTTTAGTCCAGCATTTCTTAAACTGGCATCATTGCCTACTAGAAATCTACAGACATAATCTTGAATACTAGGAGAATTTTTACATGCTGTGTTTCCACTTTGATGATTAAAACTGCTAATATGAGGTAAGCATATTTTGGACAAGCTGGATGACATTTATGACTAAACATTACAAAGTGACTTCAACTCCCACGTTTGCATTAACAAGACACTTGTTGCCAAGTGATCAGAGGTGAACTTTTAGAGTGTTGATGAGCAGGGCTTGATGTTAAATACGATAGCTGTACCTGTCTGCTACTAACACGCAATTCTTTCACCATTTAAAAAGACAAAACTTTTCTTTGGTAGTATTAAATTGCAGATTAAATGATAATGATGAAATAAGGCAAGGTAACGTATATGTAAATTGCCATAGGCTAAAGAGAAAACAAAATAAATGGATTTAAAAATGCTAAATAAAGCATGTGTTATGATTTTTTCTAAGAACAAAAGTTTATAAATAGTTTATAAGTAGAAAAATGGCAGTAGAATCATCAAAGGATATGTTTAATGATATATTTTCTTCAGTATTATACTTGGGGGTACACAAGTGAATTGGCTCATCACATAGATAAAAGCAAGCTATTTGTTAAGCAAGAAAAATTATGACCAAGATAATGCCACAGATGCATGTGATAGACCGTTAGACACAAAAATCAAAAGAATCAAGTCAAACACAAGTGAAATACAAAGCACAAATATATCTTTCCACTGACACTGGTCTCAACATTGGTGATTTGACTTCTGCAAAACAAAATCTTCTCGCAATATCATTAACTCAAATGTTATATTTTTTGTTTTTACTTAACTTATATTTCTTTTGGTTTTATAGCTTATAAAGCTGTAAGGATATGGAGTTTATGCATGTTTTATATTTGTACACATTTTACGTTTCACTAAATACACATGGTTAAAAATCACTATTGTAGATCTGAAATGTTTGTTTTCCTTTTAGGATGGAAAATAACAGATTGGATCCTAAAAAATTTCCATGAGTCCACCCAGTATCTGAAATAATCATAACAAGTTTGAGAAATATTGTTGAAGATTCACATGACTCTGATTAGAAGGACTTTTGAAAGTTACATTAATATATTTACTCATTTATTTTATAAATTTACAGAGTTAGAATAAATCTGTGGTAATCCTCTAATTTCTTTCTTTATTGCCTTCACCTTAATGAAGAAATTCTATTCAATCTTAGCAGTTTATAATGAGAATGAAGATTATATTGGCTTCCCTGGTGGCTCGGTGGTAAAGAATCTGCCTGCAATACAGGAGACCCAGGTTCAATCCCTGGGTTGGGAAGATCCCCTGGAGGAGGAAATGGCAACCCACTCCAGTATCCTTGCCTGGAAAAATCCCATGGACAGAGGAGCCTGGTGGGCTACAGTCTATGGGGTTGCAAAGAGTCAGACACGACTGAGTGACTGAGCATGCAAGATTATATTCAAAGAACATTTTATCATTGGACCATTTCCTCATGGGCATGTTGCTCACTGTACCCTTTACAACACACTCCAGCACTTCCTCCAGCACTGCACTTTCTCACACAGCCACTCAGTTATAACTTCAGTTCCTTCTGAGTCGTGCGATTCTGGAGGGCAAAAGCCCTTCCTCCTTTATCTCTGTGCCTTCCAGTACCCAGCACTATGCTGTGTACATAAGACGGGCTTAGCAAAATCAAACCAGGCAAATGATCCGTTAATACCAAAATACATTTGGCTCCAAACAAATTTCCCTGAGTCTATTCAGTATTTGGAATAAACTTATCTTTATACCATTTTTTGTTGTGGTGGAGAAAAGAGAACCAGAAAGCTAACACTATTTACTAAAACAGAACCCACTGCAGGAAATACAAAACAGGTAATGACAACTTCTTCATAAGAAAACACAACTGTTATATAACTAAGAGATTCATACAGATACTAGACTATATATATAGTGACATCTCAGGAAAAAGTCGCTGGCTACTACTGTCTCTCAGATGCCTGTCGAATTCAGACCTTGGTAACCACTTCCTCCCAATGCGTAGAATCACCCCAGAAGATCAACTCAAGCAGAAGATCATTTGAGGACAAGGAACATAGTCTCAAGACTGGAATTCCCACAGAAAATAGCCTCACTGAAACCAACCAACATTTTGGTGTAGTTAAAGTAGGGCACGTGATCAAAAACAATCAGAAGCACCAATGCCTCTAAACCACAACACTCTCTGGATTTCAGACTCTGCACACATGTTTCCTGTATGATGTGGTTGCTGTTGTTCAGTCGCCCAGTCGTGTCTGATTCTTTGCAACCCCATGAATTGCAGCATGCCAGGCCTCTCTGTCCCTCACTATTTCCTGAAGTTTGCCCAAGTTCATGTCCATTGCATCGGTGATGCCATCCAGCCATCTCATCTTCTGACACCTTCTTCTTCTGTAAACAGGTTTCTGTATACAGTTTAGTAAACCTTCAAAAATATATATGTTGTGAAAAATTGCCTCAAGGCAATTTTAGAGAAATCCTCATGACTTTTCTGATGGAGTAATGCCAAGAAAGGAAAATCAGTACTAATGATTCATATTTCTGATTACAGTCACAGGGCATGGTCTGGCTTGAGGTAAGAACCAAGGAGTAGAAAGGTCAACTTTTCTTTCTACTTCCCATTACATAGGTAAGGTTTGAAAATATGGATCTATTATTATCTCACAATGCTTATGGACATACAGAGGTGAAATCAATTAGTCATATATTTAGAAGCAATATTTGTTGTAAGTGGATATAAATGAGCTCTGTGCTAAGAATTCAGAGAGTTACTTAACTCTCTCTGCTTGTTTTCTCATCTTGAAATAAGCATAGTTACAGTATTTGCCTCATAGGTTGGTGAAAAGGATTCAATGAACAAATGCAAATAAAAGGCTTAGCATAGAACTATTATATAGTAGCATGTAAAAATTTCAAAATATTGAGTATATTATCAGATAGGTCTCATAATTATTTATTCCTTTTTCAACAGACAGAATGATCTATTGAAAATAGAGCCAAATTAGATGTCTGGTCATATATTCCTTTTTCTGCTTCTATTGTTGGCAAGTTGTTTTAATCTTTGTATTTATCTTGGTTAATTCCACAGATACCTATTGAGTACCTCTATGATATGCACTAGATAAGACTCTGGCCTCTCTGTAATACTGAAATTAATGCTGTGAGGACCAAAGAGATAATACACATGAAGGGTTTAAAATCCTCATAATTTAACAGACAATGGTAAACATTATTCTCAGTAAAGCAAAATAAAGCAAAACTATTTTAACACTAACGAAAGGAATTTAGTTATTACATGCAAAAAACATGTGGCTATAAGACACCTTAGTCAGACATTCTTAACAGCTTGTACCCTAAATCCATCATTATTCTGAAGAATATCTAGGTTATGCTAAAATGTATAGCTAGAGGTTTATATTTTCTTATTAACTATAATAATTTATTATATATTTGATACAAGAGTTTTAACTGAAAAGATATTCAGGAATTGAAACTATGTTATATAGGCATATATTTTATTTTAAAATATATATATGAAAGAAAAAACAAATGGGTTACAATATAACCCATTAACATTAGAATGGATAAGTCTGTTAAACAGTATGTAAAGGAGTAGGCAAGGATACAGCAGTATTTTTTAGACAGTGATATAAAATGTCAAGGTAAATGAAAAAAATAACTTGAGACACCAATTTCCAGAAAATCGTGCTAGAAGTTTTCTAGATTTGGCAGTCATTATTTAGAAAACTATAAAAAAAGTCCACTCATAACAGAAACAAAAACATAAAATACTTTTGGAAAACCTAGACACAAAACATTCAGTGCCTATATAAATAAATAAATAAGAAAAATGCATTGTAAGAAATGCAAAGGTTGAATGCATGAAAAATTATACCTGTAGAAGAAAAAATGGAAAACTGTAAACATCTTAATCATATGCAAAGTAACTTAAGCTTTTTTAAAATGTCCATCAAAATCCCAATGTAATTTTAAAGGTTAATAACATTATTCAAAATTTCATCTTGTTACTTAAAATAATGCTACATGCTAGAGAATTTTAGCCAAGTTTTTAAAATAAATAATTGTTACGCTACCATTTCATGGGATGTAAAGTAATTACTGGAATATACAAAGATATATAAATTGATTTATTAAAAAGAGGGATTCTATATCTTTATATATGTGATCTTGAACACTGGAAATGTAGTTACTTACCCCTTTGAGGTGAATAATTTTAGGGGCTATCATTAAGTCCCAAATATACTGCTATGAAATTGATTAATTTATCAAATATTTCTTAAACACCCACTTTATACAATATAAGATATGAGGTACTACGAGAAGTAAGAACTTATAAAATGAGTAAAATACAACTTGATTTCATGTAGCTTATACTTGATTTGGAATATAAGTGTAAGAAAACATATGGTAGGAAAATATAAGATGTTTTTAAACATTTTAAGCACAGATGGTAATATTATACCATTTTTATTGTAAATATAAAATTCAGAAACATATGATACCTGATTTTTGGTATAATGGCACTCTGATGGGTCTGCAAGAATGTTTACTATAAAATGTACCTTCAAGGTACAGACAGTAATAACTTATTCAATGGGATGTACTAATAGTATCCATTTGTATGTAGGACAATGTGCTTGAAATAAGGGCATTTTAAGTTTAACCAAATTAATTTTTCTGAAGATAGTTTCCATAACTATTCAAATTCATTGAGAAAGACAAAAAATACATTGTTAACATAGAGGCTATGTATATTTTATTTGCTTTGTAAGATTCACTAATAATTTTGCAATTAAATGTAGATATAAAAATCAGATTTCATTAAAATCCATTTTTAATATCAGAAGTAGTAATACATTGTTTTCTATGATTAAAGAAATGGTTTATTATTCTCTTGGGTTTAGGGAAAGCATTGAGGATAGAATCCTTCCTGATACTGTACTTTGGTCCACACAGAGATGACATCTGATGAGCAACTGAAGAAGGATGCCATTCTGCTGAACTCTTTTTTGATATGTGCAACAGAATATAGCAAAAATCAACAATAGAACAGACATACCTAAAACATGGTTATTCTTCATGCAAGAAAATGGTTTGAAAACCCTAACTGAATCCTTTGTTAGCCAGAAAATATAATGCTTTGGAGAAATATCCAGTAGATGAACATATTTAAGAGCTTTGTTTATGGAAAAATTTAACAAATACCTGGGTATAATACTTTAAGAGAATCTAAACTAATCTTGGCTATGAGAATTTTTCTTTGGGGCCTTTCTTAACCTTAAGTGATTGACTGTCTAGTTATTTTAAAATTAATAGTTATGAAATTCCACATAGGGAAAGTGTGAAAACTAGACAATTATGTACATTTTGATGTACATGTCAAAAATCTATACACTACTACAAATTGGAACATCCATTTGCATAAAACATAAGTAGCAATTATTTCTTCTGCAGAAGCTGTGGAATAGAGATCTAGGACTAAGGATCTGTGTTCCTTACTATCCTAGGTAACAATATTTCAACCCTCTCATTAGATCTACAAGATTATTGCCTGAGAAAATGAGTATAATTCACCTTTGGATGACTTCTAAAATGTTATGTCAATGACTCTGCCATGATGTTTGGCCCTCAGTAATTTGTACTGAATCTTGAACCAGAAGACTCATTCCTCTGTGCAGATGTGGAGCAGTCAAGGCTGGTTTCATTGCTTACATGTAAAAAATTTTAGAACAAAGTTTCCTAAAGAACATAGAGTAAGCGCAGCACTAGAAAGCTGTCCAACATAGAAATTAGTGATGGAAGGCAAGAGACCATTCCTGTACTTTAACTACGCCCACAGAATTATACAATGGCACTTATACATATGATCCATCTTAAGAAGAGTGCTTTAGAAAACCAGTAAATTTAGGGGAAATTACTTTGAACTGAGTCCTTGTGATATAATCAAGAAGTGAAGGATGGGCTACTAATATAATATTACTTAAATTTACTATATCCTTTCTATTGCTTATATAGTATCAGCGCAGTAAATATACTATCTCATTTAATCTTCAAAAGGACACTGCAAGTTAGAAACTCCTATCCCCATCCAGATGAGGAAACTATGACTTGGAGGAGCTAAATGCCTCATTCAAAGTCTGGTGAGTAAACCACAGAGCCAGAATTCAAACCAGGTCTTTTTGACCCTGAACTCTTAAGATCTATATTTTACTACTTTCTAAGTGTCATTATTAATGCTGATCTCCCAGTTGGGAAACAGGACTCTCCAATAACATTATGTGGTTGTCAGTGAATTATCTTAAGTATTTTTAAAAAATTCAATAGTTAAGCCTATGTAATTTTTTCATAAGAAAAAAAGTTCCAATGGAGATTTCCTGTTACATATAACTTGGTACAACAAAGTTTAGAAGTTTGTCACGTTGGTTCCAGACATCTGAAAGAACAGTAAACAAATGAGGAGAAAATGATGAGAGAGCTAGGCAGGTCGTAACAGGAAATGCATAAGGATTGGCAAGGGGAAATCTATGCTATTTTGAACAAGTAGATCAGATGTTAAGCGAGATTAATATTCTAGCCAATATTAAATGCAGAAAAACTCATCTGTTAGAAAACTGAACAAAAAATAGATTAGAAATTTTGAACACTGGGGTTTGTTTTAAGAAAGGTAGCTTTCGGAAATTTTAACTTTTTATTCCACAAAATTCTGTATTATTTGATAATTTCACAATGGCATGCACTGTTTTTAAAAATGAAAACAAAATTAACCATATAATTTGAACAATAATGAAATTCCAGGGCTCTTAAAATAGGGTTATGGGAAGAAACAGAAGGTCAGAGTCTGCGTTTGCTTCTATTCTGGTGAACCCTGGGACACATATTCATTTGCCTTTTGTAGCTCAGAATTTCTTGACTTCCAATTTATTGATTTACTAGTGACATAAATAGGAAATGGCCCAATTTATTTAGAACAGAAAAAAAGCATCACAGATTATTCTCACGGGAAGGAAATTTTTCAAAGAACATACTCATGGAGGGAATTGACCTATAGTTCGAAATAATTATCATCAATGTTTGAGGAAAGCTGGGTTAGTAGGGAGTAGATCTACTGGTTAAATTCAACTATTATACAAAAGGGAATTCTCAACTCTTAAGTCAGTTTTACAGTACTTGGTTCCTTGTTCATAATACAATATTGTACAAGTACCAACACCAAAATTTTATTGACTTTGCATGCATTCCATTCATCTATAAAATATTCTTAAAAGGTTGTGTTTTTAATTAACAGATTGTCTTTGGATAATATCTTAGAACATTTTGTATCCGTCTGTATTTTAAAGTTATAGAGCTTCTTAGTAGGATTACTCTCTTTCACTAAGAACCAATGTAGTAATCCAATGAGACACAATCCATTTGATGGAACTACAACTTTTGGATGTTGAGTTTTCCGAGCAAATAGATCTCTTTTGAGATTAAAAAAGAGAGAGAAAACAACTTGGTAGCATGTACATTTGCTTGAGAGATGAAGTTAGAGGAAGCAGAATTTTAAAAATAGCAATTGAAAGCAAAAGCTATATCCCAATGATGAAAACCTATAACCTTTCTACAGGACAAGGTACTCAAGGTACGCCTCAAGGAAGAGAAAGCTGTGTACGGATACAAACTAAACAAATTGCTTGCTATCTTCTGGAGGGCAAGGAATCATACGAGAAAAATGAAAAAAACACAAGGCACAGAGGTGTACCTATTTGAATTTCCCAAAGACTGACACTTATTTCCTCATTATATTATGGAGAAAATAAGAAGGAATATTTTTATCTGTACCACCGATGAGGAACAATGTACACACAGCTCAGGACAGGCTCACAGTTACCTTTGCTACTTTTGAGCCATGACTCAGCAGTTCCATTCCATGCATAAATCTCTTATCAAATATATGACTGAAATATGAGATTAAAGAACCCCAGCTTCCCCGCCTTCATTTGTGGGAATGTTCCTTACAATGCAGTTTTTAACGATTTGAAACAGAGTGTTCCTTCAGATGTACAAACTTCCCCATCATGTAGTTACGATAAGCAAAGTGCTGAACTATCAACAGATTTTCAGGCTAAAAGCCATAGTGGCACACACTCTATGTAAGAGCAACATTATTCCACTGATTGAAGTTCCTGCTTCTTCCTACTTGTCATGACTGCTCAAGCTTTCCATGGTCAAATTCTATACACAGTTATAGAAAGTATAAATGGAAATTTATTAATGTTTTGAAATAAGATGGAAATATTTTAAAATCTATCAAATAATATCTTAGCAATAGATTATCACATGAGATTGTCCTTAACTGAGGACCCCAGGTGTCAGTAAAAAATAAAAACCTTCAGCAATTTTTAGGAGTTTAGAGACTTTAAAGACTCTAAAAAGCAGAAGGAATAAAACAAAACTGGAATCTTCCAGTGGGGCCTGTAGGTATTTCCTGTTAGGACCTGTTAAGGTTCAGTCAAGTTAATGGTAATGTGTATTGCCTTGTTCAGGTAGATTATATCATCTTATTTCTCTGACAATAGAGATCTTACGATATGTTAAATTAATAATAATGCGGAGTTGCAGAGCAAAAGTGGAAAATTTTGTGTTTCCTTTTTCTTGTTCTTTTTTGCTGGGACAGGGTTCTTTCAGAGGAATGAATATTGACTACAAGCGGAGGAGCAGGTTGGAGCTGAAGATGGTAAAGAGAGAAAACAGAGTTCTCCCTATTTTCTGATTTGCAAAAGAGGAGGGATTTTGTTTGTATGTTTGTTTGTTTTGCTTTGCAGCCCAGAACCTCTAAGATCTCTCATTATAGAACTGAGGGGCTCATTTCTGCAAAGTTATTTTTACAGAAGACTCTCTAGAGGCCTATGGGTTGCTGAGTAGATGCTATAATATAAAATATACACAATGACAGCTTGTATAATTTTTAAAATTTTTCCTGACCGAGAACAGCATGCTTGTCAAGTTGGGGAAAACACTGATACCTGAGTTAGATGTTAGTTAACTATGTGAAACCAGGATTTCTCTATAAGCAACATTAGTAGTATCATACTTGAAATTATGTGAAGTTTTAGCCTTTAGAAACTTTAGAAAGTTTTAATGATGACTTTTAAGATACGAGAGACTAAGAACATCATAAGAAGGATATTTGGTAATTTATCTCCATATCAACATCTACCTACATTCACTATATTTGCAAAATGTTACTAGATATTTTAGCAGTAAGGAAGGAGAACTAATGAACTGGATAAGATCTCTATTTGCAAATAGCTTATAATCTAATTGGAAAATAAAGCATAAGGACTTGAAAAGTCAAAGCACAAAAGTCACATAACCAAAATAGTAGGAAGGACAGCTTGATACATTAAATAATTAGCGATCAAATCAGTGTCTAGACCAGAGGCTATTATACCTGGATGTGCCATTGAAATCATGTGGAGAAGTTTTAGGAAATTAAATGCTTGAACTTTACCTAGACTTCCTGAACTAAATTTCTGGTCAGGGCATGGGAGGATAGAGGGCATAAATTCAGAGAAGAGAGATAAGTTGGGGGAAGCAAGACCTGGCATTTTGGACTTTATAAAACTCCCCAGTAATACTGACAAAAACAGTTCGACACAGCTTAGTGGAACAGTATTTAAGAACTGCTGTCATGGACCAGGATGGCCCCACCGGGCAAACATATTTTTGCCATTAAAAGTGGCATGCGGACTAAATGGGCTTTGAGTTATGTAGGATTTCAGCAGAAACTCCCAATTCTTTCCATCTCCACCTCTCTGATGCTAAGCACACCAAAGTTGAGAAAGACTAGACTACATCACGAGAGTGAGAGTCCACCATGGAGCCGAAAGGCTTCAAGGAGGGGCCTCTTACACTGAATTTAAAAGGAAAGATCTTGCCACACTCAGAAGAGCTTGCCAGGGGAAAGGAACAGCATGTATTCAGGAAAGTAAAATTGGGTTTGAAGCATGATACACTGAAGAGTTGTTTAGAAGAGAGGGGTCATACAGGGGAATGCTGGACTCTGGAGAAGATTAGATTTCTTCTTTGAGCTTCACTGTGTTTTTATTATGGAAAAATGTCAGTACCAAGTCTAAGATTTTATGTCTCAATTCAATAAACATTATGCTACTTTTGCTTATTCACGTTACATCCAAATAGTCAGTGTCTTATTATATTCATTATAATCTACACATCTAGGATGCATTCTTGGCTGTGAAATTTTGTTTGTTTTTTTTTTTTCATATTCTTTAAAGATGGTTCTAGGTTCTTTAGTCAAATTCATTCAATTCTCATACTTAACAGTGAAAAGCCAGGACTGCACTGATCTGATATTGGTGACAAAGTATTTGTGCACAAGATGCCTTTGTTCAGAATGCCAGAAAGCAAAAGTGAATTTCCAAGACGATTATCAGTGTTACTGAAGATTTAATGGTTGGGGCTTATGCAACTTGAATCAAATACCAATATTTTGGTTACCTGAGTGAGTGATTCCTGGTAAGATCAGGTTGACGTTCCTGCAGAATTTCAAAGATGTTGGGCTGGCGCAGAAATGCAACAATCTTGTCGTTGTAAGCTGGAAAAATATATATATAAATAAATATATAAATATATATTTATATAAATAAATAAATATATATATATAGTATGTAACAATATTTTCAAATCTGTTGTTAGTTTCATTCACATAAATCCAGACTTCTTTTGTTTTCCTGATTAATATTTCCTGTATTCAAAGTCATAGTTCAGAGCCCCTGTGCTGTGCTGTGCTTGGTTGCTCAGTTATGTCTGACTCTTTGAGATCCCATGGACTATAGCCCACCAGGCTACTCTGTCCATGGGGATTCTCCAGACAAGAATACTGGAGTGGGTTGCCATGCCCTCCTCCAGGGGATCTTCCTAACCTAGGGATCGAATCCAGGTCTCCCGCATTGCAGGCAGATTTTTTACTGTCTGAGCCACCAGGGAAGCCCAAGAATACTGGAGTGGGTAGCCTATTCCTTCTCCAGGGGATCATCCCAACCCAGGAATCAAACCAGGGCTTCCTGCATTGCAGGTGGATTCTTTACCATCTGAGCTACCAGGGAAGCCCTTAGAACCACTATAGGTAACTAAATTCCAACTTGTGTCTGTCCTGCTGTATGAGTATTGGACTTAGATGTTAGGTATGATTGATTTACACACTCATTAAACTCATTTGATGAGCCATATTTATTATCAAATTGCAAGATAAGATCGTCAGCAAGATTCTAGATACTGATACTACTACTAATTCTAGACACTGAGACTTATTGCTACTTCTTACTAAAATCAACTCATAAGCAACTGCTAGAAACGGAAAACCATCTTCTGATTAAATGTCAGCCACCTACGGGGGTAAAGAGGCAGAGCCAGAGTTGCTAAAATACAAGAGTTGCCAACAGCAACTACTAAAACGCAGAGGCAAGCCATTCCCAAATTCTAGGTGGAAATAAATGCCACTAAGACACAGGGTAGCTCTTTACCAAATCAACTACACCGACAGCTACAATACAACCAGCATCATCAATTATGTACATAATATTTTAAAAGGAAAATCTATATCTTAGTTAAGGTTGGCTAATGTCTATAGAAATTTTAAATGTAATTAAAATTTATTAAAGGCTCTGCTAATATTCTTTTATCAAGAAAACTAACTTAGCTACTTAAGATAATTCATCTTCATTACATTTCTATTTCTAATCCAAAATATAGATACATTTAAATCACAGAACTGAGTATCTGGATCCTCAAACACCACAGATTCTAGTTCAGTTACTACTCTTGTATTCATAAATACGATCAAGAAACATGCCTTACTTAAAAACATCAGTCAAAAGAAACACAATTCTCTGGTCATCTGCCACTTCAAATTTTAACTACATCATGCTTATTTTAGTTAAATGTGAATGAAATTTTAAAAAATACTATCTGCTAAAATGGAATCTCATTATCAAACTCAACGTGTCCTAACTGCACTTTTCACCACAGATAAATAATAAACATACTTTTATAGTTGAAATCTTATCACTAGATTTTTATATTTCATCTAAGATCAGAGACTAGATAATTTTTAAACTACAATTTTATAGTCCTTAAAAATTCTATGTGTAGTATTTAGCATCAAATTAGTAATTATACAATAAAATATAGACTATTTTATTTCTACTCAGAATTTCTTCTATCAGTGGTTCTCAAACTTCCTTAGGCCATGTGCACTGCATTATATTTCATGGTAAATCTTTCTTTAAAAAATAAAAATTTTAAGATAAAACCAGACAAATGAAGAGCTGCTCAAATTGAAGATGGAACAGCCCATTTGCCAGCCTATCCATTCCATCTACCTTAGGGGCTCCAGGTTTGAAAACTGATCTACTTCAACCTCTTCATTTTACTAACAACTCAAACTGTTCTTTAGGCCTACTGGTCTGTATTCATTTATATTTATTTTACAATTTTGGCGCTTTTGCTATCTTGAATTTGCCACAAAACCCCTTAAGAATGTGCCATCATTACTACTACAGGCTCACACACCATTTAAACTCTGTCTCAAGTACTGGATATATAGTAAATAAATATCTGTTTGTCCAAATGCCTAATTTAAAATGGCCACACAATCCAGTAGCTTTAACAACCTATTTTTCCTTAACTTCAAGAGTCTAGCATAAAGACTTCACATGGAAAAGGCAGAGTAGTATAAAAATTCTCAGCCTACAGGATTTTATAAGACATAAGTGTTTGATACTCAAATCAGTGTTTTAGGGATAATGCAACTGTTCCTTGGTACAGAGCAAAGGCAGCAGGCTGACAGCAGGGAAGAATCAGCAGAGAACGCATGGTACACACTGACATGAAAGCAACGCTAAGACTGTGGGGAAGAGATGACATACCCACTGGAACCATGTCCTGGTACTGCGGCCTGCTGACTGTATTGAACGTGCTCGATGGCCTGGGAAGAACGGGTGGTCCTGCATGTCGAGAATCTTCTCCTACCTGCAAACACAAGCAGTGTTTATGTTCTACACTAAATCCCAGAATACTTTACAATGGTATCCTAAGCCAAGTTGTTCAGAATACTGACAACAAGCATTGCTAAGTACCAACTGATCAGAACAGAGGCTAGCTTGAAGAGTGGACACAGGACTCTCAAAAGCTCTGCTTCAGTTGCTGAATTGAGGGGAGGAGTTGGGGTATCCATGTCCCTGAGAGGGGCCAGGGCTGTGACTACTGACCAAGCATACAGAAAGAGCTCAATATGCCTGTGGGGATGTGGATGCTGAATACATGTTCCTCTGAAGTAACTTCTACCTGACAGAACACAGATCTGCAACAATATATCAGGGAGAACACTTGGGTGCTTCACTGGGGCAGTGCCAGGATATACCTTCTTTTGGCCGAGCAAGTCAGGGAATCCCTTGCCTCAGCAGAGGAGGAGCTGAAGAGCAGCAGTCTTTGTGAGGGTTTCTGAGTTGGGTATTATCTCCTCAGAAGCAATTTTATGTGCTTATTAGTGCACCCAGAGCAACAGCTCTTTCTGGTTTGAGCCTCCCACACCAGTGAGCTAATCATAGCAGGTGTGGAGGAGCTAAATAGGGTTTCCCCAACCCAAATTAGTTTTTTCACCTACTATAGACTTAGAAACTCATATATACAAAAATGCCCATTAGTAGTCTTACCAGAAAACTCTAACACTGCTTTAGCTTCTGTTTTAGCATTTTCCCCCCACGTTACAAAAGTATTTCACGGCAACAGTAGAACAATCATATGAGGGAGTTAAGAGAACAAGAGGCAAAATAATTTTGTGGATTTATAAATTTGTACATTTATTTTTTTAATGATTTTTTGTTTTATTTTTATATTTTTAAAATTTAGTTAATTTATTTTTAATTGGAGAATGGTCATTCTCCAGCTTACAATATTGTGTTAGCTTCTGCCATAGATCAACATGAATCAACCACAGGTGTACGTATGTCCCCTCCTCCTGAGCCTCCCTCCCACCTCCCACCCCATTCTACCTTCTAGGTTATCACAGAGCACCAGATTTGAGCTCCCTGCATCCTACAGTAAATTTCCACTGGCCATCTAATTTTACATATGGCAATGTAGATGTCTCAAAGCTGCTCTCTCAATTCATCCCACCCTGTCCTTCCCCTCTCAGGTCCACAAATCTCTTCTCTATGTCTGCGTCTCCACTGCTGCCCTACAGATAGGTTCATCAGCACCATCTTTCTGGATTCCATATATATGTGTCAATATGTGATATCTGTCTTTCTCTTTCTGATTTATTTCACTCTGTACAGGCTTTAGGTTCATCCACCTAACTAGAACTGAGTCAAGCATGTTCCTTTTTATGTCTGAGTAATATTCTGCTCTGTATATGTACCACGACTTTTTTATCCATTTATCTGTCAATGGGCATCTAATTGTTTCCATGTCTTAGCTATTGTAAACAGTGTTGTGATGAACAGTGGGGTACATGAGTCTTTTTCAATTATAGTTTCCTTAGGGTACATAGTCAGTAGTGGGATTATTGGGTCATATGGTAGTTTTATTCCTAGTTTTTTAAGGAATCTCTATACTGTATGCAGGTCAAGAAGCAACAGTTAGAACCGGACATGGTACAACAGACCGGTTCCAAATTGGGAAAGGAGTACGTCAAGGCTATATATTGTCATCCTGCTTATTTAACTTATATGCAGAGTACATCATGAGAAATGCTAAGCTGGATGAAGCACAACTGGAATCAAGATTACTGGGAGAAATATCAATAACCTTAGATATGCAGATGACACCACCCTAATGGCAGAAAGAGAAGAAGAACTAAAAAGCCTCTTGATGAAAGTGAAAGGGGAGAGTGAAAAAGTTGGCTTAAAACTCAACATTCAGAAAACTAAGATCATGGCATCGGTCCCATCCCTTCATGGCAAATAGATGGGGAAACAATGGAAACAGTGAGAGACTTTATTTTCTTGGGCTCCAAAATCACTGCAGATGGTAACTGCAGCCATGAAATTAAAAGACACTTGCCTCTTGGAAGAAAGGTTATGAGTAACCTAGACAGTATATTCAAAAGCAGAGACATTACTTTGCCAACAAAGGTACCTCTAGGCAAAGCTATGGTTTTTTCAGTAGTCATGTATGGATATGAGAGTTGGACTATAAACAAAGCTGAGTGCCAAAGAATTGATGCTTTTGAACTGTGGTGTTGGAGAAGACTCTTGAGAGTCCCTTGGACTGCAAGAAGATCCAACCAGTCCATCCTAAAGGAAATCAGTCCTAAATATTCATTGGAAGGACTGATGCTAAAGCTGAAACTCCAATATTTTGGCCACCTGATGAAAATAACTGACTCTCTGCAAAAGACCCTGATGCTGGGAAAGATTGAAGGCGGGAGGAGAAGGGGACAACAGAGGATGAGATAGCTGGATGGCATCACCGACTCGATGCACGTGAGTTTGAGTAAGCTCTGGGAGTTGGCGATGGACAGGGAAGCCTGGCCTGCTGCAGTCCCTGGGGTTGCAAAGAGTCAGACATGTTGAGCGACTGAACTAGTATACTAGTATACTAATTATACTAATTATACACTACTCCATAGTGGCTATATCAATTTGCATTCCCACCAACAGTGCAAGAGGATTCCCTCTTCTCTATACCCTCTCCAGCATTTATTGTTTGCAGATTTTTTGATGATGGCCATTCTGACTGGTGTAAGGTGATACTCATTGTAGTTCTGATTTGCATGTCTCTAATAATGAGTGATATTGAGCATCTGTTCATGTATTTGTTAGCCATCTGTATGTCTTCTTTGGAGAAATGTCTGTTTAGGACTTCTGCCCCCCTTTGGATTGGGCTGTTTTTTTTTCTGGTATTGAGTTGAATGAGTTGCTTGTATATTTTGGAGATTAATCCTTTGTCAGTTTTTTCACTTGCTATTATTTTCTGCCATTGTGAGCATTTTCTTTTCACCTTGTTCATAGTTTCCTTTGCTGTGCAAAAACTTTTAAGTTTAATTAGGCCCTGCTTGTTTGTTTTTATTTCCATTACTCTAGGAGGTGGGTCATAGAGGATCTGCTATGATTTATGTCAAAGAGTGTTTTATGTATGTTTTCCTCTAAGAGTTTTACAGTTTCTTTGAGTTTATCTTTGTGTATGTTTTTAGAAAGTGTTCAAATTTCATTCTTTTATATGTAGCTGTCCAGTTTTCCCAGCACTACTTAATAAATCAGTACTTTTAAAATACAGTTTCTACTCCTACCCACTCAAAGCCTCATAATCATTTTATCACACTGCTTCAGTTAGGTGTTTGGTGAGGGTTTTTCTAAAGGCCCTAAAGTGGAAACATTGTCCCCATCCTTCACTGCCTGTTTATTCTTCAAAATGTTCTCACTCATTCTTCAAAGTGCAGTTCAAACAGCCTATCCTCAATAAAGCTTTCCCTTCCCTTCAAGCTGATGTCAAATGCCACCTTCTCTGACTGCCATAGCACTTGGGGGACATTAAAGCAGCTGCCATTATTAACAGTCTATAAAGCATTTTTCAATTGTATTGTTATTCATCTGGATTATAGTTAGTTTTATATATTCTCTCCTTAGTAAGAACTCAGGGACACATGTCATTTTTGTGTATACCTCACATTAACCAAGTTTCTACACTACTAGTGTTCAATAAGTATTCATTTGTTGGAAGGAAAAGATATCCAAATTTCTACTACCTGGAATATTTGCTAAATGAGTCTAAGAGAATGGCTGGAAGACTTGTGAATGTCACTAGAATTTTCCCACTGCACTTCTCTTGAGTTACTGGCTTTGAGAAATGAAGCCAATATATATATGAAGCCAACGAACTCTCCTCTTGGGGGAGATTTTGATCATTGACTCTATCTTGTTCATCATTCACCAAACTTATCGTTTCAATCTACCAATATACACTTTCCATTCTGTCAGTAAGGTGCCTTTTGTCATCATTTCCTAGAATAGCCAAAGTTCTTCATGACACCCTGCTTCTTCAAACCAGACCGTCAAACTGTGGGCAAGGCATGATAGATGCGCAGTTACTACAGGATGTGCGTGCTTCCAACAGCTGGGCCAGAAGGCACATTTACCTCAAAGGTTTAACAATGCTGGGGCTAAATGCTGAGACTTTATAGGGTCATCTTAGTCCCACTGCTCAGTTTCCATCCATAAGAAGAAAAATTTTCATTCAAATTTTAAGGTGGACCTTAGCATCCTTATTACTAGACCATGAAAATAATTAAAATTCTGAGGCAGAGGAGTTGAAAGAAAATACAAATAAAGTTACTAATCTCTTGCACATTGTTCTGATCAGACTGAACAGTCAGCATCATATGGTGAAGTGGAGATAAGGCAAGTGTCTAAAGGGCACAGGTTGTGTGATAAAACCAGGCACGGCCCTAATATGCTACATATGATGTACAAAGTCCAAAGGTGAGAGGTCTATACTGCTTTTTAGGTGAATGTATCAGCATCGTCCAGGTTACCACTAATGGTTTAGATGACAGCCAGGTAGAGATTTATTAGCTACTCATAAAACATACATATTTTTGTGCATACCTCATCCTGCAATATATTTATATATCATTTTTATATGAGCTTCTTGTGTGTACTCGTCTATGTCTGCACTTTTAACCAGCAAACACATATGATCCTTAGAGCCAGTATGTAAATCATGAGGGGAAATTCCAAGAGTGGAATTCTGCTAAATCAAATCCAGTTATTTACTGCATTCATAATCTTTTCTTATAATAGAAGCTACAAAAATATTTGACATACAATATAATACTGAAGAGATGATATGCTCATAGACAAAACCTGGAAAAGGAATGCAGGAAAAGAATCTTAATTCTACTTGTCTAAGGGAATTTTAGAAACAATGTATATAACGTGATGATACATGACATTCAAAGCATAAGTCTATTGTTGCTGTTGTTCAGTCACTAAGCCATGTCTGACTCTTGCAACTCCACGTGCTGTGTATAGCACACCAGGCTCTTCTGTCCTTCACTATCTCCTGGAGTTTGCTCGAATTCATGTTCATTGAGTTGGTGATGCTACCTAACCATCTCACCCTCTACTGCCCTCTTGTCTTGTACTAAGGAGAAAATATTTGACATAAAACATTCCTCTTTTATTTATTTAACCTGCAACCGAAAAAGGGAAACAGAAAGAGTATTTCTTTTTTCTGTTCTTTTTTGGTTAGGTTATCGGAGAGCCCTCATGTGGTTACCAAGGGTCACTGCAAACCAGCAAAGTAGAGTACAGTAGAGCTTTTAATTCTGCCCATTTTCTCTGGGCATTTCATGTATAGAAATCAACTCTCATATACACCCTAATTTTAAAGAAGATTAGAGAGGATCACAACCTCATAGCCTAGGCCGGAGATTTTCATCTAATCCAGCAGTCCTCACTTAAGAAACTTCCCTACCTTTAATCCAATTTTAATCCCCAATTAAAATCTCAGGGACAGAGAAGCCTGCCAGGATACAGTCGCAAAAGTCAGACACGACTGAGTGATGGAGCAAAAGCTATGTTCATTTCTTCCTATGAAGTTGCTATCAGGTATGCCAAAGGGCTTCCCATCCCCCTCTCTTGAACACTATTGCATTATGAATCTTCTCTCATCACCCACACTGAACTTAAAAAAAAAAAAAAATCTAATTTCTTCAACCTTTCCTCTAATGTCTTACTTTTAAACTTGCAATTTAGGTTCTGTTTCCAGAGAGAAGCCCTGTCAACATTCCAGTACTTTTCAGCCTCCAAATGATAGTCTCAAACTAGAAAAACAAAGCAATAAGAAAGAGCCAGCGGAATTCAATAAATCCCACATCCTGCATTCCTACCAACCAACAGGTCACTTGCTGCAGCTGGGACTCACCTCGCCTGCGCTGTGGCTGCGCTGCCGGGTCAGGTGTTGCCGATGCACCAGTGCGCTCGTGGGTCTGCTGCTCTGAAGCGGGAGTCGGGGATCGATGAAAGTGGTGGTTCGGGAGTTGTGGTCAACAAAAAATGCCTAGGAAGCAATCCACTGAGTCAACAGTCCATACATGCTACAGACTTGTCCTATCGTTTCACCATTCAGGAAGAGACCCACTTTGGAGCAATAACCTTAGCTCTGTTTTCTCATAATTTCAAATCTTTGGGAGAATTACTCCTTCCTCCCTCAGGACAGACCAGAACACAGGAAGCGACGCTTAGACTGAATTCAGAGTGAAGAGAGCAGGAAAGAACATGGTCCCTGTGTTTAGGAAATACTCTTAAGAGAGAGTCATCAAAGTCAGGATCCTAGAAAAAAATCACCTGATTGGACATTTGGGCTTCTCTTAATTGATGCTAAGTGCATACTATTATGGATATTACCAAGTTATTCTTTCAAACATCATTGACTTCTCTTTTCCTTTTATGCAATCAGCTACCAAGTCCTCCCCCCATTTTCCCAAATATAGAGTCTCCTCTATTTCTCCCATCCCAGCCTGGCTACCATTCATTCCATTATTTCAGGACTTTCTCTTAAATGTAAAATTATGAATAGTTTCTCAGTTATTTCACATCTCTAACAACCTTGATTCACTGAACTGGCACCTCACTATGAGAATATATTTTCCTAAAAGCTTTGACTATATCTCCACTCCAATCCAAACCCTCTACTGGCTACCTGTTATCTACAACAACAACAACAAAAAAATTCCAACCCTTTGGTCACTTTTCTAAGACTCTTTAAAGTCTTCTTATTTGTTCTTCCAGTTTAATCATCAGTCACACATCTAAATTCTATCACGTTCAATGACTCTGGGCAAGTCACTTAAGTTCTCTGGGCTACAGATTTCTTATAAAAACATGTCTCCCTCTCTCCCTCATTCATAACAAACATTTCTCCCCCATAATGTGACAGGAGGGAGGAAACCATGTCTGACACATTTACTGCAGAATCCCTAGTGACATGAAATCATGAATGAGCATAAGCCATTTCCCTCAGTTTCGCAGGAAAGTCTGCAAGCAATGTAGAAAGGTCTTTAAAAATTCTTTTTAATTCTAACGCTCTTCCCAAGAGCTATTTTTCATTATCAGTAAGAACCAAATGGTAGTAAGTTTTCAAAGAAAAATTCATTCAAGGCAATAATGAAGCCCATTATCTCAAGGACAATTGAAAATGTAAGTTTTCCATGACCAGGTAAAGTTAATTAGGTCGTCAAAGATAAAAAGGACTATTAGGAAAGCCTGGAAACTCATTACTGATTAAAATGTCAGGACACAAGCTATATGTCAAATAACCTAAATGAGCAAAATAGAACTGACAACTCAAATTGATGGAGCTCCTTTAACAAAGTATTATACCTTAAAGACTAGGAAATAATACATCTAGATAAATCCCAGGGGCAGATGGTATATTTATGCCAATTAAAAAAATCACCTTCCCATTATGAAACAAAATGTTTCTGTAGATACAGAATTAGGAAACAGGGCACAATAATTTGTAAGAAGCTCCCAAACAGGCAGAAAATGACTCCTTTAAAAAGTAACTTTCAGCAGAAAGTGCACTAGAAGAAACAAAGCAGAGAAATAACCAGAACCAGAATCCTGTTGGCCCTTTTCTCAATGTTTGATTTCTAGGTACAAAGATTAGATTAAATGGAAGTCGTGTAGGAGATGGTGTCATCAACCTTATATCCCTGGGTAATGTTCCCTTTTTTCATGACCTACCAGGTGGAATGTCTTACTTCTCTGATCCTGTTAAAAAAAAAGTACATCAATTGTAAACCCTACACAGGTTTGTACTGATAGGCTCTGGTCTCAAATGTGACACCAGTTCCTGTTTGATTTGAGCTTCTAATCAACATCTGGATATTACTTCTGCCACTATTTAAAATGTCATAAAATAGAAATTCAATTATTTTTATAAGTAGACATTTCAAAATAATATCATATCAATTTCACATCCTCTTTAAGAAGATTAAGCTCTTATTACTTACAACAATAATATGAACCATACTAAGGGGAAAATGCAAAGAGTATGAAAATAGAATTGCCTACTTACTCTACCTAATTTCTTAGGCATGTTTTGAAGGTGCAGGTGGCCATTTAGAGGTAACAATGATGCACTTGTAATTGTAAGGACAAATGGGTGTGTGCATCTAGGTCAGTTGTGATTTACCTGGAGTGTCACAGTATAATTTGATGTTAAGAGGCTTGTCTAAAATCCATTCTCTAAAGAATTATGCTGTGAATGCCTTCAGGGTAGGGACTCCTTACTCACCCTGTTCTCTCTGGTAGCTTTTAGGGTTACGTCTGGGAGAAAGAGAGTGCTCAGAAAATAAACTTCCAAAAACTTGAACAGCAAACTCTTGACCAAAATACAAGAAGACAAATGACAATGAACTAACCAAGTATTAAAAATCACATTTTTTTAACATAAGCATAGAAAGACTGACAAGTTAGAGAAAAATAAATGAGAGAAGTGTGTGTGTGTGTGTGTGTGTGTGTGTGTGTGTGTGTGTGTTGTGTGTGTCGGGTAAAACACGCGGAGAACTGAAGACTACAAAACCACAAATAAGATAGGAGGTTTCAAAATATCTCAAATGGACATGTATAAACTACCAAGTTAAAACTTGAGAAGTTGAAGACAAAGTAGTGATTAAATGCTTGCGATCCAGAAAGACAAGCCTGGGTCTGAGCCCTAACTCCACCACTTACTAGTGACATAACCTTGGGCAAACTACTTAACTTCTTTAAACCACAATTTCTTTTCTGTTAAATAGGGACAGTAATGCCTACATCAAACAAAGGTAAAATGCGATGGTTCATATAAATTTTTGAACATAGTCTCTGTGACCCCTTAAATGTGACTTACTATTATTATTACTAATAATAGTTTTAACTTCTGAGACATTTTTCTAAAGATTGTAATTTTTCTCCCTACAGTCTATACACCAAGCTCAAAAAAATGGAGAACCAGTAAAACTACTTCCCAGGCTCCTTCCAGCTCTGTGTGGCCTAGATTAAGTTCTGGCCAATGAGATGTAAACAGCGTGCCACGTGATACTTCCGGACAACCTCCTTTCCAGGAGATTTTCACAAGGTGAAGTCCTCCTTCTGTTCTTCATCCATTTAGCTTCCTAAAACAAAGACGTGAACCATGCAGAGCTCCAGCAGCCGTACTGAACCTTGAAGAGTTTGGCTTTAGTAAGACTGAGTGGCTAAGCAAAAAAACTATAAGGAGCTAGGGCTCTTACAATATAAGGAACCACCCTAAAACCTACAGGCTGCCTACCTCTGAACTTCATATATGAGAATAAAATCTTGCATTTTAAACTTTGGATAGGTTTCTGTCACAGGGTAGCCAAACCAAATCCTAACTGAGCAACTGTCTCAGCACAGATGAACACATAAGCCAGCCACCACCATTATAAATAAGATTTTTCATTATTTCATAAGTGATGATGTCTTATTGTTGCTCACCTTCAATACAGTTGGGTAATGGTTCGAGGTTTAAGTGAAACGTAGGGCTGGGAAAGTATAAAGCTGAGATTTGAATCCATTTCCTGACTCCAAAGCCCAGTGAGCAGTGCCTCCTTCCCCTCTCATCTTATTTCTCCTCTTTTTTTCCCCATTCTTTCTTCCTCCTGTTTTTCCTTTTGATGTTCTTCTCACTCTCCTCACACCTCACATAGTACTTGAGTTTAGAGAAACATTTACATATTTATTGAATTAGGCCGACAATAACATTCAGCACTGACAAGCCCACTGCTGATGCTGGACAGCAAACGGTGCTTCCTCCGCACAGTCCACGGACTGCTCCCCTGCTGGAGACAGCGCTGTGGGTGGCGAGAGGTGTTAGTCTGTATTCCACAAGGGGCTCAGATTCAGAGAAGATGGAATGTGTACATTGTTTACATGAGTTTTTTAAGTCTGCCAGATACTTGGGGGAAAGTCCCTATTAAGACCTGTATGGAAGCCACGGCTAGTGCACTAGCTCTGGCTGAGGACAGCACCAAGAAGCAGCTTCTCTGAGCATGCGCGGTGCTCTCTCTGTTAGCTGTGTGACCCTGGACAGTGCTTTGCTACATCCACACAAAGGAGATGACTCAAATCCCAGCTGAGTTGTGGAAAATGTTTTCTACTTTAACATGAAGAGGAATGCATAAACAAATACCACCCAAAGTTTAGGCTTGCCATTTCTATTTGTGATGCACAAATCAATTATGTCACAAAAGTAGATTACGTTCCCACAGGATATCCTAAGTAGCTCAAGTCAGTAACAAAGCTGACTGACTACTTTTTTTTCCTTTTTTAAATTTAATTTGGGTCACTTTTTATGTCATCATTCTTGAGTGGTCTGCTTTTATTTATGAAATTTTCTACCAGGTATTAATAAATACTGCCTGAGTAAACAGTATGTTGAGAATGCAGACATCGAAAAAGCAATTGTATCCAGAAATGAATCTTTTTCAGATTAGCCACTAGCTAAGCAAATTTTGATAACATAGAGTCTCAACTGTTAAGTTTCATTAAGGAAATCCACTCAAGCTTCCCCATGCTGGACCAGCTAGAACTAACAATATAATAAGAAAACTGAAAGGAATGCAAATATCCAAATTCAAATCTCATTTTAAAAACGTCTACCCTTTCACTGCTTCAGGGCATGGTCAGAGTCAGAAAATATGAGCTGGTTGGAGCCAAGTGGTATTTTAGTGAGGCCAAACAAAATATACTTCTCTCTTTACACAATTCTTTTTTTAAGTTTCTATTATTTTAAGAAAAGAAAAAGCCATCAGTATTTGTGAAGAAATACCAACCTCAGGCTCAACAAATCTAAGTCACAGAAGTTTGAATTTGTTTCCAGTTAACATTTTGCCAAACCAGGAATCCATATTAAAAGACCATGTAAACAAAATAAAACAAAAAGCACTTGTAACTATGCTACAGAAAGACATCAGATCTTCTTTCTTTCCCTAAAAGAACAACAATTTAAAGATTAGAAGTGCTACATACTGAATCTGTTCTAACTTCTAGTTTATCAACTCTATAAAATCTTAAAATGCTCAAAAAAGTTAATTGTAATCTAATTTCTATAAAGATTTTAATTTACTCACGCATTCTCTCCCTTCCAAAATATAAATCTCCTCTCAGCTCCTGGTCCCCTCTCTAGCATTTCCCCAATTATAAGGAATAAACATGGTATTATTTTCTCTATATTATATCCCAGACAGATCTCTGTTACCAAATGATAGATGAAAAGACCTGAATGACATAGTTTATTATAAGTAAAAAACAGTAATGCTAACATCTTCTACCATTTGGTTCATTTGAAGGAATGAGAGGTCCTAAATATCTCATGGCATCTGTATCAATCACAAAAAAGTTAAAGAAAGTTATTTTGTTAAATTGTTATAATCAGAGAGCTAAAGTCGATAGAAGAGAAAAACAGGGACACAAGGCACTGGATTAGAGTTCTGGAAACAGCTGATCAGTTAGTAGATGTGGATAAGTAAAACATTCCCCATACTTCATGTATAAATGTTAGCTCAAGGCAGGGTGGAGAAGGGGGGAAGCAGATTTTATGTGTTGGGAGTGGTGGTATTTAGGTGTGAAGACATATAATACAGGGAAGCCAGTGACATGCTGGGGATGGCTTGGACCAGATTCCATGAACTCATGGTGAAATTTCAAGGAATTATGGTAGCTGGTTGATGATGATGCTGACAGCCTGAAACTGGCAATGGTGAGAGAATTTACACCATGGAAAATGGCAAACACTGTAGATCAGCCCTCTTCCCCACCACCCCTAAGGAGCTGGTTGCTAAGCATTTACCACTACAGAAAACCAAGAATGAAGTTATCCAAATCAGTACATTTTAGGTAATACAGAAGGGCATTACCATGAAATCTGAAGATAGTATACTACATTTTTTATAAAGATCCAATGCTGGTCAGAGGACAACTCTTTAAAAGCAAACAAGACTCCATGGTACTAGCATTTTATTCAAAAATACATTTGCAAAACCAAACTCTGCTCTATTCTCTCATTCAGAAAGATATACAGCCTCAGAAGATTCTTCATTTCAGCCTCTATGTGCATTTGCATGGGTTACTTTTTGGTCTAACAAGTTTGTACCCCGTACAAATACGCAAGAGATCCTCTACAGTGTGCTATTTAAAGGTTAATTTCATTTCTACTTGGAATGTTATGTAATTGGAGGTGATTAAACCAGATCACCGGTCCGTCTAGTCAAGGCTATGGTTTTTCCAGTGGTCATGTATGGATGTGAGAGTTGGACTGTGAAGAAAGCTGAGCACCAAAGAATTGATGCTTTTGAGTTGTGGTGTTGGAGAAGACTCTTGAGAGTCCCTTGGACTGCAAGGAGATCCAACCAGTCCATTCTAAAGGAAATTAGTCCTGGGTGTTCTTTGGAAGGACTGATGCTGAAGCTGAAACTCCAATACTTTGGCCACCTCATGCGAAGAATTGACTCATTGGAAAAGACTCTGATGCTGGGAGGGATTGGGGGCAGGAGGAGAAGGGGATAACAGAAGATGAGATGGCTGGATGGCATCACCAACTCGATGGACATGAGTTTGGGTAAACTCCGGGAGTTGGTGATGGACAGGGAGGCCTGGCGTGCTGCGATTCATGAGGTTGCAAAGAGTCGGACATGACTGAGCGACTGAACTGACTGACTGACTGACTGAAACCAGATCACCACCACAAAGTTGTTAGTTGTTTCAAAGTAATTAAAGAGATGCACCACAAAAATAAGAAATACAGTGCTCTAATAGAAAAAAAAAAAAGAAAGAAAGAAAGAAAAACATAGTTTTCTAAGTGTAGAACTTACTCAGCTAAAAGACTTTTGGGATTCACTTGAAACTTCCACATATTATACTCATTAAGATGAACCTGACCTAATAAACTGGCCATGAGCTTCATATAGGATTAAAACCAAAGTCTATGTCATCACTTGGGCAACTTCTCTAGCCACATAGGCTATTAGAGTATGGTAAAATGAGAATCCTTAGGCAGGCTAGGACCGTGGTAACTTTCATGGTACAAATATCTTCTCTCTTCTAAAAATCTGTCCTAACCATAACTGCTACTTGCCATGGTCATTCCATTTGCCAAGGTGAATATTCAGACCATGCTGATACTCAACTCCCCAGTCTGACATCCAAAGTCACAATGTCCTAGAGTTACAAAGCTTGGCTTTAGAAAGCTTTGGGAAAGGATGCTTCACCTTAAATAGGCAGATGGTTACCATTTTACATTTTTTCTTTAAAGAACCCATAACATTTCTATCACTTTTTTTTAAAGTCCAAAGTTTCTTAGCATTTCAATTTAGGCTCAAGTAGAATGATCTGGGGAAAGCACCTGTGAGAGTGCCCCACAGTACTCTACTGTTTGACAGTACAAAACAAAGAAGCAGGAAAAAGAGTTATTTCATATTTGCCATCTGAAAGAGGAGATAAAAAATAAATAAACTTTTTCCAAAAACTAAACCAAACAATAAGTTCACTATATAAACTTAGGAAATATCAAGCTTTGTCATAACTTTCTAACTGTCCATGTCTTTTGTATCATTCTCTCTGTTATCCTTAACTCTCTGCAATAGTGCTTCGACAGATTTTACTTCACTGATATTGATCTGTGACGGTTAATTTTATGTGTTAACTGGGCCAGCGGGTGCCAAACAATATTCTGGATGTGTCTGTTGGTGTTTCTGGAAGAGATACCTTTCAATCAGTAGCCAGAGTTAAACAGATGGTCTTCCCCAATGTGGGTAAAAGTGAGAGTGTTAGTCACTCAGTCCTGTCTGACTCTTTGCGACCCCATGGAATGTAGCCCTCCAGGCTCCTCTGTTCATGGGATTCTCTAGGCAAGAATACCAGAGTGGGTTGCCATGCCCTCCTTCGGAGGATCTTCCCGACCCAGGGATCAAACCCAGGTCTCCTGAGTTGCAGGCAATTCTTGACCATTTGAGCTACCTGGGAAGCCCTCCAATGTGGGTGGGCCTCATAAAATCATTGAAGGTCAAAAGTCTGAGTAAGAGGGACCTGCTTTGGCCTGATTGAGTAGGAACATTGGTATTTTCTTGAGTCTTGAGTCGTGAGCCTGCTGGGTTTTGTATTGGATCTTATACCATCAGCTCTCTGTGTGTGTGTGTGTGTGTGTGTGTGTGTGCATGTGTGTGTGTGTGTGTGTGTGTGTGTGTGCTTGTATCTAATACAGGGTTTCTCAATATTTTCCCGTTCCTTCTTCAAAGGAACCAAACATACCCACTCAGGATGTTCTTTTATCCATTTCTTTACGTTAGGTGTTTTCCTTCCTTTCCCAGGCCCTGTTTTCTCTCCCCCACAATCTAATTTTATAAAAATCCTACTTATCATTTAGGGTTCAGGTCAAAGCCAGTCTTTACTATGAACTCTCCAGGTTTTCATTCCAGAAATGTCATTCTGCGTCTATACTAGTGCGTGATGCCTATTCTGTGTTTTCATAACACAGATCAGAGGCACTGAAGTAGAACAGTCTTGGGGAGGGTGCCTAGTGGTTTTACACTGGAAGGGCATGATTCTGTGCAAATGCATGGATCTGATTTCAGTTCTGGTTCTAAGAAGAAAGCTACTTCTCTTGTGAAGTATGTTTCTAAAATGCTATCTTCATGACCATAGCTTACAGAGTATGTAACCACCACAGAAGAAGACCAGTAATCTAGCAAGAGACAAATCTAGCAGAGAGACCACAATAACAGAGGACTCGTAGAGAAACTAATAATGCTCTGGGTCATTATACAGGTTTCAGGTAGAAGCAAACACTTGCGGGGAGACTACCCTGCACTGGTCAAGAACAATATGGACAAAAGGAGCATGAACAGTAAAGTGACCCCTACTGTGGCAAAATCATTTTCTTGGACCACCTTGGTTAAGGGAGATCAGCAGGCTGTTAACAGGAGGCATGGGACACTACACTAGTTCTACACTGCATCTTTGATAAGTCACTGTGTATCTCCCATTAGATAAGGATTCAGCCATCAATAACAAATCTTTATCATTTTCATAAAAGTCTAAATTGAAACTGTTTAGTTATTGTTCTAGATAGATTCTTGCTTCTACCTAATCATTAAATCAAGATTTTAGTGAGTGGGTAGGAATAACCAGGTGAGTAGCATTCCTGACTTAGTGTGCCATGTGGTCCATTTTATTCTGTAGGTGTCTGCATAATCCATATTTTTTCCCCAAAACTAAGTAATAAAACTCTAGAGATTTGTAATTGTACTGCTTTTATTTTCTACACTATAAGTAATAAGTCAATTACTGAGTAAATTGTGTTAATTATAATCCTAATTGTTTTTCTTCCATTTGTTATCCCATGATTATCTAAGTGGATGCCAACCACAGCCCCAGGAGCTGGACAGGACAGGTTACTAATGCTCACTTCAGAGAAAACTGAGGTTTGTAGAAGTAGATCAGACAGTGATAGATCCAGGAATCCTGACCTACTGCAGCATAATTTCCTCAAATTCTTCAAATTAACAATGGGAAGGAAGAAAAGAAAGGAGTGAAGAAGGGAGGGAGGAAGAAAAGAAAGAAGAAAGGAGCAAAGAGTAAAAGTAAGGCAGAAAGAACAGACACTACATGTTCAGCAACATTTGGTTTTCCTTATTAAAACTCATAATCGTCTACAGATATATTATCCCCATGAGCACATACTAATGATCAAACCCAGCCAAGAATCAGAAGCATTTTAACCAAGTCACATTTTAATACTACTGACGCATATTTCTTGCATAAATATAAAAAGTTTATATCAACACTGTAACCCAGATCCCAAATTACCCTTTTTTTCCACAGTCCTGAGAGTGTACAAAAGTTTACGAATTATTACAATAGAAGAAAGAAGAGATTTTCTTTCTATACTGGCCTACTTTCTTTGCTTAAATGTTTTGTTTCAAATAAGACAAGTCAAAATGTGTCCTGTATGTTAGTTGAAATCCTAGACTTTAGGTTCAACAGATATGTATACATAGATGTTAATCATAGTCTCATGAGGACTATCCTGAATAAAATAAAACTTGGATTAATTGCTAGGATAAAAATAATTAAGAAAATCAAGTAGTGAAATAAAATACTAATTAAAACACAGTGTGGAATTGTGAACAAGATACCTTTCCAAATGTAATTAAAAGTAGAACTATATCATCTAATCCATAAGACTAAAGAATCAAAGATCTATAAAATCTAGGAGCTAAAAAGGGAAACCTAGTCTTCCTCTAATTTAACCTACTGCTTTTTAAAAATAGTTTTATTGAGATATAACTCAGATACTATACAATTCACCCATTTGAATGGTACAATCCACTGTTTTTAGTATACACATAGTATTGTGCAACCATCACCATAATATAATTTTAAAACATTCTCTCCAGCAAGAGAAATTAGGCTTCCCTTTTTAGCTCCTAGATCTATGGTATTTAAGCATGAAGTCATGAATGTGTTTCTGGTGGAGTGTCATCTGACAAAATACCTATAATCTAATCAAAACCTATTTGTATGACTCAGCTTTGAAGGATACCAGTAAGCCCAACACCTGGACTATAACTCTTCTTCCTCGGAATGATAAAGTATATCTCATTTTCAAAGACAATCCCTCCCAATAGAGTGCAGTGGTTAAGAGACACCCTCCTAAAGTCAGAATCCTGAATTCATCACTTGCTTATTATACACACATTATAAGAACCTGACTGTTGATGCAGGAGACATAAGGGATGTGGATTCGATCCCTGGGTCAGGAAGGTACCCTGGAGGAGGACATGGCAACCCATTCCAGTATTCTTGCCTGCAGAATCCCATAGACAGAGGAGCCCGGTGGGCTACGGTCCATAGGATCGCAAAGAATCAGACATAACTGAAGCGGCTTAGCAGACGCATGCACACACACAAATTTCAATTAAAATGTGAACAATAATGATAATACCCACCTCAGAAACTGCCATGAGGTTGAAATAAAATAATCCATGCACAAATACCTAGTTAAGTGCCTGGCACATGGATTGAGCCCAATAAATGTAGATGTCATCACTGTTACCACCATCGTTATCATCTTACCCAGAAGGCCTGATAGTTGTTCTTACTTTTTAATTCATAGTCAATGCTAAAAGAATATTTTACTTCTCTGCTTTCATGCAAGTCAAGGACATTTTTCACCCTAGAACTTCCCCTAAAAGCACACCAGATCTAGAATTTTGTGAAACCTCAGCCAACTTAAACCCTTGGCCTTCAGTAATTAGAAGAAAAGTCTCTTCCAAACTGGAGACAGCTAAACTGTAGTACAGCATAATCACTACCCTGTTCAAACATGTAATGTGAAAAATCCAAGACAACACATGGAATAAGAAAGGTCAAACCAGGCAAATCCTAGGAGCTATTTCCAGTGAGTGCACAGAAGGAGGAGCAAGTGGCAATGGGGAGAGAGCCTGGAAGCTTGCTTGTTTGTCCAAAGCAGATATCACCGAAAAACTAGGAATCTACAGATAACAAATTTTCATTCCTTCATCAAACCTGTTTTGAGAATCTTCTATACAAATGGCTCTGGGGTTGAAGAGGGAGTGATTTAAAAAAATAAACAGAAGAACTCTCAAGGAGGGGATCATATGCTTGGGAAGACAAAACAAGTTAACAGCAGCACCATGAGACACATAGGTATAGGCATCATGAAACAGTGCAAGAGGGACTGTGGGGACTCACTTATGCCTAGAGAGGCAAGAGCAATCCAGCCACTCTGCTGCCCTTCAATGGCGTGTATGAAAGCCCCCACACTCTCAACCATGGTAGGAGACCATGCCACATGCTCCCAGAGCACTGTTTACTGCCTTCCCTGTAAGAGCTAGAAGATGTGTATTCACCTCCTCCCTGGTGAGAGGCAAGGTGACAGCACAGACTCTGGATCTGGATGGACTAAGTCAAATCCAATTCTACCACACACTAATTATAGGATCTTGGTCAGCTCACTTAGCCATGCTGCGCTTCAGTTTCCTCTTCCAAAAACTATGGATTAAAAATAGCAGTTATGTACAAGGTTGCATTGAGAATGGAAGGAATTAATCTAAATGCATAGCCACATCTAGCACCTATCTAGTGGCACACGCTACATAATACTACACTGTGAGCTTGTAGCATAGTTATCACAGTGGCATGCTTATAGCAGGCCAAAGCAGGAAGTGCAGTGAATGGCAAAATTAATGAAAACACAGGAAGATGGTGCACTTGAGAAAAGAAGATGGAGCCAAATTTCATAGTCCTGAGCAGCTAAATTTGACCACATTTCTCATAAGAACCATGTCTTTTCATGCAGGTGAGGATTTGGTCATCCTATTCCATGTCAATTCTAGAAATTAGTCATCACTCTGGAGAAAAAAAACTCATAGCATTTAATAGCTTCTGATGCTATATTAAATGGGAAAAAAGTTTACTCCCTTTAAACATTATAGAGGTAAAGTAATACATCAAAAAGGGGCAGTTAAAATTTCAGGCTAGTAGAAAACCTGTTAACGGCAAAGGATGGGAGCTATGATTTTTAAAGTACAGCCACAGCAAGAGCCTCTCCCAGATGTTCTTTAAAGGTATTTTTGTTTATTGGAAGTCAGTCATTTGTAAAGAAAGGATGATGGGAAGCACAGGGAGATACACCTGCTTTCATTAAGGTATCCAGCTTAGCTAAAAATCTCATTAAAGTCTAAATGCACAAAGCAGAGGAATCAGGCTAAAGTGATCATCTTTCAGGCCTGTCTGGTAATTCATTCTGTCCATAAGGCCAGGGGTCCTTCCACATCTTCCATGCCACACATCATTCAAAAGGAAAGTCACCAGCAACCTGTGAGGTCAGCTATCTCCCAACTCATACTCAATGCTCTTAACAATGCTTACAACTTTAGGCTGAAACCCCACATGAGTCCAAACCCTCAGGAAAGAGGATAGATGGTTATGTTACCCACACAGTTGAGATAATGTTTACCTCTGTTTAGCCATCAAAACTTTTATAAAAGCTATGAGACAGAACTCGTTCTTAAGAATACATCATAACTCATCTTAAATAGTATTCTAAGTTCAACTTAAACTCTTCTCAAGGTTCAGGTGTTATTAATAAGAAGCTCTCTCCTGAAGCATGTCTGGCAAGTTATGAGTGGCAAGAAGGGAAACTTCCCTTCCAGGTCTGCATGATAAGTTCCCGATTCCCTTCAGCTAAGGATACAAAATGACTTAACATGTTAAGTCTCTGCACAGAACAGAAATACATGCAACATTATCTCAGCTTGGGTTTTTCCCTGGACCTGTGGTTTTCTAATGAGTATAGAACCCCATGACATCAGGAAAGAACTGTCAGAGTTGAGAACAGAGCTGTTTCTTGGTCTGCTAATGCTCTTATACATGCAGGTATAATACTATCAGTATTTTCCATCGCCCTTTCTTGGACTACCTGCGCATTTCGGCACCAGCAAAGTGACATCCTCCTCAGGAAAGAGAGAGCACGGGAACTGCCAAGTGTCCCTGCAGGTTCCCCGTGTCCTGGAAAGGCTTCCCTGCCATCCCACCTAACCCTGATATACCACTATTCTACCTGTGGTTTAGGGACCTAATTACAAATCCATTCTCTTTCATCTATTCTGAACTTCATGCTTACCACTTCTAATCTTCTCTGGGCTGAGAATTAGAGGTTTACTAAAAATTTTACAAAACTCAGGTCAGTAGTTTCAGTGAAAGTCTGAGGGTTCCTCCCATGCATTAAAATATATCCATGCAATTTGTAATATCAATTTTGACTGCCGCTAAGTTCTCAGATAAGATTGCTGGAAACTGAGTTCGGGATGAGCAAGATACACTGTGGTATTTTTGCTAGAGGGTACTTTAGGGAAGAATGGAATGCATTGAGTACTTTCCACATTCCACTCACCTTGAATGCTCTTCCCTGGTATGGTTTATTTCTCACTTAATTTACGTCTGTGTGCATGCAGAGCTTAATTTGTGAGTCCTTCCTCAGACACCCTCTATAAAATAACTCTCCACTCCTGCCCTTTCCTAGACCCCATATCCTGCTTTTCTTTAAATCAAAACTTTAATCAGCTCTTAGCAAGTCTGGTATTTACTTGTCCATTGGCCATCTCTTTCCACCAGAAAGGCAGTTCTATGGAGTTGTTGGCTGCTCTGTTTTGCACAGGTGTTCAATAAATATTTGTTGAATGAAAAAGTCAAGTACAGTTACTGTAAATATTTTGTCAACGTAATCCTCCCCATACTACAAGTCATGTATTTCAAGTATTTTTACAGACAGGAAAACTGTTGGTTGGTTTCTCAATACTTGGAGAGCATAATAGGGTGGTTAGGAGCAAGGACCCTTGAACCAGACTGCATGGGTTAGAGCCCAGCTCAGACATTACCCGTCCCTAATCACTGGGCAAGTCACTGAACCATTCTGCACCTGAACTCTGCATATGTAAATAGCAATAATAACAGTACTCTCTTACTGTTATTATTAGAGTTAGAGTTAACTTAGAGTTATTGTGGAGAGCTTAAACATAAAGAACTTAAACAGTTCATGGCTCCTAGTACATGCTAAACAAGAGTTAAATAAACAAAATCTTGGCTGAGAAACACCTTAATAAGAATTACTAACTTTCTCACTTTGATTTCTTACTCATAAGACAACCTCCTGATAGTAATCCGGCTTTCTGATTCATTTGTCTAAGAAGGAAGTGGAGATGTGGTTACCTGGCCTGTGCGAGAGTTAAGTATTTCTCATCAGAAATTAATCAATCTTTGAATCTTGTTTAACATGCTAACAAAATCAGGGTTTTGAACCAACAAGACTAAGGCCCAAACCCGGATGGTGTCACAGACACACCTTGTGTTGTTGCTTAGCAACCTCCTAGCTACCTTCTCCAAACAATGCCACAACTTGTATTCAACTATCCACAACACAGCTAGGAGAGGGAAGTATCATTGCCTAAGAAACCTCTTCTCTAAACAGTAGAAAACAGTTCAAAGAATGTCCATGCAAAGTGGGTGTTTTGCCCATCAAGTGCCCTGACTCCCATACACTGCATATACCATTTCAAAAGAGGGTAGCAACTGCTGATGGTAACAAACAACCTGTTTGTCCAGGTTTCCCTTGAAGCAGGAGATGGAATTTTTCCCCTCACAAAGGACTTTCAGCCCTCACCTGATGGGTAGAGCCAAGTGCCAAAGTCACAAGATCGCACAGTCATGTGGCGGCTTCCCCACGGCCACTCCTACAAGTTACCTTGCCCTGATGATCGTGTTTCATTTCCCAGCCCCTTGGCAGCTCCAGTTGTTTGTTTGCAAACATGTTGAGGAATCCCACGAGGTCCCGGTTGTGCTGGTAGCGTTCAAAGTGGTGGGTGTCCCGCCGGACTTTGGTGATCATGTGCTTCAAACATGTGTTGTTTGTAAACATGCGGTAGGCACTCTGGAGAGAAGGATGGGAAAGCCATGTTAATCTGCTTTGTGACGTGCAAAAGCAACACATAAACTCCCATGGACATATTCAATCTTCGGATGGTATATCAGATTCAGTGTAACTCTAGACCACATTAGGAGACAAAGCAAAATAATTTTGATTAAATTAAAATAGACTACAGAAAGTCAGGGAGTCTTCACGAATGAATCTAGTTTTCTAAGGAATAAGAACACTGTGGAGTTTCATTCTACAGGAGATGTAAGACCTTAAAGATGGTTTTAGGCAAAGCCCACACAGTCAAAATTACACCATTCAGGAAACAAATATACCACCTCACAGAGAGCCCCAATATAGCCAGGATTTCCTCCAGCACAAGGTCTCTGGCTCTTTGGGTCTATGCCAATGAAACAGTTGGCATATAGTCAGGAGCCAAGTTGTATAGAAAAATGGCCATAAATCTGAATATTAGAAGTGTATCCAATAGGCTGAGTAGTTCTCACTGAGAGTCATATTCAACTGAGACCACAGTAGATTAGAGTTTTTCATCTTACTTGTGCTTAAAAGCATAATCTCAGTAAATAGAATAGCAAGCAGAATTACCTAGACTGTATATCTTAGTATTTTTTAATCTTTTTTTCTTCTCTATTTTTCCTGTACACACACACACACACACATACTCATATACACACATTACCTATATATGGCTAAATTTACATGATTGAAATACACATTTAATAAAACCCCATTATACCAGCACACATAAAAAAGTGATTGTTCTATAAAATGTCATCAGTGTCATCTTCTGATACTTAAAGAAAAGTCCAGGAAAAAAAAAAAAAAAGACCATAAGCCATGGGCTGTCCTCATGAGTTAGTCAACAGATATTCAACACAGTACCATGTGCCAAGCAGTGGAAAAGGAGTAACTGTATAGGCTATTTCCCTGAAGGAATGTGACATTCATGAACCTGACCCACCGTGAGGATCTCTCCCGGAATGCTATTCTCCTCAGGTAGATTCAAAGGGCTTTGGGTTCCTCCAACCTCAGTATCCCAGGGATATCAGACTGAGTGTGGAGGCCTATAGGCTTTACGTTATGAGTTTTGTTATTTATTTTCTTTCAGACAGACCAAGGTAAACCCCAAAGAAATCAGAATCTCTGGAAATAACTTCACCTTAATAAACGCTTACTGTGCTGGTTATTGAGAATAAAAGTTGAATAAGTAAGGATAGTCAACAATGTTCCTGTCTTTCCAGAGACCCTCAGAGTGTATCACGTCTGGGTGGGACAATTCATTGCCAACAGGAGTGCCTTCAAGAGCTTTCTTTCCTTTGGCATGGTGAGCACAGCAGCTGGCCATGTCTGAAATGGTGGCTGCTCTCAGTTTGGGTCCCTGGGTTTCTGAAGGACTCCAGGGATCAGAGAACCCTGACAACTCAATTTGGAATGAGAAATAGACCTCTGTTAGCTTAAGCCATTGAGATGTGTTGGTCACCATGACTGATGTATAACTCACACTGCACAAAGTAACTTTTCTACAGTTATTCTGATTGATTCGCTATCATTAACCTTTTGCTTTGTATGGAAATTATTTTTCCCCTATGAAAATGGAAGGCAGGAAGGTCAGGCACATTAAACTCTACTCAAATGCTACTGTACTAGTTCCTTAGTACACCTGAGAAGAAAGTATTTGCGATCACATTTCCACCTGACAGTCTAAAGGAGAGGAGGTTTGACAGCTGTGAAAAATTACGAGGTTCAGAGTACAGAGCACTGCCAAAGCAGGCAGGCCCACACAGGGGCTCTGGGCAATTAGAGCATGAGAGAATAAGAAAGTGATACCATGAAAGCAGAGAAGGAGACTAATAAAAGAAGTCGGAGGCTGTCAGAGACTAACATTAGCTAACTAATAGTTTAGCCTGTGGCTGACCCTGCCTTGGAGTCTTAGGCACAATCAACAAGGCATCTGTTTTCTGTATTTGGCTGCATGTTGCTGATTTATTTTCACACAAGCCATTGCAAGCATAGAGGCCGGAGATAACACTAGCCTCTGTGACGGTGACAGTAATGAACTTTCAAGTCACGCTCCCTAATAAGTTTCTTTGGGAACAAAATATTGTGGGAGAATTCTGTCAGATAAATCATTTCTAAACAGATGTATCTCTTGTCACCCTCCCTTAACCCTCCCCCGCCCCGCATTAAAATAAGTAAATAGGCCACATCCTGATTCTTTATCTGGGGTACCAGAAAGGCTCCTCACTCTGCTAAAGAAAAGCAGCAGAACTGCATTAGGGCAAGAAGTAGTAGTAATTAGGTGAAGGAACCCATCCCAGCCTCGGGCAGGAAGCAATCCCCTGGGGTTGGACAGCTCTTTAAGCACAGGAGTCTTAAGGCTGGTCTCATAATTAATTACGTCCTTTCATCTTCCGCCTCTCCACTCAGTGAGATGTGTAATATAGTGCCAAGTTCAACTGATCTTTGCAAAAAGCATCTACCAAAGTAAATTTAAGTATAAGAAAGATTTCTCTCATCAGTATCTAGCAAACAACCTTTAGAATCATGGCTTTTTCAAGTCTGAATAATATGTACATGATTATTAGGGTCTACATAAAACACATAAGGCAAACAGGAACATCCCTCTAGACTCTGGCTACATGTTTGTAAAGAAATTACATACATACTTACTCACATATATATGTTTACTTAGGTATGTTTATATATGTGTATGTATAACGTATTTATACATGTCTATATTTATATACAGGCTTCCCTGGTGGCTCAGTTGGTAAAGAATACGCCTGCAGTCCGGGAGTCCCTGGGTTGGAAAGATCCCCTGGAGGAGGGCATGGCAACCCACTCCAGTATTCTTGCATAGAGAATCCCCATGGACAAAGGAGCGTGGGGTCACAAAGAGTCGAACATGACTGAGCGACCAAGCACACATACATATGCTTATATACATATCCATCTGTTCTATTTTTGATATATATTTTATGTCTATTCAATATTTATAGTATTGTTTTAAAATGTACATTATATATAGTATATACATATATATGACCAGAAGTGTACTTATTCAGAAAAGATATTTATACTCCAGTTCATACAGAACTATGGTGAGGTTTCTAATCACAGCTCATGGATAGAGACAAAGAAAGTCATTTAATCTCTGCCTCAATTTGCTCAGCTCTATGATGGGATAATAGTAACTGCCCTGATTTCTTCATAGGCATGTGGGATTCAAATCCGGTGGAACAAAGGGTGTAAAAGTGCATTGAAGAGGTAAAAATCACTATAAAACCATAGAGTTGAACTAAGTACAAGAATATATAAGGGATTATGCCAAACTGTGTTCTAACATTAGTAAAACTGTTTTCTACTTTTCAGTCTTTGAAGATCTTGGGCAAGCATTCCACCTTCTATTAAGGGAAGAAGGGTCTCATAACCTCTTATTAATTACATACTAAGTGAAGTGAAGTCGCTCAGTCGTGTCTGACTCTCTGTGATCCCATGGACTGTAGCCTACCAGGCTCCTCCACCCACGGGACTTTCCAGGCAAGAGTACTGGAGTGGGGTGCCATTTCCTTCTCCAGGGGATCTTTCCAACCCTGGGATCGAACCCAGGTTTCCCACATTGCAGGCAGACGCTTTACTGTCGAAGCCACCAGGGAAGCCCTGTTCTAAACCCCGAGGATACAGAGACGAGCAAAACCCAATCACTCAAAAGAATGGAGAGGGAAAATTACAGGGGAAGGTGGGAGAAAGGGGTTCGCCAGAGGCAGAAAGTAGAGCTTGGAAAACAGAGGTCACAGTAGCAGTGAAAATGCTGAAACACACTGATAAAACTAGCAGAGCTAAGAATCAGAGGGATCCAAAGGGCTTCCCTTGTAGCTCAGTAGGTAAAGAATCTGCCTGCAGTGCAGGAGACCCAGGTTTGATCCCTGGGTTGGGAAGATCCCCTGGAGAAGGAAATGGCAACCCACTCCAGTATCCTTGCCTGGAAAATCTCATGGACAGAGGAGCCTGGTGGGCTGCAGTCCATGGGGTCACAAAGAGATGGGCACGACTGAGCAACTAACACTAACTTACTAAAGAGCTGAGAAACACTAAACAGGTAGGATTAGGTAGAAAGAGCCTTCATGGAAGCTGACAGGAGAAACTTGTATGTGAAAAGAAAAGAGACATCTTTATTCTCCCTTCTGGGGTGTAGTGGGTCTAACTGGAAAGGGATCCTTTTTTGCGTTTGAGTCACTGTTTTGCTTTGGTCTTGCAGAACAAGATGCAGTAAAGGGATCTGATCTGCTACCTGAAACAAAAGTGGACTTATTTCATAGCAGGGTCATGATAAAACTTCTTGCACAGAGTGATCTCACCTTGGAAGATGCTGCATGTGGATTCACACGGGTTAAGGTGATTTGACAACTGTAAATAGTAAGCAGAGCCCCTTTAAATGATACCTAAAGGATGTAAAGTTTTCTTGCCTGTCAATGTGATTTAAAATGTCCATTTTGGTTATCCCTTCTCTATTCCAAAACTCCCTTTCCCAATCCTCTTGGTTGTTTCTTTCTTATCATTCTGTAAATAAATAAACACTGCACAGTTAGATGAATGATCAACTGAGTATTAACTGAATTTATTTGTGGAATTTCATTAAAATTACACTCCTTAGAGCTTAATGTGTTTTGTATGGTTAAGTGTTTGAAGAGTTAGAAGTGAAAAATATCGAGAAGAACCGAGAGGAAATTATTGCTATTTGGCAACAGAATAAGAAAATTATATGTCTTATCAATCAACCAACTTATCAATTAATTAATCACAATCAATGCAAGTAATAATCAAACCTCCTTTTTTGGGAGCAGGTTTTTTAAGTGTTACAGTGATCGTATGTCCAGGATTACTTGGCCCAGTCTTACTTTACTCTAAATCTGTTATTTCCAATAACACAGGTATTATTGCTAAATAAAATCTTTCATTTTCCAGAAATCCTTCATCAGGAATAGGTATTCTGAATTCATGCTTGGAAAACATCACTGCTGCCATAGTAAATGTATACAAAGACTCACAAGGAAGTAGATGTGAGCATCTGTATATATTATTCACTAAACAAAATTTATTATAAACAAAATCAAGTAATATTGTTTCCATAAGATATATGATATTATATGGAAATAGTCTTGTTTTATGCAGTTTATCTTCACAATATTTTTAATCATAGGGACTTTATATTTTTCTCATCTGGCTAAGAAGTAAAATGGAGGGAAACTTATTGATAAAACTAACTGTAATTATCAGTTCATCTATTTTTGCAATAGCACAAGTTTCTGACTTATAAGAATATATTTGAGTATTTTAGAACAATACTTTTTTTCATTAAGTAGAAAGGAGCTTATATGATAGAATTAAGGTATTTCTAGAACATATTAAAAGCTAAAGTAGTAATTATTTAGAGCTTTCCTGGTGGCTCACATGGTAAAGAATCTGCTTGCAACGCAAGAGACCTGGGTTCAATCTCTGGATTGGCAAGATTCCCTGGAGAAGGGAATGGATACCTCATCCAGTGTAAAATAATCATTTGGCATGTATGTTGGAAAAATTATTTAGTTGCATATAATAAAATGTATGTATGTTTGATAATTATTAGACAAACACAGTCATCCCAAATATCAACGACATGACACTAAGAATTAAATCTTGAGTTACCAGGGGAAATGGTTTAAGACAATTTTGGAAGCAATCTGATCACAACCAGCAGAGGGCAGTAGAATATATCTTAAAGCAACTACAATGCAAAAATAGTAAAAACAAACACACATACACAGACACACACAAACAAAAAACAGTATTTTGTTCCTCAAGTTTTCCTTTAGAACTATGGCAACTATGTATCTACTTAATTTTTGTTCTTTTCAATAAGAATGATTAGGTATCCACCAATGAACTATTAGAGCTAGTAAATGAATTCAGCAGTCATAAGATACAAGATTAAAATACAGAAATCTGTTGCTTTTCTATTATTCACTAATAATGAGTTAACAGAGAAAGCAAAGACAAAAAAAAAAAAACAATTCTGTTTAAAATTGCCTCAAAAAGAATAAAATACCTAGAATATACTTAACCAAGGATGTGAAAGACTTATGTCCTTAAAACTATAAAACATTGATAAAGGAAACTGAAATGTTTAGAAAAGGAAAGATCCTCTGTATCCTTGGGTTGGAAGAACTAATACTGTTAAAATGTCCATACTACTCAAGGCAATCTACAGTTTTAATGCGATCCCTATGAAATACCCATGGCATTTTACATAGAACTAGAAAAAAAAAATCCTAAAATTTGTACAGAAGCACAAGAGACCATGAATTGCCAAATCAATCTTGAGAAAAAAGAACAAAGCTAGAGTGACCATGATCCCTGACTTCAGAGCATACATAAAGCTACAGTAATCGAAACTGTGTCGTTCAGTTCAGTTCAGTTGCTCAGTCGTGTCCGACTCTCTGCGACCCCATGAATTGCAGCACACCAGGCCTCTCTGTCCATCACCAACTCCCGGAGTTCACTCAGACTCACGTCTATCGAGTCAGTGATGCCATCCAGCCATCTCATCCTCTGTTGTCCCCTTCTCCTCCTGCCCCCAATCCCTCCCAGCATCAGGGTCTTTTCCAAAAGCAGTATGGTACTGGGCACAAAAACAGACACATAGATAAATGGAACAGAACAGGAAGCCAAAAGTAAACCCACACACTTCAAGTCAATTAATCTATGACAAAGGAGGCAAGAGTATACAGTGGAGAAAAAACAATATCTTCAATAAGTGGTACTGAGAAACCCGGACACCTACATGTTAATGAATGAGATTAGAAAATTTCCTCATACCACATACAAAACTAAACTCAAAATGGATTAAAAACTTAGATGCAAGACATCAAATCATAAAACTCCTAGAAGAGAACAAATGCAGAACACTCTTTGACCTAAATCATAGAAATATATATTTTTTGGATGTCTCCTAAAGCAAAAGAAACAAAAGCAAAAATAAACAAATGGGACCTAACTGAGCTTAAAAGCTTTTGCATAGCAAAAGAAACCTACTAAGTGGGAGAAAATATTTACAAATAATATGACTGACAATGGGTTAATATCCTTGATTAGAATATAAATTATATAATCAGATCATACAACTCAGTATCAAAAGTACAAACAACCCAATTAAAAACCATGCAGATGACCTAAATAGAATTTTTACTTACAATTTTTACAATACTTACAGATAGCTAACAGTGTTCAACATCACTAATCATAAGAGAAATGTAAATCAAAAGTACAATGAGATATTACCTCCTACCGGTCTGAATGGCTATTATCTAAATATCTACAAATAAAAAATGTTGGTGAGGACGTAGAAAGAAGGGAACTGTTGCCCACTGTTGGTGGGAATGTAAATTGGCACAGCCACTGTGGAAAAGAGTATGAAGGTTTCGCAAAAAACTAAAAATAGAACTACCATATGATCCAGCGATTCTACTCCTGGGTATACATCTGGGGAAAAACACTGATTTGAAAAGATACATGCACCCCAATCTTTACAACAGTATTATTTACAATACCAAGATACGGAAGAAACCAGTTTCCATCAACAGATGAACAGTTAAAGAAGACACAATTACCCAGCCATAATAAATAATGAAATTCTGCCATTTTCAACAATGTGGATGGACCTAGAGAGTATTAGGTTTAGTGAAATAAGACAAGGACAAACACGGTATGTTATCACATAATACGTGAAATCAAGAAAATACAAAAAATGAATATATATAACAAAACAGAAATCACACAACAAAAAAGATGGTAGCTTGAAATTGGCCACAGTGGGAATATTAACACTACAGAAATCAGTAAGTGCAAACCAAGTCTTAATACTGTTTTATGGGCTGTCTAGACTAGCAATGAGTAAACTAGAGACTTATAGACTGGCTGGCTGTGTTTGCAAACAAAGTTTCATTGGAATATAATCGCATCCATTCATGTACATGCTGTCCTTGGCCCAAAAGCTGAAGATATTTATGCTCTGGCCCTTTCCAGAAAAAGTTTGCTGGCTGCCAGTTTCTAAACATAAGTTTTAGATTTAAGAAATTGATGAAGAAAATAAAATGCTAATAATATGGAATAAAGTTCAAGTTGTGCTGTTAACACTGCAAATAGCACACATACACACAAACAAAATGAACAAAAATAAATCCAATATTCAAAAACTATTATCTGGCTCAACAAAGAAGGTGCTGACCTCATTGACAAAAGTATGTGAAAAGTATCAGCTCTTTCTCCAAGATACATTCTCACCATCTCTACTACTACTGCACTAGTCCAGGTCCTTTCCATGTCTCACCACAGGGCCTTTTCACTTATTCCCAGATGACAAGTTTGCCTTTTAAAACCTATTTTCAACATAGCAGGTAGAAGAAACTTTAAAAAAAAAAAATCAAAACTATATCCCCACATGAACTCCTTTAGGAATAAAACCCACTTAGAATGAAACCCAAACTCCTTGCCAGATTACACAAGCCCTACATATTGAAGCCCTGTTCACCCCTCTGATTATACCATATACTACATCAAACTCATTCCTATCCTCAAGCCTTTGCTCTTGCTTGGCAAGGAAAGTTCTTCTCTAAGACCTTTACCTTCCTAGCTTCTTGAAATTTTATAATATCTTGGAGAAGTCTTTCCACCCACCTGATCTAAACCAGCATCTCCAATAGCCTGGCCCCCTACTCACCCTAGCCCAGTCATCTATACTGTTTCAGTTGCCTCATGGCACATTTCACTGCCTGAATTATCTTTTTGTTCACTAGTTCATATTTATTCTACTCTTGTCTTGTTTACCACTCTGCCTGAGAGTCTGGAATGTACTGGGCAAATTACGGGGATTTAATAAATATTGGTTGAACAAAGGAATAAGTAAATGAACAAGCAAAGGAAAACTTGTGTTATTTGATTCCAAGTTCAAAGCTCTTCCCACCACAGCATGACTTATTGTTTTACAGTGACAACTCTAAATGTTATTCATTCTTCTTTATATGAAAGCCTTCAATCTCCTAGAATTGTTCCATACATGAGTTTAGATTCCTGTAACCTAGCTTCTGAAAAAAATATATATCATCCTGCCAGCAAAGGTCCATATAGTCAAGGCTATGGTCTTCCCAGTGGTCAGTTGTAAGAGCTGGACCATAAAGAAGGCAGAGTGCCAAAGAATTGATGCCTTTGAACTCTGGTGCTGGAGAAGACTGGAAATTCCCTTGGACAATGAGGTGATCAAACCAGACAATTTTAAAGGAAATCAACCCTAAATACTCATTGGAAGGACTGATGCTAAAGATGAAGCTCTGGTATTTTGGTCACCTGATGCAAACAACTGACTCATTGGAAAAGTCCCTGATGCTGGGAAAGACTGAGGGCAGAAGGAGAAGAGGGTGTCAGAGGATGAGATGGCTAGATGGCATCACCAATGCAATAGACATGAACTTGGGCAAACTCCAGGAGATGGTTAGGGACAAGGTGGCCTTGCATGCTGCAGTCCATGGGGTTGCAAAAAATCAGACATGACTAGGCGACTTAACAACAACAACCTGGCTTCTGCCCACCTTTCAAATCTGACTTTTGCTAGTGTCCTATGCTCTCCACATACCAGCAATACCAAACTGCTGCACTAATAATTCAGTTTCAGTAGTTCTACAAATTACTAAGACAGCCTGCAACTTTATGAATCTCTTATTTTGTAAATGATACTCTTTCTACCTAGAGAGCTCTGGCCTGTCTTATTTCTAGGGCAAATTCCTACTCAATCTTTAAAACTATCAGTCTTTTAAACCTTCCACTATTGCCTTTCTACATCCTCCAAATCCAAGAATGTCACTCTGATCTCAGAATAGAATCTAAATCCCCTGCCATGCCCCAAAGGCAGATCTATGATCCAGATCTTGCTGACTTTCCAATGTCCAGTGTAATACCACACCACTCATTCTTTCTATCACCACACAGCAGCCCCTCTGCCCCCTTCTGAGCCCTAGGGTCCATGCATGTGCTATTTCAATTGCTGCAAACACCACTACTCTCCTCTCGGCAGAAAAAAATATACCATGATCTCCCATACACATTTTATATATTTTAAAATATTCCTCTATTTATTGATTTATTTTTTCAGATTACAGCAATGTAACATTTTATATTCCTTTGTTCTTTTGGGGAGCCCGGAATCATGATCTCAAAGCCCAAGCTAACGAATGCCTGCTGTCAGTGCTGAGATATTTGGTTATATTTGTGCAGGAAAAATAAAGTGGTCATTAAGAGTATAGAGAGTCAGCATCTCTCGGATTTTTAACCCTAACAATCTCTTGAGCAAGTTATTTCACCCCTTATGTACCTTGGTTTCTTCATCAGGAAAAGACAGAAGTTTTATCGAACTCATAGGTCTCTATGTTTGGGCTAAATGGTTCAAGACATAGGTAGTACTTAATGCTGAGCTGGAACACATGGCACTTGGTAAACATCAGCTATTTCCATTCTTACTGTCAATACACAAATGAGGATAATTTCCTTTGGCCTATTGCTTTTTTGCTCACATCCTCTCAGACTGGCTACTCACAGGGTTAGAATGCAGCACGGTGAAGAACTCTGGGCTGATGAGGAACTTCACGGGCGGAGACTGTAACAGCAACGTGAGCCTGGATCTGGAGGTAGAGTGGGGCAGGACGCTCTCCCGTCGAAAATCTAGACAGGGCAGACCACAAAGGCGTTCAGGGAAAGCTTTGCACCTGGTGGAAACATACTTATTCACTTGCATCTCTATTTTAAAAGAGCACCTATATCATCTACTATTATTTTAATCCTCAAATATATTTTTTTGTATCTGTAAATTCATGTATAAAACTCAACTGCTCTTCATCACACTAAAATGGAACTCAGTAATGTTCATAGTCATTATTAACATTTTAACGCATCCTGAGATGCAGGTTGCATCTCAGGTGATCAGATTTCAGGTGATCAGATTCTTTTCTTTATTCACTACTGCACAGACCCAGAGATTTAAAGTAATTTATATTCTATTTGGTTTTGTGATTCTTAGTACTAAATAAAAAGTCAAAAATTAAAAGAGGTGTCTAGTGAATTTGACTTTTTGAGTTGGATTGCTAGATCTTAATGAAGATCAGAAATCCTTTTAAAGAAAGCCTCATTTCTTGGAAACCCTTACTTATTTGTTTTCTACTTTTGTGAGATTACAAAACAAACCAACCTGCAGGCTCTTACCTGCACTGGCTTGGTGAAACTCGGCTTCCTCCCCGGCCCCATCAATAGCATTGCTATTTTCCTCAGGCCTCTCGTTGGTCATGGTTCTGCGGATACTCTGGTATCTAAAATCAGGAGCCTAGAGTTAAATCACAGCAGCCTCGAACACATGGGGCTCACTGCTGCCCCAGAACTCAGACGTTTCCCCCAGCTTCCCAGCCTGGGCCATTTCCTCTCCCAAACTCATCCCTCTACCTTCTGGGCCATCTGTTAAGAAAATCATTGAACTTAATGTCTTCTGTTTAAAGTTTGTGGAACATTTTCCTAACAAATTAATAAAACTTTTTTATTTTAAATTGTGGCCTTTAATCAAAGAAAACGAAATTCCCATATTGTTAAGAACAACTTTTGTTCCATAGCAATTCATTTTTGTAAAAGAAGGATAGGTTTTAAAAGCTTAGGCAAATAATAAAGATGCATCACAAATGAAGATTCTAGATATTTAAAAAGCTATTTGTCTTCAAATGACAAATATATATGGTCCATTGTACTAAAAATCAATGCCTTGGTTGATTACTTGTTTCCTCTCTATAGTTTCCAAGCAAGCTGTGGATGTGTGCGCTTAATACTTTTCAACCAAGAGACAGACAGTCAATGAAGTCTATGAATCAAGAGAGGCCATAGCTCCGCCTTAATGACAGGACACCCAAAGATCAAAGAGGCAACCGCGTTTTCCATTTCGCACATGTAAAAATTAGCCCAACCACAAAACTGCCCATCCTCACCGCCTGTTCAGCTGCTCCATTTGCTGTATGGAGTTGGACCTCTGCAGCACCTGCGGGGCAGGGGGAGCTGTGGGCCGCTGCCACGTCGTGGTTCTGTTTACGTGATCCACATAGAAGATCCTGCCGTGGCTGTCAATGCGCGCCTCCCAGTCTAAACAGCAGTAATGCACGGAGAGGGATTAGGAGGAGCAACTGAAGCCACTGATGTGGCTCATTAAGCAGCACGTGTTTCTCTCTCTGACATGCTATAATTTGGGGCCAACAACATATACCTGGCTGCATAATCCAGCAACCACCCCCCACCCCTAGTCTACACCAGAATGTGTTTCACCAGTCAGTAAACAGCTCCTGAGTGCATAACCAAGCCCTTAAAAAACTCCTGATCATGGGGGATCCCCCTTGATCTGCCTCCAACGCTCATCCTTTACATGCAAGTACCAGCATTTAAAAAATATTAGTTGGTATCATAATATTTTAGATATTCACATCAAAATTGGTATTGATGTTTATTTTCACAAAAAAAAAAAAAGATTTTTCTGTTTTTTTCCCCAACTTGGAAGAAAGATTCATAGCTGGAAATTTCCACATGCACATTTATACACAATTTTAGTAGATGTAGTAGTCTTCAGAAGAAATTGCTATCCTAGTCATCAAACAGTATCATTATCTATGAATTGCCATTTGCACTTTCCCAAAGAGGAATATATTTCCAGAGCAAGGTTAATGACTTGTTTCCAACCTCAAATAAAAACCATGTTTTAAAAGATTATTGAATTTTATGTTTAAGCAATCTCATTAAATGTATTAGTCTTTGCTAATAAACATATAAGAGCACATTCAATAAACACAGCAACCAGACTAGTCTTCAAGGCCAGACATCCCACCTCTGTGAATTCTCTAAGAGGCCATTTTCCTATTAAAATAAGCAGATCATGAGGTGATCTTTACAAAAGGCAATAATTTTTAAGTTGACTGCAGTTGGGAAGGGTAATTTATATAGGAATATATTAAAACAGCAGAGATCTATTCTTTAACCAGGAAAGTTCTTTATATAATGCTATTTCTCTGGCAAATATGTTTTGAAATTAATGAGCACCTTTCTCTTGAACAGCTCTGTTAATATCAAAACTCTCCATGTGATCACATAGTTTATCAACAGAAAACATAGGTCTAAAACTAGAGACCAAGGGGAAAGTATGCTTGCTCCTGACCAGCTACAGCATTTACTCTGTAGGTGAGTGGAACACGTATTCCAACAAAGTCTTTAGGACCGCAGAGCCCGGCATGGTGGACCAGCCAGCACCAGAAGACCACTGAGGACGGCCTCAGCTGGAATTGGAAAGATTTCCTTTTGTTGCTCTCAGCCTGTCATAACTTATGACATATGGCAAGGGAAAGAAAACTTGGGCTGAGGAAAAGCAGAACACAAGACAACAGACAACTCCATGTCGCTCATGCTCCAAGGTGACACGGACTCATGATGAAGCAGGCTGCCAAACCTGCATTATCTGGGGACAGCTACAATCTCATCAGTAGGACAGCTGCAAAAGACCGCATGCTCAGCCTGCCATAGGCGGTCAAACGGTAAGGACATAAAAGCACGTTCAGGAACCATTTTTCAAACCCTTTGATCCATTCCATTGTTTTGCTCTGCTCTTCACATAGTTTCCCAGCTCCAAGATTCTGAGAACAAGTATTCCCACTGCATTCCTCTCTCATCAGAGCCAGGATGATTCAAGCACATGCTGTACGTCAAATCAAACGCATATGGAAACAAATGTCCATTCCTTCCCCCAGGAATGTTTACATTAGCTTCCAATTTTTAAAAAATGTAGAATAGGTCAATTAGGAATAAAAACAGAATAGAAACCAACGAAAGGAAGCAGACAGAGAGAGAGAAATATGCTGCCAAGCTCCCAAGATGAGGTTGTAACTAAAATTTGGCTCCAAGTTTTCTGGCATTTGAGTTAGAAAAGAAAACACACTGTTGCATACTTTCCATTTTCTGACAAAAGAAAATAAAAAATTAACTTCAAAGGTGGAACTTTTCCCTTGAATAAACTACATAAGAATTTACCCCATGAAACATGACCTGTATGAGGCCCATATGGGTAGCAAAATGGAGGGGAATGGCTTTGAGGGAAAGGGGTAATCTCCAAAGATATTCACCACTGTACCTTGCACACAGCATATAACAAATGAACAAATAATTTAAATAAAGTATAGCTATAAAAAAGAATGAATCTTGTATTCACTTTCCACAAAGGCCAGGAATAACTTTACTTTGTATTTCAGTAAAGATATTTCTATACAATGGGAAGAAAGACTCCGTGAGAGAGGGTGAGGGTGGGATGATTTGGGAGAATGGCATTGAAACATGTATATTATAATATGTGAAACAGATCACTAGTCCAGGTTTGATGTATGAGATGGGGTGCTCAGGGCTGGTGCACTGGGATGACCCAGAGGGATGGGATGGGGAGGGAGGTGCGAGGGGGGTTAGGATGGGGAATACATGTACACCCGAGGCGGATTCATGTCAATGTAGGGCAAAACCACTACAATATTGTAATGTAATTAGCCTCCAATTAAAATAAATAAATTTATTAAAAAAAAGAAAACAATTTCCAAAAATTTGCTTTCTTAGAATATGGGATGCTGGATGTACATTATGACTCTCCCTATCAAATATCATATCTTTGCATTGAAGTTCTTACCTAAATCCCCATAAAGAGAAATGCTATTTACTGGTCTTAAGTGGACTCTTGGCATTGAATTGGGAAAGACTGTTATGCTATTGCCATATATGTGAAGTACACATCCACGCTTACCCAAGTAGTTTGATACCCTTCCATCTAGGCAAAGACAGCAGAGGTACCTATAGGAAGGTCAGTCCTCTATCATTATATATCAAGATTACTTTTCAGGAGGCAGAGGTATGGTTGCTTTAATATACGTTTTCACATGAGGCCTGGTTTGTTCTTGGTTAAGAAAGTAAATGAGAACACGTTGTCAGACATAAGTTTCATTCACAGCTAATACTCAAATCAGACAAGCAGGGTTAGAAGACTGGGGTCTTAGCATTTACTTCCCTGTCTTGCCACACTATAAACTGGGGTATATAATCAGTATGCTGTGTGTGTTTGTGTGTGCACACGCATGTGTTGAACTAGATTAGTAAATAGAAAGCCTGTATCTAGCCATGGCTTTGTCACACGTTTGCTATGTGACGTTCAACAAATTACCACACCTCTATGGACCACAGTTTCTTTACCTGAAAAACTAGAGGACAGAAGTAAGCATTGTTAAGGTTCCTTTCATATCTAAAATAACATAAGTTGGCAAATGACATGCATTTTACTACATTAGGTTCAGTAAGGACCTAGCACCATCTTATGTCTAGGCCAGAATTTCCAATACAGACTCTAAATCCATTCATACTTTTTGTCCAGAGGTTCTGGGGTCCTGAAAACCACCCGCTAACTGCACTTCGGTCACTGCAGCTCCAATATTATCTTTAGTGCATTTTGGTCTTCCACATAAGACTTCATTTCCATAAAGAGCTTCATGGCAATAAAAAGGTTTGAAAACTATTATGTAGAGAAATGCTTCTCAAGGTATGAGGCTCTGAAAGTATGTGTCAGAATCACTGCGAGGATCAATGTAAATGCAGATTCCCAGGAGATATCCCAGCTGTTCAGAATCAGACTATCTGAAGCCAGCATTCAGTTATCTACATGTTTAATAACCTTCCCAGGTGGTTCCTAAGGACACTAAAATTTAAGGAACACCCACACAAATTAATAAAAACTTTAAAATGTAGCTAATTCATTGTACAAACCCATGGAGCTGATGCTGGACTTCTCAGAGGTCATGAAGTACAGGCTCACAAGAAACAAAATTTCAGTCTAAATACTCCAAACTGAGATCCAGGAGCAATGGGACACTTAGATACCCTGAAATTCAAATATATTAATAATATTCCCCTTTAAATAGCTGGACAATAAGGGGAAGTTGCAGAATTAGAAAGCATCAAAATCTGCACCAAGCTGCTGTCACAGCGTCTATCCCAGAGGCAGGAAGGTAGAGCAGGTGAGGCCTTAGATAGTTTCAACTTTTGGAATCAGCCCATATGGGCATGGAGCAGGGGTCAATCGTAAGGCCGCGCTTCATCTCCTCATTCTTCTTCCTCGCTCCTTTCACACTAGACCTTGGTCTCCACTGGACCACCCAGGTGATCAGATGAAGACATGAACACATCTCAGTGCATGCTGAGGCTGGGAAGAATCAATGTCTAGACAGGATGAGTCACATCTCAGGGAAGCCAGTACCGAACTGTCTCCATGAATCAAAGTGGTGAGAGGACTGTGAGCAGGGCCTGACTTCATGATAACTGGACTTAGAAGAATGAAACACCTGAGTGTTGTGAAGAAAACTTATAAGCTCACTACACAAATGACAATAATCCTGGGATCCTCAACAAAATGGTGAGATGACGAAGTTATAATGAACTAACGGTACTTTTAAGGAAATAATTAGGCTTTGTAATAGATGCTACAAATTTTTCCTTATTGAAACAATCAAGGAATTATGATACCATTTGTATAAAGTACAAAAGTAAGTTAAACTTGTCCATGCTTTTGGGAGTCAAGACAGCAGGTGCCCCTGCCCTTTGGCAGTGTGAGTTAGAGACTGCAAGGGGGCACAAAGAACAAGTGGTGTGGTGCTGGTTGCCCAAGTGGGCTCAGTTTGTGGGAATTTAGCAGGCGGAATAGGCTCTTTTCTGCATGCATGTTATGTTCGAATAAAAAGTTAAAAAAAATTAAAAATCTCAAATCTCTTAATATTCAGTTTTTAAGGAAGAAGCTTTTCAGATTAAAAGCATGAATCTTTTTTCTCAAAAATAACTTTAAGGTTCTAGAGACTAAGAGCCCCTAGCTTTAAACAGAGTAGAGATTCTATAAGATGAATTGTACTTTTCAGATTCACTGCCTTCTTTTAAACCTTTATTTCAAAGGATGTTCTAATAACAAAAGTGAACAACCACATAAAAAAATGGTAACCATTCCCCTGTGTCTTTCCAGGGCTACCCATTTGAATCCACCATATAAGTAATACACTAATCTAGATTCTGTAAGAGTCCTCTGCTCATCAGTGAATTATTCATCCTGAATCTATTCCTATTGCTACCCTTTTTGGCAAAAAATATTTTTCAACAGCTTCCTATTGTCTCCAGTGCAGCCATGGGTTAAGCCACAATTATACTGGAGGCAATAAGAGAAAAATAAAATAGCTTTTCAGAAGGGGCTGAGCTGACCATTCTTTTTCTCTCACTCATCTTAACGCTAAAAAGACCAAGATTTGTCATGCTGATAACATCTGAGTGGGCTTCAGCCCTGAATGGCCTCCAGCTGCCAGCCTATCAATCATCTCAGAATAAGATACAACAGATTCTTAAGGCACTCAGTACATATTCAACTCAACCAGCTTCCCTGCAAGGCTCTCAAGAGTGCCATGCGGCTTATTGGAATGTCTCTCAACCAGTAGTTGGGGTTATATAGCCTGTAAGGTCACAGCACAGGGTCCGTGGCCTAAAGCAAAAATAAGAGTTTGAGAACCAATCAGTAGATCATTATTACAGGTGAGGCAGTCTTTGTACTAAGTCCAAGATCTGCTCCCTGATTCTGAGATAGGAGGAATAAGGCTGGAAGAAGCAAACAAAGCAGGAAACCTGCTTTACATAAAATGAGATCAAACAGATGTTTGAAAACTAAGTTATAACCCTGACATATAGATGACCACACAGTCAGCTGTAAGAGTGAAGAAGCATAGCAAGGACATCTCTGTATCCCCTTAATTGAGTTTGCAAATCTTCAGAGAGAAGCAAGCTCTATTGGATGGTTTCCTCACTGTATTTTAGTACACACATATTTTTAAGGCAAATATAAGCTAAAATAGCAACAATAATAATAAGGAAGAAGGAAAAAGAGCCAAGAATGAGGGGATCATGCTTCAGTACCCTGTCCTGCAGGTGTGGGGATAATGATATACACAGAGGAAAAAACGCTTCTGAGTCAAACACAAATGCTTAACAGACCAAACCCATCTGCACCAAAAGATAGTTGCTAATACTCTCACTGTCACTGCTTTTCTTCTATGTGAACCCAGGGAAAGGCTCTGCTAAGTAACTTCATCCTGGAAAGAAAAGAAAGCTAAGCATCTTTTCAGTCTTCCTAGGTCTGCCCTCAAAACACAATATAATAAAGTTTCAGAGCAGTGCCCAAACTCTTTAACTTCAGGTGTTGCCTGTGCCTAATACCAAAATATGTCACCACTTTGCCACTAACCAAGCTTTCAGAATTTACGTTCATCTACCTACACAATAGTCCCTATCATTATAATCTTAAATCATAGAGGAGGAAAAAATGTTTGAGACTCTGTCTCAACTTTTGTGTGTGTTAGCTGCTCAGTCATGTTTGACTCTTGCAACTCATGGACAGGGGTTCACCAGGCTCCTCTGTCCATAGAATTCTCCAGGCAAGAATATTGGAATGGGTTGCTATTCCCTTCTCCAGGGGATCTTCCCAACCCAGGGATCGAACCCAGGTCTCCTGCATTGCAGGCAGATTTTTTTACACTTTGAGCCACCAGGGAAGCCCATCTCAACTTTTATTGGTATGAAATCTTAAGTTACTTAACTTATCTGGGCTTTGCTTTCTCCATCTATAAAGAATCAGGTTAGTTGATTTTTACCCATTGATCTATAAGTTACAGATAAGACTTTCTTGACCTACTTCACAAAATTGTTACTAAGAATTTTTTTAAAAAACATTCAAGATGCACTGTAAACTGTAAAGCACTGCATAAGTTTTAGGTATTACAATGCATGCATGCATTCTAAGTTGCTTCAGTCATGACCAACTCTCTGTGACCCTCTGAGCCCACCAGGCTCCTCTGTCTGTGGGGATTCTCCAGGCAAGAGTATTGGAGTGGGTTGACATGCCCTCCTCTGCGATCTTCCCAACCCAGAGATCAAACCCATGTGTCTCTTACATCTCCTACATTAGCAGACAAGTTCTTTACCACTAGCACCACCTGGGAAACCCCCAGGTACTATAATAAGTAATGTTAAAAGTATAACCCTAACCTTAAAATAATTAAGCCAGGTCATTTAAGAGACCGACCAATCTGCACACTCCAAGCGGATCCCCTTAGTTGAGGCTCCTATGAGACAATATGTGAATGCAGAATGCCACAGCTCTAAGTTAGAAGCACGGCCAGAGACTGCTAGCAGCAGAGCTGCCCAGTGAGGAAAGGAAGGCAGAGAACTGGCCAGGACAGGACAGACAGATAACACAGGCAACCAAGTGATTAAATAAACTGTCAGTAGATGAGACAGACTGGGAATAGGAGAGAGCAAAGCAGTGTGGGGACAGAGTTTGAACAGTAATCAGGTATGCTCACACATAATCTATAACTGCTTCATTATAGGGTAAAACCCCACATTTGCAAGTTAATAATAATACATAAGAAAGAACAACTCAAGAATTTTCCTCCTGTTCATCAGTTTCTCATTAAATTGGATATACTACTAAGGTGCTTTTCTCATTTTGGATATATTAAGTTATTAAAATGAACAACCAACTGTTAATGTCTTTAAATCCTAAAATTTTAGTATTATATCTGTGTAATGCAAATACCAGTGTTGAAACAAATGCATGGAAACAGCACAAAGAGCGGACGTAATTTTAGCAGGAAAGTACCTGTCTTTCTTAAATACAATCTAGAGACCAAATTATGAGTCCAACAGAAATCAGATGTAGCCAGCAGTCTACAGCCAAACTACCCTGAATGCACCCGATCTCCTCAGAGGTGGCCAGGAGGGTGCCATTTATCCGTACACTGACGCAACGCCATGCCTCATGTCCAGGTGCCTGAAACTCCAATTATTTATTATTAATCCACGTATGCATGTAAGCAAGTTCTCCCACAATTCTCTCCTGATGTTTCTAATTCAACTTTCTCCAATTATATCTATATATCACCCAGGAATATTTTTCTTTTCTGCTCCTAATGTTTTCTGCAAGGGTAAGTAATAAGGAAGTTTCCCTCCCCCACCTCCAACGTGCTTAAGATAACACAATGGTTAATTAATCTCTTGGCTTATCTTTTAAAACTGCTTAAAATATGTGTTTCCTATGAATAATCACCCTCAGTTACCCACATATATGAACAAGGGGAGGATTTGTGCACAACAGTATTTCCAAATGATTAATTCAATATTTCTACAAATTGCATATAGGATCTTTCAGCTCTTTTGTCAGAATTCGCCCAAACTAACCACTCAGCATTTTAGCCTTTTAAATGCATACTATCTCTCCCCTCTTATGTCCTACCATTTTTAAAACACAAAGGGCCAAAAGGATCAGCTTCTTGCCATGATCACATATAAGAGAGTGAACAGAGACGTGAATCAGAACGAAAAGCAATAAGGCAGAAAGATGTATTTTCCAGTATGTTCTTAAATGCAGTATTTACTATTATTAATATCATTGTTTACCAAAATGCTTTGCTCTCACAGAATAATATTGCCTTAAGGGATTATAGAAACTTGAATAGAGTTTAAATTACATCCAGCCAATGATTGGCCATGGGCATTACTCAGCTCTCTGAATTTAGGTTGCATAACTTTCCTAGCATCCCTAGTCCTCACCCATGTCTCCTTTAAGTGCTATGTGTTTCTTGAAAGTGAAGGAAATGAAAGATCTTTCAAATCCCCAGATAATCATCATACTCCAAAAAAAATAGTAACTTCTGAAATTAATAACACTTCTCTGGATATCCCAAAGAGAACAACCAGGACCCTGTACTTAATGACTTAAAATGTTACAAATAAATAAAAAACAGTATAACACATGGAGCTAAAGCTTTTCTAAGAGATTCTACCTATTTGTTACAATCTCTATATGTGTAATAATTGAAATATTTGTGTAATAATTAATTATACAATAATTGAATATTTGCGTAATAATTGAAAATTCATGCTGTCAATAGGCAAATTTAAAGTTTTTCTATTGTATACCCAGTTGTCCATAACATCTGAATTTATTTCCCTTTATTTACTTTCCCCAGCTGCCCTTTCATCTGGTGCAACAGTGCCAGTCGGGAGTCGACAGCTAAGCACTTTCCAGACTGTATCTGCTCAGTCGATTGGCAGTTGCCAGCTCCCTTCTTCTGGGGTCCTGGGCATCTATCCTTTAATTCCCATGGGTCCTATCACCCTTGCACCCTTTGGTCAAGGTAAGCCCTTTAGTTAGCAGTTCCTCACTTGGTGGGAGAGCCTCATCCACCCTCTGGTACCGGCTAACATCCTGGCGAACTGAAGGCAGCGATCGCAGTGGCTGGTGGCCGTTGGATTGACAACCTAGGATTAAAGGTAAACAGTTACCTGGGTATTGTTTTCCCCTTCAGTGTCAAAACAGCCCTTGTTAAAAAAAACACTCTACATAAATCCTGGGGCCAACCACAATTCCCATCCCTCCCCTCTTCTGCCTTTTCCCACGCTGGCCTCGGTCCTAGTCATGCACCAATGCTTTAGGGTCACACAGTGATCTCAAGATAATGAATGGAGAAAAAAATATATGGAGGAAGAAAAAAGGGGATACTTTAGGTAGCAAACAAATTGCAGGATAAGAAAATCATTTCTATTTCTGAGTCTATGCTATTTAGGCATATAATATTATCCTCGGACTTTCTGATGCATCTATAATAAAACAGTTTGAAGGAATCATTCTACCAATCCACATTCACTGAGACAGAAAGCAAATTTTACATGTAAACTTGCATCCTCAGACACTCAAACAGCATATTTTCCACGTGTCAGAACACATCACCTAACTTAGCAGACATTTCTTATACTGCAGAAGGCAAAAAACGACTTTTGACGCAAAGCACACATGAACCTTCTGCTTTGAAGCTTCGTGCAATAAAGAGCGACTTAAGATGTTCCAGAAAACCTCACAGATAATACTGGTAGATGCTGTCAGCCTGTCTGGCTTGGTATCTACACACCTAGAAATTCCTTATTAAACGCCTCTTCACACTGCCCAGATGAGAGAACCGAGCCCTGGGCACATGAATGCAATGGTGCGCAGCACGCACACGTGCAGTTTGCTCCTGTACATCTGCCCTTAGGCACTCTAGGCCTCCAGGGCTGTGTGGACCACAGGCTCCCCCACCCAACAGGCCACTTTCCTAGGGAAAGCAGGTGCTCACATTCATACAGAGCCTTGAAGTTCATTATTTGACAGCCCTCTTATTTCAGCAGTAGAAGATCCATTAAAAAAAAAAAAAAAAAAGCTGTTGAACCCAAGGGTGAAGAATTCAGCTAATACTTGACCTGCAGCATAATTTACACTGAGGGACAACCCTCTGAGCAGGTATGCCTGAGACACAGGCCACCTTGTCTTCTACATCATACCTCCAATTGCGCCCTCCTCCTGGGCAGTGGCCCCTTCACAAGCCCCTGGGGTATCCCGAGCAGCTCCCTCTTCTTGGGGCTGGCTCTCAGCAGCAGCAGCAGCTCCCTCCAGGCTCTCCCTCCGCTGCCAGACCTCCCCCACCTCCTCCTGGTCAGGTACAGTGGCCGGTTCTGACCCTGGCCCTTCCTCCTCTCCACTGGGCACCTGCACCACAGGTAAGGAACCAGGAGTGCATATGGAATCCTGGGACCCTTCGGCAGGGCCGCTGCTGGCAGGCTCTGCTGCACAGGCTCCATCTTCCTCCTCCTGAGAAGAAAAGGCTGGAGTTTCAGGGAACCGTGCGCTCTCAAGAGATGAGCACCGTGTCTCCACCGAGGAGAGCTGTGTGGTAACACTCTCATTGCAGGAGCTGTCGGCCCCTTCCAGGTCACTCTCTCCCTCAGGCCTAGTGCTGGCCTCGCTCACGCTCTCTGTCCTGGCAGGGTCGCTGGGCTCTGTTTCTGAGGACACCTGGGAAGGCTCAGACCCCTGATCGAGGGACTCTGTCTCACTGACGGCTCTTCGGCTCCCCCCGGACGTGTCAGAAGTGCCCGTGTCGGCCCCACTTGTGGGCTGATCCACCTCCTGAGAGCCACACAATTCAGTGCTGCCCTGGTCCACACTCGGTTGAGACTCTGGGCCATTCTCGCTTTCATGTGGGACTGGGCCTGAGGGTAAAGAGGTCTCTGCAAGCTCTGGAAGGTTTCCCGGCTTATCCTCAAAGGAAGCAGCTTCATTAATGGAGGCTTCCTCAGTCTCCACTGGGTTGTCCTCTGGCTTTGTCTGAGATGTCAGGCTCCCATCATCAGTTCTTGATGCCCTGCTAAACATGATCAAGCCTCCTTCCTCCTCCAAGGAGGATGGATAGCCCAGGTCTTGCTGGAACTCGTGGTCTTCTTCATCTGAGTCGATATGAAGCATTGCATTGAGTCTTGTGTCAGTGGGAAAACTACTCCTTAGCTTCGGAGAGGCTCCCACGGACCTCTCCGAGCAAGCAGCTGCACCTGACCTAGAATGGCCATTGTGTTCAATAGCATCTAAATAATCATTGAGTGAATCCTGACGTCCTCTGGGAGGTGAGGTCCTTGAAGAAGTAGAAGTTAATTCTTCTGTGTCTATTTCCAGAGTAGAACTAGTCCTGAGAGAATGCTTGGGCGTCCCATCAGCACTTTCCTCAGAAACTGGTCCATTGGAACAAACTGGGCTGTCGTGATGGCCCCCTGGCATGTCCTCCTCATCAGAAGGGCTTCCTAGGTCTCCGTTCACAGAACTGACTCCAAGTATTGTGCCAACAGCTTCTGGAGAGGCATCTGAAGGAGAAAACAGCATTGATAAAAACAAAGGCGCTATTATGAATTAACTTTTAATATCCTAATTCTTTGCCGCCAGTCAGTTCAAAGAATTTAGTCATCCCATTGAGGACTCTTCACAGCAAGGGTCCCCAGCCCCAGGGGCACACACTGGAAAAGTCCGCATAGCAGAAGGTGAGTGGCAGGCAAGTGAGTGAAGCCTCATCTACATTTACAGCCTCTCCACATCACTCACATTATGCCTGAGCTCTGCTTTCTGTCAGTTGCAGCATAATAAATGGAATGCACTTGAATTATCACAAAGCCATCCCCCATATCCCTGGTCTGTGGAAAAACTGTCTTCCATGAGACCAGTCTCTGGTGCCAGAAAGGCTGGGGACTGTTTTGCAGTTATCACAGCTTGCTAAGATTCACTGCTCACTACTAAACAGGTATATATATTGCATGACACATGAGGTTTTATATGTTCACTACTGCTGAAAATTCCACATCCCAGTTTCCAAACACAGATAAAAACCTAAGTGAGATTTTTCTTTTTATATAAACAGGCTTTCATATCTGCTTGGAAAACTTTAGCTATCATTCAATAGCTATTTTATGTTTAGAACAGGACACAAACAATTCTATTCAAATGTAAACTGACAACAGAGTAAGATTCAAATGTAAACTGGCAACAGAGTAAGATTTAACAAGTTCTACCTACAGTGATGTATTTACACAGATATCTCACCTTCATGCACAGAAGATGTGACCTCCACTCTGAACTGGAGGTACCCACTCACATGGTCAGCTGGGAGCCTTCTGCCAAGGTTGTAGCTGAGCATCTGGTCACTGCAAGAATAGAAATGGTTCTTTCATCCTACTATTCTGCTGTCAGGCTTCATCTTCTTCCTACAGGCCACCCCCTAAACCCCACATATTTCTCTTAAAACTTTCATACTCATGAGAAAATGAAAAGGCATGTTAGAGTCAACATAATATTATTCATTTGTATAAATGAATACTTATAAACCCAGGGATAAAAAGGAATCTTGTCACAAGGAAAATTATTAATAAATGCAATACAATACAAAATGCAATATAATGTTGTTATGATTTTTTAAAGGGCACTGATTTGTTCTCTCACAGCTAACAGTGATCAGGAAAAGGACATTTTAAAAGCCATCAAGAAGCTGGAAAAGGCCTAAAATTGTGAGTGTTTCCTGACTTAAATGTAAATGAATAGAGGGCCAGGGTCCTTAGCATTTAGCATGAGGCAAGAATACTTTCTCCGGGGGGGCCTCCAGACCCAGGGATTGAACCGGGTCTCCCACATTGCAGGCAATTTCTTACCAGGGAAGCCCCTCTAAAAAGACAGGCACAGGGAATTCCCTGGTAGTCCAGTGGTTACAACTCCGTGCTTCCACTGTAAAGGGCAGGGGTTTGACCCCTGTTTGGGGAACTAAGATATGCCATGTGGCATGGACAAAAGAAAAGGCAAACAGAGGTAAAGGTCATCACATGGAGGGCACAGAGCTGCTACATTCTGAAGAACAGGAGTGGAGAGCTAGGAGAGAGCTGTGTGAGAACAGGCCAGGCTCTGGTAGCTGCTCCCGCTGTGTGAGGGGCAGGAGGCTGCCGCACCTCCCCTTTCTCATTTGTAGAGTAAGGGGCTCGCTCTTGGCCCTCACTTGGTGGGGGTGACTATCACTGATTCTCTGGGCAACTTGTGAGCGATACTGATGGGACGGTTGGAGAAGCTGGCTGCACCACCTGGTGGGGTCTTGTTGCCATGCTGGCAGGTGGACTGGAGGGGCCCATGCAACCGGACCTGCCTAGCCTCTGCTCCATCTTAGCTCCAGGCTCAGGCTATCGGCTTCCTTGAGGATGAAACAGATGATATTTTTCAACTCTGTGTTTATTTCCAAAGTCAAATACGATTACATCATCTCCTTGTCTGCAAGTAACTTTCATTCTGAATCTGATGCATTCTTAATTAAGGAAAATAATCAGAGGGATAGGACCAAATCACACCATCTCTGTTCTCACACTGCCCTCTAATGGCAACTTTAGGAGGAAAACATAAGGCCTCCACCTAATACTTGAACCACTGTAGAGTTCAGAGCCTCTGGTCCCTATTAATTACTAATCTACATGACAATTTCCCTTGTTCTCTACCTCCTCGGCATAATTTTAAATAGACGTTATCTGTTTAAAAGAACACATGCTAACATAAAATCCCAGCTCAGCTCTTATGAATTTCTTTGGCTTAATACAAAGAATTTCTTAAAACAATAAGATTGTTTCCTTTACTTTTTACTTTTTCTTCCCTATAAATTTTGTAATAAATATTTGACTGATGCTCTTAAAATGCTTTGTTTCCCCTATCTGAGTGCTAATACCCTAATAAGGGCTTTGCATGCATCATCGCCTTCGATCCTCCCTGTGAGCCAGGTGGTGGCCCTGTTTTCCAGAAGAGGAAGTTGAGGCACAGGGAGGATAGGTAATTTGCCCAAGGCCAGACAACAATTAAGTGACAGAACCATGATTAGAACACACATATTTATGACATAGAAGCCCCTGCTCTGTAGGCCCCAGATCATATCTCATTTTATGAGCATGTTCCATAATCCTCGGCTGCTTTAAGTAGCATGGATTTTAGTGATATTTACTCATGGCTCATCCCAATGCAATTGACATCACAATGTTTTGTGTACTTAAGCTGGTATTTTAAGGAAATTTTTTCCTGTAAAGTGATGTTTTGGCATTAACTATTAGATGATACAAGTATGTTAAATGCTATTACAATGTTCTAATAATTCTACAACGACTATAACCTGCATAACAGAAGTGATGTCTTTTTCCTTGACTGCTGTCTTCCAGCCTTTAGACAGTGCCTGACATGCAGAGATGCTCCACCTTTGTCCACTAACCCATGAACCCAGCAGCAAACTACCTGAACCTGCTCTCAACAATGTGGTCCTCATCCATCTCTTTGGACATTCAGTCTTGGAATAATAAAATTTTCCCTTCTTTGCTAAAATCAAATTGACTCTCCTCTCCTCCTCTTTGGGTAATAAAAGTAAAGTGTTGGTGTTGATGATGAAGACTTTAAAAAGTGATGGATTTTAGCTAGGAAGTAAATGTTTAGCAGGGATTCTAAGAATGGGATCCATTCTTTTGCTCATTATCATATTCCCCATACCCAAAACAGTGCTTAACACTCAGTAGATACTATATGTATACACATCCACATATTTGTTGAGTAAATTTAACAAATGAGACTCTTTACTTTGAAAAAAGATTTTTTTAATAGATATTAGTGCTGTTTTTCACCCAAACCGACAAGATACTCAACTCTCCCATCTCTAAGTATAGGAAAGACTCCCTATTCAGAAACTCCAAGTCAGGGGGTTTCATCCTGGCTGAGAGACTGCCAGGGGATTCACCTGGTTCTTATTCTTCCTCAGTTTCATCTGGCTCATCCTGCCTCTTTCCTGTGATAGATAATTGTGTACCCTATATTATACATTATTATGGTAGATAATTATAAAGAGTAAGTGCCCAAGAACTCCCACTGCCTGACTGAGGCATTTTCTCACTAGTGTAATCAGAGCAAATGACAAAGCATGGGAAAGTGATGTGCTTTTTGGACAGAATGCAAGCCACTCTCTGAAAAAAATGTCACATTCAAACCAGTACTCTTGAAATAGGTAATCAGTAAGGAGTTTCAGCTCATCCTATAAAATTTTGCCACATGAAACTTCAATTGCTTCAGAGAGTTGCAGTCTACAAAACACATAAGTAAAGAAAACTCATTATTTTTCAAGATGTATCAATTACTTGATAGAAAGTAATAATCAGATTAAAAATATATTTAGATGCTAAGAGCAGATACACTAATATGTAGTATCATATTTATTTAATAAAGCAAATCCCTAAGTATCAGGCAATGCTTTTAATAAAACTTATGTGGAAATATTTCATAATTCTGGCATATCGCAAATTCATACTGGACTTCCTTCCAGTACACACAGAATCTATGCCAGGCAGTATTATGTATCCATTCTTTAAAAGACTGAATGAAAGTCAGCAAGTTAACAGGAGATTCAAGCACTAATAAGGCTTTATTTTTCCTTGTTTATTCTTATGGGTATACATAAATGGACACTTCTGTCAAAAATCACAGATATTATATAAATTATATGATTATACTTATGTAAATTAAATTATAAACATATTACATTCCCAATAGTTAATTCTCACCAATTATAATTTTTCATTTTCCATCAATCCTAAAAATAATTTTTTAAAACTTCCCAAAGCTGAAGCTCCAATACTTTGGCCACCTGATGCTAAGAGCCAACTCACTGGAAAAGACCCTGATGCTGGGAAAGACTGAAGGCAAAGGTAGAAGAGGCAACAGAGGATGAGACAGTTAGACAGTATCACTGATTCAATGGACATGAATTTGAGCAAACTCCAGAAGATAGTGGAGGACAGTGGAGCCTGGCATGCTGCAGTCCATGGTGTAGCAAAGAGCTGGACATGACTTAGCAACTGAACAACAACAACAAAAGAGTATTACCTCCACTAGAAGCAATAATTGCTGTCCTTAAAAATGACTGCAATTTCCCTGTTTTATCAAGTTAAACCAGGCTGCTAGAATTTCAGCATAATATTTCTACTTTACGTGGTCTGGCTCAACCATTGCCTCTAATGGACAGAGAATTAGATTCCATTAGAATCTCTTTAATTTCAGATGTCGAAGGGGTCTTTGAGATCATTTGGTCTAAAGACTATTTTTCAAATGAGGAAACTAATGTCTGAAAAAATCATGACTTGTCAAAATACTAAGAGGACAGTTAATTAGCTGCAAAGTGCCTATGAATGATCAACCTCTCAGCTGGATGAATATTCCATCACTGCCAGCCTTAAAATGTGGCAGAGAAGTCGAGATTCTGGGACAGACTGATCTGCTCAAATCCCAGCTCCACCACTGGCTTGCTAGCCTCAGATTCCTCATCTCTGAAATGGGTATAACAACACTGTTCACCTCGCAGAGCTGTCGAGATTATAGAAGCAGATGAGTGTAATTTACTTAACTCCTGACATAGAATAGGGCCATACCATCTTTTTTTTGTTTACTTTTGTTTATTATTGCTGCTACCACAACTACAGCTACTGTTTATCACTGATACTGCTGACTACCACCACTGTTATCATACATTCATAATGTTCTTCTAAAATGAAAAGGATGCCCCGTAGTGCTACCTCAGAGCAGCTGTGTTACTGAGTTTGCTGGTACTTACCATGTAAAAATATATACACCATTTATAATACGGAATGGAGGCATGTTATGATTTCTCAACTACTTGATTCACAGCTTACAAAAAGCTAACAGAAAGGAGACAGATGTCAAACCACATTTTAAAATTCTCTCAATGAGTAATTTCTAGTTGCCTAAATGAATGTCTTAGAGCTCTAAGCACATGTCTTAGAGCTCCACACTATCTTAGAGTCTAGGCTCTGTTTTAAATGGTCCTAAAATCAGGTGGTTTTGGTATCTTAGGCATAACAAAAATCTCTGGATAGGGTTAATTAGGATTGGGAGGTGTCAACCTGATACTGGCATCCTGTTCTAGGGAGAGGCTGTTATAGAAAGACTTCAATATACTCAAAAATCAATTGAGCACTGTGACATTTTACGCTGAAATGCTAATAGTAGGTACATCTTGGGAAAGATAGATAACTCAAAAAAGATAAATGAAAATAAAGTCCTTTTTATCCTGCACATTTTAAGGCATATGCCAGCACTTTCATTTTTAAAAGAAGTATGTTACCACTTCTTATCAGTGAGAAAAGCCCTAGGACTTCAAAGTATCATTTCAGTTGCTTCAGTGGAAGCTACTTGCAACAGGATCCCTGATTACCCAATGGCTTGCCGCTCCAGTAGCCTCTGGACTGGAATGGTGAGCTTCCCCAGGAAACGCTTAATGATAGGCCGGCTCTTAGCAAACTTGTCTTTAATTTCAATCTCTAAGACATCAGTAAGGAGTGCAAAAAAGGAGTATTTCTGGAAACAAAACATAACACAAGTCAAAAAAGAAATACAAAATTATGTATATCATTTTATTAATATACATTACTATAAGAAAAAATAGTATCTCTTAAATTCTAATGACATAGAGAGTCTACATTGCCAGAAAAATCTGCAACAATTGTCAATCTTTTATTCACTCAGAATCATGAACAGTCACAAAGATTAAAAAGCAACAGTTTGGATCTAGATGACAAAGGAAGCACCTTCAATCATCCAACTCTTCTGGGTTGAATAGTTTGAGGAGATGCCATCAAATATTAAATTATGCACAATACAATTTTAGTGCTCACCACATTTATCCTATTTTAACTCCTTAATATTTAATATCCTGTTATATGGTGGCTTAGAATTAACCAATACTCTGATTAACAGCAAACTTAATTCCTCATCCCATGGTATTTTGAAGTTGGACATCATCGTCCTTCACTTAGTGGTTAAAACAGAAGCACCTAACGAATATTATGATTTCCCTGGTTTACAGCAAAATAAAACGATGTTCAAATAGGAGTTACTTAATTTAAAAGGCACACAGAGACATTTCTGCTGGGATAGAAAAATATAAGTATGAGGTTAAGATAAGCTTTGTTGTTTTCAGAATGCCATTGGAAAAAACTGGATCAGATATTAATAAGGATATAAAAGAAAAATAACCTGCTTTACTCATTTGCAAACACTTTCACATATATTACAAAGATAAAGTGTTTCTTTTTATGATGAGTGTCTCAGAAAAACTGAATGATGGAGCCAGAAATCTAACCTGAACCATTTGTCTCTGTCCCTGGTAGTATCTAGGCAACAACAATGACGTCTGACTAGTGCCAGCCAGCTTTACACTCAGGGGTCACTAAGTTTATATAGTCATAACAATTTAATTTCCCCAAAGGGCCATGAAGTTTAGCAATCTGCTTAATGGAAAAAGCACTTGCTTAGAATAAGACAGCAGAATTTAAGTAATACTTCTGCCCCTGAATAGCTAGTTACATGAACATTTTAAGCTTTTGTTTATTAATCACAAAAATAGAGAGATGAGAATATCATCCCTTACACACCCCTTTATCAGCCTGCACTGGTAACATGGCTAAGAACTCTGTGAATATCAAATGTTAGAAAAACAAAGTTATTGCTAGTATCATTACTATCTCCACTCTTTGCCTTCTAAGTGATCATCTTGCAATCATCTAACCTTCTAATGTGTTACATTAAGTGGTATTCCTTTAAGAGTTATTCACTATCTGGAGACAGTATTTCAAACCAGAAATAAAAAAACTGACAATATTTAGCCACTAACATAACCATGAAAACTGCCCAAGAGAAACATCTTGCTGTGCTGGCAAGTCTCAGCCAGCCACAGCTTTTCTCCAATTGGTTTTGGAACTCTTGAAACTCTCTCTCCAATGAAATACTGTTCAGCATTGTTAGAACATATTATTGTCATTAAACATTTAGGGAGTGATTTAATTAACTGTGCAACTCCCATGCCAATATACGTTTGTCTTAGCTCAGTTGGTAAAGAATCCACCTGCAATGCAAGAGACCCTGGTTTGATTCCTGGGTCAGGAAAATCTGCTGGAGAAGGGAAAGGCTACCCACTCCAGTATTCTGACCTGGAGAATTCCATGGACTGTATTGTCCATAGGGTCGCAGAGTCAGACATGACTGAGCGACTTGCACTTTCAGTTTCAGAAACACTCATTAAAACTAGTATGTGAACTGTGTCTTGATTCCCTGAGAAATGGTAGAACTCACACTTTGCTCACTAGAAGAGAAAAAACGTCTCTGTTCAGTCTGTGACAAAAAAATATTTCCAAGGGGAAAACCCTGGGCTTGATTTCACTAATATGGCACGCTGCAATGACTGGTAGCATATTGTAGTTATGAGAAAGTCTGAAGTACCATCAGCACAATCTGCCTTCCCCCAGGATGACAACTCCTCAACTGCCTCGTGTAATTAACCAAAATCTAGAAATAAAAAAAAACATTTGCCAAAGCCTGTAGGGAGAGAAATTCCTTTAATTTATATTGAGTATGTGCTAGAACAAAATATAAAAATTTTAAATAAAAATGGGATCAATATTACTGACTTTTCCTTCTGCCTCAGGCTCCCATATGGCTCTGCAAGGCACTGTTACTGATGCTGTCCTTACAAAATTTTGATATTTTGTCCATCATTAGTTTTTGCCTTGATTTTGATTTCTTTAAAAAAATATTGCACTGAAATATTAATTTTGATCATTGAGTCTTTTGAACCCTATAAATAATGCATCTGAGGGAAGTCCCTCATTTGCTTAACCCTGGATCCACCCCTGGTTAGAAGGGAATATCTCATTTTTATTGTACTCTTTTTCTAACAGAACTTCTAGACACCTAGCCATCTTACCCACACCCATGAGCAGCTGAATGATACAGAGACCAGTGGAGAGAGATGGAGTTGGCCAACTTCTTGTCAAGCAGAAGGTCTCTGACGATCATCTTACCTCTCGGTGCCAAATTGGGTTAGTGGTGTTACTGATGATAGTAGACCTCCTCTCCTGCCCATGGTGGGCACAGGTGGGGAAACTGCTCTTCTTCCCTGGCTGAATGGACATCTTAAGATAAGGGTCAGGATTGAAGAACATCCCTTTCTTTAGCCCAACTGCCCTAAGGTCTTTAAAGAAACAAAGAGAGGAGGAAGAAAGGAAGGAAAGAGAGAGGGAGAGGAAAGGGACAGAAGATAACAGATTCATATACTCTGATTAGAACAAGCAGATCAATGGCATTTCATTCTTAAATAATTACACAGGAAACTCTAAACAGAAAAACAGAAAAACTCTAATTCAGCAAAACAATAACAAAACTAATCACTCTATGATTGCTTAGATAAGTGAGGGCAAGTAGGTTATGACTAACTCCAGCAAAGGGTCCTCTAACAGGCTGCAGAATGAAGCCAAACTTGTATCACCACCTTATATACCTCAAATGACTTTCCTGGGTACCATCTTGATTCTAGTGTGTGCAGCTTCGCCACCTTTTTCTATGTAGCTTGGCAACCAGCACTTCACACAATGTCTTAAGAGAAATCCTTAGTAAATACTGTATTTAAAAAGAAAACCAATATGTCCTTTCTTGAGATAAAAGTGAATCTTCTACATAAATATACAAAATGTAGAGACTTGAGTTTAATTGGGGATGAAACTTCAGAGCACACATTCAGCTGTACCATATATAAAATGCCACATATATTCTACAAATGAATGTTAGATGAAAAAGAGACCAGAAGTATTTCTAAAATTTGATTGATATCTGCTATATTAAATAACTGTGAGGTTATTTTTTCAGCAGCCTGTTAAGTAAGTTAAATATTTGTTAAAAGTCCCATAACTCATTTTAGACTTACCAGTTGTTATTTCACACAATGCGAGCTGCTAAAATTTCTGGCTAACGTCTGGTTAGTGAAGAGACTAACACTTTTTAAAATGGTCAAGCTACAGGATGCAAAAATGTCAGGAAATAAAGCTGGCTTCACAGGATCCCCAATGCCTTTCTGAGAATATCAGTTAGGATAAGGCTGGCTTGAGAGCTAAGTGCTCTTGAAAGCTTGTGGAGAATAGACAGTTTCTAGGTAACTTAATACAGTTATGATCAGTGTAGGGAAGTCCTGACCACTGATTCAGAAAAAGAATTCTGTGGATAGGCTCTGAACCCTCAAAGACCTTGTGTGTGTGTGCTAAGTTGCTTCAGTGACATCTGATGCTTTGCGACGCTATGGACTGTAGTCTGCTGGATTCCTATGTCCATGGGATTCTCCAGGCAAGAATACTGGAGTGGGTTGCCATGCCCTCCTCCAGAGGATTTTCCCAGCCCAAGGATCAAACCCAGATCTCCTGCATTGCAGGTAAATTCTTCACCATTTGAGCTACCGAGGAAGCCCTCGGGGGATGTCTCCTGCATTGACAGGTGGGTTCTTGACCACTGAGACACCTAGGAAGCCCCTCAGAGACCTCTGAATGACCCGAATCAGCTGGGGAAGAAACCCTATAGAGTAACTTCACATTTTTTAAAAGGTCACCAGGGTCATCCTACTCAAATCCACCATTCCTGAAATACAAAGCCTTTCTCAGAAGGACCGAATTGGCCTGGGGTTGCCCATAGCATCATATTCTCTAAGGAGTGCTCCCTGGAAGAAGTTTACCAATGGCCAAAAAAAAACAAACAAACAAACTTGCGGCCTAGATAACATGTGATGAAAACACACCAGGACTGTTTAATGTCTCATAACTGGCAGCAGAGGGAGGCAGTCTAACACGTCAGAGAAGATTGAAAGACTCAACCAAGAGGACCTTATGTTAAGAACACTGCGTGGAAGATAGTAAGATCTTTGATCTAAAAGCCCATGGGAGAAGGGAAAGACTGAGCAAATAACTAGACAGGCACTTCAGAGAAGCTGCTGTAATCTCATTAGCCTCATGGATCCCATCTCTGGCAAGTCCTACAATGGAATCATTATTAATACATCACTTGTATCTTACTGTCAATTTAATAATGCTACATGTTGTCACTTGGTTTTATTTGGTAACTTTGAGAAAAACTACAATTTGAATATTTTCTTATCCTTATTGTTGGGCTTGCCTCAGACTCAAAGACAAATGAATGATATTCTTTAGCTGTTAAAGGAATTTTTACTTTTCAAGAAGGGATTTCTTTGCAGTAAACAAGTACATGTACAGAAATGGCTGTCATGAAGTCTGACAGAGCTAAATTATTCATGCAAAACACTCCTTTGAAAACACAGCATCCACCAGAAGATTAAGCCACAGTGATGAAAGATGTCACTGTTAACCTTTTTCTACAAGAGACACTATACAAATAAGTCTTCATTAATAAACATAATAAACCACCAGTTATTTGTAGCCTAATTATACAGTTCACTTTATCCATATCTTGACTTCCTCTTTTATGTTTTACATATTTTATTGCTCATAAATATGCATAAAAGGTATGACAGGTTAAATATCTTTAACTTCTTACTTGGAGAAGAGGTTTAAGACTTTCATCAGAAAACAGTTTTTGCTTTATCTGTAGAGTTCAATTATTTGTGTTCCTACTTATTCACAGATAATCAAGAGCAGAATATTTGCAGAAAGATATTCTACAGAGCTTAAATGCTCTCCATAAATACTGTCATCCACTGTCAATATGCTACACCAGATGAATTATTTAGAATTACCATTGTAAAATTGCTTTCATCTTCTATACTTTTTAGACATTTCTGTATATCATCTGCAAATACTTGATCACATGGTAGGAAATAAAACAGATTTTAGATAGCTAGCCTTCATGTGTACTGCGGTGGATGTTGGAAAAAGTTGTATATAAAGAAAAAGCATCTGGCTATGCCCCAAAGCTTATTTTCTGCTTTTCAGGAAAATATCTTGGGATTTTTAGCTCTCATCTGGTCATTCTGGAATGGTGGGTTAATTAACATCCCCTCTGCGGTCAAAATCAACATGTGTGAGTCATGTTCACATAAATATTGATCACTTGAAAGCTTAGAGCAGTTATTCTAAAATAAGAAAACTGTGGCATGGGCAAACTAAGTTTTCTGGGCCATGGAGGTTTGTAAAGCTGTTCCTCATCTGTAAAGGAAGGGTTCATTTTTGTTCCTGCAACCCACCTGCACTCCTCCCCTAGAACCCTTAAGCACAGGTAGCCAACTGAAATATATTCAAAAGGAAGACAGATAAGGGGGGTGAGGAGTTTATCACATGCTGCGGTATACTTAGATTTTTAAAACCCTGAGGATTCCAACAAAAATATATCTATTGGTCAAATTTTAACTATTTATAGCCTCTGAGATTTACCAGAGAACAAATGCAAAAAGGTAGTTACGGTAAGTAACTTCATATGGGGAGGAGAAGGAACATGCTAGATCAGAAATGGATACTACAATGGCCTTGGGCCAGTAATGAGCTAACACATGAGCTTCCATCATCCATGATAATCATGCATCCATGGATGCATGTTTTCAAGATCAGCCTCCTAACTTTCACTATTAAAAATGTCAATTTTCATGAATAACATTTTCTGCAGTGAAGAAAAAAGTGAATCTATTGATAATTTAAATTTAAGAAGTACTACACCAATGGAAAAAAATGAAAACATCTTATGGTGAGAGACATCTGTTAGAATTTATCTTACATGTGCTTCAGTACAGTTGTCTGTTTCAAAAGTCCATTTCAAATATTGATTTCCTTAATCAGTAGTCATATATGGATGTGAGAGTTGGACTATAAAGAAAGCTGCTGCTGCTGCTGCTGCATGCTGAAGAATTGATGCTTTTGAACTGTGGTGTTAGAGAAAACACTTGAGAGTCCCTTGGACTGCAAGGAGATCAAACCAGTCCATCCTAAAGGAAATCAGTCCTGACTATTCATTGGAAGGAATGATGCTGAAACTGAAACTCCAATACTTTGGCTACCTGAAGAACTAACTCATTTGAAAAGACCCCGATGCTGGGAAAGATTGAAGGCTGGAGGAGAAGGGGATGACAGAGGATGAGATGGTTGGATGGCATCACCAACTCGATGGACATGAGTTTGGGTAAGCTCCAGGAGTTGGTGATGGACAGGGAAGCCTGGCGTGCTGCAGTCCATGAGGTCACAAAGAGTTGGACACGACTAAGCAACTGAACTGGAGAGTTTGCTTCATCTTTGTTGTTGTTGCACAATTGCTAAGTTGTGTCCTACTCTTTGCAAACCCATGCACTGCAGCACACCAGGCTCTCTTGTCCCCCACTATCTTCTGGAGTTTGCTCAAATTCATGTCCACTGAATCAGTGATGCTATATAACCATCTCATTCTCTGTCACACAATTCTCCTTTTGTGTTCAGTCTTCTAGCATCAAGGTCTTTTCAGCTGTTAGAATCAGGTGGCCAAAGTACTGGCGCTTCAGCTTCAGCAACAGTCCTTCCAATGAATACTAAATGTTGATCTCCTTTAGGATTGCCTGGTTTGCTTCTGCAGTCCAGAAAAAAATCAGGAGTATTCTCTAGCAACACAATTCAAAAGCATTCATTTTTTGGTGCTCAGTCCTCTTTATGGTCCAACTTTCAAATGATGACAGGAAAAACCATAGCTTTACCTATACAGACTTTTGTCAGCAAATTGACATCCCTTCTTTTTAGTATGTTAGTTATAACTTTCCTTCCAAGGAGAAAGCATCTTTTAATTTCATGGCTGCAGTCACAGTCCACAGTCATTTTTGTGATCAAGAAAATAAAATCTGTCACTGGTTCCACTTTACCCCCATCTATTTGACATGAAGTGATGGGACTAGGGATAGGATTGTCTTCATGACCCAGATAATCATGATGGTGTGATCACTCACCTAGAGCCAGATATCCTGGAATGCAAAGTCAATTGGACTTTAGGAAGCATCACTACAAACAAGGCTAGTGGAGGTGATGGAATTCCAGCTGAGTTATTTCAAATCCTAAATGATGATGCTGTTAAAGTGCTGCACTCAATATGTCAGCAAATTTGGAAAATAAGCAGTGGCCGCAGGACTGGAAAAGGTCAGGTTTCATTCCAATTCCAAAGAAAGGCAATGCTAAAGAATGCTCAAATTACCGTACAATTGCACTCATCTCACATGCTAGCAAAGTCATGCTCAAAATTCTCCAAGCCGGGCTTCAACAGTACATGAACTGTGACCTTCCAGATGTTTAAGATGGAATTAGAAAAGGCAGAGGAACCAGAGATTAAATCGTGAACATCCACTGGATCATTGAAACAGCAAGAAAGTTCCAGAAAAACATCTACCTCTGCTTTATTGACTATGCCAAAGCCTTCGACTGTGTGGATCACAACAAACTGTGGGAAATTCTGAAAGAGATGGGAATACCAGACCACCTGACCTGCCTCCTGAGAAATCTGTATGCAGGTCAAGAAGCAACAGTTAGAACCAGACATGGAACAGACTGGTTTCAAATCAGGAAAGGAGGATGTCAAGGCTGTTCATTGTCATCCTGCTTATTTAACTTATATGCAGAGTACATCATGAGAAACACTGGGCTGGAAGAAGCACAAGCTGGAAGCAATATTGTAGGGAGAAATATCAATAACCTCAGATATGCAGATGACACCACCCTTATGGCAGAAAGTGAAGAAGAACTAAAGAGTCTCTTGATGAAAGTGAAAGAGGACAGTGAAAAAGTTGGCTTAAAGCTCAGCATTCAGAAAACTAAGATTATAGCATCTGGTCCCATCACTTCATGGGAAATAGATGGAGAAACAGTGGAAACAGTGTCAGACTTTATTTTTGGGGGCTCCTAAATCACTGCAGATGATGACTGCAGCCATGAAATTAAAAGATGCTTAGTCCTTGGAAGAAAAGTTATGACCAACCTAGACAGCATATTAGAAAGCAGAGACATTACTTTGCCAACAAAGGTCTATCTAGTGAAAGCTAGGGTTTTTCCAGTAGTCATGTATGGATGTGAGAGTTGGACTATGAAGAAAGCTGAGAACCGAAGAATTGATGCTTCTGAATTGTGGTGCTGGAAAAGACTCTTGAGAGTCCCTTGGACTGCAAGTCCATCCTAAAGGAAAACAGTCCTAAAGGAAATCAGTCCTGAATATTCATTGGAAGGACTAATGCTGAAGCTGAAACTCCAATACTTTGGCACCTGATGCAAAGAACTTACTCATTTGAAAAGACCCTGATGCTGGGAAAGACTGAAGGTAGGAAGAGAAGGGGATGACAGAGGATGAGATGGTTGGAGATGGCATCACTGCCTCAATGGACATGAGTTTGAGTAAACTCCAGGAGTTGGTGATGAACAGGGAGGCCTGGCATGCTGCAGTCCATGGGGCCATGAAGAGTCAGATACGACTGAGCGACTGAACTGAACTGATGGGACTAGATGCCATGATCGTAGTTTTTTGAGTGCTGAGTTTCAACTCAGCTTTTTCCTCTCTCCTCTTTCATCAAAAGGTTCTTCAGTTTTTCTTCACTTCCTGCCATAAGAATGGTGTTATCTGCATACTTGAGGATGTTCATATTTCTCCCAGCAATCTGAATTCCATCTTGTGACTCATCCAGCTCGGTATTTTGAATGATGTACTCTGTATATAAGTTAAATAAGCAAGGTGACAATATATAGCCTTGTCATACTCCTTCCCCAATTTGGAACCAGTCCATTTTTCTATGTCCGGTTTTAACTGTTGCTTCTTTACCTGCATACAGGTTTCCTAGGAGACAGATTAGGTGGTCTAGTATGCCCATCTTTTAAAGAATTTTCCAGTTTCTTGTGATCCATATAGTCAAAGGCTTTAGCATAGTCAGTGAAGCAGAAATAGATGATTTTCTAGAACTCCCTTGCTTTCTCCATGATCCATGAATGTTGGCAAGTTGAACTCTGGTTCCTCTGTCTTTTTGAAACCCAGGTTGTACATCTGGTTCATGCATTGCTGAAGCCTAGCTTGAAGGATTTTGAGCGGAACCTTGCTAGCATGTGAAAGGAGTGCAATTGTATGCTACTTCATTCATTCTTTGGCATTGCCCTTCTTTGGGATTGCAATGAAAACTTTTCCAGTCCTGTGGCCACTGCTGAATTTTCCAAATTTGCTGACATACTCAGAGTGCAGGATTTTAACAGCATCATCTTTTAGGGTTTGAAATAGCTCAACTGGAATTCCATCATCTCCACTAGATTTGTTTGCAGTAATTCTTCCTAAGGCCCATTTGTCTTCACACTCCAGGATCTCCAGCTTTAGGTGAGTGCCCACACTATCATGGTTATCTGGGTCATTAGGACCTTTCTTGTATAGTTCATTTGTGTATTCTTGCAACCTCTTCTTCATCTCGTCTGCCTCTGTTAGGTGCTTGCTGTTTCTTTCCTTTATTGTGCCCATCTTTGCATGAAATGTTCCCTTGGTACTTCCAATTTTCTTGAAGAGATCACTAGTCCTTCCCATTCTGCTGTTTTCCTTTACTTATTTGCATGTTCATTTACGAAGGCCTTCATGTCTCTCTTTGATATTCTCGGGAACTCTGCATTCAGTTGGGTGTATCTTTCCCTTTCTCCCTTGTCTTTTGTTTTTCTTCTTTCCTCAGCTATTTGTAAAGTCTGCTTAGACAACCACTTTGTCTTTTTGCATTTCTTTTTCTTTGAGATGGTTTTGGTCACTGCCACCTGTACAATGTTACACACACGCATCCATGGTTCTCTGGGCAGTTTGTTTACCGGATCTAATCCCTTGAATCTGTTTGTCACCTCCACTGTATAATAAAGGATTTGATCTAGTTCATACCTGAGTAGCCTAGTCGTTTTCCCTACTTTCTGCAATTTAAGCCTGAATTTTGCAATAACGAGCTTAAGATCGAAGGCACAGTCAGCTCCAGGTCTTGTTTTTGCTGACTGTTTAGAGCTTCTCCAACTTCAGCTGCAAAGAACATAAATATCTCATTTCGGTATTGACCATCTGGTGATATCCATGTGTAGAGTTGTCTCTTGGGTGGCTGGAAAAGGGTGTTTGTTATGATCAGCATGTTTTCTTGACAAAACTCTGTTAGCCTTTGCCCTGGTTCATTTTGTACTCCAAGCCCAAACTTTCCTGTTTTTCCAGATATCTCCTAACTTTTGCATTCCAATCCCCTATGATGAAAAGGACATCTTTCTTTGGTGTTAGTTCTAGAAGGTCTTGTAGATCTTCATAACTGGTCAACTTCAACTTCTTTGGCATCAGTGGTTGGGGCACAGACTTGAATTACTGTGATGTTGAATATTTTGACTTGGAAACGAACTGAGATCATGCTGTTGTTCTTGCAGTTGCACCCAAGTACTGCATTTTGAACTCTTTTGTTGACCATGAGGGTTACTCCATTTCTTCTAAGGGATTCTTGCCCACAGTAGTAGATATAATGGTCATCTGAATTAAATTTGCCTGTTCCCATCCACTTTAATTCACTGATTCCTAAGATGTTGATGTTCACTCTTGCCATCTCTTGCCTGACTATGCCCAGTTTACCTCGATTCATGGATCTAACATTCCAGCTTCCTGTGCAATATTGTTCTTTACAGCATCAGACTTTACTTTCACTACCAGACACATCCTCAACTGAGAACCATTTCTGCTTTGTCCCCCGCCATTTCATTCTTTATTGAGCTCTTAGTAATTGCCATCCTCTCTTCTCCAGTAGCATATTGGACATCTTGTGACCTTGGGGCAGGGGGACTCATCATCCAGTGTTGTATCTTTTTGTCTTTTCATTCTGTCCATGGAGTTCTCATGGCAAGAATACTGGAGTAGGTTGCCGTTTCCTCTTCCAGTGGACCACATTTTGTCAAAGCTCTTCACTATGACCCATACATCTTTGGTGGCCCTGCACAGCATGGCTCATAGCTTCATTTCACAAGCCCTTTTGCCACAAGCCTGTGATCCGTGAAGGGGATTCTTGACCTTTTATTTTTTTATTTTTTAATATAAATTTATTTATTTTAATTGGAGATTAATTACTTTACAATATTGTATTGGTTTTGCCATACATCAACATGTATCCACCACAGGGCCACAGCAATCAGAGCAGAAAAAGAAATAAAAGGAATTCAAATTGGAAAGAAGAAGTAAAACTCTCACTGTTTGCAGATGACATGATCCTCTACAGAGAAAACCCTAAAGACTCCACCAGAAAATTACTAGAACTAATCAATGAATATAGTAAAGTTGCAGGATATAAAATCAACACACAGAAATCCCTTGCATTTCTATATACTAATAATGAGAAAATAGAAAGAGAAATTAAGGAAACAATTCCATTCACTATTGCAATGGAAATAATAAAATACTTAGGAATATATCTACCTAAAAAAACTAAAGACCTATATATAGAAAACTATAAAACACTGGTGAAAGAAATCAAAGAGGACACTAATAGATGGAAAAATATACCATGTTCATGGATCAGAAGAATCAATATAGTGAAAATGAATATACTACCGAAAGCAATTTATAGATTCTTAACCTTTTAAAAACTGCCAATTTTTTTTTAAAGCATTAGCTTTCAAACTTCTTTTGACAGTGACATCTGTATGAAATCCATTATACTGAAACTCATTTTACACATATACATGTGTGTATTTTTTTGTGTGAAGATTTTCAGTTTGTAGAAACTGGTGTTCTATGAAAAACATTTCCCTTTGGTGTTTAAACTCTAATTTTTTTCTATTCTTTTTTTAATTGCTTCCTGGTGGCTCAGAGGTTAAAGCGTCTGCCTGCAATGTGGGAGAACTGGGTTCAATCCCTAGGTAGGGAAGATCCCCTGGAGAAGGAAATGGCAACCCACTTCAGTATTCTTGCCTGGAGAATCCCATGGGTGGAGGAGCCTGGTGGGCTACAGTTCACGGGGTCACAAAGAGTCGGACATGACTGAGCAACTTCACTTTCACTTTTAACTGCTAGTTTCAACTAAATTAGCTTCCTTATAAACCACAAATGAATTCCAAGTCACAAGCTGAAAAGGAGTGCTTTAGTTGTATGATAAATATACAACAATCAGAATATTTTACTAACTAGAAAATAAACAATAAAATATTGTTTTCTTAATTTTCCAATATTTATATGTATTTCTCCATAGAAATAGGAGTATCTGTTGGGGTTTTTTTATTCCTTGTCTCTAAATTTTTCCTTTCTCTAAATGAGGTAAGAACAAATTGTTTTCAATTGTCAAAGCTCTATAGTGGGATTAGCACATATTGCATTACAGTTTTTCTTAAGTAACAGTCTTTTTATCACCAGAAAACTTCCTAGAAGAAATAATTTCTGAATATATACCAATAATTTAATTTTACCTTGGTAAGAAATATGCTTGAATTTCCAGAAATAAATATTACCAAAAAATAATTTGCATATCATATTTAAGAGACTATAGAAAGAAACAACTGTTTCTAAGTTTGAATTGCACACTTGCAAACTGGACATAGTGTTTAAAGATATCCTTACCTGACAAAGTAAAGCTAACAAGCTTCCGAGAATGCTGATTTCCTGAAGCCCCTCCTTCCATGCCTTCTGCCCCCATCTGCAGAGAAAAAAACACATATCTGAAGTTTCAAAGGAATATAATACCTTCCTGCTGCTAAGTTGCTAAGTCACGTCAGTCGTGTCCAACTCTATGTGACCCCATAGACGGAAGCTCACAAGGCTCCCCCGCCCCTGGGATTTTCCAGGCAAGAACACTGGAGTGGGTTGCCATTTCCTTGTCCAATGCATGAAAGTGAAAATTGAAAGTGAAGTCGCTCAGTCATGTCCAACTCTTAGCGACCCCATGGACTGCAGCCCACCAGGCTCCTCTGTCCATGGGATTTTCTAGGCAAGAGTACTGGAGTGGGTTGCCATTACCTTCCTAGGGAACCACATATATTTGCAAATATGATGATTTTTGTATCAAACATGTATTGTAGTACATGACTTCATTTGCTATAAAACTTGACATCAACACACAAAAGCAAATTCTCAAAAGATGACAGAAAAGGTCATACCTAAATTTAATCTTTACCCCAAATGCAACCAACATGAACTTTTAAATTCCCTGGGATAGGAATCAACCTACTTTATGTCTTTTTATTTCTTTGTTAAGAATATAGTTGATATGTAGTAAATGTACTTATATTGCTATTATAGTATTAAAGCATGCCCTTAAGTTAAAAATCAAACATCAAATTTCTTCCAATTAGGAAAACCTAGAATAAACTAAACAGGTGATTTATATCAAATTCATTTATATATAGGTAGAATTATCTCCTCCTGCTAAATATTTCTGAGTGACTATGTAGATCTCCCATCACCCTCATAGGCTCCTATTTTATTATGCTACTGGCATATGACACACCCTATTACAATTAGCAACAATAAGAACTTGCAATCCTATTGTATTATTATCGCATTGTAAAGCTTTTCCTAAAAGCTTCTGAGTAAGTTATATCTCACTCATTTATAGACCATGGAGCAGATTAAGTCTTTCTCTCAATTCATGTATAATTAGTGCTCAACTCATGGTTAAAAAAAGAAAAGGAAAAAAATTTTTAGGAAAAAAATGTTTTGTGGTTCTTTAAAATAGAAATCTGCAATACTGTAAGAAACAGAACTGAAGGCAGAATATATTTTGAATAGTTAAGAAATAGAAACCACATTTTAATTCTGAAGGTTAGATTAAATCCTTCCATCTTATCTTTGTGGCACTCCCCACCTCCTTTAAAAATCATACATTACCAAGAAATATAAATTTCACTAATCTAAGCAAAGTTGAGGAACTTGAAACTAAATTCCATTCGAATAATGAAAAATAGATTTCTTCTTTCTGTGTGCTTTATGTACTTAGTCACTCAGTCTTTTCCAACTCCTTGTGATCACATAGACTGTAGCCTGCCAGGCTCCTCTGTCCATGGGATATCCCAAGCAAGAATACTGGAGTGGGTTGCCATTCCCTTCTCCAGGGATCAAACCCAGGTCTCCTGCACTATAGATAGATTCTGAGCCACCAGGGAAGCTTCAAGTATAATTAAAAACTCTCCACCCTGCTAGGTAATTCTAGCCAGTTAGTTTCACCTCTGACTTTCTCTTTTCTGAGGGGGGCTGTGGTGGGTCTTCCTTGTGGCCACAGGCTTCTCCTGTTGGGGAGCATAGGCTCTAGAGCTCATGGGCTCAGCAGTTGTGACTCGTGGGATCTTAGTTCCCCAACCAGGGATTGAACCTGCATCCTCTCCATTGGAAGGCAGATTCTCAAACCCTGGACCACCAGGGAAGTCCCTCATGACTACTGTCTGTACCTTAGTCAAGACTATCCTGTATGACACTTAACTACTTCCTGATTCACATGTCATTTGTAATAGACTAGAGTACCATCCAGACATATTTCCTTCATTCCATCCAATTGCAAATAGTCTTGAAAGAAGTAACTGAGAAACTCTACAGGGAAGGAAATGAGCTTCCATCCTAATCATATGGTCTCCTTTATCACAGATCCTTTTGGAATGAATCAAGATTTCTTTTAAAAAATTGTGTCTTCTCTGTCATGTGTACTTTGACATCATTTTCATTCATCGGAGTACACAGTGATGTGTGTCACTTGGAACAGGAAATCCTTCACTTCAGGAACAAATAAAAGCGACCATCACTCACTACCATGCATTGTTTCAATAGAATTAATAGTGTTGCTTATGAGCTTTCCTGGGTTAAATCTATGAAGGGAGTTTATTTAAAATCCTCTCTCTAAACACAGTTCAGATGTGTTTATTATTACTGATGTCACTATATGTGGTGGTCAGCTTTGATCTTTCCTGGCTTCACTGTCATGAATGATAAAGTTGAATTCTCTGAGTATTAGCTCATATGAGCATTCGCCAGAGTCCTGGTAAAGGATACTGTTTGCCTATGAATTATGTGAGAATTATTTCATATTAGCCTTTTGCCAGACAGGGAACATATTTAAAAGGAGAATTCAAGGGCATTTTCCTTAGTTTCAATAACATCTTAAAACATTTTGAGTAGGCGTTGAATGATGAGACTATGAATCTTTTCAGAGTCCCATTGATCTCACTTGGCATGAAAAGACATCATGTTTTCAGAGGGGGCACATCTCCCTGGGCAGTGTGGTCCATTTGAGGGAAGGCCATGATTTGTGAGATGCCGGGAGCCAGCGTCAGGAACTCCACCCATGGCAAAGGTCATGAGGAAGGAGGCGCAGCATACGCAAAGGCGGGATCGAGCCTCAGGAAACCCCCTGTTCCCGAGCATCTACCCCCCAAACCAGAGTCTGCCTACTTTACTGCTTTATGCTCTCACCTACACCTCTGACTTTACGGGGGGCTGTCCCCCACCACCTCTCTCGGAGAAGGAGTTAACCTACAGCTCCAGTTAATAAAAATTCCTGGGCATGACAAGAGTGTTTCAACTTACAAACTCCTCTGAAGGTTCTCTAGCCTGCCTGAACAGGTTCATCTGGCCACATGTGATTGTTTACAGCCTTCCAACCATGAGAGGCATGAGATGTTTTAAACGTTCTAAAGACAGATTCTTTGGGGAAGTTAGAAATTACTAGCATAGTGGGTTGACTAGGAATTATATTGATGAAGGGCTTTTCATTTATTGGGCCAATGTTTGCTGCTAAATCCCCTGCCCTTATACACGTTAATGAATATATAACTAGTATATAGGAGAAATAAGTATTAACCTTTAAGATTAATCATGTTAAACCTTAGGCTAAGTAAATTCCTTTCTTAATTGTAACCCACTACAACCTCACCCTATAGGAATGCAACTTTATCTGGTACCTTTGGAGGGTGGTGCCTCCGAAGATTTTAAGAAAAAATCACCCCTGGAAAAAATAAGTTTTCTGGTTGACTGACCGTTATCAGAAAGGGCCATAAAATGTCAGCAGGCCTCATGGCCAGAAGATGATGTAAAACCCCTAAGACCTTTGTATATATTTATATGAAGCACCTGATTTTGATAAAGGTCAGGTCTGCTGACCCCGCGTGACTCTGTATTCATCCCTATGTATAACAAAAATTATATAAGCGCACCTGAAAAATAAAGAAAACGGACCAGTTCCTGGAAAGACTGGTTTCCCCCGTGTGGTCTTTTCTCATTCTCTTCTTTTCTGGCTGAATTCCCATCTGGAGCATGGAGGCTCACCATGTCTACTTACTTGCCCTGGCTTCTAAGACCCACGCAAGAGGGAGCCCAAGGTGGGGAACCCTCTGCTATTCAAGTGGGCACCGGTGGCCTATGTAGATGGTGCAAATTCCTTGTCTTAGAGTTTTATTGGTTTTCCACGTAAACCAAGTTATTCAGCCTCTTTTTCTCCACTACTATTTCCAACTATCCTTCTCTAATCTCTCTTTATATTTCTAATTAACTAGCCTTTTCCTAGGATGCCGACTCCATCTCCCCTTCAAATTACCCTGGATCCACCGGGGGCTGGACCCCGGCAAGTGAGATGCCTAGCACAGGAGGGACATATGTTGCTGTGTCTGTCTCAGTTGTAGTCCATACTGCCTTGCTATTCACCACTTTGTAGTCCAGCAGTGTGGGGATGGTGAAGGCAGGAAAAAGCACACAGCGATGCTGTCTGGCCAGTTTGATGCTGTCTTTGCTCTATTTAACCTGGGAATGATGAGTCAGATGGATATAACACAATATAATAAACCACAGATGCTTGCTGAGAGCCAATCAACCTCCCAATTTTAGGGCCACCAAGAATTAAAATGTGGTTTCTACCGCCCAACTATTCTTTGTATCTGATTGTGGAACAATCATACTGAAAGGGGCTTGTGAATATTAATGTTGTCAGTCAATCACAATCCCTACACACAGGTCATATACCTAGGTGACCATCATGCTGTCATAGAAACCCAGTGCTCAGCCCACAATGACATGCCCAATGGCACAGCCTCTCAATAATGGATACAGACCCAACATCTCAAGCGTGGTCAGAAATCTATTGACCATCAATTCCATTAGTCAGTCTTCGAACCAAAATGTTCTATTATCATTGTGAGTGTTGTATCTGTGAAGCTTTTAAGCTGGTCTAAAATCTGTCTGAACCAAATTAATTATCTCCAACTGTCCACAGGCTTTGACAGAATAATCTCAATGCAAAATCAATGAAATGAGATCAATGCTCACCAGGCTGTAAGCTCCCCCTGCCATCAGTGATATCTGATTATGGAAATTGCTCAAGTCTAAGAAAATCTGAATCCAGAAAGTCATGTTTGGAAGCTATTATTTAATTTCACACACAGTTAAGCTTTCAAAAGTTTTATTATATACAGCCCCACTTTTCCAGTTTTGTAATTTTTTGAGAATATTAATTACAGCATGTTCCAGTGCTTATTACTATGTGACATGACTACAGATTTTCTAGTCAACAATTGTTATTCTCTCTGTGAACCTTCAAAGTCTTATATAGTAAATGTGGGTTATTTTTAATGTTCTATACTTTGTTCACTTCAAATAGAAACTCAAATATAATTCAAATGTGAGCAGAGTACTTAGATACTGAAAATTTTACACATATTGTTCCCTCTATCTCAAATGCTCTTCCCTCCCCCTTTTCACCTAAGTAACTTCTATTCATCCTTCAGATTGTCCTGTAAACCTGCCTTCTTCAGGGAAGCCTTCCAAGATCTTCCTGATCAGGATGAATCTTGCTAGTATATGCTCTCATAGCCTCACTTTACTGTCACTAGCAGTAATTATCACTCAAATAAATACAATTTAACTGATGTGTCTCTCAAGCCCTACCAAACAAGACAGCTGTGTTTTTGCTTATCATTTCATTCCTAGTGGTGAGTATAAGCCTGACACTTAGAGCCACCCAGTGAATATCTGTTTGAATGAATTAATGAAAGGGAAAGACTGCTTGATATGGCTTTGGTGGGTCACACAATTTCAAAAGGCCATCTGCAGAAATTGCTTTCTGAATTTCAGGGAGTAAACCTGTCCACTTACCTATTTCCAAAAAGACACACATCTGTAAACGTGTACACACACATATATAATATTATGAAGATTTTATACTATGGGATTGATATTTTTCTTCTGAATTTTCATGACCTGATTTTTATTAATGACTTATAAGGACTGCAATAATTTACATATCTGGGACTCTAAGAATCTCCCCAAACTATCTAAGCCCATGTGTGCTGCGTCGCTTCAGTCATGTCCAGTTCTTTGTGATACTATGGACTGTAGCCCGCCAAGCTCCTCTGTCCATGGGATTCTCTAGGTAAGAATAATGGAATGGGTTGTCATTTCCTCCCCCAGGTGATCTTCCTGACCCAGGGATCAAATCCATGTCTCTTACATCTCCTATAATGCCAGGCGGGTTCCTTACCACTAGTGCCACCTGGGACAGCTATCTCAATCCAACCATCCATATACAGTGGAATGCATTTTGTGAAACTGTTAGATTCTAAAGTTAGTTGGTAAAGTGAAAAATCACAAAATTGTGAAAAGTAATTCTTAAGAAAGTACCATATTGGAAATGGACATACTCTCCTTCAAAAGTCCAACACAATCAGTTTCCTCCAAAGCTAAACTAGAAATCTGCTTCCTTAATTGAGGACCAGTAAAGAGGTTGGCTTCTGTTGAGTAGCCATACTGAAAATATGTGTGGTACCTGTAGGCACTAGAGCTCAACTCAGCATCAAGAGGGATTTGGCACTAAGACCTTCCAAAGGAATAGCAGATTCACAATCCCCATCTCACACTCTCTTTGCGGTGGAGCTTACTAAGCTGACTGGCAGGTAGACCCACTCATTATTTAAATTGCTTTTTTCCCCCTCTCTTTTACCCACTGAGTTCATGGAAACTAAATTCACATAAGATGCAATGCCACCATTTCCTACCAATCATCTACCCCAACAAAGTTTAAAAAACTTTCCATGATGGCCACTCACTAATTTCCTTCATGAGAAGGCCCCCTAGAGAGTTGACTATATACAGAATTATTAATCAAGCCATATTTTCCCACTGATTTGTATTATGGAGTTAGTTAAGCCATCCTGTAAGTTATTTCCTTTCCCAAAACAGCACCCACGCTGTTATGTGTTTCCTTTTTCATTGTTTCCCATAACCTTGCCAGAGCTTCAGAGGCAAAAATAGAAACCAAGGCCTCTGGAACTGAGGCTTGAGGAAGTGGGCATGGAGGGGCACTCACCATCACAGCTGGATTCTTCACCGTGATGCAAGGGGTCGTGGCTCGCAGGGCTCCACTGATGCCGTGGTAATACTTGAAACAGATTTTTATCTCGGCTGCAAGTTGATTGGAGAAAAACAATAATTTAAACACAGAGACAAGTCCTTTGGGCCTCACCTGAGGAAATCCAACAGGCTGCTTCCAGGCAAATCACGTTAAGGACTCTGAATGACCCCTCCTTTTCCAGTCAGAGGCAATAGATTATACCGAGTCTCGTTTGATTTTATAGGCTTCTCTGAAAATTTCTAAGAACAGCCCAAATATATTAGAAAAACAATGCATAAAAACAATATGCCAAATACAGTATAGAGATAAGAATAGAGGAGCGCCTGAGGGACAAAATGCAGGTTGGACCTCTGCACCTGTTATTATTTACCCCTCACATCAGGAGGCAGAAATTCCTGCCCCCATAGTACAGATCAGGTAACTCAAACCAGGGCTCTGCAACTGCCTAGAGGTGTGGCATGGGGAGGGAGGTGGTAGGGAGGTTCAGGAGGGAGGGGGCATAGGTATACCTACGGCTGACTCATGTTGATGTTTGGCAGAAATCAACACAATACTGCAAAGCAATTATCATTCAATTAAAAATAAAATAATTTTTTAAAACAGCGTTGAGGTTTGCTAATGGTCAAAGAGAAAATGACAGAGTCAGGATTCAAACCCCATCTGTTCCATTCCAAAGCCTTCACTCCTATCCTCTACAATAAAGACAGACAGCAGCTGTCAATGGAAATAGAAAGAAACAGACTAAGAAGTATGAAGGAAACCTGTAGGTGACTCTGCAGTGAGAAAACCTGGAAACCTATATTATTTCAATTTTCTGGGACTTCCCTGGTGATCCAGTAGTTAAGACTGTGTACTCCCAATGCAGGGGGCCTGGGTTCTATTCCTGGTCAGGGAACAAGATCCCACATGCCACAACTAAGACCTGGCACATTTCAGTTCAGCCACTCAGTCGTGTCCGACTCTTTGCGACACCATGGACTGCAGCACGCCAGGCTTCCCTATCCATCACCAACTCCCAGAGCTTACTCAAAATCATGTCCATTGAGTCAGCGATGGCCATCCAACCATCTCTCTGTCATCCCCTTCTCCTCCTGCTTTCAATCTTTCCCAGCATCAGGGTCTTTTCCAATGAGTCAGTTCTTCACATCAGGTGGCCAAAGTATTAGAGTTTCAGCTTCAGCATCAGTCCTTCCAGTGAATATTCAGGACTGATTTCCTTTAGGATGGACTGGTTAGATCTCCTTGCAGTCCAAGGGACTCTCAAGAGTCTTCCCCAACATCACAGTTCAAAAACATCATTTCTTTGGCACTCAGCTTTCTTTATGGTCCAACTCTCACATCCATATATGACTACTGGAAAAACCCTAGCTTTCACTAGATGAATCTTTGTTGGCAAAGTAATGTCTCTGCTTTTTAATATACTGTCCAGGTTGGTCATAGCTTTTCTCCCAAGGAGCAAGAGTCTTTTAATTTCATGGCTGCAGTCACCATCTGTGGTGATTTTGGAGTCCCCCAAAATGAGGCCTCTCACTGTTTCCATTGTTTCACAATCTATTTGCTATGAAGTGATCGGTCCAGATGCCATGATCTTAGTTTTCTGAATGTTGAGTTTTAAGCCAACTTTTTCACTCTCCTCTTTCACTTTCATCAAGAGGCTCTTTAATTCTTCACTTTCTGCCTTAAGGGTGGTGTCATCTGCATATCTGAGGTTACTAATATTCCTCCTGGCAATCTTGATTCCAGCTTGTGCTTCATCCAGCCTGGCATTTCTCATGATGTACTCTGCATATAAGTTAATTAAGCAGAGTAACAATATACAGCCTTGATGTACTCCTTTCACAATTTGGAATCCATCGTTGTCCCATGTCTGGTTCTAACTGTTGCTTCTTGACCTGCATACAGATTTCTCAGGAGGAAGGTCTCGTATTCCCATCTCTTGAAGAATTTTCCACAGTTTGTTGTGATCCACACAGTCAATGGCTTGGCATAGTCAGTGAAGCAGATGTTTTTCTGGAACTCTCTTGCTTTTTCTACAATCCAACGGATGTTGGTAATTGATCTCTGGTTCCTCTGCCTTTTCTAAAACCAGCTTGAACATCTGGAAGTTCTCAATTCATGTATTGCTGAAGTTCATGTATTGGTGAATTTTGAGCATTATTTTGTTAGTGTGTGAGATGAGTGCAATTGTGTGGTAGTTTGAATATTCTTTGGCATTGCGTTTCTTTGGGATTGGAATGAAAACTGATCTTTTCCAGTCCTGTGGCCACTGCTGAGTTTTCCAAATTTGCTGGCATATTGAGTGCAGCATCATCATCTTTTACGATTTGAAATAGCTCAACTGAAATTTCACCACTTCCACCAGCCAACCAAAAAAAATTCTTTTCCCCAGGTGAGTTCAATGCAGTCACTAGACAAGGATCAGACTGAGGAACCACCAGTAAATATACATCTATATCTCCACAGGTATGTATGTGTATGTGTATATATATTAGATATAACTACAGATATATACATATATATGTGCATGTATACATATGTATTTATATATTATATAATTTGGGCTTAATAACAAGACTACAAATGCCAATTATTGTTTTTGGAAACTAAGTACAATTACCATGAAGCCAATGTATGTCAAAGAGTAGAACCGAGAGTCAATGAAATTTTCTGTATACAGAGCGTGTGAAACACTGAAGTGTAACTGTGAGATGTCTTTTTCCCAAGGTTTCACTTAATAGAGGCAATAGTGCTGAAGGGCAGAGCCCAGAGGAGAGTCCTAGCCTACCAGAGTGGGATTCCTCTCTCAGCTGAGTCCCCTGGATTATTAAAAAGGGGCTGCTCAATGTGATTCCCTCAGGAAGTTAATCTTGCACTAACTTTACTAACTGCACCAAATGTCCTTGTACAGAGTATTTGGTTTGCTTATTTTAAGAAAAAGATACAATAATTAAAGAAAAACCCTATTTTAGGTCTTTACAGGAATATTATATATACAAATCCCATCAGTTAAAAAACACTAAATCTAAAAAAAAAAAAAAAAAGGTTTATCATGGGGTAAAATATAGAATCTTTCCATGTACATTAATCACAATACAGTAATTCAGAATGCAGTTGACATTATCAAGCAAAAGCTTTTAACCATGCCCAGCACTATGTTAGACAGTACGAAGGAATCAGAGAGAGGAGTCTGGTCTAGCAGGTGTTTTATGGTGCAGCTGTTAAGATGATAAAATCCAGAAGACAAGCACTGAAAAGGCAGAGTACCGGAGTCCAAGGGTAGAGACTGTGGAGAAGATTCGTGAGGGCATGGTGGAGTCAGAAAGGCCTCACAGAACAAACAGAATCAAATGTTCAGCTGAGTAAAACGAGGAGAGAGAGAGAAGTGAGGAGCAGCAAGAGCAGGGAACCAAGGATGAGCATGCTGACTGGAGGTCCAGCAAGATGACCTTGGCAGGAATTCCCTGGGAACCCTAAATGACTTGACTGAGCACTAACACTGGGTTTTAATGATCTCAGAAACAGTAATAATTGTGTTCAGTTCAATTCAGTCACTCTGCTGCTGCTGCTGCTAAGTCGCTTCAATCATGTCCAACTCTGTGCGACCCCATAGACGGCAGCCTACCAGGTTCCTCCGTCCCTGGGATTCTCCAGGCAAGAACACTGGAGTAGATTGCCATTTCCTTCTCCAATGCATGAAAGTGAAAAGTAAAAGTGAAGGGGCTCAGTTGTATCCAACTCCAAGCGACCCCATGGACTGCAGCCTACCAGGCTCCTCCATCCATGTGATTTTCCAGGCAAGAGTACTGGAGTGGGGTGCCATTGCCTTCTCCAATTCAATCACTCAGTCATGTCCAAATCTTTGCAACCCCATGGACTGCAGCATGCCAGGCTTCCTTATACATCGCCAACTCCCAGAGCTTGCTCAAACTCATGACCATAGAGTCAGTGACACCATCCAACCATCTCATTCTCTGTTGTCCCTTCTTCTCCTGCCCTCAATCTTTCCCAGCATCAGGGTCTTTTCTAAGAAGTCAGCTGTTCACATCATGAGGCTAAAATATAGGAGCTTCAGTTTCAACATCAGTCCTTGCAATGAATATTCAGGACTGATTTCCTTTAGGATGGACTGGTTGGATCTCCTTTCAGTCCAAGGGACTCTCAAGAGTCTTCTCCAACACCACAGTTCAGCAAATCACTCTCCCATTTGTTTTCTCCAAAAATGATAGCATGTATTCTGCAAGAACAAAGCTAAGTCATACACACAAGACCTGTCAAAGTGAGACAACCTCGGCAAAAGGTGGGAATTCTGTGGGCATGAGCTCATTAGTATCATGTTCTACATGCTGGAAACATGTGAATCTGCCTGCAGCAGTGCCTCACAGATCCAATCAATAGCCAGTGAGTGAGCAGCTTGTTTTTCAATAAAGAGAAGTACATTTTTACAAGATATCTCCCCCCTGCCTCTCAAGTTAGGACATCACCTCCTCTTTTGTAAAGTTTTAACAGTCAGCTAGGTAACAGAGCTCCAAAAAAACATCTATTTCTGCTTTATTGACTATACCAAAGCCTTTGACTGTGTGGATCACAACAAACTGTGGAAAATTCTTCAAGAGATGGGAATATCAGACCTTCCTCCTGAGAAATCTGTATGCAGGTCAAGTGGCAGAGTTAGAACCAGACATGTAACAACAGACTGCTTCCAAATCGGGAAAGGAGTATGTCAAGGCTGTATATTGTCACCCTGCTTATTTAATGTATATGCAAGTACATCAAGTGAAATACTAGGCTGGATGAAGCACAAGCTAGAATCAAGATTGCCGGGAGAAATATCAGTAACCTCAGATATGCAGATGACACCACCCTTATGGCAGAAAGTGAAGAACTAAAGAGCCTCTTGATGAAAGTAAAAGAGGACAGTGAAAAAGTTGGCTTAAAACTCAACATTCAGAAAACAAAGATCATGGCATCTGGTCCCATCACTTCATGGGAAATAGATGGGGAAACAATGGAAACAGGACAGACCTCATTTTGGGGGGCTCCAAAATCACTGATGGAGTGATTGGACTTGGCGCCCCCAAGATGGCGGCGGCTGCCATGAAATCAAAAGACACTTGCTCCTTGGAAGAAAAGCTATGACTAACCTAGACAGCATATTAAAATGCAGAGACATTACTTTGCCAACAAAGATCTGTCTAGTGAGAGCTATGGCTTGTCCAGTAGTTATGTATGGATGTGAGAGTTGGACCATAAAAAAAGCTAAGAGCCGAAGAATTGATGCTTTTGAACTGCGGTGTTGGAGAAGACTCCTGAGAGTCCCTTGGATTGCAAGGAGATCCCACCAGTCCATCCTAAAGGAAATCAGTCCTGAATATTCATTGGAAGGATTGATGCTGAAGCTGCAGCTCCAATACTTTGGCCACCTGATGCACAGAACTGACTCCCTGGAAAAGACCCTGATGCTGGGAGAGATTGAAGGTGGCAGGAGAAAGGAACAACAGAGGATGAGATGGTTGGATGGCATCACTGACTCAATGGACATGAGCTTGAGTAGGCTCTGGGAGTTGGTGATGGACAGGGAGGTCTGGTGTACTGCAGTCCATGGTGCCGCAAAGAGTTAGACACAACGGAGTGACTGAACTGAACTGAGGTAAGAGACTAGGAAACTAACAGACAGAAAAAGTAGCTGCTTATTTTTATCTGTAGAATGTTGATAACCAAACCAGCTTTGCCAGCTGACTCATTTTAAGTGCTATTTTATTCCTTGCTAAAACAACAATCTCCAACCCCTGAGGTAAATTATAATCCCTAAACTATAAAATAAACTCATTCTGAACTGTGCACCACAGATTTTGTGGACACGGTCACCAAAAACCACAGAACTGATAGCTTTATAATGCTCTAAGATTCGGTGTAAAGACATGGGGACTTACACAGATCACTTGTTACAAAACCAAATGCATAAGCTAATTGCCAGGGAGAAAAACCCAGTACCAGCCAGAACTATCTGTTTGCACCTGGACTGAAACTAGCCACCTCCTTCAGCAGGACAGCAGTGAAGCCTTCTGCCCCTAAAATACAGGAACGTTTCATGCTGAGTGGGAGGTTTCACCTTCACATATTATGTAGTGTTTTGGAGGTCATTCAAGAGTATTAAAAATGATGCAACTAAACAACATCCCCTCTTGAGGAAGCGAGAGCAGCATTTTGATAAACGTCTCTGAACATTTTAGTTTTGAGAAGAGGTAATTGGGGAGAACACTTAAGAGGGTAGATGAGAGAAGTTGGTGTTCATGTTTCTATTTTAGCTACTATTTTAACCTCCAGCTGCAAGGGGAAACAGAAAGTTATTCCTGGGAAACAGATGCAAGAAGACGTGAAAGCAAATCCAGGCATGATGACAGAGCACCAGATAGGAGAGGAGCCACTGGTCACAGGGCCAGCCCAGCTCACAGGCAGTAAAGCTGGAGGATATGAACTAAGGAGCATTCTACCTGAGAAGGGTTTGTCCACAGCCTGCTGTGGCAGCTACATCACTCCAGCATGCTAAGTTACCTCAGTCGTGTCTGACTCTGTGCAGACCCATGGACTGTAGCCTGCCAGGCTCCTCTGTCCATGGGATTCTCCAGGCAAGAATATTGGAATGGGTTACCATGTCTTCCTCCAGGGGATCTTCTTGACCTGAGGATTGAACCCTCATCTCTTGTGTCTCCTGCATTGCATTTGGATTCTTTACCACTAGTGCCACCATTTGGGAAACCCCCTAATTGGCTCAAACTCTGGAGAAGGAAATATATACATATCTATGTACATATATTTTATGTGGTTCCTTTGGATTATAAAAGGCAAAAATATTTTCTTCCAAAAAATCACATCATTAAACATGTTGCCTCAGAGACAGTAAGCCAGGAGAAGAGTGAGGCCTCCCACTTTAACCTATAAGAACTTACAGTCAGGTGGGCCAGATCTCACCTCAGAGGAAACTGGCATCTTCCTCTCTCTCAGGTCGCCTCTGAACAGCTGAAGCCAGTCATGGCTCATGGAAACATTTTTTGGCCCCTTTTAAAAATCTTCTGGACATGTTTATTTATAAAGTTATAAAAATGAGTTTTAGCAGCCTCTAAGTGCTGATAAGACAAAGAAGCCCCCTTATTTTCAAAATTTTAATTTACCAGCTTCCATAAATACAAATGAAAATATCCCCCAGAGCAAGGACATCTCAACTCCATGTCCACCACAGATGGAAGGGTGATCACTGTCCAAAGATGACACTATGTACTTGTTGGGAGTGGTTGGGAAAGCGGAAAGAACTTAAACCTGTTCCCAAGTAAAGGAGTTTCTGTAATCATGCCATGATGATATTGCATTTTAAAGCAATCATTCTACCATTTGTCTAAAGAAAGAATATACTTCTGAGTTTATATATAAATGAAATATTTTAGAAAGATCTGGTAAAAGTGGTTGTCTTCGGGAAGGGGAAATTGGTAACTGGGGCATGAAGTTGGGAGAGGTTACTTTCATTTTTTATCTTTTTAACATTATACTCTTTTCATCTGTTATCTTTTCAAAACTCATTTTTTGAAAAAATCTCAACTCAGCTACATTAACTCTAGGCATTAGTATAAGATTCCATTTTAAGCTTTCTTTGAAAAAAAACGTTCTACAGGCCACTTTCTGCAAGAAATGATTTTGTTTCAAAGACTAGGATCTTTGAAACATCATCTACCACATTAAATACCTTCATTAATTCCTTAGCTAGTAATTAATAGCTTGCTCCTTTTTAGAAAACCTGGATTTCCCTCAAGTTTTAGAAGCTGACTATTTTGAACCATAAAGACGGATGGAAATGTCATTCATTTAGTCATTTCTATCTCATTAAAATGGAATAATTTTTAAAAATCAAACTAATTCAGAAAACAAGAGTTTAACCACTGCCTTTGTCCTTTTAATAAAGTCTTAATATTATGATTTCTATTGATAGGCTCTTTTATTCAGAGGCCACAAATTGAAAAAGAGTAAACACATTCCAATTCTCATGCTTTTATAGTTCTAGTGACGTACTCACTTGGTTATGTTACAGCATCATCGTCTTTAATGGGAGCAAATGCAGCCAGAAGGCTTCCCTCATGGCTCAACAGTAAAGAGTACTAGGTGCGAAAGACGCCCTGGAGAAGGAAATGACAACCCACTCCAGTACTCCTGCCTGGGAAATCCTATGGACAGAGGAGTCTGGCAGGTCACAGTCCACGGGGTCACAAAAGAGTCAGACCAGACTTAGTGACTAAGCAACAGCAGCAGCCTGAAAGAACCAGGGCTTCCCCTGCTCAAGCTCAGAAAAACAATCTTGAATATCAAAGCCAGACTGCATCAGTGAAATGCGGCACATCCTAACAGGATGAGAGAAGTCACTGGAACTGAAACATAAAGTATGTGCGTAGAGCATGAAAAGAGCCAAAATCTCTCTAAGGGGCGAAGAGGCCCTTCTGATGTTGGTTGAAAAGACTTAGCAAAGGAGTAAGTTATCGCAGGGGCTCCGACAATACAAATAAAGAGGCTCTCCCCTTTCCCCTCACCCATGAAAAAGCCACCCACAAAGGTTCTGCTTCAAACTTTAATGCCAATCAGATGTGAGGCTGTCACTTACACAAGCCATATGCATCCATACTGCACAGCTTCCTAATCCTATCTACTTCCCAGGGCTGAGACAGATAAGATATGTGAAAATATTAGATAACTTATACAAATAACAATGTTCTGTTATCATTAATGATCACAAAGCAGTTCAGTTCAGTACACAGCAGTGTAGTTGACTATTTCTAAGCTTATACTGATCCAGGATTTAGTGAGTTCTTCAATGGTGCCTGGCAAAAAAGTTGGACTTAACCAAATACTTCATGAGGGCTGGGGACATAATGAACAAATAAATGGAAGGGATGAAGGAAGGACAAAAAGCAGGTCTGAATGAATGAATGACCAAAGTCTATGAAAGACTACACAGAATAAAATAGATGTTTTAAAATGCCAAGACAATTTTTGAAACCTCTTCAGTTCAGTTCAGTCACTCAGTCGTGGCTGACTGTTTGCAACCCCATGAATCGCAGCACGCCAGGCCTCCCTGTCCATCACCAACTCCCGGAGTTCACTCAAAATCACATTCATCAAGTCGGTAATGCCATCCAGCCATCTCATCCTCTGTCATCCCCTTTTCCTCCTGCCCCCAATCCCTCCCAGCATCAGAGTCTTTTCCAATGAGTCAACTCTTCGCATGAGGTGGCCAAAGTACTGGAATTTCAGCTTTAGCATCATTCCTTCCAAAGAACACCCAGGACTGATCTCCTTTAGAATGGACTGGTTGGATCTCCTTGCAATCCAAGGGACTCTCACGAGTCTTCTCCAACATCAGTTCAAAAGCATCAATTCTTCAGCACTCAGCTTTCTTCACAGTCCAACTCTCACATCCATACATGACTACTGGAAAACCATAGCCTTCACTAGATGGACCTTTGTTGGCAAAGTAATGTCTCTGCTTTTCAATATGCTATCTAGGTTGGTCATAACTTTCCTTCCAAGGAGTAAGCGTCTTTTAATTTCATGGCTGCAATCACCATCTGCAGTGATTTGGAGCACAAAAAAATGAAGTCTGACACTGTTTCCACTGTCTTCCTATCTATTTGCCTCTTAGATGTTAAAACTCAAGAATATACATTGCACAGGTGATCCATTCATTTTCCATGAGCATAACCTCATTTGAGAAATTTTGACAGTGACAAGTGAGTGCACATGAAGCTGATCCTCCTCTCCAATGTCTAGGAAGGTCATTTACCTAAAATTAAACCTGTCTTTGTCCTTCAAATTCATCCCAGTGGGCCCTGTAAGTCTGGGTCACCTGCCTCCTCTGGAGGTCTATCCAGATAAACAAAAGCCATCTTTACTTTCAGAAACAGCCTAAATGTGCTCAAATCCAGGTTTGCCAACAAACTTAAGTCAGTTTTCAGAGAATTTTACTTTACTTGGACTTCTGATTAGCTAAAGATAAATGTTCTTTCTGAAGATGAAAGCAAAAGTTTTTAACATCATAAGTTTTCAAGATCAGAGGTTGAAAACATAGACGTGGTTAACCCATTCCCCAATCCCAATTTTTTTTTTTTACATTTCACACCATTATCTCCAGAGATTCACGCAAAACTTCATTATGCTTGGAAGTCCCCTTAGATCTGCTCAAGCCAGACATGGAATAAAAAAATTAAAAAATGATGTCTAAAAGACAGGGACTACACTTCTAGGCACTGATATAAATACCACCTGAGATTTTTACATTGAATGGATTTCAAAGGGATAGAAACATGTCCTGGGGGAGACCCCATTCTGATAAATGAAGATAAACTTTCTTACTTTCTGTACTTCCAAATCTTTCTGTACTTCCTATTCACTTTCACTTTAACTTATACAGCTTTACTCAGTCCTTACAAAGGTATTAATGAATATTTCCAGTTTCACAATCATGCTGCACAATACCCTCACTGTGTGAAGAATTAACATGGAAATGCTAAAGTAGAGGAGAAAACCAAAAGCATTCCCAATTCCTAACTTCAACGTCAAGCCCACTTCTGCTGAACATTAACAGTGAGATGTAAAGAAAGACATTTGTCAAGACAGAGATGCTCACTATATCCTAATCAGCCAGGACATTACAAATCTCTAATTCACACTTCATGGAGAAAGAAAATCAATCATGGCAAGTGAGATATTTTGTAAACGGGTTTTCTTTTTTTTTTTAACTCATAATGTTCCAAATTACAGCAGCATGTGGTACTGACCTCTTCCCAGGTGTTCACATGAGCCCCATAATGTGAATCTGCACACTCCATCAAAAGGCAATCATTCCTAGAAGTCTTCAGCATTAGAGCAAACAGGAAGGCTTTCCCTGAAGTTCAATTGGCAATATTTCTCAGTTGATCAGCCTCTTAAACCCAGGGATCTTTTCAAAGGAGGAATCACATTGAAAGTAAAGCCAGCTACTTCCCATTCCATTTTTTACCATATTCTTTTTATCACTTATGCTTCTCATTACTTAGAGACAGCAGCTGGACCAGTGTCAGAAAGTAAAGATGAGAAACAGGCAATAAAAACAAATCGCCCATAATGTCACCTCTCAGATACAACCATTGTTCACATTTTGGTGAATCTCCGAGACTTTTTTGTACATGTTGTATTAGCTAGGAGAGGATGAGATGGTTGGATGGTATCACAGATGCAATGGACATGAGTTTTGTAGCCTCCGGGAGTTGTTGATGGACAGGGAAGCCTGGTGTGCTGCAGTCCATGGAGTTGCAAAGAGTTGGACATGACTGAGCAACTGAACTAATGCTTTATATATCTGCTTCCCGCTCCCCTCACTTACTGTTACATAATGAACATTTTCTCTTAACAACCACATTACACGTACGGTTTAAAGACAAACCAGAAATTGAACTCTGAAGAAAAAGACACTCCTTTCAGGGCACAAGTGGGATTAGAGATAGCTATGAAATGCTGACTTACCAGTAAAATGGTCAAACAAATTATCTGATGTCTTTAATGGTAATTCAAAAATAATAGCTGTTAATATTTTAAATGACTTTTTATATTACAGAAGTTTTACATGCTTCAAAACAGATATGCTTACAGCAGGTTTCCATTTTTAATCAAACTGAGACCCAACTAGTCCATCCTAAAGGAAATCAGTCCTGAATATTCACTGGAAGGACTGATTCTGAAGTCAAATACTTTGGCCACCTGATGCAAATAACTGACTCATTGGAAAAGACCCTGATGCTGGGAAAGATTGAAGGCAGGAGGAGAAGGGGACAACAGAGGATGGGATGGTTGGATGGCATCACTGACTAAATGGACATGATTTTGAGTAAGCTCTGGGAGTTGGTGATGGACAGGGAAGCCTGGCCTGCTGCAGTCCATGAGGTCACAAAGAGTCAGACATGACTGAGCAACTTAACTGAAATGAGCTACCATTCTTAAGTACTAGTATCTCTGGTACTATATTCTCTCTCTTTCTTGTATTAAATTCCATATAGAAAACTTAATTCTTACTATGGAGTTAAACAGTTCAGAAACATTTTAAAGAGCTCAGTTTTTTCTTCACTGCAGAAAAATAAATTCTGTATATGTAGAAGTTAACTTGGACAGACCAGTAAATCATTTATATGTATACATGTGTCTATGTATATATATATAAAACTATATAGAAGTACTGCATGTAGGATGTGTTTATAAATAAATATAATATCAAATCAACTGGGTAATGGTTATTTGCAGCCAATCTCTGATCCCTAGTAAATGACCTCTATGGTAATGTGCCCCAGATCATCTCATCTACACTTGGAAAGACCAAGACCCAAAAGCAAAACTTATTCTTCTGTTGGGAAAAATAATAGTGAAGTATCCTAGAGGCAAATAAAATTCTTAAATTAACTGAAATCTTGAATTATCCTTTCTGTCCTTTGAAATTAATATAGTATTAATTATAAATGAAGAACAAGGGTATATAAAATGTGTACCATATTAAAATACTCACAGAATTTATTTTGCATTTCTCTGATAATGAGTGATGTTGAGAATCTTTTCATGTGTTTGTTAGCCATCTGTATGTCTTCTTTGGAGATATGTCTGTTAAGCTCTTTGGCCCAGTGTTTGATTGGGTCGTTTATTTTTCTGGAATTGAGCTGCAGGAGTTGCTTGTATATTTTTGAGATTAGTTGTTTGTCAGTTGCTTCATTTGCTATTATTTTCTCCCATTCAGAAGGCTGTTTTTTCACCTTGCTTATAGTTTCCTTTGTTGTGCAGAAGCTTTTAATTTTAATTAGGTCCCATTTGTTTATTTTTGCTTTTATTTCCAGTATTCTGGGAGGTGGGTCATAGAGGATCCTGCTGTGATTTATGTCAGAGAGTGTTTTGTCTATGTTCTCCTCTAGGAGTTTTATAGTTTCTGGTCTTACATTTAGATCTTTAATCCATTTTGAGTTTATTTTGGTGTATGGTGTTAGAAAGTGTTCTAGTTTCATTCTTTTACAAGTGGTTGACCACTTTTCCCAGCACCACTTGTTAAAGAGATTGTCTTTTCTCTCTTGTATATTCTTGCCTCCTTTGTCAAAGATACAGGATTTATATACCATACATTCATCAGATATATGTTAAACACACACACCTAGAGACATACATACACTTTTTTCAAACCATGGTAACATTCTCTAATGAATATTTACCAAAAGAATATATTTTACAGTTTGGGGTGACATGGCATACATTTATAAATAAGAATCAAAAACTTTTACAATAAAATTCATAAAAGCCTTCATAGATTTCTGCATATTTCTGAAATGTTCAAATACAAACTTATGTTAACACTTAGGTACTTACGCTCCATGAAATAGGGCCCAGGCTCAATTCTCCATACAATTTGTCCTTTTTGTGTTCCAGTCACACCCCTGTTTTTAGAATCCCAGAAGTTGGCTGGAGAATTCTCATCTGGAAAAACCAAATAAACACTTTTTAAGCTTATAATTATAAATTCTTTGTCTTTCCTTAGCTCAAAGATGTAGTATGATTTCTAAACTAAATGGAAAAAAGTGAAGAGGGAAATATTAATGAACGCTATTGTTAATGACAGTTGATTATTTAAGATGGCAGAGTAGAAGAACGTGAGCTCATCTTCTCCTGCGAGAACTCAAAAATTACAACTCACTGGTGAACAATCACCAACAGGAGAATGTTGGATACCACCAAAAAAATATATCCCACATCCAAGGGCAAAGGAGAAGCCCAAGCAAAATGGTAGGAGGGGTGAAACTGCATTTAGAATCAAACCCCATATGTGATAGAAATGCTCAGAGAACTCAAACTAAAATCTTGTGCATACCAGGAGACCCCACAGAGACTGAGCCAGACCTGTCGTTGAGTGTTTGAGTGTCTCCTGTGGAGCTAAGGGTCAGCAGTGCATTATAGGGTACTGGAATGCAAAAGTAGGAAATCAAGAGATACCTGGAGTAACAGGCAAGAGGTACCTGGAGTAACGGGCAAATCTGGCCTTGAAGTACAGAATGAAGCAGGACAAAGGCTAATAGAGTTTTGCTAAGAGAACGCACTGGTCTTAACAAACACCCTCTTCCAACACCCTCTTCCAACAATACAAGAGAAGACTCTATACATGGACATTACTAGGTGGTCAATACCAAAATCATATTGATTATATTCTTTGCAGGCAAAGATAGAGAAGCTCTATACAGTCAGAGAAAACAAGACCGGGAGTTGACAGTGGCTCAGATCATGAACTCCTTATTGCCAAATTCAAATGTAAATTGAAGAAAGTAGGAAAAATCATTAGACCATTCAGTTATGACCTAAATCAAATCCCTTATAATTTGACAGTGGAAGTGACAGATTCAATGGATTAGATCTGATAACAGAGTGCCTGACAAACTATGGACAGAGGTTCATGACATTGCACAGGAGACAGTGATGAAGACCATCCCCAAGGGAAAAAAAATGCAAAGAGGCAAAATGGTTGTCTGAGGAGGACTTACAAAGAGTTGAGAAAAGAAAAGAAGCTAAAAGCAAAGGAGAAAGGGAAAGCTATACCCATGTGAATGCAGAGTTCCAAAGAATAGCAAGAAGAGATAAGAAAGCCTTCCTCAGCGATCAATGCAAAGAAATAGAGGTAAACAATAGAATGGGAAAGACTAGAGATCTCTTCAAGAAAATTAGAGATACCAAGGGAACATTCCATGCAAAGATGGGCACAATAAAGGACAGAAATATTATGGTCCTAACAGAAGCAGAACATATTAAGAAGAGGTGGCAAGAATACACAGAAGAACTATACAAAAAAGATCTTTAAGACCCAGATAATCACAATGGTACGATCACTCACCTAGAGCCAGACATCCTGGAATGTGAAGTCAAGTGGGCCTTAGGAAGCATTACTACGAACAAAGCTAGTGGAAGTGATGGAATTCCAGTTGAACTATTTCAAATCCTAAAAGATGATGCTGTGAATGTGCCACACTCAATATGCCAACAAATTTGGAAAGCTCAGCAGTGGCCACAGGACTGCAAAAGGTCAGTTTTCATTCCAATCCCAAAGAAATGCAAGGCCAAAGAATGTTCAAACTACTGCACAACTGCACTCATCTCACACTCTAGCAAAGGAATGCTCAAATCCTCCAAGCCAGGCATCAACAGTACGTGAAACTTGAACTTCCAGATATTCAAGCTGGACTTAGAAAAAGCAGAGGAACCAGAGATCAAATTGCCAACATCCGTTGCATCATCAAAAAAGCAAGAGAGTTCCAGAAAAATATCTACCTCTGCTTTATTGACTATGCCAAAGCCTTTGACTGTGTGGATCACAACAAACTGTGGAAAGTTCTGAAAGAGATGGGAATACCAGACCACCTGACCTGCCTCCTGAGAAATCTGTATGCAGGTCAAGAAGTAACACTTGGAACTAGTCATGGAACAAGAGACTGGTTCCAAATCAGGAAAGGAGTATCAAGGCTGTATACTGTCACTCTGCTTATTTAACTTCTATACAGAGTACATCATGAGAAATGCTGGGCTGGATGAAGCACAAGCTGGAATCAAGATTGTCAAGACAAATACCAATAATCTCAGATATGCAGATGATACCACCCTTATGGCAGAAAGCAAAGAAGAATGAAAGAGCCTCTTGATAGAAGTGAAAAAGGAGGGTTAAAAAGCTGTCTTAAAACTCAACATTCAGAAAACTTAGATCATGGCATCCGGTCTCATCACTTCATGGCAAGTAGATAGGGAAACAATGGAAAGAGTGACAGACTTTATTTTTTTTAGGTTCCAAAATCACTACAGATGTTGACTGCAGCCATGAAATTAAAAGACTCTTGGTCCTTGGAAGAAAATCTATGAGCAGCCTAGACAGCATATTAAAAAGCAGAGACATTACTTTGCCAACAAAGGTCCATCGAGTCAAAGCTATTGTTTTCCCAGTAGTCATGTATGCATGTGAGAGTTGAACTATAAAGAAAGCTAGCACCGAAGAACTGATACTTTTGAACTGTGGTGTTAGAGAAGACTCTTGAGAGTCCCTTGGATTGCAAGGAGATCCAATCAGTCAATCCTAAAGGAAATCAGTCATGAATATTCATTGGAAGGACTGATGGTGGAGCTGAAACTCCAATACTCTGGCCAACTGACACAAAGAACTGACTCATGGAAAAGTCTCTAATGCTGGACAAGATTGAAAGCAGGAGGAAAAGCAGATGACAAAGGATGAGATGTTTCGATGGCATCACCGACTAGATGGACGTGAGTATGAGTGAGCTCCAGAGTTGGTGATGGCAGAGAAGCCTGGCGTGCTGCAGTTCATGGGGTCACAAAGAGTAGGACACAACTGAGTGACTGAAATGAACTGATTCATAATGACTTACTTAACGACTTGCATCAGATTTTATATTTTGGGGCTTCAAAATCACTGCAGATGGTGATTGCAGCCATGAAATTAAAAGACGCTTACTCCTTGGAAGGAAAGTTATGACCAACCTAGATAGCATATTCAAAAGCAGAGGCATTACTTTGCCAACAAAGGTCCATCTAGTGAAGGCTATGGTTTTCCAGTAGTCATGTATGGATGTGAGAGTTGGACTGTGAAGAAGGCTGAGCACCGAAGAATTAATGCTTTTGAACTGTGGTGTTGGAGAAGACTCTTGAGAGTCCCTTGGACTGCAAGGAGATACAACCAGTCCATTCTAAAGGAGATCAGTCCTGGGTGTTCTTTGGAAGGAATGATGCTAAAGCTGAAACTCCAGTACTTTGGCCACCTCATGCAAAGAGTTGACTCATTGGAAAAGACTCTGATGCTGGGAGGGATTGGGGGCAGGAGGAAAAGGGGATGACAGAGGATGAGATGGCTGGATGGCATCACCGACTCAATGGACATGAGTTTGAGTGAACTCCGGGAGTTGGTGATGGACAGGGAGGTCTGGCGTGCTGCTATTCATGGGGTCACAAAGAGTCGGACATGACTGAGCGACTGAACTGAACTGAACTGAATGACTTGCATTTACTAGAGAGAACTAGGGAGAAGAGTGGGCAGGTGGAAAGTAAATGTCATGTCTGGGCTTAGCCAGTTTGATCACTAAAGTGCCAAAAGACAAATCTACAAAGAACAAAGAGTATGACTGTTCATCAACCAGCAATGAGATGACACATAAAAAGAGACTGGGTGAGCTCCTGTCCTTTGTAAAAATATATATAAATAAATAAAGAGCTAAGCTGATAGAACATAAGAGAATCAAGATGGGGTTAAGAGAGGGGATATTAAGCTAGGAAACTGAGTCAAGACACAGCACAGGTTTGCCATGGATAGTGTTCAGGAAATACCAAGCAAGTCAGCACGATGGCGGAGATAATTGTTCACAATGGTCAGCAGTGGGTTACCTTGACACAACATATAAGAAGGAAAGAGGAAGAAGGACAGAAAGGACAGATCCAAAGAACAGGCCTGAAAGCAGCATCCTCTCTAAGCTCTCTGACTTCATGGCACTAAGAAAATGGTCCTATTTGTAGGATACACTGGGGTACATGAAAGAGGCATTGACCACGTAAGTTGACAGCAGGGGTGCTCTGGCTGCCCCAGGCTCTGCCCCACCATGAAGGCAGAAGGGATTCATGTTCTTTAACTTGCTCACCTCACACTAGGCTGAAGCTCGGCCCTAAGGTCCTGGAATAGGAAATGAAACTAAGGATGTGACAAAGGGACCATTCAGAGTTTTACAGGTACACAAGTGTGTGTGCAGAGACACTGGCTCTTAAAGTTAGATACACCTCATTTTCATCCCCAAACCTCTTTCCTAGGAGGGAAGATTAGGCATGCACTTTAACTGAGAGCTGGAATTAAGCAGACAGGGTGAAGTCAGTGATCCACTAAAACAGGAAAGGTAGAAAACAGGTTCAAAGTCCAAGGGAATAGTCCTGAGAATAAAAACCTCAATTCTTGAGAGCATAAAAGAAACAGAAGGTGGTCCACGTGAGGGGTCGGATAATCCAGCTTTGAGGGATTTCTGTCTGTGGTTTCCCTTGGAGTCCACTGGTTTTAATGTCCAGTGTCTCACTGACATTGAGACATCAAAGAGGTCTGGGAGGAGTGGTCCTTTCTGCTGTCTGTAATCAAAACAGCATAAGTCAAAGATTCTTTATAGTGAAAGGCCAAGAAGCAGTGTCACCTCCTCTAAGAAAAACAACACAAGGCAATCCATTCCATTCCATCACAGAAATACAATCACACTGACATTTTAAAATATAAATGTATTTATTTTAATTGGAGGCTAATTACTTTATAATATTGTATTGGTTTTGCTATACATCAACATAAATCTGCCACGGGTGTACACATGTTCCCCATCCAGAACCCACCTCCCATCTCCCTCCCCATCCCATCCCTCTGGGTCATCCCAGTTCACCAGCCCCGAGCATCCTGTATCATGCATCAAACCTGGACTGGTGATTCATTTCACATATGATATTATACATGTTTCAATGCCATTCTCCCAAATCATCCCATCCTCGCCCTCTCCCAGAGTTCAAGACTGTTCTATACATTTGTCTCTCTTTTGCTGTCTCATATACAGGGTTATCATTACCATCTTTCTAAATTCCATATATATGTGTTGGTATACTGTATTGGTGTTTTTCTTTCTGACTTACTTCACTCTGTATAATAGGCTCCAGTTTCATCCATCTCATTAGAACTGATTCAAATGTATTCTTTTTAATGGCTGAGTAATACTCCATTGTGCATATATACCACAGCTTTCTTATCCATTCTTCTGCTGATGGACATCTAGGTTGCTTCCATGTTCCAGCTATTGTAAACAGTTCTGCGATGAACAATGGGGTACAGGTGTCTCTTTCAATTCTGATTTCCTCAGTGTGTATGCCGAGCAGTGGGATTGCTGGGTCATAAGGCAGTTCTATTTCCAGTTTTTTAAGGAATCTCCATACTGTTCTCATAGTGGCTGTACTAGTTTGCATTCCCACCAACAGGGTAAGAGGGTTCCCTTTTCTCCACACTCTCTCCAGCAATTATTGCTTGTAGACTTTTGGATAGCAGCCTTTCTGACTGGCATGAAATGGTACCTCACTGTGGTTTTGATTCGCATTTCTCTGATAATGAGTGATGTTGAGCATCTTTTCATGTGTTTATTAGCCATCTGTATGTCTTCTTTGGAGACGTGTCTGTTTAGTTCTTTGGCCCATTTTTTGACTGGGTCACTTATTTTTCTGGAATTGAGCTGCAGGAGTTGCTTGTATATTTTTGAGATTAATTCTTTGTCAGTTGCTTCATTTGCTATTATTTTCTCCCATTCTGAAGGCTGTCTTTTCACCTTGTTTATAGTTTCCTTTGTTGTGCAGAAGCTTTTAATTTTAATTAGGCACTCAAGTATCACCTAAAACTGGATTTGAAAGATGGCATGAGGCTCCTCGGGGCAGATGCTGCTCACTGCCTCTCCCTTGAGCCTCTTCCTTGTCAACTGAACCCCAATTCTGTCAAAGGTAACAATGTACACAGTTAAAATAGTTACCCTTAAATTCAGCTAAGGGTGGCATGTGGCCAGTGCATGTGGGTTGAATTCTACTGGGTCGGACTTCTGGGGGAGCTATAATTATTAAGATTGATAAGAGGACACTCAATAATCTTTTTGCTCTCCCCCTCCAACCTCCTCTCTCCTTAGATGAGAGCCACAAGCTAAGGATGACAGAGAAAGAAGCTAGAAACATCCATGATGATACTTTGAACCCTGAATGGCCCTCAGACGTCTTGCTACTGAGGCAAAAATAAATTCCTAGTTATTTAAGCCCCCGTGGTTGGGTTTCTGTTACTTGTGGCCAAACACAATTCCTAACAGACACAATTACCATCCTGAAAGTCATTCAGTGATTTAGACCCATGAGGCCTGACTTGAACCAGAATCACTGAGACTGCATCACTTCTCCAGTTTAGACAACAAAGGTAGCTTCTTCTCTAAAACATACTTTAATGGGCAAAGTTGCTTGCATAGGAACAGAGACTCTCATGTTTTCACAAACAGATGTGTTGTGCTAGCTGTTGGTCACATGGAAGGCTTCAGAAAGCTGGACCCTGAGAGGAGCAGAACACACGCCCAGGGAGTAGAAGGTGTTCATCCCACTGTTCAAAATGCCAGACAGTGACGCACATGAGAAATTTTCTGAAAACACTGTTGTGTCAGTTTCCTCTTGAGGCCTCAGGAAAGACAGGCAATAACAAAACTCATTTTAGGATCACAATGATAAAATGCAACTTTCACAAAATTATACTTCTTAAAGTGTGACCTCACCGTAAGAGGGTTGGCACTTCTACTATTACTAAATGTTTTCACCCCAAGCCATCAGTTAAGCCAAACCAAGTACACACTTCTGACATATCAACCCTAGGGAGACGGAGGGCTGAAGAGCAGAAACAGAGGGGAGGGTGGGGGTAATGAGATGAGAATTATCATAAGAGGACTCATCGCCACACAGAAGTGATTCCTGGGGCTTGACACAAGCCTTTACATGTTCCCTGGAGGAGAATCGTGTCAGAGAACCAGTACCAGCATCTCCTGTTCCAAGAAGAGCCACTAGTAACTTTGTCTTTGCCTATTATTATTCACTTCGAGGTAGAAATACTGCACTGCGTGATATCCTCCCTTGGTCTCAGAAGCCAGAAATTAGGGAGAACGAGTTACAGGCGCTGCCTCCTCAGACCCTTAACCAAGAAAGAGACCTAGAGTAAGTCGTTCAAATCACCTACCAGCTCATGGGGTTAGCATAAACCAAATATCTCTGACTTTAGCTCCTATCATTGGTTTATAGGCAATGTGGACAACTCCATTTGGTTAAATTTATGATATTTAAAGAAATAAAGGCCAGTCTCTGGAAGCAAGATGTTGAAAATGTACCGTGATCATTCAGACTCATAAGGAACTCAAACATCCCATATATGATGAGAAATGAATCAGAATTAGGAAGAAAAGGCCCAGAGCATATGCTTGATGGGTCTGCTCTTTTTTTTTTAAGCCCCAAATGTTACAGTGAGAAACAGTCCTGTAAACCTTCATGGGGAAGGTCTTATTCCCCACCACGCATAGTGTCTGTCACGTAGAAGTTACCCAAGTTGGTTAATATTCTGGCTATTCTACATGGAAATTTTTCTCTGATGAGATTGTATTTCTGATAATTAATCATCCCCGACAGTAGCACTCTTGTCACAGAGTGACAGTTACTCTTAACTAAAGATATAAAACTCCTAGAAATAAGCCAGTGTAGGGTCACAGAGTAGGGTCACAGGATTTTACAGTAGTGTTCACAACCTCCACGGCTCCAGCTCCCTCTGCCACAAGACAGCAGAGCTCTGGCCAGCCTTGGCGGCACCATTCTAAAAACTAAATAGAATGACTCATCCTTTGTCTTTGTTTCAAGAACACTGATTTTAATTTGTCCTTCAGACTAAAACTTTTTAAAGTAGGTAAACACCTTCAATTAGGTTGCAATCCATTCTCACCTAGCCAAAGAACATCTTCTTAGGGACTGTGTTTCTCTACTCAGATCTACTTTTCATGGATATCTGAGGACAGAATATTTTCTCCCAGATTGTGTAACTTGTTTTTCTTTACCCTCATTTAACATCTATTTTAGGCAATTCAATCTTTCTTAAACGCCCCTACTCCAAAGAAGAAAAGTAATTGAGTATAAAATACTATACCAAAGAAAGGGTTCTAAATTTCTTAGATGTATCATATACACATAATATATGCATCTATCTCTTCCATTAATTCAATGAAGATTCTGATAGATCAAATAAATGTCATTGCTCTTTAAGGTCAATTATCAATTGTTTTGTTTTTGCTTGGCCACTTCCCTTCCCCATTTCTCTTAAGAACTGTGCAGATCTGTCCCACAGATATCTGAGGATATCTGTCCTCATATCCTCTAATTTCTACCCTATGACTTAGAGTAAGGTACCGTCTGTTCTATGACATCCAGAACATGGACAATATGCGGCCCAATCTCCCTGGTTTCTCCATCTCCCTACTGCCATCTTTTCTGGTACCCATATCTATTTCTTGCCTTCTTGCCCAGAGTTCTAAGCAATAATGGTGGTGCCCTTGACTCAAACACTTCTATCAGCACCTTCTCTCACTTTGACCATCAGATTATTCCTCCTAACCTAGAAACACATCAGCCTCCATGAGGTGTATTTTCCTGCTTTTGCTCCTTGACCACTGCCTTCCTTGCTGCTTTTCTCATTTCATTCTTATTTTCCTTCCTAACAAGATTAAAGTGTCTATGAAAATTACAATGGAGTTTATATTCTTGGAGTGTATATTCCATATATTTAGGTAACTTTCTAGCTGGAATATAATCATAAAAACATTAAACATTAAACATTGGATATGTTTAATGCATGTACCTAAATATCTTCTCTAAATGTAATTTTGTTTGGCAGAGTTTATATAAAGCTTGTCCACTCACAGCTCTTACATATTCTTTGTTATCTTATAAATCTACTTGGTAGTACATTTTCTCTAAATATAAAGGCATAGTGCACACCCCAAAAGCCCTAAAATCCTTCTAATAAAATTTTCATACCTCTTTGTGAATATTGTGGGATCATATTCAAGAAAACTCTTGAAAATATTTATTCTTGCCTTATTTTAGCAATCCATGATACTTTCCCAACTGATTTCACTTAGTGTTTTTTAAAATTACAGTTAGCTCTTTAACAAAGGAAGAGCCAGAGATCAAATTGCCAACATCCGATGGATCATCAAAAAAGCAAGAGAGTTCCAGAAAAACATCTATTTCTGCTTTAGTGACTATGCCAAAGCCTTTGACTGTGTGGATCACAATAAACTGTGGAAAATTCTGAAAGAGATGGGGATACCAGACCACCTGACCTGCCGCTTGAGAAACCTGTATGCAGGTGAGGAAGCAACAGTTAGAATTGGACATTACAACAGACTTGTTCTAAACAGGAAAAGGAGTACGTCAAGGCTGTATATTGTCACCCTGCTTATTTAACTTACATGCAGAGTACATCATGAGAAACACTGGCCTGGAGGAAGCACAGGCTGGAATCAAGATTGCCAGGAGAATATCCATAAGCTCAGATATGCAGATGACACCACCCTTATGGCAGAAAGTGAAGAACTAAAAAGCCTCTTGATGAAAGTGAAAGAGGAGAGTGAAAAAGCTGGCTTAAAACTCAACATTCAGAAAACTAAGATCATGGCATCTGGTCCCATCACTTCATGGCAAAGAGATGGGGAAACAGTGGAAACAGTGGCTGACTTTATTTTGGGGGCTCCAAAAGCACTGTAGATGGTGACTGCAGCCATGAAATTAAAAGACACTTACTCCTTGGAAGGAAATTTATGACCAACCTAGACAGCACATTGAAAAGCAGAGACATTACTTAGCCAACAAAGGCCCATCTAGTCAAGGCTATGGTTTTTCCAGTGGTCATGTATGAATGTGAGAGTTGGACTGTGAAGAAAGCTGAGTGCTGAAGAATTAATGGTTTTGAACTGTGGTGTTGGAGAAGACTCTTAAGAGTCCCTTGGATTGCAAGGAGATCCAACCAGTCCATCCTAAAGGAAATCAGTCCTGAATATTCATTGGAAGGACTGATGCTGAAGCTGAAACTCCAAAACTTTGGCCACCTGATGTGAAGAGCTGACTCATTAGAGAAGACCCTGATGCTGGGAAAGATTGAGGGCAGGAGAAGGGGATGACAGAGGATGAGATGGTAGGATGGCATCACCAACTCAATGGACATGGGTTTGGGTGAACTCCGGGAGTTGGTGATGGACAGGGAGGTCTGGTGTGCTGCGGTTCATGGGGTCACAAAGAGTCGGACACAACTGAGCGACTGAACTGGAACTACAACAAAAGCAGGGGTTAGGCAAACTGCCCCTCTCTGCAGTCAAAAACTCAACCTGTAGTCAGCTATCTGCATATTCAATGGGTTCCTCCTTATCCACAGGTAGTTTCACATCCACAGATTCAACCATCCATGGATCGTGTGGAACTGCAGTATTTACTGAAAAAAAATCGAGTATTAGTAGACCTGAGTAATTGAAACCCATATTGTTCAAAGATCAGCTGTACTCTTTAGGGCTACTCCTGTTAATTTTGTTTTTAATACTAGAAGTACTTATGTTAAGTCTGTTTCTCCAAGGGAAAAACAAAGTATTTGGGCCCGGGAATAAAGGAGCAGGCGTATATGATTACACTACACAAAACTAATTCTCTTTTTTATTAGAGTACAGTAGCTCAGAGAACATTCTCAGATTTTGTTAATTAGATGAGATACAGTCTCTTTCCCTTAATGAAAACCACATAATTTTACCTTGTCTTAAACAAAATCTCTATATAAGCTGATTTACCAACATCTCCTACACATTTGCTTCCCAAGCGGCTCAGTGGTAAAGAACCCACCTGCCAATGCAGGAGCCACGGGCGACGTGGGTTCAAGCCCTGGGTTGGGAAGATCCCCAGAGGAGGAAATGGTAACCCACTCCAGTATTCTCGCCTGGAAAATGCTGTGGACAGAGGAGTCTGGCAGGCTATAGTCCATGCGGTTGCAAAGAGTCGCACATGACCGAGCATGCCTGCACCTTTCCCTTCAGCTAACTGATCCTCCAGGGCGATTGCCTAACTCCATTGCTCACAATGAATACCCTGGGATCCTCCAAAACACAGGTTTCTAGTTAGTAGGTTTGAGTCAGGTTTCAGGAATCTGAATTTTAGTAAACACCTCATTCAGTTGTTTCTGATACAGTACTACAAAAATACCTCACGTGGAAAAAACTTGTTCCATGGTAATCTCCAGGGAAACTGAGCAATCACATCTGCCATGCACATCTCATTAATCACCTTCCTCTCATTTGTCAGGTTATTCCTTCCTCTTTTCTTTCCTTCCTTCACTTGAATGGTTTTTACTGACCGACTACTATGAAAGCCAACGCCCCATCTCCTGCCATAAGGAGATGGCAGTGTAGTAGGAAAAGACTGGCATGTAAGGTATAAGGCAATACTAAAACTGCTGGGATAGAGGTGTGCATTCTTTACAAAGTATTAAAGGAGAACCAAAGAGGAATGATCAGCATTCCCCGTGACTGTGTATAATGAATATGGGGCTGGTCTCTCAAGCTTGAAACGTCTTTGGGAGATGAATATGGAGCTATACTTTTGGAGATCTACACATTTAAGCCAGTCATTAAGGTATTTCAATCCATTTCTCCTTTTCTTCCTTGGAAAGGAAGGTTAATTATATTAAATTACTATATGATTGCAAAGATTAATTTTAAAAAATAAATTCTTTTAAAATGCCACTAAGACCTAAAATAACATAAGCATAAAGTATTTCATGCACCAAACTCTTCCTTCCCCATAATATTTCACACAGAGAGATCAGTGTGAAAGTAATATTTTAAAGATAAATTTTTTCTGTATGATTTTTGGATTCCAGAAAATGTGCTATGAATAGGTTTTGAAGATAATAAAAATATATATAGGTGATATGACCAGACATATCAAACATATCCAAACATAATTTGGATTTGAAAATGTTTCTATGTCTATATTAATATTTCTAAAACCTCCATATAGTACTGGAGATAAAACAGAACAAGAAAAGTATTCAAAGTCCTCACACTTCTATCAGCCAATCTAGGGGGATTGAAAAAAGATGAGAAATTTTGTGAGAAAGATGCCATGTGACAGACTGTGCCAGAGATGAACAATGATGCTGACATGTTTTCTTTTGCTCTAAAGCAATTGCTCCCTGTATTTTCTCATAAAATGTCATAAACATCTAAATTGATGTAAAATTACTTTAGGATACAAATTGAATATCCCTACATCCTGAGATAAGATCATAAAGGAGCCTCAATTTATTCTAGCTACACTCAGAAATTAGATGCCTTGTGTAGGATTTGGGATTTAGAAAGCAATCCTAAGCTATTAATATAACTTGAAACAAAATGACCATTCTAGACCTGGGCAAAAACACAGCTTCACAGGGCCTGTGTGACTGTTAAAACTCTACAGATTTACCTGCAATTGCTAGGCAAGTTATGTGAGAGGAAAACTCTGATAATGACTGAGATTTGAACTAAACTGCAGGGAAGGGGTGACTCTACCACTGATGGTACCAAAGAGAGCACCAATCTTATTAAGTGCTATGAGAATTCCCTAACAAACTGCCTCATGAATCGGCACACTTTACATTTATTTTTAACCCAATGTCCCTAGATTCCCAATTCTGTATACTAACACCCTCTGGGGGGGGGCGGGGAAATAAAAAAGAATGTGTATATCAGACATATTTAGAGATTGCAATGATGATACCATGTTATCAAATGAGAATGTCCCCACTGGTGACTATGGCTTTGGAACCACTTGAATGGCATTTTTCTTAGAGAGACCAGAAAGTTTTGCTGATTATAATGTGTTGGAGATGAGAGAAAAAGACAGTAGCACATTACAGGACAGAAAAAGCAACAGGGGCTGAGAAGATACGCTTGCAAGAGGGAAAGGTCTGCCCTTGGGGATGTTTGCACTGAAGTCCGTGTCTCACTGCCTGCAAGGAAACAAGGGAGCATTTGGCATGGGGATGGGGGAGTGGAGTGGGGTGCATATACTGATTCAATGCCATACACACCCACAGTATGAGAGAGGTGTGTTACTGTTGTCTCTATAGGAGGCCTCACCAGGAGTAGTAGAGCTCAATCCAAATTCCGTGTTTCAGTAGATCCATGCTGGGTGACATAATTTCTAACCAAGTCCTAAACCATACCCCTGAGGTCTCCTCAACATTCAGACCTCCATACATGCTGGGCAGAGGCTGGAGGCCCTGCTAAGCAACATCCTATATAAAATACCTGATCCTAAACTAGTCAGTTAAACCCTCATTTTGATAAGGAAGGAGTGAGGGAACCACCAACAGATCAGTGAGAAGAAATATTTGGACTCATTTCAGTAAATACCTCCCAAGAGTTTCAGTCAGAGAGGGTTTATAGAAGAATTCATTTTAAACACAGGCATCCCAGGTGGCGCAGTGGTTAAAGACTCGCCTTCCAATGCAGGACACACAGGAGACACAGGTTCGATCCCTGGGTGAGGAAGATCCCCTGGAGAAGGAAATGGCAACCCACTCCAGTATTCTTGCCTGGAGAATCCCATGGACAGGGGAGCCTGGTGGGCTACAGTCCATGGGATCGCAAAGAGTCGGACACGCATGCCTGCATGATGTCTACATGTGAAAAAAGGATCCCTATTTCTTTCAGAGTAAAATTCAAAGTTTTTACAGAGGTGAACAGTGTCCTACAGGACCTGGCAGCCCCGGTCTCCACCTCTCAAAAAATTACAGCTCTGAGTTCATCTTTCCCTACTCTGCCCCTGTACCCACTCTATCCACTCCAGGCACAATGGACTCCCTGACAGTGAGGGGGATCCGAGTACACCATGCCAAAATAGGCCACTTTGAGCTGAAAGTAATTAGTTTTCTGCTCTCTTCTTTAAATCTAAAAGCAAGACCCAAATTTTCATCTCTAAAGTCTCCCTCTTCCATACTAGAAAGAGTAAAATAACTCAATCACTACTAACCGAAAGAGAAGGAACTAGCTTCAGTCTGCATAACAAGCCTTCCTAAAAAATACTACTGGAAGATATCTTCCAGTAGTTCCCCCTATATATTTACCTTCCCACAATTTACCACCCTTAAAAGCCAACCCCTAGTCTCTGTCTAGTTGCTGCTGCTGCTGCTGCTGCTAAGTCGCTTCAGTCGTGTCCAACTCTATGCGACCCCATAGACGGCAGCCCACCAGGCTCCCCCGTCCCTGGGATTCTCCAGGCAAGAACACTGGAGTGGGTTGCCATTTCCTTCTCCAAAGCACGAAAGTGAAAAGTGAAAGTGAAGTCGCTCAGTCTAGTTACTTCTCCACAATTTATTGCCCTTTGTTAAAGTAGCATACAAGCCCAAGTTCAATCACTCTTTCTGGTCCTCATATACAAGAAGGCATCATGTAAGTAGAAATAAAAATTTTAATAGTTATTAAAATTTGTATATCCTTTCTCCTCTTAATCTGTCTTCTGTCAGTCTAATCTGCAGGCCTGGTAGCCAAACCTAAGAGAATAGAGGAAAGTTGTTTTCCTCCTCTACAATATCCTCGAAGTTCTGTTCAGGATTCTGCCTCAGGATCTATTTGTCTGAAACTTTCCCCCATATATCCATATGGACCAGTCCTCTCCTTAAATCTTTTTTTTTTTTTTGCTTGCATATAACCATCTCAATGAAATCTACCCTGACTGCCTCTAGCATTCCTGGAGTATCTTACCCTACTCAATTTCCTTTCCAAAACCCTGTCACTATCTAAAACACTATATAATCTATATATTTGTAATATTGTCTTTTTCTCCAAGAGGTAAACCCCAAGAGGTCAAGAACTTTTGTCTATTCTGTACGCTGATGTATATTAAGTAACTGGAACAATATCTGGTACATAATAGGTGCTCATATTTAGTTGAATATGAGATGTCTTCATATATTCTTTTAATTATGATGATATAGCATTAAGTGAATATCAGTATTAGACTGTTAAAACATACAAAGGAGGAAATAAAATTCTCAGCAAGGGATGCATAAAACCTTTTTTAAAGAGATAACCACGGACAATATTGCTAAGTTCTATTACACTAACTTAACAAGATCAATTTACTTAAACTCTCAATCTTTATAACAATAATTTTGTATTAATTCAATCACACTGATACACCTAGTTGACATTCAACTCTGTTTATATCTTACAGTCTGTCACACCAATGCACAAAAAGATGAATTAGCTTTCCTCAGAACACATGCAATTTCTTGCAAAGGTCTTTGAAACATATCAAACAAGATTTTTTCCTGATGAAGACTTTCAGAGCATTGCTAAATTAAAATTTATCTTTTTCCTCAGCTGAATCTTTTCCTATAGGAAACTCAAATTCCTTGATAATATATCAAATGAAAAAAATCACTAAAAGTTTCAGTTCAGTTCAGTCGCTCAGCCGTGTCCAACTCTTTGTGACCCCATGAATCGCAGCACGCCAGGCCTCCCTGTCCATCACCATCTCCCGGAGTTCACTCAGACTCACATCCATCGAGTCCGTGATGCCATCCAGCCATCTCATCCTCGGTCATCCCCTTCTCCTACTGCCCTCAATCCCTCTCAGCATCAGAGTCTTTTCCAATGAGTCAACTCTTTGCATGAGGTGCCCAAAATACTGGAGTTTCAGCTTCAGCATCATTCCTTCCAAAGAAATCCCAGGACTGATCGCCTTCAGAATGGACTGGTTGGATCTCCTTGCAGTCCAAGGGACTCTCAAGAGTCTTCTCCAACACCACAGTTCAAAAGCATCAATTCTTCGGCGCTCAGTCCAACTTCACAGTCCAACTCTCACATCCATACATGACCACAGGAAAAACCATAGCCTTGACTAGACGGACCTTAGTTGGCAAAGTAATGTCCCTGCTTTTGAATATGCTATCTAGGTTGGTCATAACTTTTCTTCCAAGGAGTAAGCGTCTTTTAATTTCATGGCTGCAGTCACCATCTGCGGTGATTTTGGAGCCCAAAAAATCAAAGTCTGACACTGTTTCCACTGTTTCCCCATCTATTTCCCATGAAGTGATGGGACCGGATGCCATGATCTTCGTTTTCTGAATGTTGAGCTTTAAGCCAACTTTTTCACTCTCCTCTTTTACTTACATCAAATACTCTATTTTATTTGGCTATTATAAAAGTTTATAATGAATATCATTGTTAAAAAAGAATATGCAATTTGTAATAGTTTTAGTCAATTTCATGTTAGAAATATAAGCAGGAATTAGGCACTTTGTGGGGCTTCCCTAGTGGCTCAGAGCTTAAAGCATCTGCCTGCAATGTGGGAGACCTGGGTTCGATCCCTGGGTCAGGAAGATTCCCTGGAGAAGGAAATGGTAACCCACTCCAGTATTCTTGCCTGGAGAATCCCACGGACGGAGGAGCCCGGTGGGCTACAGTCCACAGGGTCACAAAGAGTTGGACACGACTGAGCGACTTTACTTTCACTTCACTTTCACTTTAGGCACTCTATAAAATTTGAGACTTAAAAATGAAGTATACACTGCTGTCAGTACATAATTTTCCCCAACAGTCTGCATGGCTATATTTCCTGCAGCAATTATACTTTTACAATGAGAATGTAAGCCTAACCTCCTTTAAAGGGTCAAGCATGGTCAGCATATGGTATCTTGGTAAACACCTTGGCACAAGATCCACTTTAGGAATATTATGTAACAATGATACTGAAATACCACAATCCCCTTCCTGGTACTAAAGTTGACAGGTTAAAGCAAGACTTCCTATTATTAAAGAACTTTCATGAAAAATAGTAGGTAAATTATATTTTTCTAAAGGTCCGTAATTAGAGGCAAGATGATGACAGGCTAACAAAAGTTAGAAGGGAGACTTTAAGGTCTAAAAACAGAAAGAAAACAATTACAGAAGTGATGGTGGAAATGAAATTCAAAATTAATTCAACACATATTTACTGAAAGAAAGCTGAGCGCTAAAGAATTAATGCTTTTGAACTGTGGTGTGGGAGAAGACTCTTGAGAGTCCCTTGGACTACAAGGAGATCCAACCAGTCCATCCTAAAGATCAGCCCTGGGTGTTCATTGGAAGGACTGATGTTGAAGCTGAAACTCCAATACTTTGGCCACCTGGTGCGGAGAGCTGACTCATTTGAAAAGATCCTGATGCTGGGAATGACTGAGGGCCAGAGGAGAAGGGGACAACAGAGGATGAGATGGTTGTATGGCATCACTGACTCAATGGACGTGGGTTTGGGTGGACTCCGGGAGTTGGTGATGGACAGGGAGGCCTGGTATGCTGTGGTTGATGGGGTTGCAAAGAGTTGGACACAACTGAGCTACTGAACTGAACTGATATCTACTGAGCAAACCCTTTCTGGCAGGCCGTATTCTAAGTGACAGGGATTTGAGGGGGAATAGGAGAGTCAAAGTCCCTGTCCTTGTGGAGACTGGTCCAGTGGGGAAAGAGATGAATAATCAAACACAAAATAATGTGCATGCCAGATAGTGTAGTAGATATAATGTGAAGTCAGGTGGTGGTAACATGACTTAAAGAAATACAGCTAGGGAGCAGGAAGGGAGTGAGGTTGGTGGAAGAATACTATTTTCCATAGGCTGTTGAGGGAAACATTTGAACAGGGCCATGAATGAAGTGAGAATGTTTTCAACTGGGAAATTTGCAAAAAAGGAAAATCCAAGCACCCTGAAACAAGACAAGCCCTCCATGTTCCCAGGAACAATAAAGCGATGCAGGGTGAATGATGAGGCAGAGAGTAGGAGAAGATGAGATAGGAGAGGTAGGCAGGGCCAGCTTGCAGACATGAACAGTAATAAACACTAGAGAGCTTACCTTGCACTGGGCACTGTTCTACTGTGTTGCCTTATTAACTCATTGCAACCTCTAACAATCCTTTGAGGTATCATTATGAGATTTTTAACAATAGGGAAACTAAGGAATCAAATCCCTTATGATTATACAGTGGAAGTGGCAAATAGATTTAAGGGTCTAGATCTTATGGATAGAGTGCCTGATGAACTATGGAATGAGGTTCGTGACACTGTACAGGAGACAGGGATCAAAACCATCCCCATGGAAAAGAAATGCAAACAAGCAAAATGGCTGTCTGAAGAGGCCTTACAAATATCTGTGAAAAGAAGAGAGGCGAAAAGCAAAGGAGAAAAGGAAAGATATAAGCATCTGAATGCAGAGTTCCAAAGAATAGCAAGAAGAGATAAGAAAGCCTTCTTCAGGGATCAATACAAACAAATAGAGGAAAACAACAGAATGGGAAAGACTAGAGATCTCTTCAAGAAAAGTAGAGATAACAGGGAACATTTCATGCAAAGATGGGCTTGATAAAAGACAGAAATGGTCTGGACCTAACAGAAGCAGAAGATATTAAGAAGAGATGGCAAGAATACACAGAAGAACTGTACAAAAAAGATCTTCATGACCCAGATAATCATGATGGTATGATCACTCATCTAGAGCCAGACATCCTGGAATGTGAAGTCAAGTGGGCCTTAGAAAGCATCACTACAAACAAAGCTAGTGGAGGTGATGGAATTCCAGTTGAGCTATTTCAAATCCTGAAAGATGATGCTGTGAAAGTGCTGCCCTCAATATGCCAGCAAGTTTGGAAAACTCATCAGTGGCCACAGGACTGCAAAAGGTCAGTTTTCATTCCAATTCCAAAGAAAGGCAATGCCAAAGAATGCTCAAACTACTGCACAATTGCACTCATCTCACATGCCAGTAAAGTAATGCTCAAAATTCTCCAAGCCAGTCTTCAGCAATACATGAACCGTGAACTCCCTGATGTTCAAGCTGGTTTTAGAAAAGGCAGAGGAATCAGAGATCAAATTGCCAACATCCGCTGGATCATGGAAAAAGCAAGAGAGTTCCAGAAAAACATCTATTTCTGCTTTATTGACTATGCTAAAGCCTTTGACTGTGTGGATCACAAGAAACTGTGGAAAATTCTGAAAGAAATGGGAATACCAGACCACCTAACCTGCCTCTAAAGAAATCTGTATGCAGGCCAGGAAGCAACAGTTAGAACTGGACATGGAACAACAGACTGGTTCCAAATAGGAAAAGGAGTACATCAAGGCTGTATATTGTCACCCTGCTTATTTAACTTCTATGCAGAGTACATCATGAGAAACGCTGGACTGGAAGAAACACAAGCTGGAATCAAGATTGCCAGGAGAAATATTAATAACCTCAGATATGCAGATGACACCACCCTTATGGCAGAAAGTGAAGAAGAGCTAAAAAGCCTCTTGATGAAAGTGAAAGAGGAGAGTGAAAAAGTTGGCTTAAAGCTCAACATTCAGAAAACGAAGATCATGGCATCTGGTCCCATCACTTCATGGGAAATAGATGGGGAAACAGTGGAAACAGTGTCAGACTTTAATTTTTTGGGCTCCAAAATCACTGCAGATGGTGACTGCAGCCATGAAATTAAAAGACGCTTACTCCTTGGAAGAAAAGTTATGACCAACCTAGATAGTATATTCAAAAGCAGAGACATTACTTTGCCGACTAATGTCCGCCTAGTCAAGGCTATGGTATTTCCAGTGGTCATGTATGGATGTGAGAGTTGGACTGTGAAGAAGGATTAGCGCCGAAGAATTGATGCGTTTGAACTGTGGTGTTGGAAAAGACTCTTGAGGGTCCCTTGGACTGCAAGGAGATCCAACCAGTCCATTCTGAAGGAGATCAGTCCTGGGATTTCTTTGGAAGGAATGATGCTAAAGCTGAAGCTCCAATACTTTGGCCACCTCATGCGAAGAGTTGACTCATTGGAAAAGACTCTGATGCTGGGAGAGATTGGGGGCAGGAGGAGAAGGGGATGACAGAGGATGAGATGGCTGGATGGCATCACGGACTCAATGGACGTGAGTCTGAGTGAATTCCGGGAGATGGTGATGGACAGGGAGGCCTGGCGTGCTGTGATTCATGGGGTCACAAAGAGTCGGACACGACTGAGCGACTGAACTGAACTGAAGGCACAAAGAAGTTAAGAAATGCACTACAAATCCCAAAACTAGTATGTGCAGCATGAACCCAGGCTGTCTTGCTCCAGAAGCCACACTTCTCAATGTTATGCCACACCATCTATCTAGACCACAGTGAAGAGTCTGGATTTCACTTGGAGGATAATGGAAAGTCACTGGAGAATTCAAAGCAGGGAAGTGACATGATCTGCATCTAATAAAAAAAGTCCTTCTGGCTACAGAGTACAGAGTACATTGTACAAGGATAGAGAGGATCGTGCACCAGTGACCCTGGGAGGTGACTCATCCGCCTCTAAACTCTCTCCAAGCCCAACCATCACCTTCACTAAGTCCACCATTCTCCTCCTTTCCCATTCTTTATTCAGACAACTCCTGAAAATCCAGCTATCCCCACATTCAACCTTAATCAGCCAACACAGAAAGTTCTGATTCTCCATCACTTAGTAATTCAATAAAACCCTTAATGCAGCATATTTAATATGTCACTAGCAGTTAGTCCACAAGGGCCCTCTATTCACCAACAGAAGTATTTTTTTTTTTTAAGGTACCTACCATTTATTACAGGTGCAATGAAAGTAGTATACTGCTTGTTAACCATGTTACCAGACTGTGGCTGCTAGGTGATGCTAAGATCCTAGAACTTCATAAAATAGCAGACCTAAGTTTAAAGTGCATTTTTCCCATTTACTGTATGACCTTGGGCAAGTCTTAAAATTGCAAATACTCCATTTCTTTCTTCCATAAAATGATAGGACCACTCCTAGCTCAGAACTCTGTAGGGAGGACATATGTATAGAATGTGAAACTAGTACATACTAGGAGCCACATGTCTAGGTTTCTAAATCTATTTCATCCTTTTTTAAAAGAGCTATGTCTTTAATACTCAGAAAGCACAATTTCCCAACTTTATTTAGTTTTAACTTTTTTAATGTATTTCCTTTAAAGAAACTATTTTATTCTGATTTTTCAAAAATACACTTAAAGCAAAAAAGCATACTTATTTATATGTTTTTGGAAAATTTTCTTTCTTAGGCAAAGGACGCCAAATAATCAGGCAGCAAAAATACAGTGATATTAATAGCACATTATGCCATGTACTATGCCATGGAGCACATTCTCCCACATAGAGTATCTGCTTAGTTCTTGGACAGAGAGTCACTCAAAGCTGAAAGCTCTTTCAATGAGCTTTAAGCCTGGCTTTAAAAAAAGTCAGGTAGGGACTTCCCTGGTGGTCCAATGGCTAATACTCTGCACTCTCAATGCAAGGGGTCCATGTTTGATCTCTGATCAGGGAACTAGTTCCCACAGGCTACAACTACAAGACCCAGCACAGCCAATTAAGTATTAAAAAGAAAGAAAGAAAGAAACAGGCAGAGGCACCCTCATCTCTATACACAATAAATCCAAGACTGAATACAGTTTCAACTTAGGAATCTCTGTCACCCACTGTGTGACTAAAAAGTCACCAGAAATCGCACTGTTTTGACTACATATCCTCCTTTTCTTTCCTCTGATTATTTTTTTTGAATACACTAAGCTCTCACTCATAGATAATTCCTTCTAATACTAAATGAAGTTTAAAAGCAACCTCTAGATCCTCCAGGATGTCTCTTTTACACCGGACATGATAACTGAAGATCCTGGGAAATGTACCACCATAAAATATAATGTTTAGTACCAAACCATCCTTTGGTTCAGGGTAAATTACTACTTTGATCTTAAGAAGCTCAGTAAAAAGAACTTATAATAGGGACTGGAAACTGTAATAGATAACTTTATTTAAAGAAGGCTATTGCCCTTATTGAAGGGAACCAGATACTTGTCAGAGTTAATCCAAACGAGTTCTGAAAATATGAATTAGAAACATGTGGGAGCAATCTTTCTGGAACAGTTACTGCTACTGATTCTAAAGAATAATTTTGAGGAAGGGGCTACTCCCTTGGGTCCTGCCCCAAAATGGCTTTATCAGAAGATTGATAACCTTCCCAGAAATTAGATTGCTCACCTGAATCTTTACTACATCATCAATTTCCTTTTCATTAAACTGAGCATGTTATTCAATAAGGATGCTTCTGGCATTCTAGAGGATAATTCTTCATAAGTATCTGTCCCTATAGAAATAGTTAAGGATCCCTGGCCCTCAGGCACTAAATGCTAAGTATGCTATATGGCAATAAAAAAAAATAACATCCCCAACCCCTTTGAGAGCCATTTTTGGTACATAGCCAAAAAAATAAATTTTTTAATTTGAAAAAATTAAAATAGAATTGAAATTTTGCCCTGCCTTCATTTCAGTTTCTAAACAATTAAAGCAGATTCAGAGGGTCTATAGAAAACTGGGCCAGTTTGCCACAGATGCCACAAGAAAATATTTTTTAAAAACATGGTTTTATTCTTGAGTTAAAATTTTCATGTAATATTGTTAAATCATTACTCTCTAGAATGTGAATTCACATGAATGCTTTCCCACAAAAATATTACATTACAAATCAATTGGTTTCAACATCTCATTCCCAGAGAGAAGAGTTTTTAGATCCATCAAAAACACTATTATTCCAGAGGCAGATGACCGGTCATGAAATCTATTTTGACTCAGTCTAATGCCATTTTCAAAGCATTCTTGTAGGTAGAACCTGTACTTAACATCCCAGTAAAATAATTCATATAAAACCAGTGAAACTCTAGGAAATTCACATTGAGGGGACTGTATAAATGTATGTAAAAGTTTCCCAAAAGCTTTAATCCCAGCACTGGTCTCTTATGTTGAGATGTCAAATGACTAAATGTGATAAGTGCACCAGATAATTTGTTAATAATTGTTCCTGACCAAGCTGAGAGCAGACAGTATTAAGAATTTTTCAAAAAGAAAGGCAAAGAGAATGTAAATCCCAAGCAGTTGGACATGGAAATCAGAGAGTGGAATTCATTTCATAGAACTTTCTAATACCTTACCTCAAAAAATTCCAAAGAGTTCATCTCTGCTTTCACCAGGGCAGACTCCATCATTTCAAATCAGATTTAGGAAGCAGCAGGAAGAAACATTTCATTTTCCTTAAAACAATGCACCTAGCCTACCCATTGGCAATTTCATTCATAGGAGTGGCCAGAACCGAAGTCTAAGAGGGTCTGGAGTTTTAATGTGGTGGGGAGAGAGCTGCAGGTCCACTCCTGAAGCTCTTGCTGCTCTTCTTCCCCCGAAGTTCTAGAAATGAAATACTGAGCGGGACTCAGGCAGGCCGCTAAGGAGACTTCTGTCCAGCTATGAACTGAGAGCTGCCACTGCCTATCATCAAGACTTATCACTGTTCAGGCGTCCAAAGTGAAAAAACAATCATGAACCAGTGTCCCGGAGGCTGAGGCAGCCGTGGCCACACCCCTGTCAAGCACAGGATACAATCGCCCCATCCTCCCCTCACTTCCTTCCTTTGCTTTTCCATGGGAGAATTCCAAAGAGTTCTGTGGGTATACACACACACACACACACACACACACACACACTCGCGCACTCAGTGGCCTAATGTCAATAAGCTGTTATCACAGAGAGGGGGTGTTTCTGTTTGATTTACTCCGAAAAAAGTGGCCACTATATGGGGAACTCTAATTTACGGTTATCATTAATCAGTTACAGCCTTCATTTAAGTTACTGAAATAGGCTCACAGCATCCTAGCCAATCCAGAATGGAGTTTGTGGATTTGTCATTTCAAATTGTAAACAAGTACTAAAACTTTTTCATATATCAAATTGCTTTCATGAAAACCCCTAAATGTGGTTATCAATCCAGAGGTTATTTTCAGACCCTATTTCTAAAGCAAAAATAGATACAGTCACCAATTTAGCTGATGCTGCTATCTTACTCTAGGAAGCAGTTGGGGTGGGAGACTCTCTAGTCAGATGTGTTGTTCTTCAGTGGAGAAATGGGCTTCATAAAACTGTGTGCCCACTGGGCTGTTGTTGCAACTTTTGAAGTACTGGCTGAATTGGGTGAATGCAATCAAAGGCTACAAGACCATCTCTTTCCAGAAAACTTCCAGGAAAGCAAGATGAGATGCCTCATTTGTCACATGCTTTGCTGTGAAGTGGGCCAGACTAGATTTAAGCTCCATGCTACATTTTGTGGCTGTAATTTCCTTTCCACTGAGACTTAGTTTGCCATGAAGCTTCAGAACTTTGGACTGTTTCTGGAATAGACTGAGTGACCACAGCAAGCTTGGCATTCCAGAACCACTACCACCCTGCCCAGGCTCTACTGGACATGCAAACCCAGTCACATCTTAAGACAAATCATTGTGGACTTCTGGGTGTGTCCTAGCAATAATAGCAAGCAGGTATGGAATGCCTACTCTGTACCAGGAACCATAGTAATTGCTTTAAAAAATAGTCTCTAATGAATGCTCTAAACCATGCTCTAAAACTGAGGTCAATGGTGTTATTAGGTCCATTTTACAGATGAGGAAGGGCATTCCTGGTGGCTCTGATGGTAAAGAATCTGCCTGCAATGCAGGAGACCAAGGTTCAATCTCTGGGTCAGGGAAGACCCCTGGAAAAGGGAATGGCTAACCACTCCAGTATTCCTGCCTGGAGAATTCCATGAACAGAGAAGACTGATGGGCTACAGTCATGGGGTTGAAAAGAGCTGGACACAACTGAAGTGACTACCTCTTCACTTTTCACAGATGAGGAAACTGAGACTCACAGAGAAGAAGTGGTAACAGCCAGGATTAAATCAGATCTGAATAGACCCAAACCCAAGCTTTTACAATACACCACCTCCCTCAAATGATACTGTGAAAATACCAGTGTCTTCACTGATTAATAGGTGGCCAACAGGCCCAAGGCAGCCTCAGTCACCATTAGGAGATTAGAAAAAGTAAGCTAGAAAAGATGAATATGTTTCCTATTGTTGGCATGAAAGATGGCTACAGCCTATGAACAAGTCTTCTCAACAATGTCAGCACTTTTGTTTTCATCCCAAGTCTGTTTAACCCTTACCTCCACTCACTCTCAGGTCCCTGGACCCACCTGATGCTCCCATCACTCTGGCCTTCTAAGCCATTATTCTTTGCCTTCCCAATATTGTAACATTTGCCAGATATGCCACTTTAGCTGAACTCTAGGTTCTGGTCCATCCATGTGTCACCGACATTCATGGGTGACAGGTTATTTTCCTATGTAAAGGAAATCTTCTTCCTCACAGCACAAGCCTTTGTCATAATGGAATACAGATTTCCTCAAGTTGATCAAGAAAGAAACTTATAGAATGGAGCAAGGGAGATAAGATGACTGTTACAGCTTAGTCTTAAGGCCATCACATATACTCTTTCATAGCCAGTACCTCTTCACTCACAGTAATTTACTGTAACAAGAAGATACAACCAAAGGAGAATAGTGTTAGACCTTGAAAGTTACATATGCCATTCTTTCCTCACCACACCTTTGAAGAAAACACCAAAAAAAAAAAAAAACAGCAACAAATAAAATGGTAAAGCATATTAATGTCAATTTTGAATCCATATAACACCTTAGCATTTTTGCCTGTTATGTTATCATATGGCACCAGGCACTGGGAAACATATGTGAACAAGGCAGACATAGCTCCTGCTCTTTCTTGCAGAGCTTCTATTTTAGAAAGAAAGAGAAACATAAAAAAACAAACATAAATTCTTTAGTTGTTATTATGATACACGCTACTAAGGCAAAAGAGAAGGTGGTAAGGAAATGGCTGAGCTGGGGACATGACCCAGGTCAGAGAATAAGAGAAAGCTTCCTCAAGGAGTTGGTGTGTGGACTAAATCTTGAAGGATGACTAGGCATGGGAGAGGGGATGGAAGAAGAGAGAGAGCTCTTTCCAGATAGTCAAGAGTTGTGTAGAGGCCGTCAGATGGGAAGCAACATGACCTTTTCTTTTTCTGCAATTTGTTTACTCATTTATTTTCTCCTTTTTCCCCCCAAGCTTTAAACTTTTTATTTTGTATTGGGGTATAGCCAGTTAATAATGTCGTGGTAGTTTCAGGTGAGCAGCAAAGGAACTCAGCCATACATATATGAGAGCTTAGTCGCTCAGTTGTGTCCGACTCTTTGTGACCCCAAGGACTATAGCCAACCAGGCTCCTCTGTCCATAGGGATTCCCCAGGCAAGAATACTGGAGGGGGTTGACATGTCCTCCTCCAAGGGATTTTCCCGACCCAGGGATCGAACCCAGGTCTCCCGCATTGCAGGCAGATTCTTTACCATCTGAGCCACCAGGAAAGCCCCAGCCATACATATATATGTATCCATTTCCCCCTGCAAACCCTCCTCCCACCAGGCTGGCACATAACATTGAGCAGAGTTCCATGTGCTATACAATAGGTCCTTGTTGGCTATCCATTTTAAATATAGCAGTGTGTACATGAACTTCCCAAAGTCTCTATCCCTCCCCATCCCCACCCTTACAACCATAAGTTCATTTTGAAGTCTGTGAGTCTCTTTCTGTTTTGTAAGAAACTTTTTAGATACCACATACAAGGGATGTCACATGATATTTCTCCTTCTTTGTCTGACTTACTTCCCTCAGCATGACACTCTCTAGGTCTATCCAACAACATGACCTTTTCAAAGACTGAAGGAAGACCAATGTGACTAGAGCACATAGGATGGGGGAAAGATGAGGCCATGGAAAGAGAACAGATTGGACATTTTCAGCATCAGTGTATAGGGAGAGAAAAGGAACCTTAAGAATAAGGGAATGGAAACTGTCCCTTTCCTCTTTCCTAAGCTCTCATTCTGAAAGGCCAATTGATGATCACAGTTCTCAGCATTCTAAGCAAGGATGCTGTGGGTGGAACTGTGATTTGTGGCTGCTGAATGCATTAATCACATAAATTAAATTAAGTGATTAAAGACATTACTTAACTAAAGTAGCTTACTTCCCCAAAGTTCACAGGATATTTATTAAAAGTAAAGTAGAGAATAGCAAAACACAATTCTCAGATTATAATACAAACTGGCAATGGAAAAATTCAACAGTGTCTCTGCCAGCTATCTTTATGCTGGCACCAAAGCACAAAACAGAATCCAGGTTAGCACATCAGGAAGCAACAGCCCCTTTCCTGAAAAGCCCATTATGATTTTCCTTTGTGTTTATGCCTTTTGCATGCCTGAGCCCGACATCACTCATATGCATTATTGAAGTCTTGCAGCAAGTGTCTGCTATCTGCTACAATTTGAACTGCCTGCTTTCTCGTCAACATTGTGTTCATAAAGCAGCCAGATAAATGCTCATTTCATCATCACTCTGTTTTCCGATTCCCAAAATCTTCCAATGGAAATACACATTGGCTTGTGTATAAATCAGAAAGCTTTTGAAAATAAATTTTAAAGTGAGACAGCTGCTAAAAGATCAGAGGGAGAACCCTTAAATCTAAACTCAAGTAGACATGTATATGAAACATGTTTTCATATATATATATATTTTAAATTTAGCTTAGAAATTGGTAGCAATAAAATACAATAAAAATAATAATGGCTATCATCTGTTATCTATTAAGAAACTTCTCTGTGCCAGGCACACACTCTCTCATTTAATCCTCAAAATAATCTGGAATTGTCACTACAATCCCTATTTCATAAATTAAATGGGGGATAGATTGAATTACTTGCTGTTATTTACATAGCAAGAAACCAGCTGAATTTCAAAGCTAGGGTTTACATGACATCAAAGCTTATCCACACATTCTGCACTGCTATATAATTCCCAGAAATAACTACCTACCACTCACCAATGCCAAGAACTGTGCTGATATTTTAGAATCATTAACTGATAAGAGTTCTCCCAGCAATTCTGAGAGGTGTTGCTATCCCTAATACGAGCAAACAGTTTGGAGAGGTGGAGTAATTTGATCAGGGCACACATGGCAAGGCTGAAAGGCTCAAAGGAAGATTTTCCAATAGCCTGCATAATTTCACATCCACAACATTCCTGGGTTACTCACAGTTCAGTAAAGATATGTATGGGCCTGGTACTTTCTTAGGGTTTTGCAGTTTTACCTGGGAAATTATCATTATGCTTAGGAAAAGAGTAAAGTCCCCAAAGAACTGATTTTCTTATCCTAAATGAATAAAGAAATCTCTTTATCAATGCCCATTCAAGTCAAAATACAAGGATTCTGATTCTCTGCTTTCATAAACAAGAATAAATGACCCTTACTTTTCTGACAAATACACACACACAGCATAATGTGCCTAAAACTCTGAAAGGCATAAACAAATAAGTGTTTCTTTAAAAAAAAAAAAGTCATTTCCACTAATGAACTAAAGATATAGCTATAGTGGAATCTCTTTTATTTGACTGATGTGTATTTTGGAGCGCTAAGAATATACTTTTTTTCCATATGGGTTAATTTGGTAATAACACCTAAAAATGTAGTATTTTTCCTTATCAATATATTTTGTACTAAGTTCAGATTAATGCAAAGACAAGTGTTTTTAAAATAAATATTAACATATTATATACAATTATATACAATCCCACAAGTCTCATTCAATTCATAATAACCAGTTAATTACATGCTTACTGGATTCTGTTGCTATGCTAGTTCTTATTCCAAATAAAATTGTATTATTATAAAGCAAGGTGAATTAAAGAATAGATTTTAGGCATGTAAGCTCTGAAAATAAAGTGAAAAAGATGCAATTACTACAACAGAGAAGGACGCAGAATTATTATATTCATGTGTGTTGTGTGTTTCTGTCTATAAAATGAGAACATATGCTTTTTCAATAAGGCTTTGTTAATGCTTGCAATTGGAGGACGGCGTGGCAATCCACTCCAGTATTCTTGCCTGGAGAATCCCATGGACAGAGAAGCCTGGTGGGCTACAGTCCATAGGGTCACACAGAGTCGGACACACTAAGCAAGTAACACACACACACACACACACACACACGCTTGAGATAGCAATGAATCCGATAATATCCTGGAGATTCTCTGCTGAAAGCACCTATATAGAGACTCCAATATATTCACATTAGCGGACATTTCAGAATTGGCATTTTAATATATCACCATAGTGTATGATAATGTAGACTCTAACACAGAGATTTCCAAAAACCCTGAAAGAGTACAACTCAAATCCCACTGTGTACTAGAAGCACCTGGTGAGGCTCATGTTTAAACTTCAGACTAAATTTCACAGAGCAAATCAGAGAAATTCTGATTCAGTGGACATAGGATGTTAGGAGTCTTCATTATTACACAATTACTTGTGCTAACTCTGGTACCAGTGGTCCTTAAACCACACTGACCTGTAATCTCAAAATCAAATAGACCATATATGTGTATGTGTATGTGTATGTGAGGTATACATGTATGTAAATGTCACGTTTGATTTTGTGAATTTGTTTTAGTTAAAAACTGAAAAAGAAATATGCTTCTTTGTACCTTTGCAGTGTTCCCTACCCTAACAATCCTCATGTTAATTATTTCCAATCCATCTTAAGAGGAAAACTATATACGAAGAAGACAAACAAGTACAGGGAAAATGAAGAGACAGGAAGGGACACTAACATGAGAAACAAAAGTTTTTGTCTGCATTCAAATCTAGAACAGTGTTCCTCAAAATATGGGCCACGGGTCAGCACTGGCTCATAAGCTGGCTGTTAATGACCTGAGAAAAGTACAGAAATCACATACGAGCCTTCAGAAGCTTTTACAGAAATTTGTCAAGAGTAATTTTAAGTCTGTTCAATACAATAATAAAAACGTGGGCTTATATTTTGTGGATCTTATTTTTTACTCCATTTCATTCTTTTAGATTTTTATTCTATTTTACAAATGATCAGTGTCTGTGATAGATCTGACTCACCACAGGTAATTTGAGAAACTCTGGTAAACTCTAGATGGAAGAATCGGTCATGTTTGGGAGCCTCCTAGCCCAGGGTTTGATAAAAAAGTGGCTTTCTATAACACCATTTCCAAAGGTTAGAGGCCAGAAACAATTTATTGAATGAATGCCTGAACTAACATCTTTAACTTTTCATAATAACTCACTCTGAGTCTGTCAGCAATGCATCAATCTAGGTGCTACATTGAATTGACCATCTTCTTTTAGCTTGTACCACCTCTTAGAATAATATTTTAGTAAAATTCCTAGAAGTTTACTTTCAGGAGCAAAAAGCAGTCCTTGTTTCACTCACGGTAAATGTGTGTCTTTCAACTTGCAAAGAAACCCCTGAGTTTTAATATTTGAGAATTCAGTGATGAACTTTTATCACCACATCTACTGTATAGATATCATATCTGTGAATCTTTGTTGACATGAAACTATTGTTTCAGGCTGTTCTCAAGAAAGCAGCCTGGTCCTCTTAGCATTGGGTCCCTATCAGCTATCTAATGATATCTAAACAGCTATCTAATTGCTATTTTTGGCTATGACAACAGTAATAAGAAGCACAAAATATCAGTACATTATTTCAGTAATAAATATTTACATAGACACAGATCTCATTTTGCAGTTTTCCTGTCTCCTAGTAAAATCTGAATAATAATTCTCTTATTAAAGACTCACATTCTAAACAGAATTGAACCTAAACGCTAGGCATATTCCTACAGTTTCTGTTTCAGGTCAGTATATTCCTTCATGCCCCCTGAGTTGCTACTTTTGCTCTACGAATATTGCCAAAAATAACTTTTCCTCTTCCCAGTTAAATATGGTATTTATAAAAGGTGGGAATGGAGAATTTGGGAGCATGAATCTGTACACACAACAGACAGACTCACAATAATAGCAACTGTACTCCTAGCTGTCAAGATTTCTAGCCAGGAAGAGTGAAAAATGAGGGTGTTTTGTGTGTGTGTGTGGTTTTTTTTTTTTTTTTTTGCTCCAAAGTAATTATGCTCCCTTTTAAAAAGAGAATAAAGCCATCTTTAAATATCTAAGTTTGTTCTGTGTTGCTTAGAAGTTATGTCACACACTAAATTTGTTAACTCTGTTTACTTAACATTTTTAATCCAATTTAAGACATTTTTTCACTTAGTGAGTTTATATGACTAAGAACTTTCTGACAGCTTGAAGGCAGCACAGAAAAGCACTGGTTCTGCTGCCAAAACGGATGCCTGTTAGCTGTGTGACACTGGCCCAATGAGTAACCTTCCACAAACTTTAGCTCGCTCATCCCCACTTATAAAATGGGGATAATAACAATGTACAACCAGCACAATTTTGAGAGGATGGTAAAGCTATAAAAAGCAAGGAGACAGTGTGCCTGGCACAGAGTACTCACTCACTATTGGCAAACTCTCAGATTCAAGTGTTGCCTTTATTCTCAATAGAGAATATGCCAAATCATTGGATTATTTGAAGAAGTTTTCAGAATTTTATTTGGTGACAAATATGAATATTAAGTAGATTAATGACATTCACTAGGAAAGTGATTGGCTAGATGAACTAACCTCAGAAGTCACTTGGAGCCAATGTATCTAACATGACTCAACCAGGCTTCAGTTTAGTATTTTCATTAAAATTCAAGCAACAATGTTGGAGAAAAAGAACTGCCTTTTACTAAAGAAATTAAAATTATGTCAATTCCTTTTATTGTACTACATACATTGCTTCAGCTTCAGCAATTTGTTTGGGCAAGTAGAGTAGATAAAACTAAAATCATAAGACGTATTTGTGAAAATAGATGGCATTCATCCAAAATGCCTTTCCTGGAACAAACTGTAACAACTTGATTCACTGCCGCCCTTTCCTACCAAACTATATTTAAGGATCTGTAAGCATTTCCATTATGAATAGCTATCATCAGGATTTGTCATTTTACCTTCTGTTTTAGAGTTTATGTATAAACATCGTAAATAATCTCTTTGAAGAAAGCTTTTGTTTTTTTAAATTTAACAATTTCCTTCAGTAAAGAATACTTTCAGTACAGCACAGAAGAATTCCTTCAGTACAAGGTGGGGGATACCATAAATAACAGAAAATTACAGATTATTTTATATATGAAAAAATGTTTTCATGAGCAAAATAAGATGTATGGTCAAGAAATATGTGGCATCAGAGATTATATAAATTCAGTGGTGATTGTCTCATGAACTGCAATAATTTGAACCTAGAAAAGTGTACAAAAAGATGAATAGGTAAATTATGACACAGCCATTTTATAGAATATTATGTAGTTATTACACTATGTTCCCAAATAATTTTTAATGACATGGGAAGCATTTATATTAATAATATGTGGGAAAATGTACTGCAGAGTTATATGTATGTGAAAGTTGCTCATTGTGTTCAACTCTTTGCGACCCCCAAGGACTATATAGTCCATGGAATTCTCCATGACAGAATACTGGAGTGGGTAGCCTTTCCCTTCTCCAGGGTATCTTTCCAACCCAAGGATTGAAACCAGGTTTCCCACATTGCAGGCAGATTCTTTACAAGCTGAGCCACAAGGGAAGCCCAAGAATACTGGAGTGGGTAGCCTATCACTTCTCCAAAGGATCTTCCCAACCCAGGAATCGAACCGAGGTCTCCTGCATTGTAGGAAGATTCTTTACCAGTTGAGCTATGCAGGAAGCCCAGAGTTATACGTATAATATGAGCTTCAGTTCAGCTCAGTTCAGGCGCTCAGTCTTGTCTGACTCTTTGCGACCCCATGAATCACAGCACGCCAGGCCTCCCTGTCCATCACCAACTCCCGGAGTTCACTCAGACTCACGTCTATCGAGTCAGTGATGCCATCCAGCCATCTTATCCTTGGTTGTCCCCTTCTTCTCCTGCCCCTAATCCCTCCCAGCATCAGAGTCTTTTTCAATGAGTCAACTCTTCGCATGAGGTGGCCAAAGTACTGGAGTTTCAGCTTCAGCATCATTCCCTCCAAAGAAATCCCAGGGCTGATCTCCTTCAGAATGCCTTGCCATCCAAGGGACTCTCAAGAGTCTTCTCCAACACCACAATTCAAAAGCATCAATTCTTCGGCACTCAGCTTTCTTCACAGTCCAACTCTCACATCCATACATGAACACTGGAAAAACTATAGCCTTGACTAGACAGACCTTTGTTGGCAAAGTAATGTCTCTGCTTTTCAATATGCTATCTAGGTTGGTCATAACTTTTCTTCCAAGGAGTAATTTCATGGCTGCAGTCACCATCTGCAGTGATTTTGGAGCCCCCCAAAATAAAGTCTGACACTGTTTCCACTGTTTCCCCATCTATTTCCCATGAAGTGATGGGACCAGATGCCGTGATCTTCGTTTTCTGAATGTTGAGCTTTAAGCCAACTTTTTCATTCTCCACTTTCACTTTCATCAAGAGGCTTTTTAGTTCCTCTTCACTTTCTGCCATAAGAGTGGTGTCATCTGCATATCTAAAGTTATTGATATTTCTCCTGGCAATCTTGATTCCAGCTTGTGCTTCTTCCAGTCCAGCGTTTCTCATGATGTACTCTGCATAGAAGTTAAATAAGCAGGGTGACAATATACAGCCTTGATGTACTCCTTTTCCTGTTTGGAACCAGTCTATTGTTCCATGTCCAGTTCTAACTGTTGCTTGGCCTGCATACAGATTTCTCAAGAGGCAGGTCAGGTGGTCTGGTATTCCCATCTCTTTCAGAATTTTCCACAGTTTCTTGTGATCCACACAGTCAAAGGCTTTGGCATAGTCAATAAAGCAGAAATAGATGTTTTTCTGGAACTCTCTTGCTTTTTTGATGCAGATGTTGGCAATTTGATCTCTGGTTAATTGACCTTAAACACACACATGAAATTTATAAAAGTAAAGTTGTAGAAGGAATATTCAAAATATTCAGAGTAGTTATTGTTTGGCAGGAAGACTTAAGGGGCTACCCAGGTGGCTCAATGGTAAAGAACCCACCTGTCAATGTAGGAGAAACGGGAGACTCAAGGTAGATTCCTGGATTGGGAAAATTCCCTAGAGAAGGAAATGGCAATCCACTCCAGCATTCTTGCTAGAGAACCCGGGCAGAGGAGCCTAGTAGGCTATAGTACATGGAGTCGCAAAGAGTCACACATGGCCGAGCACACAACACATGCATGCAGGCAGACTTAAATGTCTAACTTTTCAGAAGGAACTTGCATTACTGTAATGATTAGAAAAGAGAGGCTTCAATCTGGCCTAATGTGACAGAGAAATACAGAAATAGTAATAAATTTAAAAATGAAGTTTCCCTTACAAATCTATCTATCCTGACACTTGAAGATACTACTTATAGCATGAATTTATTAAGTACTCATTCAAAAGGAGTTGTTATTTATCAAATGGAGTTGGCCAAAAAAGTGACCTTGTAGCTAACCCACATTATCCATAAACCTTGTCTCAAGATACTAAAAACCACAAGTATCATCCATCACAAAAACACCTTCAGGGAAAAAACACAAATTCAAGATATATCTGATAAAGAAACTGTAAAAAAAAAAAAATCAAAGCAAAAGCTGTCACATGAAAACTAGTTTTGACTCTGAGTTTAAAATTATATTTAAAACTCCAAGTACTGAATATTCAACTACTCAAAGAAATCTGCTCCGAATGGAATTATGACATCAATTTAAATCAAACATAAATTCAGAAGAATTCAGATTCCCAGGCTATTTCAGTGCCACTCTACCTTCTACTGTAAACACAGAGGTGTGTGCACACATATAACCCAACAGAAAAATCACAGTAAAATCAATAACTAAACATTCATGACCATAGATATTTCCAGTTTCTCTTAAAAAATAAAAAAAAACCTTGAATAAATTTTATTGAAAATACAAGTTTTGCATTTTTCATCAAGATTACATTTTTTTTTCATTTATATGGTCCATTATATGTCAGCTATTATGCAAAGTATTTTCACTTAAGCTCTGTTTTTCAATGTGTCCTCTTTCACCAATGTTAGAAAATCTGGTCCATGTGGATACACTGTCATATTCAATCCACTCTATCAGTCTGTGTTCTTTGAGATAAGAACACAGAAGATACTTTCTTAATCATCATATTCCAAGAATTATCCGGTGCTGGGAAACATGCAATATACCTTTTTGATTAAATGAATAAGAACTGATTCTCTATCCCAGATAACCACGATAGTGTGATCACTCACCTCAAGCCAATCATCCCAGAATGTGAAGTCAAGTGGGCCTTAGGAAGCATCACTACGAACAAAGCTAGTGGAGGTGCTGGAATTACAGTTGAGCTATTTCAAATCCTAAAAGATGATGCTGTAAAAGTCCTGCACTCAATATGTCAGCAAATTTGGAAAACTCAGCAGAGGCCACAGGACTGGAAAAGGTCAGTTTTCATTCTAATCCCAAAGAAAGGCAATGCCAAAGAACGTTCAAACTACCACACAATTGCACTCAACTCACATCCTAGCAAAGTGATGCTCAAAATTCTCCAAGCTAGTCTTCAACAGTACATGAACCAAGAACTTGAAGATGTTCAAGATGGATTCAGAAAAGGCAGAGGAACCAGAGATCAAATTACCAACATCCACTGGATCACAGAAAAAGCAAGAGAATTCCAGAAAAACTTCTATTTCTGCTTTATTGCTATACCAAAGCCTTTGACTGTGTGGATTACAACAAACTGTGGAAAATTCTTCAAGAGATGGGAATACCAGACCACCTTACCTTCCTCCTGAGAAATCTGTATGCAGGTCAAGAAGCAACAGTTAGAACCAGACATGGAACAACAGACTGGTTTCAAATCGGGAAAGGAGGATGCCAAGGATGTATATTGTCACCCTACTTATTTAACTTAAATGCAGAGCATATCATGTGAAATGCCAGGCTGGATAAAGCACAAGATGGAATCAAGATTGCCAGGAGAAATATGATATGCAGATATGCAGAAAACACTACCCTTACAGTAGAAAGCAAAGAGGAACTAAAGGGCCTCTTGATGAAAGTGAAAGAGGGGAGTGAAAAAGCTGGCTGAAAACTCACCATTCAGAAAACCAAGATCATGGCATCCAGTCCCCTCACTTCATGGCAAATAGATGGGGAAACAATGGAAACACTGACAGACTTTATTTTCTTGGGCTCCAAAATCACTGCAGATGGTTAATGCAGCCATGAAATTAAAAAACGCTTGCTCCTTGGAAGGAAAATTATGACAAACCTAGACAGCATATTAAAAAGCAGGGACATTATTTTACCAACAAAGGTAAAATAGTCTAGTCAAAGCTATGGTTTTTTCAATAGTCATGTATGGATGTGAGAGGTGGACCATAAAGAAGGCTGAGCACTGAAGAATTGATGGTTTTGACTGGTGGTGTTGGAGAAGACTCTTGAGAGTCCCTTGGACTGCAAGGAGATCAAAACAGTCAATCCTAAAGGAAATCAGTCCTGAATATTCTTTGGTAGGACTAATGTTGAAGCTGAAGCTACAATACTTGGCCACCTGATGCGAAGAGCTGACTCATTAGAAAAGACCCTGATGCTGGGAAAGATTAAAGGAAGGAGGAGAAGGGGACGACAGAGGACAAGGTGGTTGGGTGGCAGCACTGTCTCAATGGACATGAGTTTGAACAAGCTCAGGGAGATGGTGAAGGACAGGGAAGCCTTGCATGCTGCAGTGCTGCGGTTGCAAAGAGTTGGACACAGCTGAGCAACTGAACTGAACTCTATCCAAGTTTCTTTATTTCCCTCAGACTTTGCTTTAAACATCATAAGTATGAAACATTTTATAACTTTTTGTTGTTGTTGTTAGTGGCTCAGTCAAGTCTGATTCTTTTCAACCCCATGGACAGGTTCCTCTGTCCATTGAACTTTCCAGGCAAGACTACTGGAGTGGGTTGCCATTTCCTTATCCAGGGGACCTTCTCAACCAGGGATGGAACCTGAGTCTCCTGCATTGCAGGTGGATGGATTCTTTACCACCTAAGCCACCAGGAAAGCCTCACTTTATAACTTATTGGTCTCCAAATATATGGATTTTGGAGCAACCAGTAAAAATTTGAAGAGATACTAAGAGTTGAACAGACAGAAAGCAACATCTAAATAATCTCCTTATATTGACTGACAAGTAAATAAGAAGAATCTGACAACAAAATATAAATTCTAATAGTTTCTCATCTTTAGGGGAAAACATAAGTTATAAACTCTATAAAAACTACTATTTGTGGATTACCTGATGGTTCAGTGGTAAAGAATCTGCCTGCAAATGCAGGAGCACAGGTTGGATCCCTGATCCAGGAAGATCCCACATGCCTCGAAGCAACTAAGCCCATGAGTCACAACTACTGAACCTACGCTCTAGAATCCAGGAGTTACAACTACTGAAGCCCACACACCTAAAGCCCCTGCTCCACAACAAGAAAAACCACTGCAGTGAAAAGCCCGTGCACAACCAGAGAGGAGCCCCCACTTTCTGCAACTAGATAAAAGCCCTCATAGTAATGAAGAGCCAGCAGAGCAAAAAATAAATAAAACTATATTAAAAACTACTCTTTGAAGATGCTCAAATTTCATAAGCAGATCAAGGAAGTTTTAATAACATTACTCTCTAAATAAAACAGAAACTAAGTTGAAGCTATACATTCAGTAGCTTGGACATTCAGTGCTAAAACACTGAATAAGTAATTAAGACCTTAAACAGAGAGGAGAGTCTCAAATACAACCTAAGAAGAAACATATTATGGCTACTTTTAGTTCTTTATGTGCTTAAGTTTATATATTTGGAAGAATTATATTCCTGATTTGTGGTGCTAAAAATTATCCTGGTGTAAATTCTTCTAAATGGCATAAGAACAGTTAATTCACAAATGAGGAAAAGCTTCCATTTTACAAATTGATCATGCAATAACAACTGTAACATCTGAAATGGCTTAGAATAAGCTTTTCTCCCCACTTTCTTGACAGCAGATTAAATCAGTATGGCTAAATTAAGAGTAGAAAATGTGAACCAAACAAACAAGCAAAATACAAAAGAGAAATGGAAAAGAAAATGAAGAAATTTTTTCTCTTGGGAAGAGTCTATTCGGATGCATTCTCACATAGCATTTATACAGGTCTCTGAAAACCAGCTTCCATTGCTAATTTGTGTTCAGATTACTTTTCTACTCATTACTCTGACAGCAGCAAAGTCAACATATTCCTCCTCTTTGGGGCTATGGGTCAGTGAGACTGACGTAAGTATAGCAGAACAGTTAGCCCAATGTCAGGAGTCAGCCTGCTGGGTTTAAATCTGGACTCTGCCATGTCATCTTTTGGTAATTTTGGCTAAGTTGCCTTAAGTCCCATTGGTGGTGGTGATGATGGTTTAGACACTAAGTTGTGTCCAACTCTTGTGACCCCCTGGACTGTAGTCCACCAGGCTTCTCTGTCCATCAAACCCAGGTTTCCTGCATTTCAGATGGATACTTTATCATAAATTCCATTGCATAGAGTCAAAATAGTACAGTGTGGTACAGTAATAGATATAGCCTGCTGAACACACACACACACATTTGTCCTCATTTATGAAAAAAATATACAGATAAAAAAACAAAGCCACCACAAATGGTTACCTACAGAGACAGTGAAGGAATAAATACAACACTGCTCTTCAAACACTTTCTTACATAGTTTTATCATTGGCCTAAATGGTACGATTTGAGTATTTTTTTAAAAGCTGCACCCATTAAAACATACATTTTTTAAACACATGAGCTCACAACAATATTAAAATATACATAGCCACTCACCAAAAAGAAGTAAACCTCTTAAACACAACTGGAAATAACTAGGCCACTTATGTCATGCATTTTTTAAACAGTCACTGAAATCAAAGAATTAAGCATTTACCTTGACATTTTCAGTAAGAACTGTATTTCAGAGTAACAAAGATGCTGAAGCTGATGGGAGAACATGCATCTTACATAAGCATCCCAGGAAATAAATGTGAAGGAATAAAATTATTAGAAAATATACAATTTTCTAACACCTAAGAAACAAACCTAAGCAAAAATATTATATGACACATCAATGGGAAACTTTCTAATGAGGACATTAAGGTGTCATAATCTGAACCTGCAAATCAACCTTAGCATCAGGAAGAATGGGAAAGCCAGATGTTAAGGATTTAATGTATCTTTTGATTGAATGAATTGTGGAGTATTATAGCAACCACTAATGACTGAAATCAATGCTAGTCAAGACCTTTGCATAAACTTCAAATTTACAAGAAATACGGGAGACCATCGAGCAAGTTAAAAGGTACTGCTGTTGTTTTCCAGTTGCTAAGTCATGACCAATCCTTTGTGACCCAATAGACTGCAACACACCAGGCTCCTCTGTCCTTCATTATCTCACGGAGTTTGCTCAAACTCATGTCTACTGAGTTGGTCACGCCATCCAACCACCTCATCCTGTTGCCCCCTTCTTCTCCTGCCCTCAATCTTTCCCAGAATCAGGGTCTTTTCCAATGAGCTGGCTCTTCACATCAGGTGGCCAAAGTATTGGCACTTTAGCATCAGTCCTTCCAATAACGATTCCAGGTTGGTTTACTTCAGGATTGACTGTTTTGATCTCCTTGCAGTCCAAGGCACTCTCAAGAGCCTCCTCCAGCATAATTTGAAAGCATCAGTTCTACGGTGATCAGCCTTCTTTATGGTCCAACTATCACACCAGTACATGGCTACTGGAAAAACCGTATCTTTGACTATAGGACTTTTGTCAGCAAAGTGATGTCTCTGCTTTTGAATACACTGCCTCGGTTTGTCATAACTTTCCTTCCAAGAGCAAGAGTCTTTTAATTTCAAGGCTGAAGTCACTGTCCACAGTGATTTCTTGGAGCTCAAGAAAATAAAATCTGTCACTGATTCCACTTCTTCCCATTCCTATTTGCCATGAAGTTATGGAACCAAATGCCATGATCTTAGATTTTGAACGTTTAGTTTTAAGCCAAATTTTTCACTCTCCTCTTTCACCCTCACCAAGAGGGTGTTTAGTTCCAGTTCACTTTCTGCCATTAAAGTGGTATCATCGGTATATTTGAGGCTATTGATATTTCTCCTGGCAATCTTATTCCAGCATGTGATTTATCCCATCAGGCATTTCCCATGATGTACTCTGCATAGATGTTAAATAAGCATGGTGACAATATACAGCCTGGTCAAACTCCTTGCCCAATTTTGAACCAGTAAATGTGAATACACATTTAGTTGGGGGAGTCAGAATGCAGTGATAATAAGTAGTATAGCTAGCGTGAGATTGGTTAGGAGGGCTAATATTAAGTTTATTATTCTTTTTCGGATTAGACCAAAACTAACTGATTAGAAGTCAGTTGTACTAATTAATACTAAAAGAATATGAGCCTCATCAATAAATAGATACATAGAGGAAAAGTCATACTATGTCTATGCAATGTCAATATCAAGCGGCAGCTTCAAAGCTGAAGTGGTGGTTGGAGGTGAAATGGAATTTTAGTTGGCGGAAGAAGCAGACAATTAGGAAAGTAGATCCAATAATGACGTGGAAGCCGTGGAAACCTGTAGCTATGAAGAAGGTTGAGCTATAAACTCCATCTGAGATGGTAAAAGGTGCTTCATAGTATTCTGAGGCTTGTAATAATGTGGAATATACACCTAGTGCAATAGTAATAAACAGGGCTTGTAACATGTGGTTCCATGTCCAGTTCTGTTGCTTCTTGACCCACATACAGGTTTCTCAGGAGACAGTTACAGTGGTTTAGTACTCACATCTCTTTAAGAATGTTCCACAGTTTGTTGCGATCCACACAGTCAAAGGCTTTAGCAAGTCGGTGAAGGAGATGTTCTTCTGGAATTCCCTTGCTGTCTCTATCATCCAACAAATGTTGGCAATTTGACCTCTGGTTCCTCTGCCTCTTTGAAACTCAGCTTGTACATCTGGAAGTTCTCAGCTCACATACTGCTGAAACCAGACTTTGCTAATGGGCTCTATGTATATGATGGATCACACTTTGAGCACTCAAGCCTCTTACCACTCTGCCTCAGCCTTTACTTGCTGTTTGCACAAAGACTCGAGATCAGAGAGATGAGAAAAATGGAAGCCTTCTCAGGTCTTTGCTGGGTATAACACAGTCCTGTATATGTGTGTCCCTAGATATATCATCTAGAATATACGCAGGTTTTTCAAAGTTCTGAATATTATTCTTTTACATTTTTTTAGCCAGTCATTTGCATGCCCTAGCAGTATCAGGCAGTTATGTTAAACAGTTACCAGTGATTGCTGTGTGTACTTAGTTGATCAGTCATGTCTGACTCTTTATGACACCATGAACTGCAGCCCACCAGGCTCCTCTGTCCAAAGGAATTCTCCAGGCAAGAATACTGAAGTGGGTTGCCATGCCCTCCTCCCAGGGATCTTTCTAACCCAGGGATCGAACCCAGGTCTCCCACATTACAGGCAGATTCTTTACTGTCTGAGCCACTAGGGAAGCTCAGTGATTATTTTTTGATGAATATCTTGGAGATACTGTGATTTGCTCTGAGTAAGCTCTGCTGCTGCTGCTGCTGCTAGGTTAAATAAAGAGAAGTTTCATGAATTGGGCCTTTCCAGAGAGCAGCCAGATACATCAAGCAGTGGCAATTCTATAAGTATGAGGCTTTGCAGGGAGCTGGGAACCCATTTTGCTCGTGTTTGTAGCTGTCAAGCTGTTGCTTTTCTAAGTCACCTTGGTCATAAAGCTTTTGGTTTTCAAAGCTACTGTGCAGCTTGGCCTAGGGAGTTCGAAATGAGGTAAGTTAAAACATTGGGAAGCCAAAACCTGTTATTCTAGTTGAGATGCATCCTGTTTCTTGAACAAATGCTCCTCTTGTACTTCAAAACATTCAGCTGATTTTCAGAATGCCAGAAAAGTTAATTTTGAAAATTCTCTTCAATGTTCTCATTATATTTTTGAGAAGACTTCTGAAGATCCTTACTCTACCATTCAGAACCGCTTATCCTCACAAGGATCCCTTGAAGATTACATTAAGTTATTCCTATTGGCCTTCTCATTTCAATGAGTTGTCACTTTCAGGAAGCATATATGCTTAAAGCATGATCCTTAGGGAACTAAAAAGTCCTTTATAGACAATGTTCTTTGACCGCAGACTTCACTGATAGTAACACATGGTTATTGATGAAAGTGAAAGTGGAGAGTGAAAGAGTTTGCTTAAAGCTCAACATTCAGAAAACGAAGATCATGGCAGCTGGTCCCATCACTTCATGGGAAATAGATGGGGAAACAGTGGAAACAGTGTCAGACTTTATTTTGGGGGGCTCCAAAATCACTGCAGATGATGACTGCAGCCATGAAATTAAAAGATGTTTACTCCTTGGAAGAAAAGTATGACCAACCTAGATAGCATGTTGAAAAGCAGAGACATTACTTTGCCAACAAAGGTCCGTCTAGTCAAGGCTATGGTTTTTCCAATGGTCACGTACGGATGTGAGAGCTGGACTGTGAAGAAAGCTGAGTGCCGAAGAATTGATGCTTTTGAACTGTGATGTTGGAGAAGACTCTTGAGAGTCCCTTGGACTGCAAGGAGATCCAACCAGTCCATTCTGAAGGAGATCAGCCCTGGGATTTCTTTGGAAGGACTGATGCTGAAGCTGAAACTCCAGTACTTTGGCCACCTCATGAGAAGGGTTGACTCACTGGAAAAGACTGATGCTGGGAGGGATTGGGGGCAGAAGGAGAAGGGGACGACAGAGGATGAGATGGCTGGATGGCAACACTGACTCAATGGACCTGAGTCTGAGTGAACTCCAGGAGATGGTGATGGACAGGGAGGCCTGGCGTGCTGCGATTCATGGGGTCGCAAAGAGTCAGACACGACTGAGCGACTGAACTGAACTGAACTGAACTGAAATTGTCACTTATTGTAAAGATCACTCATCACAAACTCATCCCTTCTAATGAAAAAGCAATTAAGTACAACATACCCTTCTGACCATGGGGACTATGGCAGCAGTTTCTATTAAACTGTTATCTTCATTTCATACTGCTTCTGCACCTTTGTTGTTAACAAGTTGTAAACCAGTATAGCAAATGTCCATGCACAATGTCCACTAAAAATGAATCAACAATGGAATTTTCAAGGTGTTCACTAGCTTATCATGGTATAAGGGATTACCAAGGGACAGATTCCAGTCTATTAATAGGCAGAAAATATTTCTTACGTCAAAATTAGTAAAAGTAAAAGAGATATTCTGGGAAGTCAGGAAGCAGACACTTACCTCCTACCAGGAGGGCAAGAGTTTCCCAGAAACCAGGCTCAGATGGGGTTGGAGGGGTCATTAGTATGGCAATATCCTTACACTAAGGCTCTAAACCTTACACTAAACCATGATTTGGAAGCTTAGTGTAATATTAAAAAGTGAACTTTCCTAAACTGCCAAGAGTGTACTGTCTAATACAGAACATGGCTGACAATTTTTAACTAGTTTAAAATGAAATAAAAGTAAACATAACCTTAAACAAAACAAAATAATGAAGTTCCTTAAGAATTAAGATTAAAAAGAGGTAAATGAATGAACCAGTATTCCCCTTTATGATTAGGAGCAAACTTGCTTTAGGATCTTAAATAATTCTTCTAAACCTCAAATCCTTGGATCATTAAGGGTAGATTTTTGAAAGCCATAATAAAAAGTAAATTTTGTATGTATGTATACATTTTATTTTTCCCTGTAAAGAGAGCCCACAGCATTCATCACATTCTCAAAGGATTAATTAAAAGTGGCATAACAGTAACTGTATCATAAATTGCACCTAGCACCATATTAAAAGGATTATACACTGTGGCCAAGTGGGATTTATCCCAGGGATGCAAAAGTAGTTAATATGCAAACATCAATCAATGAAATACACCATATGAAAAAATATGGAAAGAGGAAAACCACCTGATCATCTCAACTGATACAGTAAAAATATATGTGAAACAACCTAACATTGTTGTGATAAACATACTTAACAAACTAGGAATAGAAAGGCATTTATGAAAAACACACAGCTAACATCATATGCACTGGTGAAAGACTGAAAACCTTCTCCTTAAGATCAGGACTAAGATAAGGACATCTGATAAGGACAATGTTCTATTCAACATTGTACTGAAAGTTCTATACACAGAATTAGGCAATAAAGAGAAATAAAAGACATCTAAATTGAAAAAGAAATAAAACTATCCATGGTAACATGTTCTTATATAGGAAATCTTAAAGAATCCACAATAAAAATACTAGAGCTAATAAATCCAGCAAAGTTAAAAGAATGAAAAAGTTAAGTTTTATTTCTACATGCTAGCAAGAAACATCCAAAAAATAAGAAAGCAGTTCCATTTACAAGAGCATCCAGAAGGATAAAATATCTAACAATAAGTTTACACAAGTAGGTGAAAGACTTACGTGTACACTGAAATATATATAACATTGCTTAAAGAAATTAAAGAAGACATACAGATTCAATGCAGTAACTATCAAAAGTCCAATTGATTTTTCTTAAATAAATGATAAGACTGATTTAAAATTCATTTAGAATTTCAAGGAGCCCAGAACAGTCAAAACAATCTAGAAAAAAGACCAAAGTTGGAGACTTTGTACTTCTCAGTTGATAAGTTACTACAAAGCTACAGTAATCAAAACAGCATGGTACTGGCATAAGGATAGATATACAGATGAACAGAACAGAACTGAGAGTACAGAAATAATCCCATACATTTATGGTCAGTTGATTTTTAATAAGGATACTTAAGGACTTCCCTGTAGCTCAAACGGTAAAGAATCTGCCTGCAATGCAGGAGACCAGGGTTCGATCCCTGGGTCAGGAAGATCCTCTGAAGAAGGGAATGACAATTCACTCCAGTATTCTTGCCTGGAGAATTCCATGGACAGAGAAGCCTGGCAGGCTACAGTTCGTGGGGTCACAAAGAATCAGAAACAACTGAGCAACTAACACACACAAGGATACTTAAGACTATATAATGGGGAAAGAACAAGAGAAGCCTGGTGGGCTACAGTTTGTGGGGTCACAAAGAACCGGACATGACTGAGCTGCTAACACACACAAGGATACTTGAGACTATATAATGGGGAAAGAACAGTCTCTTCAACAAATGCTTCTGAGATAGCCAGATATCCACATATAAAAAAATGATAAAGCTAAAACTAATAAGCACTGTGCAGGGCCATCAAGACGGATAGGTCATAGTGGACAGTTCTGGCAATATGTGGTCCATGGGAGGAGGAAACAGCAACCCACTCCAGTATTCTTGACTGGAGAACCCCATGAATAGCATGAAAAGGCAAAAGACATGACACCAGAAGAAAAGTCCCCCGGGTCAGAAGGCATCCAGTGTGCCACTAGGGAAGAGCAGAGGGCTTAAGATTACTAATAGCTCCAGAAAGAATGACGCAGTGGGGCCAAAGTGGAAATGATGCTGTTGTGGATGTGTCTGGTGGTGAAAGTTAAGTCTGATGCTGTAAAGATTGATATTGCATAGGAACCTGGAATGTTAGGTCCATGAATCAAGGTAAATTGGTCATGCTCAAGCAGGAGATGGAAAGGTTGAATATTAACATCTTAGCAATCAGTGAAATAAAATGGACGGGATTGTGTGACTTTAATTCAGATGACCATTGTATCTACTACCGTGGGCAAGAATCTCCTAGAAGAAATGTAGTAGCCCTCAGAAAGTAAAAGTGTCAGTTGCTCAGTAGCATCTCACTTTTTGCAACTCCATGGACGACAGCCCTCCAGGCTCCTCTGTCCATGGAATTCTCCAGGCAAGAATACTAGAGTGGGTAGTCATTCCCTTCTCCAGGGGATCTTCCCAACCCATGGATCAAACCCACATCTCCTGCATTTCAGGCAGATCCTTTACCATCTGAGCCACCAGGGACACCCTCATAGTCAACAAAAAGAATCCAAAATGCATTCCTTGGGTTTGAGTTCAAAAACAACCCTATGATCTTGGCTTGTTTCCAAGGGAAACCATTCAACATCACAGTAATCCAAGCCTGTGCCTCAACCACTGATGCCAAAGAAGCTTAAGTTGACTGGTTCTATGAGGACTTACACCACTTTCTAGAACTAACACCAAAAAAAGATGTCCTTTTCATCACTGGGGATTAGAATGCAAAAATAGGAAGACAAGAGATACCTGTAATAACAAGTAAGTTTGGCCTTGGAGTATAAAATGAAGCAGGGCAAAGGCTAACAGAATTCTGTGTAGAAAATATGCTGGTCATAGCAAACATCCTTTTACAACAGTCCAAAAGATGACTATACATGGGCATCACAACATGATTAATATGATTAATTACATTAATTAATATAACTAAAATAGTAATAGGTTATTATTTAACATAATTATTTAACATAACAATTAACAGATTGATTATGTTCTTTGCAACCTAAGTTGAAGAAGCTCTATATAATCAGCAAAAACAAGTTCTGAACCTGACTGTGGCTCAGACCATGAGTTCCTTATTGCAAAATTCAGGCTTCAGTTGAAGAAAATAGGGAAAACCACTAGGCCATCCAGGTGTGACCTAAATCAAATCTTATGATTACACAGTGGAGGTGGCAAATAGATCCAAGGAATTAGATATAATAGAGTGCCTGAAGAACTATGAATGAGGGTTCATAACACTGCATAGGAGGCAGTAACCAAAACCATCCCAAAGAAGAAATGCAATAAGGCAAAGTGGTTAGAACCAGACATGGAATAATGAGGAGGCTTTACAAATAGCTGAGGAAACAAGAGAAGTGAAAGGCAAAGGAGAAAGGAAAGGCTATACCCAACTAAATTCAGAATTCCAGAGAAAATCAAGGAGAGATAGAAGGCCTTCTTAAATGAACAGTGCAAAGAAGTAAGGGAAAACAATGGAATGGGAAATACTAGAGATTACCAAGAAAACTGAAGATATCAAGGGAACATTTCACTAAAGGATGGGCATGATAAAGGACAGAAACAATAAGGACATAACAGAAGCAGAAGAGAAAAAGAAGAGGTGGCAAGAATACACAGAAGAAACACACAAGGTCCTAATGATCCAGATAATGAACATGGTATGGTCACTCACCTAAAGCTGGACATCCTGGAGTCTGAAGTCAAGCGGGCCTTGGGGAGTATTATTGCAATCAAAACTAGTGGAAATGATGGAATTCCAGTTGAGCTATTTCAAATCCTAAAAGTGCTGCACTCAATATGTCAGCAAATTTGAAAACCTCAGCAGTGACCACAGGACTGGAAAAGTTCAGTTTCCATTTTAATTCCAAAGAAGGGCAATGCCAAAGAATGTTCAAAGTACCATACAATTCCACTCATCTTACATGCTAGCGAGGTTATGCTCAAAATTCTTCAAGTTAGGCTTCAGTAGTGGGTGAACCGAGAACTTTCAGTTGTACAAGCTGCATTTCGAAGAGGCAGAAGAAAGAAAGAAAGTGAAGTCACTCAGTCGTGTCTGACTCTTTGCAACCCCATGCACTGTAGCCTGCCAGGTTCCTCCGTCCAGGGATTTTCCAAAATCCTTCAAGCTAGGCTTCAGTAGTGGGTGAACTGAGAACTTCCAGATGTACAAGCTGGGTTTCAAAGAGGCAGAGGAACCAGAGATCAAATAGCTAACATTTGTTGGATTATACAGAAAGCAAGGGAACTCCAGAAAAACATCTACTTGCTTCACTGACTATGCTAAAGCCTTTGACTGTGTGGATCACAACAAACTGTGGAAAGTTCTTAGAGCTATGGGAAGATGAGACTACTTTACCAGTCTCCTGAAAAACCTGTATGTGGGTCAAGAAGAAACATTTAGAACCAGACATGGAACAACGAACCAGTTCAAAATTGGCAAAGGAGTAAGACAAGGCTGTATTCTGTCACCCTGTATATTTAACTTATACGCAGAGTATATCATGCAAAATGCTGGGCTGGATGAATCACAAGCTGGAATCAAGATTGCTGGGAGAAATATCCACAACCTCAGATATGCAGATGATAACACTCTAATGGCAGAAAGCGAAGTGGAACTAAAGAGCCTCTTGATGAGGGTGGAAAAGGAGAGTGCAAAAGCTGGCTTGAAACTCAACATTCAAAAAATAAAGATCCTAGCATCTCGTCCCATCAGTTCATAGCAAATAGAATTGGAAAAGTGGAAACAGTGACAGATTTTATTTTCGAGGGCTCCAAAATCACTTGGATGGTGACTAGAGCCAGGAAATTAAAAGATGCTTGTTCCTTTGAAGGAAAGCTATGACAAACCTAGACAGCATATTCAAGAGCAGTGATATCACATGGTCAACACAGGTCCATATAGTCAAAGCTATAGGTTTTCCAGTAGTCAGGTACATATGTGAGAGTTGCACCATAAAGCGTGCTGAGCACTGAAGAACTGATGCTTTCAAATTGTGGTGCTGGAGAAGATGCTTGAGAGTGCCTTGGACTCTTGGACTGCAGGGAGTTCAAATTAAAGGAAATTAACCCTGAATATTCATGGGAAGGATTGTTACTAAAGCTGAAGCTCAAATACTTTGGCCACCTGATATGAAGAGCCAACTCACTTGAAAAGACCCTGATGCTGCAAAAGATTGAAGGCAAAAGGAGAAGAGGGCAGCAGAGAATAAGATGGTTAGACAGCATCACCTACTCATCTCCAGGAGAGAATGGAGGACAGAGGAGCCTGGTATGCTGAAGTCCATGAGATCACAAAGAGTTGGACACTATTTAGCAACTGAACAATCACAATACCCATTGGGAGGAAAGGAGACATTTGGAAAAGCAGGAGAGGTTAAAGAGAGACTTTTAATCTATACCCTTTTAAATTTAAAGAAACTTTTGAGCCATATGACTAGATCACTTAATCCAAAGAAGGCCTCTGTTACATGGTCATTCAAATGTGGCAAAATATTTTGTGATAAAATATTTTAACACAACTATTTTAAATAAAATTAGAAACTAGAGACACTTTCAAATTTTGCAAATCACTGTATTCAACAGAAAGTTGATGAAGCCCAAAAGGATGGAAGGAGAGTCTGTATACTTGATTGGGGGAGTATGTTCTCTGTTGGCAGCAATGTATATTTTGTATTCATTTATAAATAATCTGGCACTAAAAAGAGATCTACAGAGGTTGACTCATATGGAAACTGCACTTCCATCTTGCTTCACTACGATGGTCTTAAACCAGGGTGGTTGACATGATCATGCCATATTTAAAAAATGTAATTGGCTTCAATATTAAAGAATTCTATTGCAGATGATAGCAGGACTACAAGTAATTTTTATTTTATTCTTTATATTCCCTGCATTTTCTACCTTTCTCCTGAGCTTAAGCTTCATGATCAGGAATAAAATTATGTTTTTTATAAGAGAGATGACTCTAGAGGCAGTATGGAGGAGGAACTGCAGCAGGAAGAGACTGATAACAGGAACATCAGTCAGAGTTCCTGGATGGAAAGTAAGGGGAATGATGACAAGGATCTGAATAAAAACAGAGGTAGTGGAGGTACACGGTATAAATAGGTAAGATGAAGAGGTGCTGACCAGGCTAAATGGATAAAATAATGAAGAAAATTTCAACAATAAGTCCCAAATTTCTGAGTTGAACTAAACTCAGCAATATTATTGCTGAACTGCCACTAGCAATATTAGAGAAAAAAAGAGGGGGGCTGGTTGCAGGACCAAGATGGAGGCAAGTTCAGTTCAAGCAAGAGTAAGTTTGAGGGATCTGGGCCCATTCCAGTCAAGATGTCAAATCAACACTGGAAATACAGTAAAAGCACTCAGGACTAAATGGATTGGTGGTCTAAATGTATAGATGTTAGCTGAAGCTATGGAAGAAATGGAAGAGATTGTTCAGAGTTTCAGAGCAAAATTAGAAGAAGATAGCCTAGGATAAAAGACAGAAGAACACCAGTCCGTAAGGTGAAAAGAAGCAGTAAAGGAAGGAACAGAAATAAACATAAACAGGTAACTAGGGAAGAATGGACTTATTTTCAAGAAAGAAAATGTAAGATCAACATTATCAAATACTGCAAAGATGAAAGGATAAAGCCTGAAAATGTCATTGCACTTGGCAATGACGAGGTCCCCGGTGAGTTTAGTGGGAGCAGAAACAGTCCAGTGTTGGGTTCTGGAGCTAGACTGCTATGAGTTGACGAGTGAGATGGAAGATGAGTATTCCAACCAATCAAATGTACTCAGTTTTTAACTGAAGGATAATTGCTTTACAACAAATCTAATTATTGAATATCCAGCTTTCACACTGTATATATACCATTCATTGAAAATCTTTAATAAGTGAGACTAGAAAGTTTATCCTCCTTTAATTTGATGACAAAGGTGAAGAAGTTTAGTTCAATAGTTAAATATATCCCCTGTCTATCACTTATTGCTGTGTGACTTTGGACATATAATTTTACACCTCTATCCTTCAAAATCCTCATGGGTAAAATGGAGATGGAAACCGTACAATTTCAAGAGATTGGTGAGGAATAGATGATGTAACTCATGCAAAGCAACTAGCTGAGTATAGGCCCACTCAAGACTCAGATGTATTTCCTAATTCTTATATATGTATAAAACCAGAAAGAAATTAAACCTGGATCTCCCCAGCTGAAGTTCTAATTATTTCATTTAGTACTTCTCATTAAGCTTTCTCATTCACTAGACAAGAAATAGTCACTGAGCCTCTTCCATGGACCAAATATGTGCTAGATCCCAAGACACAAAAATGATTAAGTTTTGGTCCCAACTTTTACAGGCCAGAGGCGGCACTGGCTACATTGAATAAAATCACTACTATATATTTCTTCGTGTTAAAAAAATTCACAAGTTGGCAAGTAGAAAAATGGAAGAGTTCTTATAAGGGTTACTTATAAGGGTTGTGAAGAAGCAAAAAGAGAATACAAATTTATATGTACTTACACAATAAAATGATGAAAAGAACACTTGATGTACCCTGTACTTTTTACAATGTTTCCTTACAATGTCCCTAGCTAAGAGTTAAAAAAATTCTAAGCTGCCAGTTGATTAATTTCTTTTGCATGCTTTATAAAATATTAATCACTTATTCTAAATACCTGTGTTTAATCTGTTTTATTTTTCTCTGCATTTCTCAATAACTTCCTGGTATTAACAATAAATCTCTTGACTCACCTGTTGGTTTCTTTTCTGTAACTTATATGCAATAAATCACATGGAATCTTATTAAGATATAAATGTCTTCTCTGCCTTACAAACAGCTTATTTACTTAATCACAATATAAAAGTTATAGTTAATGAAGAGTATTCCATAAACCACTGAAAATGGAATTGAAGCAAATATTTTAATATGATCTCAGTAGAGAGAAATAAATATTTCATCCTGTAAAACACCTTCTTGAGATCCTGTATTACTAGTTACCCCTCTCCCTTAATAGCCTATAAGCTGATACTATAGCCTGCAAGAAAAAAAGCACACTGTTCACCTAGGTGGGACTCTAAAGACCTAGCTTCAGGTCTTAGAAGATCATTTATGGGCTTCCCTGGTGGCTCAGATGGTAAAGAATCCACTTACAATGAATGTGGAAGACCTTCCGTGGGTTGGGAAGATTCCCTGGAGGAGGGCATGGCAACCCACTCTAGTATTCTTGCTTGGAGAATCCTCACGGACAGGGGAGCCCAGCAGTCTACAGTCCATGGGGTCACAAAGAGTCGGACAAAACTAAGCAACTAAGCAAACATAACCTGCTAGAAAAAAAGCACACTAGTCACCTAGGTAGGACTCTGAAGACCTACCTGCAAGGTCTTAGAAGATCATTTTTCTGATCTAGGGTTAGTTCTTTATTCTAAACTTCAGTGAAGGAGTACTGAAAATACCTGTTAAGCCTAGCCACGGTTGTTGAAAAAACAAAAAACTAGAAAGTTTTATCCAATGCTCTTCAAATTCCCAATACTGATACTAATACTAATGTGAAGTATTTTATTGAAATGTAACTTACCTGGACTAAAATAACAGATATAGTAGATTAATTTTGTTTTCTTAATCACTTATTTTAAATTAGTCCAAAGGAAACTAATCTGATGGGAAGTCAATCTCTAAATATCTGCCAAATATGTTTCATTTACTATAAAATACCTCACTTACTGTGGAAAATGTCAGGACAATGCAGAGCTCTGTATCCTGAACTTCTTTCCACTAACATATACAAATGTGCTACCCCCATCCTGGAAACTGTTTGGAAAGAAGAAACATGGGCTATAACCTTATGAAGAATTGGACTAAGGAGAAAGTAGAATGACAAAATTCACTGAACAGTTATTTACTGACTGTCTATTTCACGCCAGAAACAATTCTGGAATACATGCATGAACTAAACAGCAATAACAAAAACTCCTGCCTTCATGGAACTTACATTGTAGCAAGAGACAGAAGAGAGTGATAGACACTAAACAGTAGACATAAGGAAAGTTAGGGAGTGTATTGGAAAGTGTAAAGTGTTTGGGGGAAACAGTAGAACCGGTTAGAGGCTTCAGAACAGGAAAGCAGGATAGAATGCATTCAGGAAGTAACACTGGAGCAAAAGATTGAGCAAGACTGGGGAGTTAGTCTCTATGTCCTGGGCACAGAGAAGGAATGTGCAATGGTGCTTATGCAAGAGCTTGCCAGAAAATGCTTCCAGAGGAGCAAACAAATAAAAGGAAAATTTTTGATGATTTAAAAGGAGCAGAGAAATTAACAGCAATATAAAGAAAGATAGCACCTGTCTGAATTAGCTTTTCCTGCAGCCACTTTACACAATGTTGATCTGTCTTGGTTGGTAAGCTGGGTACTCCAGCACTGCAAGTTAGAAAAAGGCAGGAGAAATCTCAGCCTTCTATGTTCTGAATCTCTTTTCAAGAAAAATGAAGGCCTTGGGGCCAAGACCATCTCCTTCCTAGGCAGTGTTTTTCAAACACAGCTAATGAACGGATTCTTTATACAAAGAGAAAAAAAAATTCTGGCATGACTCCTAGCATAGATAAGTTCTTTTTACTATAATATTAAATATACACAAATATATAACTACACGCCAATAGTGCCAAAGTTATAAAACAAAAAATTATGCATTAAATACAAGCAAAACTAGAAAACAAATAAAATTCCAATTAACAAAGCTCACTTACTGTGATCGATGATGGTGTTTGCTGTAACTATAATGAGATCATAACACTGACTACTAAAGCAAAAGTTATGTTGAGCTAATTGTGAAAATAATGCATGATGCTGGGTGGTGACTCAGTTCTTCTCATTTTTCTTTATTAAAGATACTGCGAAATTTTTGTTTTGGGCCCTTTCTTGGCACAAGCACATTAAGCTTACCTTTTATCTTTCTCATAAGTTCGGACAATTAAAGCAGTATTACATGGTGACAGCAACATTATAAGCACAAATGCTGTAAACTGGTGATCCTAGTGAGTCACAATATGTTTAAATATGAATACTTCGGAGAAGGAAATGGCAACACACTCCAGTATTCTTGCCTGGAAAATTCCATGGACAAAGGAGCCTGGCAGGCTATACGATCCATGGGGTCACAAACAGTCGAACACGACCGAGCAACTGAGCACAGGGATGCTGGGTCCTGAAGAGGCAGACGATCCCAGGAGCAAAAGCACAAAGTTTAAAATTCTTTGTAAAAAATAAACTCCTGAGAAGATGCTTCATGTCCCCAGGGATCAGTACCTTATGGCCGTATTTCAGCCTACAGCAGAGGAGAGACCACTAAAGTGTGTACAGTGTACAACACAGGCAAGAGAATAACAGGTCAGATTAGAGCATATGTCTTCCTTGCTGTGAGTTTGGGGATATCATTTAGCAACTTTGTTATTTCACTAAAAAGTAGCAGCAGTAGATAATTTTTATCAAAATCAAAGCCTTCATTTGTTTCAATTAAATAGAGTTTATGAATGCTGAGCTATGAAGAAACATTCCTTAAAATACAATTTCATTATTCTTATTTACAGAAAAGTCTTTTTCTAAAGACTAATTTTTTGCTTTTTCATGACTTTCTTTAGGTATATGGATTTGACACTTTATATAGTGTGTCTTATCTGTCATCCACTTAGATGCTATTATTATTCCCATATTATAGATGGTAAAACTGAGGCACAAAGAGATTGCATAATGTGTCCACAGGCACACAGCTGGTTAGTAGCAGGGACACACTTCAATTCAGATGCCTGGCTTCAGAGTAAATGGGTTTCACTACCATGCTATACTATCTGATCCTTACCTATGGGCTTTAAACTACACCTATTTTCTTTTTTCCTTAATGTATTTGTAGCATCTAATCATATGTATGATATTCAATATATAAGAAACCTAGAAAAATGTAATGAGGACTGAATTTTTCTGTGTATCAAAAGCAAAATATTCTGGCAGTTTTGCAGAAGTGAAACCATTAGGGTTACTACTTATGTTTATTTCTCAGACTCAAGAGTCACCATCCACAGAGCTGCTTTTTTATTATTATACGTTATATGTTGGCTCCTGTTGGCTGGGAAGACTAGCACTGGGGGCATGGCTACTGCCGTGGTGAAAAGCACCCCTGTGAAAAACTCACCAGAAGTATAAACCTTTCTAGGCAAGAGGAAAGCAAGTTCCTAGAACTGGAAGCATGGATAGATTGGTATATAATAAATTGTGATTGAAGTACAATCTGTTGTGAATTAGTCACTTCATGGGCCATTCGTGACAAATTTTTCATCTGTGTCTGGTTTCTCTCTCCATATGGCACAGTGACCTCATGCCATTAACTGAAGAACATTCCATGCATGAAATTAACTGTTGTACTGTGGAACTGTCTGTTGCTGGCAAATGGATGTACTACCAAGAAGCCTTACGGAGAGACATTTCCTTACTGCAGCATTTTCTAAAGTGCGTCTTGAGAAACCTCAGTGCTTTGAGAAGCTACTAGGAAAAGCAGCTCCTGGTCAAATAAGATAGACACAACACGCTGCCCCGTGGAGGTTCATAACATTCATTAGCAAATATCAATATAAATACTCCCAGAAGGCTTCTGACATCCATGGTATCTTAAACTGACTTGATCAGGGGACTCTTTACTACATATACCTACAAACAGCCTGAGGACTACAGTTTGAGACTGTGACTTGAAATTCCCACTGTTGTGGATCTTCCTCCTGGCTCTGCAAGAAGTTTGATCTTGTGAGGCTCCTAGAAGTTAGTTAGAATCAGAACTGCAGACTACGCTGACAAAGAAAAAAGCAGCTTGAAGGGGGTCTAATTTCTGCATCTTCTGGTCTTCTAGGAAAACTACACAGAAAGTCAACTTATCAGTAGAAGTTTGGTAGCAAGAAATCAAAAGAAGGGAAACAACTTCAGATGTTTAAAAGTCTCTGGCTACTCCCATCTGACACACGTACATCTGGCCCTTGGGACCACACAGCCCTCATCTTGAGCCAGCACATCCTCTCCCTGGACAGTGAATGGATGGACACTGCTCACTCTATGCTTCTGAGACGCCTTCTGATTTTTCATCACCTCTTTGGATTTTTTAAAACCTTATTTCTAGCATAGCCAGAATAATAATGGAATATTGGAATTAGAATAATAATACTTAATTATTCAGTACTTCCTTGGTGTCAGGTATTTTATGAAGTACTTTTATTCATTAGCTCATGATATTTTCCTTACAACTCCATGAGGTAGACCCTACCATGGTACCCATTTTTTTTCATGAGGTACCTGAGACTCAAAGAAGCTGTGTAACTTACCCAATGTCACAGAGAAAATGTGGCCAAGCCAAAATTTAAATCCAGGCCATCAGTTTTTGAAATCTATGCTCTTCAGTAGAAACTTCAGTGATTTGAAGACCTGAGAACTTGACAAGTTCTTTAAGATGACTTGGCATGATCAATATGGCAACTTTAAGTCTAATTCTGAGGGAATTACTTTTACGTTTGGGTCAGAATTCCTTCTACTCCCCTAAACTATCACATATCATGATTTCTCAGCAGCCGCTGATCACCTCTCACACTGAGCAGAACAAGTCACTGCATGGAATACTAAACACACTAGAAGTGACCCCGAGCAGGTTATTAATCTATTCTGTGCCTTGATTTTCTTATCTGTAAAACAAATTATACTTCCATTAATTCATAACACGGCAGGGATTACATTTTCCTGTGAATGCATTTTTAGCCTCCTGGGGAAAATAATGCCATCTAAAATCTTGTTGTTTTTTTAAATTAATACAACACTCTCATACTTAATGCCTATTGGGGCCAATGCATTCACTCTTCTGGAAACAAATACACATTGCTACAAAACCTATCAGTATAAGAAACAAGACACTTGGACAAAAATGGATTAAGACTTCACAATAGGCAAGAATGTTGTTTTTATTTGTGATGAATGGACCAAGTATTTAGACCAGAGAATTTTCTGATTTGAACTTTGTATGTTGTCTAGGAAATTCCACATTGTGATATTCTTACACGCATTGGCAATGGTGATAGATTATCTTCCATTTACCTCACTCCTACTCCCATCCACTTTGCACCCTTTTCAATCTACTCTCTGCCCTGGGACACTGACTTGTATTGACTACATCACTGAACTCCACTGCTTTCAAGATTGAAATTGGATTTAGTCAATAGGCAGTATCAACAAGAAACAGAAAGGAGGGAAAAGAGGAAAGTCAGGATATTAAACCCCCAGTCCTAAATATACAGCTCCTCAGTAGGTTATATGGTTCCTACCAGGTGACTGTCTCCACCTGGCTCTTTTTGTCTCCAAGTTCTGGTAATGGCCCCCTCTTCTTGCATCTTCAAGCCTAGTTGGTAATAGTATACACTCCATTGTTACTAACCATATGTAACCCCCTGCAATTTCCCTACACCCTGCTCTTACCCTTGTAAACAGTCCCTGTATCAAAGGATCTTCAAATTACCTAAACTTAGATGGCCATCTCCATTCTTCATGGACCCTGACTGATACAGAACTCGATCAAGAACACCCTTGTGCCATTTTTGTACTGAATGAGTATTGTTATCATTATAATATTTAATTCTTATGAATGTATGTTTTGGATCATCAGATCTCACATTGGAACCCAGTGTAATCCTATAGAGTTTTCATTTTTGAGCTTTAATTCTTATGTGCTTTCTCTCTCATAGTGCACTGGACTTCTGAGGACCAGAATCAGTTCAGTTCAGTTCAGTACAGTCACTCAGTCGTGTCCGACTCTTTGCGACCCCATGAATTGCAGCATGCCAGGCCTCCTTATCCATAACTAACTCCCGGAGTTCACTCAAACTCATGTCCATCGAGTTGGTGATGCCATCCAGCCATCTCATCCTCTGTCGTCCCCTTCTCCTCCTGCCCCCAATCCCTCCCAGCATCAGGGTCTTTTGCAACGAGTGAACTCTTTGCATGAGGTGGCCAAAGTACTGGAGTTTCAGCTTTAGCATCAGTCCTTCCAAAGAATACCCAGGGCTGATGTCCTTTAGGATGGACTGGTTGGATCTCCTTGCAGTCCAAGGGACTCTCAAGAGTCTTCTCCAACACCACAGTTCAAAAGCATCAATTCTTCAGTGCTCAGCCTTCTTCACAGTCCAACTCTCACATCCATACATGTCCACTAGAAAAACCATAGCCTTAACTAGATGGACCTTTGCTGGCAAAGTAATGTCTCTGCTTTTCAATATGCTATCTAGGTTGGTCATAACTTTCCTTCCAAAGAGTAAGTGTCTTTTAATTTCATGGCTGCAATCGGCATCTGCAGTGATTTTGGAGCCCCCAAAAATAAAGTCTGACACTCTTTCCACTGTTTCCCCACCTATTTCCCATGAAGTGATGGGACCAGCTGCCATGATCTTCATTTTCTGAATGTTGAGGTTTAGGCCAACTTTTTCACTCTCCTCTTTCACTGTCATCAAGAGGCTTTTTAGTTCCTCTTCACTTTCTGCCATAAGGGTGGTGTCATCTGCATATCTGAGGTTATTGATATTTCTCCCGGCAATCTTGATTCCAGCTTGTGCTTCTTCCAGCCCAGCGTTTCTCATGATGTACTCTGCATATAAGTTAAATAAGCAAGGTGACAATATACAGCCTTGACATACTCCTTTTCCTATTTGGAACCAGTCTGTTGTTCCATGTCCAGTTCTAACTGTTGCTTCCTGACCTGCATACAGAAATCTCAAGAGGCAGGTCAGGTGGTCTGGTATTTCCATCTCTTTCTGAATTTTCCACGGTCTATTGTGATGAAGAAGCTCTATACAGTCAGCAAAAACAAGACCGGGAGCTGACTGTGGCTCAGATCAAGAACTCCTTATTGCCAAATTCAGACCTAAATTGAAGAAAGTAGGGAAAATCACTAGACCATTCTGCTATGACCTAAATCAAATCCCTTATGATTATACAGTGGAAGTGAGAAATAGATTTAAGGGACTAGATCTGATAGACAGAGTGCCTGATGAACTATGGACAGAGGTTCCTGACATTGTACAGGAGAGAGGGATCAAGACCATCCCCATGGAAAAGAAATGCAAACAAGCAAAATGGCTGTCTGGGGAGGCCTTACAAATAGCTGTGAAAAGAAGAGAAGCGAAAAGCAAAGGAGAAAAGGAAAGATATAAGCATCTGACTGCAGAGTTCCAAAGAACAGCAAGGAGAGATAAGAAAGCCTTCCTCAGTGATCAATGCAAAGAAATAGAGGAAAGCAATAGAATGGGAAAGACTAGAGATCTCTTCAAGAAAATTAGAACTACCAAGGGAACATTTCATGCAAAGATGGGCTTGATAAAGGACAGAAATGGTAGGGACCTAACTGAAGCAGAAGATATTAAGAAGAGGTGGCAAGAATACACAGAAGAACTGTACAAAACAAAAAAGAGGACCAGAATAAGAAGATATATATTCTAGCTCCAGATATTATATTAGCTTCCTAGGACTGCTATAAGAAAGCATCACAAACTGAGAGAAAGGTATCCTCTCATAGTTCCAGAGGCAAAAAGCTTGAAATCTATTTGTTCAGAAAGCCCGACTCGCTTGCCTCTTCTAGCTGTGGTAGCCTGGCAATCCTTGGTGTTCCTTGCCTGTGGCTGCACCACTGCAACTTCTGCCTCTGTTTTCACCTGGATGTCTTCTCCATGTCTTTGACTGACCTCTCCTCTTCTTTTCAGGACACCAGTCATTGGATTTAAGATCCACCTTAATCCAGTATAGTTTTATCTTAATTAATGATACCTAAGATCTAATTTCCAAATATGGTCATAGTCTCAGGATTCAGGCAGACATGAATTTTGGAAGGACACTATCTAAGCCATTTATAGATATGCTATGTAAATTTGTTCAAATAATTATCTTTTTCAGATTCAGTTATTATCTGTAAAACAGATTATATTAAGATTGGTAATAGAATATAATAAATGGAATAATATTGTCCTTTATCTCCTAGTCATGCTAATTGCTTATACAACTCTTTACAGAATGAAGTCTATATTTCACTAAACATAGTACTTTATGTAACTTCTACTATTCAGTTCAGATAGTAAGATGAAATCTATTTTCTGGGTCAGGGTTATATAATCCTTAAGGATCCTTCTAGCTCTTTGATTTTAAATTTTAAACTCATCAATTAAAACACTATGTACAGAAGCTTAAAGAACTGTATCATATAAAAGAAATTTATTCTTTTAATAGTAAATGTAAATGTTCAAGTCAAGGACTTGGGAAAGGAGATCTGTTATTGTTTAGTCAGCAATGAAACACAACATATTCTATCTCTAAAAATCAAAATAGTAGTTTATAAATCTCAGAATTAGGAAAAGTTAATGAAAAAGAATTAATCATTTCCCCTAACAAAATACAAAAATGACAACAGTATGTTTCAGAAATATTTCTGGGAAACATGAAATAAATAAAAGAGCAACAGAAACCAACACTGAGACAACAGTAAATAGTGAAAAGGAAAACATGAAAATATCACTGTTAGCACAAGACTTACGTATCTAGAAAATTACTCCAGAAAAGACTAATGCAGATAATGAAAGTAAGAACTATAAAGAACTATTTGTTTTCTATTTTTCATTACCTAAGGTATAAGACAAATTAGTTAGATAAAGTGAAACTAAATTTTGCCATAACTTAACTAAGAATAACATACTTTCCTCCATCCTTTACCTAAACTTGGGGCTGGCTTTGTAACTATAGTGAGTCAATAAGCACCATCCTTTAGTTCATGAGAGAGTTCAGACCATCTGAAAGTAGACACAGGAGCCAGACAGATGGATGATCCATCTAATATCCTGGATCGGAAAAATCATCTAACTTACCCCAGATCATATAGTTAGTAGCAGCGCTAGATCTAAGCTCAGTTTTTATAATTCCAAAATTCAATATACCAAAATAACTTTCTAAGAGAAATAAAAATGGATTTACAAGTATTCTTTTTCAAATGTTTGCCACTTAATGGGGACAAAACAGTCTTTTGAACAAAAGGGAAAACTGGATATCTACATATGAAAGAATAAATTTGGACTATTACCTTATACCACATACAAAAAATACCTCAAAATGGATCAAAGACATAAGCATAAGAGCTAACACTGTAAAATTCTTAGAAAGCCTTGTAATTCATGATATTTCGTGTTCAATGTAAACAACACACAAATAATTCCATCTCAGTAGCAGACCACCTTGGGCTATACTTTAGAGGCCAGTGTTACTTATCAACCGCTACCTGAAGTAGAAATTTTCTGGTAAAAAAAAAACTCTAAGAAGCCCTATTTTAAGTTTCCACAATTTTAAGTTGCCAACTATAAGAACAGCAACTTATGATCAAGCTCTTCCTTCAAGTCAAGTACAGTGATATATGCACTTTACATTTATTGATTTTTTTCTCCAGTCCCATAAGACTTACGGTGCCCATCGGACAGAGGATGAAAGCGTAATTTATATAATGCGCCCAGGTCCAAGCTGCCAGCAGGTGACAAAGATGAAATTCAAATCCAGACTTACTGAACATCAGTGCTGATGTTCTAACCACATAGTCTCCTACGTAAGACTGAAAGATGTTTGCACTTGCAGGCCCAACTGTTCTCAAAAGGATACTTCAAGTTATAAGCAAATGTTAACACATCTTTGAATAAAAGGTTCAATAGCCTTTTAATGCTGTGTCTACTGACATTTTCAAGGCAAGCAAATAGTGGCACTGGATACTGCCAAGCTTTCAGTACAAGGAAAATTCTCTAGAGATTTAAATAAACTCCTGGAGAAGACGCTAATACAGTAGGAACTCAATATTACATTATGAATAATTGAACTGCAAGAGTAATGGATAACTGGGAACCACCTAGAATAATAAAAAATGCTAGGATCTGGAAGTATGGAGAATTTGTCTAATAAGAAATTAATTGGCTTTCTCCCTAAGGCCAGTTTCTCAGGAACTTTTTCATAAATCTAAGAACCAAATCTCAGATTTTTAACAATCTTTCTGATCACAGTAAATAGTGTTTGTTGCTTTTGTAACCTTCACTGTGGGATTCTTGATGCCTTTCCAAAAAGGATAACCTAATTTTAACTGCCAACATTGCAGGAGAAATTGCATCACTCCTGTTACATACATCAGTAAGGAAATGGGACAGACAGAGGAAGGAACAGATTTTCAAGTTGGGGGGAAGGAGAGTAGAGCACATGACTAATGCCTGCATACCTCTGAAAAAGATACAGCATTTTCGCTGTCGAGTGAAAAGATAAGCTTGTGCATTGTATTAAAATCAAGGCCTTTGACTGAAACAGGATAGCCTAGAAATAGTTCAGAAGCACGGGATATTTGAAACTTGAAAATGGACTTTCAAAGACGCTATTTTTATAAACCAAATATGCACAGGAAATTCTGTTATTCTACTTCTATTCCATAGCTTAAAGAGTTGTATTGTCCTAGCACAAAGATTTTCTTGGACTCAATCCCAGTCATGTTTACTTAAAAATCATGAAAATCTCACTAAATATATCTTATCCCAGATAGCATCTTCCTGACAGATGCCCCCTCCATCATTTTCCAAGGCTGAATGGTAACTCTTTTGCCCTCTCTCTGAGCCACTAACCCGCATTCTCAGGAAATGTAAATACAAAGTTTAAAATAATTTTCTATTCTTATATTTAACTAGTGTCTACTTAAAATACAATTTTAAAATTTCCATGAAACCTAAAAAGGTATACAACTTTATTTGTGATGCACACCTTAATCATTCAGCAGGCTTGTACCTGCTATCATTTGAGTGATTTCTAATTTCATTTCATAGCTAATAATAGGCTTTAGTGAAATGATACAATGCTTCTGGAAGTATATTTTGCAGTATCCCTCAAATTAAATGTGCACATTCATTGCCTAGCAATTCAACGCCTAAAAAGTAATTTTTTAGAAATACTGATGCAGATGCTCAAAAACATAAGTGTAAGAATATTTCTTGCAGTACTATTTGCAATACTAAATTTTGGCACCAACCCAGATAACCCTCAATAGACTAATGATTAATAAGTTATGGTACAAGTATATCAATGAATATTACAAAGAAGTTAAAAACAATACCAAGGTTGGTGGATGTCCAAGATGCACTGCAAAGTGGAAATAAAAGCAATTTACAGAAGACTATATCTAGCAAGATATATTTTTTTGCTTAAAAGTTTATTTTTGCATCTATCTGTATATGTGTTCATGTGCATTATTACACATACTCCATCATTAATAGTGCTTACTTTTGGTGGAGAAAGGGAAAAACTGTGTATTATTTGTAATTTTTACAAAAAATACAATATCCTTGTAGCAGTTTTTAAATAAAATTTCTCCTTAAAACCTCTAGCTTTAAAAATATTAATCATCCCCTCCTCTCACCTAATATTTCAAAGTATCACGTCAGGTAGCAATATACCTTTCCGGTAACAATAAAATATTTTATACACACAGATATGAATATACATTCACAGATACTTTTAAATGAAATGAACATTTAAAGAGCTTTATTTGTATCTTAGCAAAAAAGAATTTTGTTAACGGCAATACTTATTCATCAATATAATTTCCAATAGAAAACAAAATTGCCCAGATGAGTGAAAATATTGAATCAAAGGATGGTAACTGTTTACAAAATCATCAAATGGAGGGAGTATCAGTGACAACTAGGCAAACATCCCAAGGAGAGAAACTTGCCACAAAAACCTTAAATTACTAAAAGGAAATAGCAAGCTTTCATCAGAAATTCAATAATCAAGCCTCTATTTAGTACCTGACCATTTAGCAGACCTTGGATTTAATTTGGGAGGGGGTGGTTTGCAGGCAGCATATTTTTTATTTTACATTCAAAAGGAAACTTTATAACTAGTGGCCAACATGAGAATACAAGTAGAGGCTTTCAGCCCTAAAAGTCACGCACAAAGCACCTGCCCAGCACAGGTTACTTCGGCTACTTCTGCTTTGATTGTTCAGTCCCCCTGAGAGATATTATGCTCCATAATGTTTCCCTGTCAATCATTTCATGGCTTTTTTTCAGAATGAATAAAGCAGTATATTGAATAATGTGTTTTTCATGGTACCAAATACAAATTACCAAAGTATACCTTTGACAGTGGCCCGGAACCCTCACCCCAACTCTAGAAAAAGCAAACTGTAACAGAACAGACAAAATTTTTATGGCTGAAAATATAACTTGGGAGACGAAATAAGTACTTATGAGGGAAACTTAAATATTTGCAAATCATATAAAGTAAGAATTACCAACAAATAAGTCTCTTTGTCTTAGGGTTTTTTATTCTTTTGTCACTCTCCCAACTAATAACCAGCTTTAACTGCGCCAGTTTAGGTAGAATCACAGGCAAAGAGACAGCTAGCAAGTATAAAACAGCCACTGGCTACCAAAATGATGCTCAACTAAATGCACTTTCATTCTTTATTTGATAGTTGATGTAAAGTGCAAGAAAACATTTCATAAATATGTTTTGAGGAATATTATCATACTAACAGTGTAACAGATCACTAAAGGCTTCTGTTTTCCACACACACTGGGATTACATATAAACTACTTTTAAGGAAAGGTAGACCCTGCCATTAAAAATTCATCTCATGAAGTTAAAGAGTTTCCGTAAGTGTAAACCTTCAAGTCTTCAAGATGCCATAATTTTCTAGTTGTCCTTTCCAAAAGACATTTATACTATGCAGCTCATTTCTGCAAATGTGACTTTATTACCAAGTCCTCAGCAACTTAAACGTGATTTATTTTAGGAGACTGACTCATTTCCCTAAAGCTTTACAGCTATCTCTTGTTAGTGAAAAAATTATAAAGCTTAAAAGCTCTCAAGGAAATGAACCAAAACATTCTGGAAAATACATTCTTTGCAGGGAAGATAACAATGGCTATAAGACCAGAAGGTATAAGGAAGTAACAGGGAAGAAGAATAGCAAAAGGTAATAGGACTCAGATCTTTTCTAGTAAATTTAAAAAACAGGAACAGGTCTGTCTCCCATCTTAATATGTGTAACCAGATTGTAAGCCAGGCACTTTTTTAAGTTTTCACAGGTCGTATATCAAGCATGTTGCCCTAATTCAGCACCATACTGTCAATATTTTCTATAGCATCTTGTCTTTCTTTTAAAATTATGTTACAACAGTATAGTTTGGGCTTTATATTCACCTAAGATTAATGTTTTAGGTAGGTGCCACTTGACTTTGATAATGTACAATAGAACCATTTACTGGCTGTGGCTGCCAACCATGTTATATTAGGTTTTGGCCACATGCAATTAAGTTTTAGGGAAAGTTTTCTGTCTGCATCCATACAATAAACAGCTCCCTTACAATTGAAGGCTGCAGCAACTTGCAGTATCCACTTTAGATAAACCTGATTTTTGAAATATTTGTTGATAGGTGGGGAGGCACATGGTGCTAGAGTAGTCCTGTTCTATGAACTCCAATAGTCAAAACACATAATTCTCCCTATGACTTTCCTTCACGAATGTTTACTTATCTGCCCAAAGCATTAGTCATGCTTCTTTCTGCCATCTCTGCTAGGATAATGTAGGAATAGAGAGTCTTCAAAATCTTTTCCTAAATCTCTCATTTCCCAGCACCCAGTAAACCTGGCTTGAGCAGACAGGAAAGTTTGGAGGGTCTTTGGAGCCTCTTCGCTTTCCCACAGCACACCTTATCTGAGTCATGAGGACTCTGTTGATACCATCTTCAACGCACCCTATACACATTCTACTCCCATCAGTTTCTCCACTATCAGCCCATACTCTCCGTCACCTTCACTGCTACAAGACTGTGACCTACAATTCATTCTCCACCAGCGCTAAAGTGATCTAAGAAATCAAACTTGTTTCTTTGCTTCTTAAAATCCCTCACTGGTCTCCCCTATACTTGGAATAAAACCCAAACTCCTTATGCTGGCTTATAAAGTTCTCTGTGATCCAACTTCTGTCTGTCTAACCCCCATCACGGCTCATGTCCCCCTTATTACTCTGCTCTAGCCACACTGGCCCTCTTTCTGTTACTGAAACCTGCCAAGCTCACTCCTGTTTACGAATTATGCTACAACTATCCCCTCTGCCTATAAGTTTCCAATCTCTGACATTGGCATGGCCTTTTCCTTCTTGTCATTCAGCTTTTAAGTGTCACTTTTCAGAGAGGCCTTTTTTGACTCCCAGTATAAATCTATCCGATGATTCCTATCAGATTACCCTGATTTTCTATTCGCATTGTACTTACTCAATAATACTGATATTTTATTGCTCAGTTATTTGCTGTCTTTCCTCTCTAAAATATAAGCTCCACAAAAAGAGATCCACTCTGTCTTATTCACTGCTATATCCCAGGATGGAGACGGATGCCTAGCACCAAGCAGGTGTACAATAAATACTTCATAATGAATGCTTACAAGGAGAGCTCAAAGAATATGAGCTTTCTGCTACAAAAATGCTACATTTCCAAAATGACTATATTGCATGTATGTGGCAGACAGTACTTTCAAACACTTCCACAGTCATTTGTTTAATCCTCCCAATAACCTTGTAGAAGTTCACCATGATTCTTCCTTTCCCTAACACAGAGAGAGATGCTAAGTGATTTAAACCAGGTCATACAGTCAGGCAGTACAGTGCCTCGACTAAAACCTAACTGCTGGACTCCTCGCTCATTGCTCTTCCTACTAAGCCTACGTTAATATATGAAAGCATATACTGAACTGGAGCCTTCTGCCATTGTGTGCTCTGTGTATGTACTGCACTTAGAAGATTATACTGAAGTTATTTGTTCACATCCCCTCTCCCACATGCTATATGATCTTATAAAACAAAGCTGATGTTTTATTCATCTGTTTATTCCTAGTGCCTAGCACACTGCTTGGCACATGGTAAGCATTTAAATGCCTGTTGGATTTAAATCAGAGCCAAGTGCTCCTCTCTGTGCAAACCAGACAGGTTATTCTCTATCTCAATACTGAAGGTTTCACTCTGAATACATAAAAACCCTTTAATGGTTCTTTTGAAAAGCCTTAGAGTTCACATCATCCATCACCTTCTGAATTCTCTCACTGACAACTCATGTACCACAAGTTGTAGGGTTGAAAGTGAAAGTTGCTCGGTTGTATCGACTCTTTGTGACCCCATGGACTGTAGCCTGCCAGGCTCCTCTGTCTATGGGATTCTTCCAGGCAAGAATACTGGAGTGGGTAGTCATTCCCTTCTCCAGGGGATCTTCCCGACCCAGGGATTGAACCTGGGTCTCCTACATTGCAGGCAGATTCTTTACTGCCTGAGCCACCAGAGAAGTCCAAGATGAAGGGCTTAAATGAGTCCAAATGAGTTCCTCCAAATCAGTACTCCAATTCACTTTCTATTTCTTAATGGGAACAAAGAGCATAGAGAAAATTTAAGATTTATTTAATCTGAAGTCAGAGGCTAGTGACATAAACTATATTTTTGTCCATGTTCTGAATGTGAGAAAAAAAAAAAAAAACAGTCATAGTGATTTAATAAGAAGAACACTGAATGGGATATAAAGAATCACAGGTTTCAATCCAAGGCAATGCCTCTTAACAGCTATGTGGATTATTTACTTGCAGGTTTCCATCAGTTTCTCAGTTTCCTCATCTATAGTTTACAAATTTTCTATTCTCTTTAGGGCCCTTTTGGTTCTAAAGGCTTCCCAGGTGGTTCAATGATAAAGAATCCATCTGCTAATGCAGGAGATGCAGGAGACTAGAGTTCGATCTCTGGGTTCAGAAGATCCCCTGGAGAAGGAAATGGCAATCCACTCTAGTATTCTTGCCTGAAGAGTTCTATGGACAGAGGAGCCTGGTGGGCTACAGTCCATGCAGTCACAGAGTCAGTCAGGACTGAGCCCACATGCCCCCTCCCTGGTTCTACAGAATCTGCTATTCTCTAAGCTGTCCTGATTATCATGTATTGTCCTCAGTATCTTATCCACATCCCCAGAGTCTCTGAACTCAAAACAGCTAGATGCTATAATTAGACTTAAAAGTGCTATAATTAAATTTGACTGCAGTGGTAATAGTCAAATATATATAATTCAATGAAATAAATGACTGACTGACTAGGTGGATGGGAGGGGTTCCTCACCTTCCACTGGACTTTCTCTCAAGATGCAAAACCTTTTGAATAGCAAAATGTAAATTCCACTTGATTATTTCAAAATGCTGAGGAACCAAAAGAAACATTCCCTCTTAGCACTAAGCATTTACTATCAAACATTAACTCAAGAGGACTACAAAGTCTTATGAAGAGATTAAAATCCAGGGAATGTTGGACTTATTTTAACTGAGCTATCTCATCCTCGGTCATCCCCTTCTTCTCCTGCCCCCCAATCCCTCCCAGCATCAAAGTCTTTTTCCAATGAGTCAACTCTTCGCACGAGGTGGCCAAAGCACTGGAGTTTCAGCTTGGCCACCTCATGCGAAGAGCTGACTCATTGGAAAAGACTCTGATGCTGGATGGCATTACTGACTCGATGGACGCAAGTCTGAGTGAACTCCGGGAGTTGGCGATGGACAGGGAGGCCTGGCATGCTGCGATTCATGGGGTCGCAAACAGTCGGACACGACTGAACTGAACTGAATCAATAAAATGGGCTCTTATCTTAGTCTTTTATCTCCAATTAGCTCAAGGGGCCTAGCTATCTCACAAAGCGTTGATCATTGATATGCCACCAGTAATGCCAAAAAGAACAGGCAGAAGAAAACAACTGGTGGTGTATTGGAGCTGGTTGTTCATAGTTTCTGAAACTTGGAAAGCTGGTTGTTAGATAGCTTGAAATTGGCCATGGTGGAAGATCTTTATGTGATAGAAATCTATGAACACTATAAATCAGAGGGTATTTTTTAAAGAGAGAGCCAGGCAATACGCTAATGCAAAGCAATTAGCTGAGCAACTAGCTGGGCTCACTCAAGACTCAGATGCTATATTTCCTAATTCTAGAATTAGGAAAGACTCTGGGCAAAACAGACAACACAAACCAACAGAAAACAGACAGAAGATCTGATTGCTAGCCCTATATTGCCACTGATTGGCCATGATAACTACAGTAAGTCTATGAACCTCTGTTTTTTTGTTTTTTGTTTTTTTAATTTTTATTTTTACTTTATTTTACTTTACAATACTGTATTGGTTTTTTGTTGACTAAAATGCAGAAGTGAAACAAAGATCCCTTTAGAATCTAAAGTTTGTATTTTAAGGTTCTCTATTAGGTCATACCTAACCCAACTCCTGAGGTCTTCTTACAGGAAATGCTCCATGAAACAAAACCTGGATAGCACGAAGACATTGCTCAATCTACCCTCCATTGTGAGAGCACTACTTCAGTCTGATGCATTGGGCCAATCAACCATGCTCAAACCTGGCCAGAGTTTATAAATTCCCAGAATCTCTTAACTAATGAGCTGCATCGAAAAAAAAAAAAAATCCAGAAAGCCTCCTGCGTTGATTTAAGGATTTCCTTCAGATTTAAGCTAAAGGCTCAGAAAGGATTCCCGGCCATTTTGTCAAGCTTGTGCTACTTCTATATCCTGTTGCCACGGTGAAGTTAAGTAAGGACCCTCTGGCAAGCAGGCAGGAATGAAAAGCGTCATGCTGCTAGAATAAGATGTAGAAGAAGCACATAATACCAGAGCTAACATCCTAATACAAGAGCTTCTGCCTTGAACCTAAGCCACCATCCCGAGCCCAACACACAATAAATCCCTTAAAGGCAAAGACTGTGTATTATCCACAAAATCTGGCACGAGAACCATGAAAGATCTGCTACAGTGAATTCCCTGGCTTGGCAGAATCTGAGGTTAATTAACCTGAGGTTGGTATATAGGCAACAAATACCATTTAAACATTTCTCCCAGAGCAGCAAAGGACTCCTCAAAATAGCTGCTCCCTCTTGAGAAGCCAGCACAGATTTATCCCACAATGTAGGATGGCAGTGTTATCCTGCATGATTGGATCATGAAAAGATATAAATACTCTTGTTGCTCTTCCAAGTGTTCTCATTTCTGGATGCAAGGATTTGTAAATATCATCATCATTCTACTGTCTCACTCTTCAAAATAAAAATGCACATAACACATTTGGGGGGAAATATTTAATTGGTAAATAGCAACAGTACAGTTTGGACATAGTCCTAAAAGTGATAAGAAATATATCATCCAAGAGGACCAATTTGTCAGTATACATACTGACAGCCAAAAAAAAATTTTAACATTCAGTCACAGAGAACAGAACTTAAAAATTGAGAGAGTGGCTTAAATTTAGACTGGATTCTAGAAAATGATCATATATATCCAATCTAACTCATAGAAATAGATTTTTGAGAAATTATGGGAAAATACAGGGAATTGTTCAATATTTAAGTCCATCTGCTGTGTTTAGGTCCAGATAAGTACCTAAGCCATTGAAAACAATTTCTAAAGTTTCCTAGGAATAAAGGAGCCAAAAAATCTTGAAAATCCAGTCCACAACTAAAAGTATTCTCTAAATCAACAATATTCTGAATCTGAATTCTAGAAGAACACTTCAAGTGCAATACATCACTGAATTCAATTGTATGTCAAATTGAAATACAATCTATAGGACACAGAATCAGTTTTTCCCTTTAAAATGCTCTTTGATTCAACAAACTCATATTGAATTTGAATTTGGTACTGGAACTAGGGATCCAAAAATGATTAAGGCATGGCCAGTCTGTGACCTCATAGAACAGAGCAGAAGGCACAGACCCACCAATGGTAAAGATACAGGATGCTGAAAACTGTGATAACAACAGTCCATCCAGATAAATACAGACTCTGGAGCTCCAAATGCCATACAAGGCAATAGCTCAGCTGGAGGCAGTAGCATCTTTTAATTAAGGACCAGGCTCCGTGGTGAATTCAAATAGTGTTCTTTCTTTTAAGTGGGTGCTACCATTTCTAAAGATAACTTTTTTCTGGCTAGAAGAAGAAAAAAAAACTACAAAGCAGTGGAAGTTTAAAAAAAGCAATCCAGGTTCAATAATAAGGCTTGTGGAAAGGAGGACAGCCCTTTGCATTACACAGGGTGCCAAAGTCCAGGCATCCAGGAGACCTTACATAAAAGGAGACACACCAAAGGATGCCCAGACTCACGATATGATGGTGCTGGGGTGGGACTGGAGGGGGACATTGTCGAAGGAGAGAGAGAGAGAAAGGGCAGCCTGAGAAGGCCTTAAAGCTCTTGAGAAGGCATTTTCAATTCAAAACTCACTTTTGATCAGAATTACATTGGAAGATCATGTTTTTCACTTTAAGAATTCTTGCTTAGTTACATTCCCAGAATGTAAGCAAATACCGACTGTATTCATTTCCTAGGGTCATCATAACAAAGTACCACAAATGGGATATTCTCAACAGAAACGTATTGTCTCAGTTCTGGAGGCCAGAAGTCCAAAATCGAGGTGCTAACAGACTTCTGAGGGCAGAAGTCTGCACTGTGAGGGCAGGATCTGCTCCAGGCCTCTCACCTTGGCTTGTAGGTGACTGTCTTCATATTTACATGGCATTCCCCCTGAATAGCATGTCTTGATCCAAATTTCCCCTTTTCACAAGGACAGCAGTCATATTAGATTAAGGTCAATCCTAATGACCTTAATTCTAACTTGATTACCTCTGTGAAGACCCTCTCTGTAAATAAAGTCATATTCTGAGTACTACAGTTAGGCCCTCAGCATATAAATTTTCAGGAGACATAATTCAATCCATAACATCTATATTATAAAAGACATGGTCCCTGCCCACAAGAGTTTATAAGCTAATTGTGAAGTCGGGAATGAGTCACATGAGACAATTCAAGCAAAAACATTCAGAGGATGTAACCGAATTATAAGCTCTGTGTTTTGGGCAAAAGTCTCTAGGGTAGTGGTTCCTAAACATACATGAGCATTGGCCCCTTCATAATTATTGCCACATCTCAGTAGCACTGCTTACTTGGTGCTTTTTAATTTCTACTCTTTTTACCTAAGTAAGTGTATCATAGTCCATTAATGAAAAGGCAGTATCCTTGCTAAAAATAGCAAGGCAGACTTAAAAATAAGCACACCACTATTAAAATTTTTAAAACAGTCCATAAACTATATAACATCCTCTCACCTTAGTTGTTACCACAGCAGTAAAGGCTGGTACACTGGAGAGAGCTCTTGGAATTGGGAAATCATAAGACAATTTTAATCAAATTTGTTACCATCTATCTCTTGGATAAGCAACTTAACCTATTGCGTTTCCTCATCTAGTTTCCACCATCAGGTGGCACAGTTAAAAGTAAGTGGTTGGTTGCCATAACAATTATAGGAAACGTGCCCGAAAGAACTCTCTAAATATAAAAGCACTCTAAACATAGTATCATGGATAAACTGGAAGGGAGACTGAAATCTTAGCCTGAATTCTGCCTTCTTTTTCACTCTAATTTGGAGCTCTCCCTTCATCCTTTGAGGTTTACCATCACTACACTGACTGCCCACACCATCCCTCACTTCTCTCACCTGTCAGTTCACGCTGGTCTCTATAGGAACGCCGAGGCCGTTCAGCAACAGGTGGCCTCATCTTAGTCTCCCTGGGCTTTATGCCCTGAGAACAATGGAGACAGACCTGCCTCAGCTTCTGGTCTGTTGTTGGCGATGAGCACTGCTCTGCACTTCACCTCCGCACCCAGCTGTATCTCACCAAGCACCAAGAACATGGTCCCCTGATTCTCTCTTCTTTTCTGCTTTTGAGTGAAATGCTTTGCTTTTCCACAAATAGTTCAGAGCCTGATGCCACATGCACATTTTCTTCAAAAAAGTGGCTCTCTCCAGGGGACTGGAGCAGAGCTGTCAATCAGCTTGGCTTAGAAGCAAGAGATCAGAGGAAGGCATTTTCCCCAACAGTACCATTTTCCATCCCCTTTACCTGGTTCCAGTCAGCTCAATTTCACCTCTGACCCTCAGCATAAAACCATGCCTATAACATCTCTGTAACCTTCAGTCTTATCACAATTTGCAACTTGAAAATCAAATCTCAAAGTGTCTTCTCCCCCTCAAAGCTATGGTTTTTCCAGTAGTCATATATGGATGTGAGAGTTGGACCATAAAGAAAACTGAGCGCCAAAGAATTGATGCTTTTGAACTGTGGTGTTGGAGAAGACTCTTGAGAGTCCCTTGGACTGCAAGGAGATCCAACCAGTCCATCCTAAAGGAGATCAGTCTTGAATATTCATTGTAAGGTCTGATTCTGAAGCTGAAATTCCGATATTTTGGCCACCTGATGCAAAGAACTGACTCATTGGAAAAGACCATGATGCTGGGAAATGATTGAAGGCAGGAAGAGAAGGGGATGACAGAGAAGGGGATGGTTGGATTGCATCATAGACTCAATGGACATGAGTATGAGCAAGCTCCGGGAGTTGGCGATAGATAGGGAAGCCTGGCGTGCTGCAGTCCATGAGGTCACAAAGAGTCGGACATGACTGAGTGACTGAACTGAACTGAAGCCCGTATTTTTCAACATAAATTTTCTAACTGGGTAGTCAATGAGCTATTACATTGAGCAAGCAAGACTCATTGGATACAACTTAGCTCTATTCATATACCCTGCTGCTTGTCCTCATCTGCTCTGGGGGACTAGTTCTTCGCTCACCACTGGATGGAATGAGAATAGGCGCCTTCACTTTTCTGGTCATCCTGAGATAATGAAAAGTTCTTTGGTCACATCAAGTCACAAAAATATTCACTTCTGCAAATAAAATGTCTAGTCCTGTGTCAGATGCAAAATTTCTAGCTTCAGTTAATTACCTCTTCTCTCTTCACGTAAGCCTGCTTCAGGCAGAAAACCTTCAGAGAGAAAAGGAAGCATGGCTAGATTCCACCATGTGGATTGTTTTCCATCAGTTTCTGATTCTCAGGGTAACAGTAAGGTGGAAAGAAGAGAGGACAGGAGGGAAAGGTCTGACTGAGCTGGTATGGCCACAGCCTGGTGCTCGTGCTCAGCAAACGTGGAGTAGCTCTCTCTCAAGGGGACCTTCCTGGCTTCTGAAAAGATACCCTGTTTCTGAAGATGTGTGTGAAAGTCCCCCGGTCATGTCTGACTCTTTGTGACCCCATGGATTGTATAGTCAAGTTAATAGAATTCTCTAGGCCAGAATACTGGAGTGGGTAGCGATTCCCTTCTCCGGGGTATCTTCCCAATCCAGGGATCAAACCCAGGTCTCCCCACATTGCAGGCGGATTCTTTACCATCTGAGCCACCAGGGAAACCTGAAGATTCTCACCTGCAATTTCCTTGATGTGGTCACTAACAGTCCTCTTCCCCCAATGCTGGGACTCCATGAACACACTTGGCCTCTTCTTGCCAAGGTCTTTGGTCCCATTCTCTTGGGTAGCCCCTGGGAGACAGCAGCTTTCGATCGAGTTCTTTGAGCAGATGTGACAATGACCCCACTCCAGCCCTGTTGTGGGCAGACTCCACTCCTGATTCATAAGAAACATGCATTCTTGTGCCAACAACTCAGGCCATGCAGGCCATTGCCAGCAAGCCCTCCTCACTCAGAGGTCCAGCACAGGTTTTTACCTGTAGAGGCCTCAGGAGAGGCCAGACAGCAGTCCGCTGTGTCCCTCACACTGCAGAGGACACTTGTGAGCCTCTTAGAGCAGTTCCTCTGACATCCTTCTCAATTGATTTCTGGTGGAAGGAAGCATATTACCTGTCAGAGAGAAGGAACAGGCTCCCCAGTGCATAGCCAATGCTCTTAGAAGAAACCCTTCATCAGATTAACAACTCTGAACATCTGGGTGGCCAGGTAAGGGTCACAAGAATGATTCTGGATCACCTCATTCCCAAGTGCTGTTTGGGTGGTCAAGCATTTCACGTTGGAATGTGGATTTGGCCATCATCTCCCACCTGGGGGCCTCTGCTGAGACTGATACAAAACTAGCTCTGTATTAAGATCCTTGCACTAACGAGGCTATTCATCAACTGAAGTACAACTGCAGTCATCACATTTCCTACATACAGTGTGTTCAGTTTTATTTTTTAATTCAACAAATACTTTATCCAAAAGTAATGGGAGGTACTTGGCAGTATAGCCAGCAAATGGAAACAGAAAAAATGTGCTCTTTGCCTGGCTCAAATATGCAGTTTCATCATTATCAATATCATTACATTCGATACTTCTTATACTCTTATTAAACCAAGTCCTAGGTATAGCACCTTATACATATGCAGAAAAATCCTACTGGGGATTTTATTATTTCCTATGAGATTGCTACTGTTATCAGAGAGGGTATGTAACCTGCTCACTACACAGGAAGCAAGTGGTAAAGCAGAGATTTAAACACAGGACTATCCAACTTCGTAGCCTAAACACTTGATCTCTAGCGTCTATTATGTAAGTTGGGAGGTTTATGACAAAAGATAATAGAGCATAAGCTACAAAGTCAGAAAAATTTCAACTTCTCCTTATTCTAATTGAAAACAGCTTGAAAAAGTTAATTAAATTATTGGTCTATTATTTGGAATATAAAATGAAAATACTAATAACTGCCTCAACTAGACATCTGCTGTACTGCCCAGCATCCCTCTCTCGCCCCATTCTCAGCAGTGCAGCTTTTGCAGCACGATCCCACCCCTACCTCCAGGTGGAACCTGGGTGGTTTAGAGGACAATTTCCATATGCCAGTCTCCTGGCCACAGTCATTTGTTCAGGGAAGGGCTAGATTTGTTTGGCTCTTCTTAATCATGGACAAATCCCAACTGATACACTTACTCCATAGGGTCGTTTTAAGAATTAAATGAGGTAAGATGTGTAAAGCACTTAGCTTAATGCTTGGCAAAAATAAACTTATATTTATTAAATGTTTGGTAGTACTATGGAACATGGATTGGACTAGAGAAGGTCAGACTGAGCAGATTACTTATGCAGCTAATAATAAAGGCCTAAACAAGATGAGACTCAAGAGGTGACAGTATAGGACCTCCCCGGTGGTCCAGTGGTTAAGACTCTGTGCTTCCAATGCAAAGGGATGCAGGTTTGATCCCTGGTTGGAGAACTAAGATTCCACAGTGCCTGGTGATGTGGTTAAAAAAAAAATGAGGTGACAGTGCCAAGAATCATTACTAAATTAAAACTAAAACATATATATAGCATTTCCACTAACAAAAATAGGAAAATGAAGAAGAACTTAATGGCATGTCAGTCAAATTGTTTTGAACAAGCTGAGTGTGAGCAATGAGTAGGATATTGAGAGAGAAGTAATCTTGGGAGCTGTAAAAAGAGGTTGGGACTCAACTAGTGGTGTGCTGGCAAACTAGCTCTGGGTAAGTGGGAGGAAGCTCTAACTTCAAATCTTTGCCCCTTCCTGTGATGTAACTGCTCTCATCACAGCTGCCTTCATGCTAACTACAGGAGGAACTGGGAAGAGATATGCAGAACTGGCTCTCATGAGCCAGGAAGAGACGGTTCCAGGCACCCTTATTAGAAATGAAGCTTTCTGCTTCGACTGGGAGTAAATCACAGCATTCAAGGACAATATATTAAAAAGAAGAGACTTCATAATAAAGCCTAAAGAATATTTAGAGGATATGAGGGGAAAGGGAGTTTCAGTAAAGAGGAAAAGAAGAATTGCCAGAAAACTGGGGAAGCTGGGACAGCTTCACAGCCAATGAAGAAGCAGCTTCAAAAACTGGGGGTAGTAGAGAGCCCGTAAGGCAGCAGGTGAGGACTGACAAACAGCTCAGTGTCTGACTTTTAGGAGCTATCACTGACTTGCAAGTGCACAATTTTGGCAAACAACAGGGAGAAAGAGACCTCTTTCTCTTAACCTCTTAAAAACCTCTTAAAAATAAGAATTCTCCACATATGTCATTATTTCTCCCTATCCCTTTCTTCATAGAGACATTAAAGAAATTTTGTTGAAATATTTCAGCTTATGGAAACTTTCGGGTGTTGGTCACATCTGCCTTTAGAAAACCATTCCAATAGCAACTATTTGAGATATACATCAAACCTGTGTGTGGTAGATGAAAGGTGAAACTTCTGATATGAAAAATGTATTATGGACTAAATTAAACATAGACAGCATATTAAAAAGCAGAGACATTACTTTGCCAACAATGGTCCGTCTAGTCAAAACTATGGTTTTTCCAGTAGTCATGTATGGATGTGAGAGATGGACTTTATAAAGAAAGCTAAATTCTCTAAAGAATTGATGCTTTTGAACTGTGGTATTGGAGAAGACTCCTGCGAGTCCCTTGGACTGTAAGGAGATCCAACCAATCCATCCTAAAGGAAATCAGTCCTTAATATTCATTTTAAGAACTGATGCTGAAGCTGAAACTCCAACACTTTGGCCACCTGATGCAAAGAACTGACTCATTTGAAAAGACCCTGATGCCGGGAAAGATTGAAGGTAGGAGGGATGACAGAGGATGAGATGGTTGGATTGCATCACCGACTCAATGGACAGGAGTTTGAGGAAACTCCAGGAGTTGGTGATAGACAGGGAGGCCTAGCATGCTGCAGTCCATGGGGTTGCAAAGACTCAGACAGGACCAAGTGACTGAACTGAACTGAACTGAAACACAAGCAAACTTCTTCTCTGACACTCAAGATAAAATGGGAGTTTGTTCCAATATTGGAAGTAAAGCTAGCAGCACTCAATACTTTTGTAAGTCTCATTGCCTTCCTAGGGGTTTTTTCAAGATTGATCTTGACTATACTCAAAAATCACCTGCAGGATTTGACTTTATAACATAACTATCTTTAAAATGCAACTCCACTGTGGAGGAGATTCTTACAGACACTATTTTTTCTGACTATATCCATGAGTAACCATGAGTGTTGACTGCTGAGTGCTAGGTCCCTTCAGTCACGTCCAACTCTTTGCAACCCTATGGACTGTAGACTGTCAGGCTTCTCTGACCATGGGATTCTCCAAGCAAGGATACTCATGTGGGTTGCCATGCCTTCCTCCATGAACCTTCCCGACCCAGGGATCAAACCCATGTCTCTTATGTCTCCTGCACTGGCAGGCAGATTCTTTACAACTAGCACCACCTGGGAACCCATATATATATAACATAAACATATATAACCTTTATACATAAACCTGTTAATATGCTATGTAACATATAAACATATGAACAACAGTAACCATGAGTATGTTACTTAATCCATCTCAGACCTTAGCTTCCCATTTATGAAATGAGACCAGTGAAGTAAATGATCACTTATTTCCTTTGTAAATCTAAAATCTCTGTAACTGTACATAATACTGTACATTGTCACCCTGCTTATTTAACTCATATGCAGAGTACATCATGCGAAATGCCAGGCTAGATGAAGCACAAGCTGGCATTAAGACTGCAAGAAGAAATATCAATAAACTCAGATATGCAGATGACACCACCATTATGGCAGAAAGAGAAGAACTAAAGAGCCTCTGATGAAAGTGAAAGAGGATGGGGAAAAAGTTAGCTTAAAGCTCAAAATTCATAAAACTAAGATCATGGCATCTGGTCCCATCACTCCATGGCAAACAGTGGAAACAGCGGCAGACTTTATTTTTTGGGGCTCCAAAATCACTGCAGATGATGACTGCAGCCATGAAATTAAAAGATGCTTGCCCCTTGGAAGAAAAGTTATGACCAATATAACAGCATATTAAAAAGCAGAGACATTACTTTGTCAACAAAGGTCTGTCTAGTCACAGCTATGGTTTTTCCAGTAGTCATATATGGTTATGAGAGTTGGACTATAAAGAAAGCCGACCACTGAAGAATTGATGCTTTTGAACTATGGTCTTGGAGAAGACTCTCGAGAGTTCCTTGGACTATAAGGAGAGCAAACCAGTCCATCCTAAAGGAAATCAGTCCTGAATATTCATTGGAAGGAATGATGTTGAAGCTGAAACTCCAATACTTTGCCACCTGATGCAAAGCTCTGACTCATTTGAAAAGATCCTGATGCTGGGAAAGATTGAAGGCAGGAGGAGAAATGGAAGACAGGATGAGATGGTTGGATGGCATCAAACAACTTGATGGACATGAGTTTGAGTAAGCTCTAGGAGTTGATGATGGACAGAGAAACCTGGCGTGCTGCAGTCCATTAGGTTGCAAAGAGTTGGACACAACTGAGCAACTGAACTGAACTGAATTAATGACTGTAACTTTCAAAATAAATTTTAATAGGTGAATAATATATTTTAATGATTCCCAGTGACCAAAAAAAAAAAAAAAAAAAAACACAGTACTTCACGATCACTTCGGGCTTTCCCGGCGGTTCAGCAGTGAAAAATCTGCCTGCTGTGTAGGAGATACAGGAGATATGGGTTCAATCCCTCAGTCAGGAATATCACCTGGAGGAAAAAAATGGCAACCTGCTCCAGTATTCTTGCCTGGAAAAGCCCATGAATAGAGGAGTTTGGGGAGCTACAGTCCATGGAGTCACAAAGAGACACAACTGAGCATGACGAGTGAGTGAGTGTCAACTTCACTTCAGTGCTAGCATTCAGTTTTCTTAAATAAGTAACAAGGTTTCCTCACATTTGAATTAAACTTATGTAGGATGAGGAATTCCAGGGTTCTATACGTAAGGATGCTTATCTTAGCAATATTGCCATAGTTACAAAGACTGCTACTGCTACTGCTGCTAAGTCACTTCAGTCGTGTCTGACTCTGTGTAACCCCATAGACGGCAGCCCGCCAGGCACCCCCATCCCGGGGATTCTCCAGGCAAGAACACTGGAGTGGGTTGCCATTTCCTTCTCCAATGCATGAAAGTTAAAAGTGAAAGTGAAGTCGCTCAGTCGTATCTGACTGTTCCCGACCCCATGGACTGCAGCCTACCAGGCCGTCCATGGGATTTTCCAGGCAAGAGTGGGGTGTCATTGCCTTCTCCAAGTTACAAAGACTAACAAGTAATAATAATAATTTCTAAAAGAAATTTTGTTATTTTCATAGCACTCCATTCAGGCAAATGAATTATGTGATGTACTAGAAAAGTCTAAGTCAGCTGACATATGCTGACTGTACCCCTGCTCAAATCAGCATTTGCAGTGGGTCATGTGCATAGCAATATTCACCTTGTTTAGCCCCTTGAAATGGCTCAGGAATGACAGATTTTGGCAGTTAAAGTGAACAAAGAAAAAAATGGCTGTTACACAGCCCCAAAGTAAGAATTTAACCTCCTTCAGATGGTCACTGAATTCTTAAGGCTTTCCCTTTTCACATGAAATGTTTAATCACATCAAAAATATGCCACAGGACTTACACTTACAGAAAAACCTATCTATTTGGATGCTTTAAAAAGAAACATATTTAATACTTAGAATCCTATTAATTAATGTAAATTTTCAGTTGGAAATTTCAAGATTTTTTTAGGTTAGTCTTTCAATAACATATCTGCTTCTATATTACAGCTTAATGATGTAACTATAGTCTAAAAAATTGTTCTTCTTTTTGTAGAATAAAAAGATGATCATTCCTTGATCTACTGATAATCACATAACAGCACTTTTTCATACCAGAAGTGTAATAGTTATATAATGAATATACAGGTACATATTTCTGAATATCAAAAACAGTACAGACATTCTTCATGTGAAACTCACAGTTTTCAGAAAAACATCCAAGTTTGCTTAGAGTGGAAGATGCATGTTTTGAAAACATGGCCAAAAAAGTGAGTGTTTGAAGCAGGAGAGTTCAGGGAGTAAATTTATTTGTATTTAAACATACAGTGCATTCCATATTAAAGATGGAATCCATGGGTAAGGAAACAGCAATCTAAAGGCCAATATATTGTATAATAATTGGGAAAAAACTAGAATGACAGCACTATATTATCTTAAATATAGATATTTTAAAATTATTTTCAGATGCCTGCTACACAGTAAACTCCTAACATTGTTGAGCAAACAAATAAATGAATACCAAAAATAATCTTTTGAATAAAATCGTTAAGAGAAAACTACACAGATGGCCACCTGGCACATGAAAAGATGGTAAACATCACTAATTATCAGAGAAATGTATATCAAAACCACAAGGAGGTATCACCTCACACCTGTCAGAACTACCATCAAGAAAACAAAAATGCTGGTGAGGATGTAGAGAAAAAGGAACCCTCCCAAACTACTGGTAAGAATGTAAATGGATCCAGCCACTAGGGAAAATACTATGGTGGTTCCTCAAAAAACTAAAAATAGAACTACCCTATGATCTATCAGTTCCACTCCTAAGTATATAAACACTAATTTTAAAAGATATATGCACCTCAATGTTCATAGCAGCATGTTCTACAACAATCGTGAACAAATACTCTTAAGTGTATTTGATAGCTACTCTGGAAACTAAATACCTAATGCATAAATTATTCCACATGATTGAATTTCAGATTAAACTGCAGTTTTTCTATCGCCTTGGAAATCATGCTGGTTTAGAACCTACATAATACTCAAATTAATATACTGCATTATTTAACAGTCATGTTTTAGGTGCTTTGTATAATCCCCATAGCTCAAGCTCAAAAGAATGGATTTTGTTTTCTGTAAGTAGAAGTAACCCAGTATGTCACTTTAATCTGAAAATCCCTTCTTCTGGACTCAGCGGCTAAATTCATCTGCTGCTTTAAACTACCAAGAAAATGGTTTCACTATTATTAACAGTAGCCAACATAAGGATGATAGTTTACAATCAGTAAGCTCTTACAAAGAGCCCAGGCACTTTGCTAAGAATATTATATGCATTATCTCATTTAATTCTCATAATACTAGTATTTTTCTTCAGCCTCTTTTTTTTTTTTTTTAAGATGAGGAACCTGAGATTTAAAAACATTACACAATTCTCCCAAGCTATTAAGTAGACTTGAATTTACTAGTCTGTCTGACTACAGAGCCTGTGCTCTTAACCACTGATAACCTCAGAATTCCTCAAACTGTGCTGCATGTGACAATCCTGGGTGGGCAGCCCACAGACGAAAGTTATTTATTAACAGTTAATGCATGTTAGAAAGAAAAACAGCTAACACAACAAATCTCTCCCAAACCCTGTGGCTTAGAACAACAAGGTCAGGGTAGATAACCAGTTCATTTTCTTTAATCAGATGGTTTAAGGAAAAGGATAAATAGTACAAATGGTAATCCAACACTGTGAAAATCAAGAAAGTAACAATTAGCTAAAGGTTTAAAAACACTGGACTATATTTTTCAACACACAAGAAGAAAAATGAAGACTGGTTCACAGGACACTTAAGCCCCAGTCTTGACTGCACCCAACTACCAGCATGGTTTCACCATACTGGACCTTAGTCTTTCTTATCTATAAAACACAAGCTTAAGCTTTGGGATCTCAGAGCTCAAAAATACATGATCCTAATGCCTTGGATCATTATTGCAATTTTATTTCAAGAGAAGACTCTTGAGAGTCCCTTGGACTGCAAGGAGATCAAATCAGTCAATCCAAATCAACCCTGAATATTCATTTGAAGGACTGATGCTGAAGCTGAAGCTCCAATACTTTGGTCACCTGACGCGAAAAGCCAACTCACTGGCAGAGACCCCCATGTTGGGAAAGACTGAGGACAAGAGAAGGGGTGACAGAGGATGAGACAGTTGGATGGCATCACTGACTCAACAGACATGAGTTTAAGCAAACTCCAGGATATAGTGAAGGACAGGAAAGCCTGGCATGCTGCAGTTCATGGGGTCACAGAGAGTTGGACACAATTTAGTAACTAAACAACAGTCTTTAGAGATACAATCAACATAGATGCTGAGAGGTATACTCAAAGGACAGTCCATTAAATTTACCAATTTAATGTTGGTAAATTATCTTTTTGTTACTGATCCATGACAAGAGAATAAGCTGATCCAGAATATGAAATACCTACATCAGTAAGCCCATTATTTAGTTTAGATGATTTTTTTTTCAGCCAAATCTTCTCAATGAAGGAAGCTTCCACATTGATTTACATTCTATAGAAAGTTTCTTACTGAGTCACAGATCAGTTCAAACAGTTCAGTCCATGTACCTGAAGTGGCCTGCACATGAGAAATGGCAAATAAAGCTTCTTGAATGTTTTTGTTTTGAAGAATCCAAAAAACAAGCACAAGATAAAAGGTTAAGGGGAATTTAATAGTGAGCCTGAAACAAATTTAGTATTTTCTGCCTCTCTTTAAAAAGTGTCCATTTGATTTTTCATGGAAAGCTGTTTGTGCTGATTGCCCAAGAGTTCTTACACAATAAAAGCATTTGGCTCTTTTTATTTGGAGAGTTTAGGAGGAGGCAATGAGTAGCACTATTAAATTTGTGAGGGGTCAATTCTAATTTTGGAGACAAATTATAAATCTAGTGATTTCTGGAAGCTATCTGCAAGGTATTCATGGCTATAATTTGGAGATTCAAGGCTATAGGTACATTGCGATCATCTCTGGAAATCCTGGGTGTACATGAGACTTTCTGGAGGGAGGAAATATAATTAGCTTCTGTTTTAAGAACAATGTTCACAGTCAAAGTTTCCCCAGATAGTGATTTGACATTTTCAACTTTTTTTCTTTGTATTCCCAATAGGATCTCTACATTGGCCAAAGTGTCTAAAGATTCTTATTTCTGATCCAGAAGGACATGTTTTCCCTCCAGATTAGTAGTGCTAAAAGTCATTCAGAGCAAACTGAACAGTGCAAAACATTAGCAATTAGCAAAACAAAAACAAATCACACTTCTAGGTAGGAAGAAAATGTAAGCCAAGAGAATCAACAATCAAAATGCACACTGTGCCAACAAGCCACACCTCCCCAGCCCTATATTCCACCCAAATCCTTCCCCTTTGGGACTTATTTCTATAGAGACCATCTCTCAGTTCCACAAATAAAACTAGATGTTGCTAGGAAACAATCCGGCTTCTCAGGACACAGCTGAAAAGGAGTGGCTGCTTCCTCCTAAGAGGTATAGAAACCTGAAGATATTCCTGCTGTATGTGCGCTTACGAAACTTATTTCACACAGCCCAAGAGAGAATATATTATGCATATTCCTTTAGTCACAACAGCCTTAAATTCAGGACATCACTAAGACTGACACCAACACTCTTCCCATCCTAGCCCTGCATTCATTCTTTACCTTCAGGTCTTCTCTAAATCCATCATCTACCCTATCTCCCTTTAACAGGGGCCAAGAAAACTGTTTTGCTTATTTTCAAATTATTAAATACTCATTTGGAAGATTTTTCCCATCATATCATTGATTTTATTAAACTTTTGAAAATTTCCACATAGGTTGGAGCTACTACTTTGAAAATTTTATGTCAAACTTTTGTTACTTCTTTTGAAACAACCAAGTGGTTTTTAGCTATATTAAAGCAGCCCAAACCATCTCGGAAGCAGTAACTACAGAGGTAGCCCACTCAACTCTTCACCTTGCCTTTGACAGCAGTTGTGTTCCTCTTTTTTCCTTTCTCATCTTAATAGCCATCCTGGCGGCTCAGTTAGGAATGACTGCTGGTACAAGAAAGGCATGCTACTGATGACTTAAACACAGGGGAAGATTTTTTCCTTTGGAGTGCCAGTCCAAGCTCTTTCTTTCTTCTCTGTAATCCTCGGCTCTTAATCTTCTTGACTGATAACTTATGGTAGTTACATGTATATAACTAGTCAAGATGTCACATCCTTTCACCAGAGTCCCAAGCACAAGAGAAAGTGGGGGCTAAAGACTCTCTTCATGAGGCTCTGGCTTTTCCTTGGAAAAGGAAGTTGCCCCAAAGTCTTCCCTTTACACATCGCTGGCCAGAACTGGGTCACATGAGCACTCTTAGGCTACTCACTGCTTGGACTGCCACATCAGTTTAGCCCTTTCTTAAGTCTAGAGAGGGCCTACTCGCCCTGAAATCAAGGGCTTGCTGCCCACCTCCTAAACCCATAATGAAGCAGGAATCAGGAAATGGCTGTCAGTTAAAGACCATAGAGCTGCCATCCCTCCCTTACCACATGGGATGGCCAAGTTGTCACAGAAGTGAGGCTGTCTCCAGTCTAGAGGTCAAAATAATCCATCCAGAGTGAGATGGACTAGCCCCAGGGGAGAAAGGGCTATCTCTCCTTAAATCAAGGCCTCTTACTCTCACTTTGAGGTCCCAGATAAGTCAATCCTTCTTTTAAACACACCGGTGGTTCTGCAACTATATAAATGACCCATGCTTAATATTTCAGATGTTAGTACCTGGGCCTTTTAAAGTCATTTATTGAGGCTGCTACTGCTGCTAAGTCATTTCAGTCATGTCCGACTCTGTGCGACTCCATAGACAGTAGCCCACCAGGCTCCCCCGTCCCTGGGATTTTCCAGGCAAGAACACTGGAGTGGGTTGCCATTTCCTTCTCCAGTGCATGAAAGTGAGAAGTGAAAGTGAAGTTGCTCAGTCGTGTCTGACTCTTAGCGACCCCATAGACTGCAGCCTACCCCATGGGATTTTCCAGGCAAGAGTACTGGAGTGGGGTGCCATTGCCTTCAAGACCTGTTAAAAACCAACAGTGTGTCTGAGAGTACCACATATCTCATTCTACCTACATGATACTTCTATTCCTGAATGCTTGTCTCTGTGTTCATCCATCCTTTTAAGAGGTCTGAGGGCACTAAGTCCTCACCCCTCTTCCACGCTAGGGATCTAAAACTATTTGAAAATATACTAAGGAGACAAACATAGGGGACTCAAACTACCATTTATTATTTATTCAGAGTTCTCTGGAAATGGCTAGATGGGAAAATTAAGTGGAACCTCTTATCACCCATCCTAAATCAAAAGTAGGGGAGAAACTTCTGCTCCAGACCATATGGTAGTAATTAGTTCCAGACTTGTCTTCCTAATGAAATGAAGTTCCAGACTTGTCTTCCTAATGAAACGACTGTAAAACTAGTAAGCAGTTATTTTATGACACTGCACAATAGACTAAAATCCCAGAGAGAAGGGAAACTTATAATGTGACTCCATGATCATCCTGATCTTATCCGAGGAACAATTTCCTGAGTGCAGCACAGGGAGCCACAGTTCATGACAGTTCTAACGAGCTAAGGAGGCAGCAATCAGAGTTTGGGTCAACTGAAGTGGCTAGAATCTGCAGGCAAGGCACTGGAAAGAGTGATGAGGGAATAAAGGCCAAAGGTCCATGTGGGGATTCCCCACAAGCCTTTGGCCGTGGTCTGGGCTGCATATGTGCAGGGTGAGACCACCAAGTCTTTCCAGAGAGTAGCTGCTCCAGAGCTGAGAGTGCAATGGAATTAAAGTAGTCAAGCAGTTCTGGAGAACACTGGAACTACAGCCCAGCCAGAGAGAATGGTTAATGTTCCAGGAATCTGGCTAAGACATCAGAAATACCATTACTTAGGAATAAGCACAAAGTCCTAGAGTAAAGCCCACAATAGACCTACTCTAACAAAGCCCCAAATCAAGCCCTAACAAAATCCATAAAGGAGACTAAAGCTGAAGACTGAATCCCATTAAGTTAGAAGAGCTAGATAACTATATTAGGCTTTCCACAGATACATTCTAACCAAGTGTTAAATCATAGCTAGTAAGTTCAGGGAGATAAATCATCCAATCAGAATAAAAATAAACATTAAAATTAAAAGTATGCCACAGAACTCAGAATTTATACAATACAGAATCCTCAATGTCCACTCTAAAGTGAAAAAATGCAAAGAAACAGGAAAATGGGACTCACAGTGAACAGAAAATCAGACAATAAAAACAGACTGTTAGACAAGCCCCCCTCTAAGACTGGATATAGCAGAGAACTTAAAGCAGATGTATTCAAATCAGTTCAAATAAATGAAAAAAGATATGGTCTGATAGAGTTAAGATATATCAGACTCTCGTAAAAGAAATTAAAACTATAAAAAGGGAAATGCATAGTTTATCAATGAAAAGTCAAATAACTGAAATTTTTAAATCCACTGAACAGGCCTAACAGGAGAATGAAGAAAAACAAAAAGAAAAGTTGGCAAACTGGGTTGAATCCAAATACTAAAGAGATTAAAGAAAAATTAACCAGAGCCTCAGAACCTTAAAAAACAACATGTAACATATGTGTAGCTGAAGTCTCAGAAAAATAAGTTCTCAGAAAAAAAGAAAAAAATATCCAAAGAATTCATGACCAAACTTTTCACAATTTGCATTAAAAACATTTACTTAAAAAGCTTAAAGAATCCCAACCAATATAAATGAAAAGAAAATCACACCTAGGTACATTATAGACAAACAGCTGAAAACCAAGATAAAGAAAAAAATGTTGAAAGTAGCCAAAGGGAAAAAAAGAGACACATTACATACAGGGAAGCAAAAATATCATGATGATATGTGAGAAAGACACAGAGAAAACTTGAAATTAAAGAAGAATAGCACTTTTCAAGAGATATATTTGCCAAAATATTTTCCTAGCTATATCCTTGGGCTAATTCTCGATTTAGACCTCTGATCTATACTCTAGAAAGTGAAACAAATACAACACCAAGATTTTGTGACTTCGGTCAGTTGGGAATAAGATAAATTTGGCCTTCCTTTCCTTAGTTCCTTCTCAGTTAAATATAGATAAGGAAATAAAACAAGAAACAAAGACGGTGGGGGGAAAACTATAAAGTAATGGGAATCACTGTCTTAAGTGATTCTAGCATCTTACAGATTAAAGTGTTATTGTTGTTTACACTGTCTTAAGTGATTCTAGCATCTTACAGATTAAAGTGTTGTGGTTGTTTAGTCACTTAATAGTCTCCATTTCTTTTGCAACCCCATGGACTGTAGCCATCAGGCTCTTCTGTCCATGGGATTTCCCAGGCAAGAGTACTGGAATGGGATGCCTTTCCTTCTCCAGAAAATTATCCTGACCCAGGGATCGAAGCCACTTCCCCTGCTTTGGCAAGCAGACTCTTTACCACTAAGCCACCAGTGAGTGAGTGAAGTTGCTCAGTCGTGTCCGACTCTTTGCAACCCCGTGGACTGTAGCCCACCAGACTCCTCCATCCATGGGATTCTCCAGGCAAGAGTATTGGAGTGGGTTGCCATTTCCTTCTCCAGGGGATCTTCCCAAACCAGGGATCGAACCCAGGTCTCCCGCGTTGCAGGCAGACGCTTTAACCTCTGAGCCACCAGGGAAGCCCACAAATTAAGGTATTCACACACAAAAAGAGGAACCACCCTATGCAAGAAAATAAAAGTGTATCCCAAAAAATGTCACATAAAAAATCATCTAAGAAAACACAATATGCTATTTATAGCTTCATATTAAGCATTACAAAATCTTAAGTGAGAAAAAAAGGAAAAAGTATGAGAAAAGTGAAAAAAAAAAATGTTTCATAAAATCTAAAAGGGCAAAATTACATCAAAACCACAAGAGTTACCTCTAAAGTCACATCAAAACTGCAATATTCTTTTGTGAACAGAATAGATATTAGATATAAACACATAATTTTTAAATCATGTTTCTCCCTCACTATAAACACATTTAAACACACCAGGGAAAATGCTGAACTCCGAAGACTTTTCCTCCCCTTTTTCTTTTTGTCATAAGAGGAAACAGAAAAATTAAAATTCATTGAATTTTTGTTTCCATTTCTTGCTATCTAGCATGATTCAGCAATAAAATTTACATAAGTAAATACAAGTCAATTTTATTTTAGTCAATACAAAATTGTCCAGAGAAACAAAGTGCAATGGGTTTAATATTTTAATGCAATTTCAGCAAGGATATTACTTTGCCTCAACTAGGGTTTCTCAACAGTGTGCTGACATGTGAGGATAGATAATTCTTTGTTGCGAGGGGGTGTCCTCTGCATCGTAGGATGTTTGCCAGCATCACTGTTCTCCCATTTCCCCTATCCAGTTTTGCCAAACAAAAACATCAGCAAACACTGCCAAATGTCCCGTAGAGGAAGTAGGCAAAGTGCCCCTGGTAGAGAAGCAGTGCATAAACTAGTTTTTCCTACCCTACTCCCACTCTGTTCACACACACACACACACACACACACACACACACACAAAGTGCTTGGCTTATAATCTACATTGAAAGGAACAATGTCTTCTGATAAGACATCTGTTGTTAATTTTTTTTTTTTAAAGAACTCCCTTCATTCAGTGATAAAGCTCTCCAGTTTGGGGGAATGTTAAGATTTTCTTACTAGATTTGATTTAGATTTCTTTATGACTGTTTAGTAGGTTTTACTTTTGCTTTTAACTCAAGTAACAGATATTATATTTTCTGGGACATGCTTATTCATCATGCACTCACCTATGAAAAGAGATGCAAATCAGCTAAACAGGGTTGGGACACTTTTATTAAAACAAATAGCAACCTATTTCTAAGTCATTTGTTAGAAGACTATGACACTTTCTTTACCTAATTGATCTAGGACACATCACAGAATTTTGAAATAAAAAGATACTTTAAGCTACAAGTTATTCTTAATGTAATTCAACCTTCTGAAAATACAGAACATTTTTTATATCAGTAATCTAAATTCAAACATCTTTTTATTGGTTTAAAAATATTAGTAAATGTTTATAGTCACCTCTTTCCAAAATGCAGCTAATGATCAAGGGTCAAGTGAAGTTTTAAAAAGAAAATACTGCAGGTTCTGACATTTAATTAGGGTAGAAATTAAGCACAGAATTCATATCAGCAAAGGTATTTATGATTGTTGATTCCCCTACCCCAAAGAAGAAGAAAAAATTCCCAGGATATGGCTGTTCTAATTTATGTATGTGAATTTCTTCCCAAGAGAAACAACAGAATAGTATAATGTCAGAGCAAAATGTATGCACTAAGCCACAAGCAAGTCCAGTTCATCTGACTCACCTATGTGATACAGTCCTATCCAATCACTGGGATCCACCTCCTCTTTAATGTCCCAGAAGATGATGAGGTTCTGGGCTTGCCCCAGCGTGTACTCATACATGCTGGCCGTCAAGCTGGAGCGGCTCTCAGATGTCACCAGATCTGTGTCACTGTTGGCCCGCTGTAGGGTCATATTCTCAGTCATGGAGCTCTGGGCAGCCAGGCTCTGGAGGTTCTCTGGACTCAGGGTGTACCGCATCTGGGGATTTCGACGCCTTACAAAAAGCAGGTGCTCCCGGGCTGAGCTAGCCATCCCGTCTGCCTCTCTGAGACTGACTTCCTACAAAGCTGTAGAGACAAACACATACAAAGCATTAGCACTACAATGCAAGGAATTACATTTAAGCTTCCCAGACAATGACTTTATGAGTGTTTTTTAAAGCCTAACCCATGCAATAATCTGCTGTCAAAATAAAACATACTACTCTACTGTCAACTGATGATATCAGACTCAACTTCCATGGACTGAGGTCACATGATGGTAAAGGTAATCAAACACCTGTGGCCTCAATTTCACTACTGGGCACAGTGTCCTCATAGCAATTAAGAAGGGGCTTTCCCTACCATCCCTTTTATGTCTATCCTTCCTCCTTCAGAAATAGCATCCTCCTCTCCTTCACCCAACTCATATATTTTTTTGTTGATGCAATTAAATTTTAAAATAGCAAGACAGAAAATTTTGACCCATGTTAAACGGAGTTGAAATACACCAGTGAGGACAAGTTCATGTGCTCAATTTCCTTCTCATAGGAATAAAACCCACCAAATCCTTCTTCAGGAACTTGCCTAAATGTTACCTCCTCACTTACATATAGTTGACCATTCCATTTAAAACTGCAACATCCAAGCATTTCCCACCCTTCCTTCCTTGCTTTACTTTTCTCAAAAGCAATTACTACGATCTGATGTACCACAGAGTACCATGCACTTATTTCGTTCTTGTGTATTTTCCCCCACAAGAAGGTAAGCTTGGGGAAAGAATAGTCTCCTCAGTAAAAGGTGACTGGAAAAACTGGGCAACCATGTGAAAAGAATGCAACTGGACCACTACCTTGCACCATACACAAAAAATCAACTAAAAATGGATTAAAAACTTGAAGACCTGAAACCATAAAACTCCTAGAAGAAAACACAGACCAAAATTTCTTTGATATAAATCATTGCAATATTTTTTTGGTTCTGTTTCCTAAGGCAAAGGAAACAAAAGCAAAAATAAATAAATGGTATTTAACTAAACTTAAAAGTTTGGCACAGTAAAGGAAATCACTGATGAAACAAAAGGACAACCTACTGAACGGAAGAAAATATTTGTAAATGATATCACTGATAAGGAGCTAAATATGAAGAGATGACATATACTGATAAGGAGCTAAATAAACTGATAAGGAGCCAAAATATACAAAGAGCTTATGCAACTCAATATCAAAAAAAAAAAACAAACCTGATTAGAATATAGGCAGAAGATCTGAATAGACATTTTTCCAAAGAACACATACAGATGGCCAACAGGCACAAGAAAAAATGCTCAAAATTACTAATCATGGAAATTCAAATCAAAACCACAATGAGATATTCCCTCATACCTGTCAGAATGGCTACCATCAAAAACGAAACAAATAACAAATGTTGGCTAGGATGTGGAGAAAAGGAAACTCTCCTGCACTGTTGGAGGAAATGCAAATCAGTACAGCCATTATGGAAAACCATATGGAGATTTTTCAAAATATTAAAAATAGAACTACCATATGATATGAGATCAAATCAGTCAATCTTAAGGGAGATCAACCCTGAATATTCACTGGAAGGACTGATGCCAAAGCTAAAGCTCCAGTATTTTGGTCATCTAATGTGAACAGACAACTCGTTGGAAAAGTCCCTGATGGTAGGAAAGATTGAGGGCAGAAAGAGAACAGGGCATCAAAGGATGAGATGGCTGGACAGCATCACCGATGCAATGAACATGAACTTGGGCAAATTCGGGGAGATGTTGAGGAACAGGGAAGCCTGGCTTGCTGCTGTCCATGGGGTCACCAAGACTTGAACATGACTAGGCAACTGAACAACAACAATGATACAGCAATTCCACTTCTGGGTCTATACCCAAAAGAAATGAAAACAGGATCTCAAAGAGACATCTATACTCCCATGTTCACTGTCATTTTATTTGCAATAGCCAAAATATGTAGACAACCTACATGTCATTATGAATAAATGGATAAAGAAGTTGCAATATTGATATATGTATGCAATACATACAAGGGAATATTATCCAGCTGTGAGAAAGAAGAAAATCCTGACGTTTGGAACAACATAGCTGAACAATGAAGCATCATACTAAGTGAAATAAGTCAGAGAAAGAAATGTATTATCTCACTTATATGTGAAATCTAATTTAAAAAGAAAAGTCAAACACCTAGAACAAACCAAAAGAGGGGTTACCATGGGCTGCAAGATGGGAATAATGGGGAGGTTGGTAAAGGCTACAAACTCTCAATTTTCAGATGAATAAGGTTTGAGAAGCCAAAGGGAATGATGAATGACTACAGTTAATGACACCATATTACATAATTGAAATTTGCTAAGAGAGCAGATAGGAAAAGGAGTACGTCAAGGCTGTATATTGTCATCCTGCTTGTTTAACTTCTATGCAGAGTACATCATGAGAAACGCTGGGCTGGAAGAAGCGCAAGCTGGAATCAAGATTGCCAGGAGAAATATCAATAACCTTAGATATGCAGATGACACCACCCTTATGGCAGAAAGTGAAGAGGAACTAAAAAGCCTCTTGATGAAAGTGAAAGAGGAAAGTAAAAAAGTTGGCTTAAAGCTCACCATTCAGAAAACTAAGATCATGGCACCTGGTCCCATCACTTCATGGCAAATAGATGGGGAGACACTGGAAACAGTGTCAGACTTTATTTTGGGGGGCTCCAAAATCACCGTAGATGGTGACTGCAACCATGAAATTAAAAAACACTTACTCCTTGGAAGGAAAGTTATAATTAACCTAGACAGCATTTTCAAAAGCAGAGACATTACTCTGCCAACAAAGGTTCATCTAGTCAGGTCTATGGTTTTTCCAGTGGTCATGTATGGATGTGGGAGTTGGACTATGAAGAAAGCTGAGCACTAAAGAATTGATGCTTTTGAACTATGGTGTTGGAGAAGACTCTTGAGAGTCCCTTGGACTGCAAGGAGATCCAACCAGTCCATCCTAAAGGAGATCAGTCCTGGGTGCTCATTGGCAGGACTAATGCTGAAGCTGAAACTCCAATGCTTAGGCCACCTCACGTGAAGAGCTGACTCATTGGAAAAGACTTTGATGCTGGGAGGGATTGGGGGCAGGAGGAGAAGGGGATGACAGAGAATGAGATGGCTGGATGGCATCACTGACTCGATGGACATGAGTTTGGGTGAACTCCGGGAGCTGGTGATGGACAGGGAGGCCTAGCGTGCTGCGGTCATGGGGTGGCAAAGAGTAGGACACGATTGAGCTACTGAACTGAACTAAATAGAGCAGAATTCAAATGTACTTATCAAAAAAATAATAAATGAGGTGATGAAGGTCTTCATTAACTTGATGGTGGGAATCCTTTCACAATGTACACGAATATCAAATCATCATCCTGCTGCTGCTAAGTCACTTCAGTCGTGTCTGACTCTGTGCAACCCCATAGACAGCAGCCCACCAGGCTCCCCCGTCCCTGGGATTCTCCAGGCAAGAACACTGGAGTGGGTTGCCATTTCCTTCTCCAATCCATGAAAGTGAATCGTTCAATCGTGTCCTACCCTCAGCGACCCCATGGACTGCAGCCTTCCAGGCTCCTCCGTCCATGGGATTTTCCAGGCAAGAGTACTAGAGTGGGGTGGCATTGCCTTCTCAGAAATCATCATGATGTAAACAATGAATAGCTTACAACTGTATTATCAATTATACCTCAATAAAGCTGAGAATTTCATTAAAAAAAGAATGCAAGCTTCACAAATGCATCTGTTTGCTCACAGCTTCATCCGCAGCGTTTCCAACAGTGCCTCAGTTCAGTCGCTCAGTTGTGTCCAGCTCTTTGCCGCCCCATGGACTGCAGCACACCAGGCTTCCCCGTCCAGCACCAACTACTAGACCTTGCTCAAACTCATGTCCATCAAGCTGGTAATGCCATCCAATCATCTTATCTTCTGTCATCCCCTTCTCCTCCTGCCTTCAATTTTTCCCATCAGGATCTTTTCCAGTGAGTCAGTTCTTCACATCAGGCAGCCACAGTATTGAAGCTTCAGTTTCAGCATCAGCCCTTCCAATGAATATTCAGGACTGATTTCCTTTAGGATTGACTAGTTGGATCTCCTTGCAGTACAACAGTCTCTCAAGAGTCTTCTCCAACAACCCAGTTTAAAAGCATCAATTCTTCTGTGCTCAGCTTTCTTCACACTTTGTCCAACTCTCACATCCATACATGACTACTGGAAAAGCCATAGCTTTGACCCGATAGACCTCTGCTTGCAAAGTAATGTTTCTGCTTTTTAATACGCTGTCTAAATTGGTCACAGCTTTTCTTCCAAGCAAGCATCTTTTAATTTCATGGCTGCAGTCACCATCTGCAGTGATTTTGGAGCCCAAGAAAATAAAGTTTGTCACTGTTTCCATTATTTCCCCATCTATTTGCCATGAAGTGATGAGACAGGATGCCATGATCTTCATTTTTTGAATGGTGAGTTTTAAGCCAACTTTTTCACTCTCATTTTTATACTTTTTTACTTTTTTTTACTTTACATCAAAGGGCTGTTTAGTTCTTATTTGCTTTCTGCCATAAGGGTGGTGTCATCTGCATATCTGAGGTTATTGCTATTTCTCCCAGCAATCTTGATTCCAGTTTAAGCTTCATCCAGCCCAGCATTTCACATAATGTATTCTGCATATAAGTTAAATAAGTAGCAAGACAATACACAGCCTTGACGTACTCCTTTCCGAACTTGGACCAGTAGGTAGTACAAAGTAGGTATCAATAAATGTTAAATAAGCAGATCAGTGACCAATAAGCATCCTTCTCCAAGATACCCATTAAGTTCCTAGAAGACACTCCTTACTATCTCCTAGATACTCTTGACTTAACACCTTGAGCCCCTTTTCTGGGCCTGTCCTTTGCCACCCCTGATTTCTAGCTGATCCACAATATTTCTACCATCTAGATCATGATAAGTTATTTCCTTTGGCTCCCATCTAAAAGGACAAAGCCCTTCCTGTTTGAACTTAGATTCAGCCCCCTGCTGGTTCACTTTGAGTCTAGTCATAAATACCCATTTTCTTCTCTATTGCCAGACTCTGACAGAGATTCTTTCCAAGACCTCTGTACTTTATTCAAGAAATGAAGATCATGGCATCTGGTCCTATCACTTCATGGCAAATAGAGGGGGAAACAATGGAACCAGTGACAGACTTTATTTTCTTGGGCTCCAAAATCACTGCAGATGGTTGACTGTAGCCATGGAATTATGTATGGCTCTATGAAGAGCCTATGGCTCTACATAGAATGAATATGGCTCTCTTCTTCACTACCTCTTTCATGACTGCTTCATTCACCAATAGATTTATGGATTTAACATCTACTCTGCATCCCCAGTGCGTGCTGGCCTCTTCAACATACTACATTTTTTCAAAAGACCACTCCTATAAGGTGTTCTAGAATGTCCAAGAACTTCCATTAAAAAAAAAATGTATTCCTGGGTTCAATGGTTACATTATTAATTAATAATCTTGGATACCTAGTCTGAGGGAAGAAAAGAGGAGGATTCCCTAATTTTTCCCATCCCCTCATCCATTTTCACAAACACTTGGGTGAAAGGGAAAATTCTACCACTGCCAAGGTCACGGTACTTGCAAATATATTTATTCAATTAATTTATGTGCGAAAGTTGATCTCACACTTTTAGCACTATACTTGAATTTAAAAAATCACTGGGATTGGTGGGCAAGATGTCCTGTGTAAAAATGACAGAAATAAAGTGAAGAGAGAAACTAATACTCCTCTTAATAAATTTAAATTAATACTCCTCTTCATAAATTTAGCTCTTGATTTCTGATGTGGTATATAGTAACTCTGACATCATATAACCCATAACTGTTACACAACTTCAAATCCATGAAGCCTAAAATTCAGGTCAACCTCTAATGTGAGGTTTCATGAAATTTTCATTTTAGTGAATTTCAACAGGCCATTCTTTGTCTGTAAACCCAGAGTGAGCTCAGCACCACATCAGCTTCAACAAGCACTATAAATAATTAACTCCTAACACATTGTAGTCAAATAGAAAATGCAGGCTGTATGTAACTAAGCTCTTTCCCTGGAAGGAATAGGCCAGAACTTTTACTGCTTTAAGCCACAATAAAAAACACCTGAAAATTCCTCTACTCTCAAAAACAAGGGGGAAAGGGATGTATACAAAAACTATTTTATTTTTTAATGACCTCTATTTAATCAGAGAGAAAGGTAAAACACAATGGAAGAAAGAATAAGTTCCAAACTCTATGGGTTTCAGTCATCTCTCTACTATTAAGTTGCTCTGTCATCTTGGAAAATTTATTTTAACTCTCTGTGCTTACATCTTCCCATCAGTATAAGAGAGACATAGTTAACACCTGGTTGCAACATAGAATTTTGGAGAAAACTAAATGAATCAGTACAGGTAGAACATTTAGAACCGTGCCTGGCATATAAGTGCTCAATTGTGTTTAACTACTAATATTAAAAATGTTATGTGATGACATTCTACTTTAATTATACCAAGTAGTACTGATTTTAATACTCCCTTAATCCCCCCAATTATTGGCAGAGTAGATTATCAGCACCCTCAATTATTCAAAGCATAGTCCCAAAAAGAAAAAGAAAAAAAAGAGCCTTGTAGGCAATGAGGAAAAGCTACTCTGAAGCCCAAGTCTTAGCCCTATGGCAACGGCCTGACAAGGGCCACTCTCTGGTCCTCCAGCCAGAGATAAAGGTTGAAATTTGATTTTCTCATCATTACTGGGTTCATTCATTTATTCACACATTCAACAAACTTTTATTGAGTACCTCCCTTGTGAAAGGCATTAAAAGATAAAATGGGGCAAAAGATCAAATCCCTGCCTTGTGAAGTTTCATTTTTACAAAGAGAGAAAACAATAGACAGGTCAAAAAAATGAATAAATAACATATTTATTTTTAGTGGAAAGGCAAAAACAAGCTAGAAATGTGTGAATTTGCTAGTCTAACTGAACCCTGCAAAAAAAAAAAAAAGTATGAAGCATCTATGACTGGCATAAAACTATAGAGTGTACCAAACAATAAAGAGAGTAAGGTTTCCTTTCAAATTCTTTCTTATCTTTCCCTGAGGCATGTACCATGGCCCTTACTCTTCAAGAACTTTGAGAGGAAAAATCAAATAATTCACATATGAAAGAATTCAACCTGGTATTAATGACACTTCATGTACATGTACAATTTGTCCCCCAAGTATGTGATAGAACTAGTAAATGCTCATGGGGCATCAGGAAGTGACAGTAATATTTATAAAATATTGTACATTTTCCAAAACACTTTCACTTCTATCATCTCAAGTGAGACGCCAAAATAATATGAATTAAGTTTGAAAAATGCTGTCATCTCTGTTTTCAACAAGAAAACTGAAGATCTGCAAGACAAAGATTGGCTGAAGGAGATCTGAGGTAAGGCTTAAAGGATTAGAAGAAATGTATGAAAAACATTCATACATCCTAACTGGAAGGATGGTTATGGAGAAGCAGGCAAGGAAGAGGATATGAGAGGGAGGAACAAAATGAAAAACAGAAGTTCTTCAGATATCTGTGTCTCTTTTGCTGTCTCACAAATAGGGTTATCAGTACCATCTTTCTAAATTCGATATATATGTGTTAGAATACTGTATTGCTGTTTTTGTGCCTGGCTTACTTCACTCTGTATAATAGGCTCCAGTTTCATCCACCTCATTAGAACTGATTCAAATGTGTTCTTTTTAATGGCTGAGTAATATTCCATTGTGTATATGTACCACAGCTTTCTTAACCATTCATCTGCTGATGGGCATCTAGGTTGCTTCCATGTTCTGGCTATTGTAAACAGTGCTGCAATGAATGTTGGGGTACACGCGTCTCTTTCCATTCTGGTTTCCTCGGTGTGTATGCCCAGCAGTGGGATTGCTGGGGTGTATGGCAGTTCTATTTCCAGTTTTTTAAGGAATCTCCACACTGTTCTCCATAGTGGCTGTACTAGTTTGCATTCCCACCAACAGTGTAAGAGGGTTCCCTTTTCTCCATACCCTCTCCAGCATTTATTGTTTGTAGATTTTTGGATAGCAGCCATTCTGACTGGCGTGAGATGATACCTCATTGTGGTTTTGATTTGCATTTCTCTGATAATGAGTGATGTTGAGCATCTTTTCATGTGTTTGTTAGCCATCTGTATGTCTTCTTTGGAGAAATGTCTGTTTAGTTCTTCGGCCCATTTTTTGATTGGGTTGTATATTTTTCTGGGATTGGGCTGCAGGAGTTGCTTGTATATTTTTGAGATTAATTCTTTGTCAATTGCTTCGTTTGCTATTATTTTCTACCATTCTGAAGGCTGTCTTTTCACCTTGCTTGTAGTTTCCTTTGTTGTGCAAAAGCTTTTAAGTTTAATTAGGCCCTGTTTATTTTTGCTTTTATTCCCATTACTCTGGGAGGTGGGTCATAGAGGATTCTGCTGTGATATATGTCAGAGAGTGTTTTGCCTATGTTTTCCTCTATGATTTTTATAGTTTCTGGTCTTATATTTAGATCTTCAAGAAATATACCATGTTCATGGATTGGATGAATCAATATAGTGAAAATGAGTATACTACCCAAAGCAATCTATAGATTCAATGAAATCCCTATCAAGCTACCAACAGTATTTTTCACAGAACTAGAACAAATAATTTAACAATTTGTATGGAAATACAAAAACCTCGAATAGCCAAAGCAATCTTGAGAAAAAAGAATGGAACTGCAGGAATAATCCTGCCTGACTTCAGGCTATACCACAAAGCTACAGTCATCAAGACACTATGGTACTGGCAGAAAGACAGAAATATAGATCAGTGGAACAAAATAGAAAGCCCAGAGATAAATCCATGCACCTTTGGACACCTAATCTTTGACAAAGGAGGCAAGAATATACAATGGAGAAAAGACAATCTCTTTAACAAGCGGTGCTGGGAAAACTGGTCAACCACTTGTAAAAGAATGAAACTAGAACACTTTCTAACACCATACACAAAAATATATTACATTTTGAATTCTAAAAGGAACTCAACCACAGTTCTTAAGGAATTGTTTCTATTTAAAAACAAAGGTAATTCCAACTTCCAAACCACCCACTTTAAAGGAACTTTTAGAGCCAGCATTTTCAAGCCAGTCACTGCATATAGTGTGATGTGAGACAAGGGAAAGAAGAGAAGATCAAAAGAAACTTGGGAAAAGAGTGTGAAGTAATTTAATTGGAACCTCACCAATGAGCAGGGAGCCATTCCAGGATCTTAAGCAGAGGAACCAAAGTATGAAATTTAAGCATGAGAAAGTTAATCTGAAAGCTTATGAAGGACTGATTTTAAAAGTAAGAAAACAGAGATGAGGAAAACAGTTAAAAGCTAACTGATTAGTTAAGACATCTGGCACGGAGTGTTAAGAATAGATTTCAGTAAGAATATAATTCAGTTCATGTAACAGCAGTATTTCAAAGCAATAACACAGTAAATCAGGAATATTTCAAAAAAAGAGCCCCAAAACTTCATGACATATTGAATATAGGGGATAAAAGTGAGGGAGCCAATTAAGACTCAATTCTGGATTTTTAATCTAAGTGCAAACAGAATCCCAGAGGCATTGATGAGGCTGAGAAAAATCAATACTACTTTGGGTGTTTAAAATAAAAGCAATACATCTCAGTAACTGTGTCCCAAAGACTCTTGTGAAGGTAGGCCTGAGCTGCTGGTTATTATGAGGCCAGGGACAAAATAAACACTCAAATGCAAGTTTCTGCTTAGTAACAGTCTTAGAATTTATTAGGTACAATTGACTATGCCGATAAATTTCTAAAAGGATCAGCTCAGTGTTTAAAAACTTCACTCAGATGTTTTACTCTACATAACATGGATTAGTGGGAAAGAAATAAAGCCAAAATGCTGAGATTACAATGAGGCTAATCACTGTAATCGTTACCAAACCTGCTTGGGAAAACTTCATTTTTCCCTTATAATAAAAGTAGTATATTTTTTGAGTTCATGTCTCCATAATAAACAAGATCAAATACCATGTAGAAATCAATTTGCATAAAAGAAATCAAAGTTGCATAAAAATTTTAAAACTTAAACTACTCTACAGTTAAAATTTTAGTTTATAACTACGGTATTCAATGCAATGTTCTCTTATGGGAAAATCAGTGTTACTCAGACAACAGGTAATGACTGCTTCATATTTTCTATTGATATCTAAGAATTCTTCACTGGTATCTTGGTTTCATACCTATGCTTTTTGCAATAAGAAAGACAAATTTTCTTTGAAATGTAATCCATGAAAACCTTTAGTAGATGAAGCTAATGGTAAGGGAAACTGGTTAGTAGTCACCATATTTATTAAAAAGATAGCTGGTCCTTTAAAGCTCCTTAAACAATCCACCCCACTGTGAGCCTCTTCTGAGGCTCTATGTCCCATTCCCAAATGACACAATTTAACACGATATAACACTCCCTGGGTGGGGGTGGGGGGTGGGGGACACCCTCCTCTTCTAATTATGATTAGGTCTGCAATAGGTTGCTCTCTCACATTAACAGACATCTGCTTAAACAACAATCAAAAACAAAATCACCTTTATTCCAGAGGTCGAGAGAGTTATAATTACTACACAAATTGCAAAACGCCTTAGTATATACAGCTTCATTTCCAAAAGCAGTAGATTTTGTTTAGAAGATAAAGACAGCAGCACATGACAAATACATTAAACAAGTGTTTTTATTTAAAATATATTTGTTAATGAATCTGGAGGTCAATTTATTAAACTTCACCTAAACAGCAAACACTGAAAATATTCATTATGAAAAGATGTTTACAGATTGGAAATGCACCCTCAGATTTTAACTTCTTAGACTGAAAAAAAAATAATAATGACTAACATTTTTGTTAACCCTTCAAATTTCTCCAAATACACCACATGCATATGCATACACGAAACATATACATATATTATACTTCAAACTCTATTTGTGTTTTACTATATAAATGAGGAAAACAAAGTGGGGTGAATTATATTTATGCCAAGAGACACTAAAAAATACATAATGTGTCTGCAATATGCAGAGATGTGAGAGGCCTGGGAAGAGAAAACAGTAAGCCATTAGTCCCCACAAGGCAAGGTATCACCTGAGATGAAGAAGTGAAAGTTGCTCAGTCATGTCTGACTTTTTGCAACCCCATGGACTATACAGTCCATGGAATTCTCCAGGCTAGAATACTGGAGTGGGGAGCTGTTCCCTTCTCCAGGGGATCTTTCCAACACAGGGATCGAGCCCAGGTCTCCTCCATTGCAGGCAGATTCTTAACCAGCTGAGCCACCAGGGAAGCTGGAGATGAAAAAAGTTATCACCAAATTCTCAACTAAGACCTCACCCCAGTAGCTCTTCACCGTGCCTACTTGCTAAGAGAAAGAATACTCATTATTCATGGTTTATCATATATAACCGTAACCCAGTGCTAGCTTACTCAGCAAGAAAGTGCTAATAAAATCATTAAGATCAGAAAAATCCCTCCTATACAGTCTACCAATAAATGATTTCAGGGCATTCAACAGAGAGCTTGCGGTGACTGAAGCTGCCCTTCATGTCCTCTTTTCAGGTGTTAAAGTATCAGTTCAGTTCGTTCAGTCACTCAGTCGTGTCTGACTCTTTGTGACACCATGAACTACCAACTCTCAGAGCCTACCCAGACTCATGTCCATTGAGTCGGCTATGCCTTCCAACCATTTCATCCTCTGTTGTCCCCTTCTCCTTGTGCCCTCAATCTTTCCCAGCATCAGAGTCTTTTGAAATGAGTCAGCTCTTTGCATCAGGTGGCCAAAGTATTGGAGTGTCAGCTTCAACATCAGTCCTTCCAATGAACACCCTGGACTGATCTCCTTTAGGATGGACTGGTTGGATCTCCTTGCAGTCCAAGGGACTCTCAAGAGTCTTCTCCAACACCACACTTCAAAAGCATCAATTCTTCAGTGCTCAGCACTCTTTATAGTCCAACTCACATCCGTACATGACCACTGGAAAAACCATAGCCTTGACTAGACAGATCTTTGTTGGCTAAGTAATGTCTCTGCTTTTTAACATGTTGTCTAGGTTGGTCATAACTTTCCTTCCAAGGAGTGCCTTTTAATTTCATGGCTGCAATCACCATTTGCAGAGATTTTGGAGCCCCCAAAAATAAGGTCTCTCATTGTTTCCATTGTTTCCCCATCAATTTGCCTTGAAGTGATGGGGCCAGATGCCATGATCTTCGTTTTCTGAATGTTGAGCTTTAAGCCAACTTTTTCACTCTCCTCTTTCACTTTCATCAAGAGGCTCTTTAGTTCTTCTTTGCTTTCTGCCATATGGGTGGTGTCATCTGCATATCTGAGGTTATTGATATTTCTCCCAGCAATCTTGATTCCAGCCTGTACTTCTTCCAGCCCAGTGTTTCTCAGGATGTACTCTGCATAGAAGTTAAATAAGCAGGGTGACAATATACAGCCTTGACATACTCCTTTTCCTATTTGGAACCAGTCTGTTGTTCCATGTCCCGTTCTACCTATTGCTTCCTGACCTGCATACAGGTTTCTCAAGAGGCAGGTCAGGTGGTCTGGTATTCCTATCTCTTTCAGAATTTCCCACAGTTTATTGTGATCCACACAGTCAAAGGCTTTGGCATAGTCACTAAAGCAGAAATAGATGTTTTTCTGGAATTCTCTTGCTTTTTTGATGATCCAGCGGATGCTGGCAATTTGATCTCTGGTTCCTCTGCCTTTTCTAAAACCAGCTTGAACATCCGGAAGTTCACGGTTCACGTACTGCTGAACCCTGGCTTGAAGAATTTTGAGCATTACTTTACTAGCGTGTGAGATGAGTGCAATTGTGCAGTAGTTTGAGCATTCTGTGTCATTGCCTTTCTTTAGGACTGGAATGAAATCTGATCTTTTCCAGTCCTATGGCCACTGCTGAGTTTTCCAAATTTGCTGACATGTTGAGTGCAGCACTTTGACAGCATCATCTTTCAGGATTTGAAATAGCTCAACTGGAATTCCATCACCTCCACTAGCTTTATTTGTAGTGATGCTTCCTAAAGCCCACTTGACTTGACATTCCAGGATATCTGGCTCTAGGTGAGTGATCACACCAATGCAATTAACTGGGTCATGAAGAATCAGGAAACGCAATTTTCCTCCAGGCTGCTGCCTTTTAGAAAAAGGCTCTTCTCCCCTCAAGTTTAGCAAATATGTTATGATCCACAATGTAATAATAGCCCACCAAATCTGGAAAAGGAGTAGATACAAATAGATATAATTTTAAGTTTTGAAAGTTGTTAATTTTAAAGACTGAGTCCAACAGAACATTCAAGCTGTTGATTTAGTATTAAACCAATGGATATGCAGCCAGATAAGTAAGAGAAAATAATTCAGATTTGGTTTAACTGTTTTGAGATTAACTACAAATACTCTATGCTCCACAGGTATTTTCTTCCGTTCCCATTGCCACAACAGCACTAAGTCAAATTCACATCAGACCAAATCTAGGCCATCATTTCTTTTTGTAAAGTTTTTAATGACTTTAGCATATTTTTTATGTATTTATTTTTATTTTTCGTCACACTACTTGGTCTGTGAGATCTTAATACCCTAACTAGGGAGTAAACTCACGTCCTCTGCAATGGAAGCATGCAATCTTAACCACTGGACCACCAGGGAAGTCCTGGCCATCACTTCTTAAAAGACCTCTCCAATGCTTGTAATTTCCCCCAGACAATCCATCTACTCTCTCCCTGTAGCACTCTTTCAGTGACAATACTCCCAATCAAGTAAAATACATAATTAAAGGGCTACAAGAGAAGTGAAAAAAGGGGCAGGAGTGGGACCTGGTTTAGGCCGGGTGAGTAGACAAGCCTCTCACAGGTACTGACAATTAAACTGTTTAGGCCGAGACCTGAAGTTAGCAGGCCATTGCACCAGGTGAAAGGTGAGAACAGCATGGATTTTAGTGGTGTTTCTGGGGGTTCACGGTGGAGAAGGGAAGGTGGTTTTAGTGAATTTCTTTACACTACCATAAACAAACACAAAGCTCTTTACAAAGTTCCTCCATGGAAGGGTAACTATCTGTTCCTCATGAAAATGCTTATAGCGTGCCCAGCATTGCTCATGCCATCCTCTCCACCTCCTGCACCTACTCCATCTTCAAGGCCTTAGGATCACTTTCATCTTGAAGAACACAGAGACAGAAGGCAACATTCCTACTACTGAATTCTAGTGGTCTCTTGTATACCATTCGTATCCCGGGTACTTCATAATGCCTCAGAATCTAATTATAAATATTCATGTCTTGTCAAATTATAAAACTCTTTGAGGACAAATTACTGTCTCTCTTACATGCTATATCTTCTATAAAATAATAATTTTTAGAAATATTTTTCAAATATATGAATGGATAGAGTTGACTTCTACTAATGAGAAAATAAGAATATAAAATAATTAAACAACACTATGAATACATGTTGAATTTTCTTTAGATTTAGTCACAATAGCCATCCAAAAAACACTAATACTATATTATCATCTATATGTGGAATCTAAAAAATGAACCAAATTATTAAAACAAAATAAACTCACAGATATAGAGGACAAACTAGTGGCAATCAGTGGAGAGAGGGAAGTGGGGAATGGCAAGACACAGGTAGGGGATTGAGACACAAACTACTAGGTATAAGATAAGTAAGCTTCAAGAATATATTATACAGTAAAAGGAAATACAGCCATTGTATTGTAGTAACTTTAAGTGGTGTGCAACCTATAAAAATATTGAACCACTATGTTATATACCTAAAACTTTGTAAATCATCTATTACTTCAATTAAAAATAAAATAATAATAAAAAACCAATACCCAAGATTTCCATGGTATATAGAATGATCTGGAAGAACCAAAAACTTAAATGAACATGTAGTGTGAGGATAAGCAAATAGTTGTATTCAGTATCATGACCCTGCTTATTGATACCAAGCTTAATTTTGATTCAAGTATTAAGATAAAAACTGTTTTGAAACTGTTCCCAAAAGGACTACCAACATTCTCATAGCACTATAGTCTCCAGTATTTTTTGACAAAGAAAAAAATCCTTTTTACCTAGGCATTCTTTATCCAGGCACACACTATTAAGAAACTGAAGAAGAAACCAAAAATTTCACGAAACAATAAACTGAAGACTTTTTATATCGGTCTCCATTCATTTAAAGTTGATCCCTGCCACTTATCTCTTTCAGTTGGTCCCTCACTGAAATTCAGATGTTCTAACAATAAATTGATGCAAAGAGAAACTGCATGAACTAATAAAAGACTCAGAATTTCATAAAAGTCGATTTAAATGATTTTAAAGAACTAGAATTATATGCTAAACCACTGATAATGAAGGGTCTGGCAAAGTTAGAATAGTTGATAACTGAAGGAGAAAATTTTAAGAGCAATTTGAATGTCATAAGATTAAAAAGAGGCCATGGGAAGGCTGATAGCAGTCTGGCACAGTGCTTATAATATGACTTTCATGATTGGGTCAGTCCATCAGTACAGTCGCTCAGGCATTCCCGACTCTTTGAGACACCATAGACTTCAGCACACCAGGCTTCCCTGTCCATCGCCAACTCCTGGAGCTTGCTCAAACTTATGTCCATTGAGTTGGTGATGTCGTCCAACCATCTCATCCTCTGTCACCCCTTCTCCTTCCGCCTTCAATCTTTCCCAGCATCAGGGTCTTTTCCAATGAGTCAGTTCTTTGCATCAGGTGATCAAAGTATTGGAGCTTCAACTTCACCATCAGTCCTTCCAGTGAATATTCAGGATTGATTTCCTTTAGGATTGATTGGTTGGATCTCCTTGCAGTCCAAGGGACTCTCAAGAGTCTTCTCCAACACCACAGTTCAAAAGCATCAGTTCTTCAGCACTTAGCTTTCTTATGCTCCAACTCTCACATCTATACATGACTGCTGGAAAAACCCATAGCTTTGACTAGACGGACCTTTGTGGGCAAAGCAGTGTCTCTGTTTTTTCATATGCTATCTAGGTTGGTCATAGCTTTTCTACCAAGGAGCAAGCACCTTTTAATTTCATGGCTGTAGTCACCATCTGCAGTGATTTTGGAGCCCCCAAAATAAAGTCTCTCACTGTTTCCATTGCTTCCACATCTATTTGCCATTAAGTGACGAGATCAGATGCCATGATCTTTAGTTTTCAGAATGTTGAGTTTCAAGTCACCTTTTTCACTCTCCTGTTTCACTTTCATCAAGAGGCTTGACAAATTACCGTATTATGTATTATACAATTTTTTTTGAAAAAATTAATTTGCCCAACCCTCTAAAAATATCAACACTTCACTTTTCCTTTTTTCACTCTAGTAAGTAGGCCATGTTTGTGATTATAGAAAAAGCTGTACTGGATCATGTTGGATCATACAAAAAGCAAGACAATGCCAGAAAAACATCGATTTCTGCTTTACTAATTATGCCAAAGCCTTTGACTGTGTAGATCACAACAAACTATGGAAAATTCTTAAGGAGATGGGAATATCAGATCACCTGACGTGCCTCCTGAGAAATCTCTATGCAGGTCAAGAAGCAACAGTTAGAATCGGACATGGAACCCCAGACTGTTTCCAAATTGGGAAAGGAGTATGTCAAGGTTGTATATTGTCACCCTGCTTATTTAACTTATATGCAGAGTACACCATGCAAAACCCGGGCTGGATGAAGCACAAGCTGGAATCAAGATTGCTGGGAGAAATATCAATAACCTCAGATATGCAGATGACACCACCCTTATGGCAGAAAGTGAAGAGGAACTAAAGAACCTCTTGATGAAAGTGAAACAGGAGAGTGAAAAAGCTGTCTTAAAACTCAACATTCAAAAAACTAAGATCGTGGCATCTAGTCCCATCACTTCAAGGCAAATAGACAGGGAATCAATGGAAACAGTGAGCGACTTTATTTTTGGGGCTCCAAATTCACTGCAGATGATGATTGCAGCCATGAAATTAAAAGACACTTACTCCTTGGAAGAAAAGCTATGACCAACCTAGACAGCATAAGACCTTTGCCCACAAAGGTCCATCTAGTCAAAGCTATGGTGTTTCCAGTGGTCATGTATGGATGTGAGAGTTGGATTATAAAGAAAACTGAGCATCGAAGAACTGATGCTTTTGAACTGTGGTGTTGGAGAAAATTCTTGAGAGTCCCTTGGACTGCAAGGAGATCCAACCAGTTCATCCTATAGGAAATCAGTCCTGAATATTCATTGGAAGGACTGATGGTAAAGCTGAAACTCCAATACTTTGGCTACCTGATGCAAAGAACTGACTCACTGGAAAAGACCCTGATGCTGGGAAAGATTGAAGGCGGGAGGAGAAGGGGACCACAGAGGATGAGATGGTGGGATGGCATCACCAACTCAATGGACATGAGTTTGAGCAAGCTCCATGAGTTGGTGATGACAGGGGAGCCTGGTGTGCTGCAGTTCATGGGATGGCAAAGAGTTGGAAACACCTGAGCGACTGAACTGAACTAAATTGTAATTATAAAGTAAATGTTGGGACTTTCCTTGTGGTTCAGTAGATAAGAAACTGCCTTGCAATGCAAGGGACAGCATTCAACCCCTGGTCCACGATGATCCCACATACTGCAGGGCAACTAAGCCTTTAGGCCACAACTACTCAAGCCCATGCACCCTAGAGCCTTTGCTCCAACAAGAGAAGCCACCACAATGAGAAGCCCACGTGCCACAGCTGGAGAGTAGTCCCCAGCCGCCACAACTAGACAGCATGTGGCACAGCAACAAGAACCCAGCACAGCCAAAAACAATAAATAAATAATTATTTTTTAAAAACCTAAATGTTATACGTAAGTTTAACTGATTTCCATAATTTGACCTTTTGTTTGTGGAGCTTAAACCCTTTCCCTTAGTCCCTATGAAATCCGGCTTCCCCAGTGTAAATGGAGTCACTTTGAGACTCCTGCTTCTCTGGTATCTCTTGTGTATGCTATGCTACCACACTCACTCTACGTTATCTCCATAACCACCCTATGCTGCTGCTGCTGCTGCTGCTGCTGCTGCTGCTGCTGCTGCTGCTGCTGCTGCTGCTGCTAAGTCACTTCAGTCATGTCTGACTCTGTGCAACCCCATAGACGGCAGCCCACCAGGCTCCCCCGTCCCTGGGATTCTCCAGGGAAGAACACTGGAGTGGGTTGCCATTTCCCGCTCCGTTAACCACCCGATGATGGAGCTGTAAATCCAGATTGCATTTCCAGATGAGAGTACCACGCTAGTGGATGACACTGCTGAGGCCCACACTTAGGTCTTTAAAGCCTGGTTCTCTTCCTATATGTCACAGCTCCTTGTGGCAACTATACCTAAGCCACATCATGTGGTACCTATGGTTACCCACAAAATTGTTTGGGGGTAGGGAAGAAATCTTCTATTTACAGGATTTAAAATCACTGCCTTAAATGCAGGTGGCAAGGAGCCTCCGGCTGCCAAAGGAGAGTTCCAGAGCTGACCTGTCATGCTTCACAATGCCTTCTCACTCTCATTTTTCGCCCACCTACTATAAGCTTTGCAGACACAGAAAGTCATTACTTACTCATTTGTTATGAGCCACAGATTTATTATAAGTCAACTTCATAAAACCATAATATTGTTAAGGAGCAGCAAGTTCCCTCTCTCAAGACAGTCTCCACGGACTCTGACAACCATGTAATGTGAAGGCATGAAAAAGAGGCCCCACAGAGTGGCTTTGCTGATAGGAGCCATGCCAGAACAGGACAAATCAGAAAAATCAGATCCTTTTTGCTCTTCTCCTCTCACTCATTCATTTTTTAAAAGAATGAATATGTTTTAGGACTGTCCTTAAGCAAGCACATGAAAGTTTGTACATAAAAATTCTGTGGTAAGCAGAGATGTAAGGTTCTAACTCCCATGCCAATGTTGGGATTGGTTTTCATGGCATTTCAATATATGTTAAAAGGAAAACAGTGCTGGCTTCTTACCTTGAATATACAGGGAGGAAGAAGGAAATTTGTGATGTCAAGTCTGGGAAGTTTGCCTGTCTAAACTACCAGCTTTCTTCTGCTCAAATGCCTTGATGTATACAACTAATCCTCAGGGACCCTAACAGCTCTCCAGCCAACTTCAGAATGACATGTCATTAAGTTCTTACACAAAGCAACGTGGTCTTTTCCACTTCTTTTCCTTCCTATTAGTTTCACCAAGATGTCCAGTGCAGTATCAGTGACATGGACATTATTCAATGGAAGTGAAACAAATATGGAATGAAGCAAGGTTTAAGTTGGTAGAATCCTCTCAATAGAACAGACAATTCTTACAAAATAATTATAGGACCATTTTAGTTAGGTTATATATCAGATAAAGTTCTATAACTTTAAGTAAAATTGCCAACTTTTTTCTAAAGAGGCTGAAAAAATCATTAGTTTCAATCAGTCAAATTATTTTAACTTATTAAATTTTTAGAAGTTGGATTCCTACTCCAAATTCAATATGCTACAAGAAGCTGCATTTTAACTAATAGATAAAAATCTATTCAAATAAAAATCCACTCAGTTTATAAATATTTACTTTTGCTTAAAATGCAACACTATTAAATTTATAAAAGTATTATGGCTTTATAGTTTCAAACATAAAATCTCATTAAAATGTAAATCAATTATAACTGGTTGTAATTGAGGGAAAAAGCTCAAAACACTAGGCATTTATTCATTACCTCATTAATCTAATTCTTTTCTTAAAAGAAAGATCCCAGTGTAAACCAAAAACTCACTCTCTGCCATGATCAATCTTTCTGTTGTGATATACAAGTAACTGGGATAAAGAAAAGATTTTGAATCACAAGTATCAGCACTTCTCAACTCTTTCTCTCCTACTCAAAGAGGAAAGGATTCTCCTCCTTGCCTTCTGGAGGTATGGAGACATTGGTGGTCAGCTTGGCTGAGACCCAGGGAGATAGCTATGTTTTGACTCCAGCCTCAGTCCACTGTGCCTGAGAACAGGCTTCCCGCCCCTGGGCTCTTCTGCTACTTTTCTTTTTTTCTCTTTTTGGTTAGGTAAGTTAGGTTGGGTTTCTGTCACAGACTTCAGTTCAGTTCAGTTTAGTCACTCAGTCATGTCCGACTCTCTGCAACCCCATGGACCACAGCACGCCATAGGGAAAACCACTAGACCATTCAGGTATGACCTAAATCAAATCCCTTACAATTATACAATGGAAGTGAGAAATGGATTTAAGGGACTAGATCTGATAGAGTGCCTGATGAACTATGGATGGAGGTTAGGGACATTGTACAGGAGGCAAGGATCACGATCAACCCCAAGAAAAAGAAATGCAAAAAGCAAAATGGCTCTCTGAGGAGGCCTTACAAATAGCTGTCAAAAGAAGAAATGGGAAAAGCAAAGGAGAAAAGGAAAGATATACCCATTTGAATGCAGAGTTCCAAAGAATAGCAAGGAGAGATAAGAAAGCCTTCCTCAGTGATCAATGCAAAGAAATAGAGGAAACAATAGAATGGGAAAGACTAGAGATCTCTTCAAGAAAATCAGAGATACCAAGGGAACATTTCATGCAAAGATAGGTTCAATAAATGACAGAAATGGTATGGACCTAACAGAAGCAGACGATATTAAGAAGAGATGGCAAGAATACACAGAAGAACTATACAAAAAACATCTTCACGACCCAGATAATCACAATGGTGTGATCACCCACCTAGAGCCAGACATCCTAGAATGTGAAGTGAAGTGGGCCTTAGGAAACATCACTACAAACAAAGCTAGAGGAGGTGATGGAATTCCAGTTGAGCTATTTCAAATCCTAAAAGTCACAGACTTAGGAATACTAGACAATAAACTGGAGATGTCCCACCACTTAGTTACAAAACCTAGATAATGGGGGAAGCAGGGAGGGGAAAACTGGAAAGTCCAAAGAATCTGAGTTGACTTAAAAAAAAACAGAGAGGGGCAGGAAAAAAAAGATAAGAAAAATACATGATGATGGGAAGGGAGATATATGTACAAATTTCCAGCTATAAAATAAATAAGTAGTTTTGAGAATCTAATATATAGCACAGTGATTATATATGAAACTTTGTAAAAGGATAGTAAATTTTACCACCACAAAAAAGAAATGGTAATTATATCACATGATGGAAGTGTTAGCTAGCTACAGTGCTAATTAATCATTTTCAATATATATCAAATCAACATGTTATACACCTAAATTTACACAATGTTATGTGTCAGTTATATTTCAATACAGCTGGGGGTGGTGAGGGGAGAACCAAAAGGGGAAGACTGCAGGGATTAAGCATGAAGAACATTTTCTCTGGGAGATTAATATGAGGAAGAAGGCAGACAGAAGAGGGAGTTATCAGAAATACAACAATCACAGAATGTGTCTACCATATTCTAGACATCAACCTAAATCCTAACCCACCATGGGATGGGGCCCATGAATCAGATTGTTCACGTTTCCCAGTTGGTGTTGATGAACGCTGAAATTTGAAAGCTACTGATGTTAAGAATGCTCAAACTACCACACAATTGCACTCATCTCACATGCTAGTAAAATAATGCTCAAAATTCTCCAAGCCAGGGTTCAGCAACATGTGAACCGTGAACTTCCAGGTGTTCAAGCTAGTTTTAGAAAAAGCAGAGGAACCAGAGATCAAATTGCCAACATCTGCTGGATCATGGAAAAAGCAAGAGAGTTCCCAAAAACATCTATTTCTGCTTTAGTGACGATGCCAAAGCCTTTGACTGTGTAGATCACAAGAAACTGTGGGAAATTCTGAAAGAGATGGGAATACAGACCACCTGACCTGCCTCTTGAGAAACCTATATGCAGGTCAGGAAGCAACAGTTAGAACTGGACATGGAACAACAGACTGGTTCCAAATAGGAAAAGGAGTACATCAAGGCTGTATATTGTCACCCTGCTTATTTAACTTCTATGCAGAGTACATCATGAGAAACGCTGGACTGGAAGAAACACAAGCTGGAATCAAGATTGCCAGGAGAAATATCAATAACCTCAGATATGCAGATGACACCACCCTTATGGCAGAAAGTGAAGAGGAACTAAAGAGCCTGTTGATGAAAGTGAAAGAGGAGAGTGAAAAAGTTGGCTTAAAGCTCAACATTCAGAAAACGAAGATCATGGCATCTGGTCCCATCACTTCATGGGAAATAGATGGAGAAACAGTGGAAACAGTGTTAGACTTTATTTTGGGGGGGCTCCAAAATCACTGCAGATGGTGATTGCAGCCATGAAACTGAAAGATGCTTGCTCCTTGGAAGGAATGTTATGACCAACCTAGATAGCAAATTGAAAAGCAGAGACATTACTTTGCCGACTAAGGTCCATCTAGTCAAGGCTATGGTTTTTCAAGTGGTCATGTATGGATGTGAGAGTTGGACTGTGAAGAAAGCTGAGCACCGAAGAATTGAGCTTTTGAACTGTGGTGTTGGAGAAGACTCTTGAGAATCCCTTGGACTGCCAGGAGATCCAACTGGTCCATTCTAAAGGACATCAGTCCTGGGTGTTCTTCAGAAGGAATGATGCTGAAGCTGAAACTCCAATACTTTGTCCACCTCATGTGAAGAGTTGACTCATTGGAAAAGACTTGGATGCTGGGAGGGGTTGGGGGCAGGAGAAGAAGGGTACGACAGAGGATGAGATGGCTGGATGGCATCACTGACTCAATGGACATGAGTTTGAGTGAACTCCGGGAGTTGGTGATGGACAGGGAGGCCTGGCGTGCTGCGATTCATGGGGTCGCAGAGAGTTGGACACGACTGAGCGACTGAACTGAACTGAACTGATGTAAGAAAGTGCCAGCTCATCTCTATACAGTTCCAAGTTTAATAACTGAGATGCTCTCTCTCCAAGTATATCCAAGTTTATTAAACTAGTTTTAAAAGAACCAGAAGTCAAACGAGAGATTATAGTCTTTCTAAAATTTAATTTTACTTCCCATAAAATTTAGAGCAACATAATCATTTAAACAATAAAAAAATAACACAAAACCTTTTTTATTCATCTTCATTCTTATTCTTATTCCCAAAGTTTTTCATGGCATGTTGTAGTACAATTCAACATGCTAAAAAGAAGTCAGTGAAGAAAAGCCAAGGGAAGCAAGCCAGGGATAACGTTTACGCCCAGAACTCATGTCATTCAGCACAACTCAGATACTAGAAATAGGCCATTGATTTGTTTCTAAATTTCCCATTAATAGCATCGCAACCAAAGATTCACAAAGTCAAAAGCCTAATCCACACTGATGACCCCAAAGCTCTAAGGAAAAAAACATGAGCCAATAAACACATCCTGGTATATTTTCAGAGCAGGGCTTACCAGTGGGCCACAGGCCAATGAGATAATCCTATGACTGCAGTAAGTCAGTTCCTGGAGAGGGAATATAAAAACACAACTAAGCCTCATCCACGGGACCAGTGAGGATCCATGATAAAATTGTGACCTCCAATAATGAGCCTATTTTCTGGTAAATTTGCTTTTAACAGTAATTAGTTCTATTCTAAGCAATATGTTTAAGGAAGTCAGGAAGACTTTAATTTATATTACTCTGCCCACAGAAACCACAATTTATAAGCAAATGAATTCACTCACGCAAGAGAGGTGAGGGTAGACTCCATTCCCCTTTAAGAAAACAGACTTTTATGACTGACAACACCAAATCACTAAGACTACCAGTAAGAAACTAGTCATGAATTCTTTTTTCTATTACATCATAAAATTTTAGGATATCCAACTGGGGTGATGCTACAATCTATTGGATAATCAATTACTTCAAAAGAAGATTTTGAAAGAGTATAGCCAATTAAATTAGTTTTAATCATATATACCCAAAGTCTAAGTAAAAAAAAAAAAAAAAAATTGTTCAAAAGCAGGGCATTACTAGCCAAGTCCAAACCCAGTGTGGGGTATGCAATAGAATACACGTTCTGTAATGTTTTTACACCAAGCTAAAATTTAAGAACATTCTAATCAGGATCTGCATATATGATCACAAAGGAAATGTTTGACTGTTTGACAAAAGATTCAGGATTATTAATGACATTAATTTACTTCAAATGCAGCTTTAAGATATTATCTGCTTTAATGTTTAGTAATAGCTTATATTTAGTTATTTTAACAGAGTTCTATCTTTATATAAATTGTTATGGAAAAGCTACATTTAAATCAGGAAGCTCAAGTCAACTAGGGTGGGCTCCCTAGTTTAGTGCACATCCAGAGCTCATTAGCCCCACCTAACGACAGCACATCTAGACCTTGGTGGCAGTTTTAGAGTAAGGAATAGAGAACCTTGGAAGTCGAAACTTCAAAAACCAAACTGTGACATGGAGCTTCAGGAAAAGCTCACATAAAATACTGCCTCGCATTCAGAAAGTACGACACCAAAGTAAAACGTGCCAACCTAATTTTATCACAAGAAAATAAGAGTTGAGGGAATAAGGAAAAGAAATACGTTTTAGGGCTTTTTTTCCCAATCATAAAAATGACACATGCTCAATATAAAATTTCAAAAAAGATGAGAAAAGAAAAAGATAAATATCATCTATAATGCTAGCACCCAATGATGCCAGCCCACTGCTATTCTAGTCTGTAAACACATGAATAGCTATTTAAATATATAGATGAGATGCGATCATACTGTAGAGTACAAACTGTTTTGCAATATGTTCTTTTCATACAAATTCTAATGTGGACATTCATGTTAATAAACAGCACTATACCATCTTTTTTAATAGCCATATAACATTCTATCATGTAATATTTCATAATTTTGTTAAATAATTCACTCGAGATGGTGGTTTTCTCATTGCTGTAAACCACGGTGTAAACACATCTTCTCACATTCATTAACACACACTTAACTGACTATTAGGATAAATTATTAAAAGTAGAACTTTTGGATTCTAAGGTGTTGAAGAGTGCTTTTTTTTTTTCTCCCAAAAAGAGGCACAATAAACATTCCTCACATTTGAAATGCAGTTGAGGTGACTATTTTCCTTCCAGAAACCTTCACCAATACTGAATGTCATCAACCGTGGCAGATAGTTTAGTGAGTAAGGGAACAGTTCAGAGGAAGAGTTCTACAGCCAGGTTCAAATTTTAGCTCTGCCGTGGACTAACTCTATGACCTCTGGAAAGTGAACATCTCTGCAGATTTCTGTGAAACAGAGACTGTATCATTATACCTACAACAAAGGGTTATTTTTAAGGATTAAATGAGTCGCTACAACACCTGATACACAATAAGGACAAAATGAATATTCATTCATTATATTAGATAGTGCCCATCTGAAAGTGAAAACAAAGTTCATTTTTTAATTAATTCATTTACTTTAATTGGAGGTTAATTACTTTACAATATTGTACTGGTTTTTGCCAAACATCAACATGAATCAGCCACGGGAGCACATGTGTTCCCCATCTAGAGATCCCCTCCCACCTCCCTCCCCATCCCATCCTCCAGGGTCATCCCAGTGCACCAGCCGTGAGCACCCTGTCTCATGCATCGAACATGGACCGGCAATCTGCTTCACATATGATAATAGACACGTTTCAACACTACCCTCTCAAATCATCCCACCCTCGCCTTCTCCCACAGGGTCCCACAGAGTTCTATATATCTGTGTCTCTTTTGCTATCTCTCCTATAGTGTCATCGTTACCATCTTTCTAAATTCCATATATACGCGTTAGCATACTGTATTGGTGTTTTTCTTTCTGACTTACTTCACTCTGTATAATAGGCTCCAGTTCATCCACCGCATTAGAACTAATTTAAATATGTTCTTTTTAATGGCTGAGTGATATTCTATTGTGCATATGTACCACAGCTTTCTTATCCATTCATCTGCTAATGGACATCTAGGTTGCGTCCATGTTCTGGCTATTGTAAACAGTGCTGCAATGAATATTGGGTTATGCGTGTCTCTTTCAATTCTGGTTTCCTCGGTGTGTATGCCCAACAGTGGGATTGCTGGGTCATATGGGCAGTTCTATTTTCGGTTTCTTAAGGTATCTCCACACTGTTCTCCATACTGGCTGTACTAGTTTGCATTCCCACCAACAGTGTAAGAGGGTTCCTTTTTCTCTGCACCCTCTCCAGCACTCATTGTTTGTAGACTTTGTTGATAGCAGCCATTCTGACTGGCGTGAGATGATACCTCATTGTGATTTGATTTGCATTTCTCTGATAATGAGTGATGTTGAACATCTTTTCATGTGTTTGTTAGCCATCTGTATGTCTTCTTTGGAGAAATGTCTGTTTAGTTCTTTGGCCTATTTTTTTGATTGGGTCGTTTATTTTCTGGCATTGAGCTGCAGGAGCTGCTTTGTACATTTTTGAGGTTAATTCTTTATCAGTTGCTTCGTTTGCTGTTATTTTCTCCCATTCTGAAGGTTATATTTTCACCTTGCTTATAGTTTCCTCCGTTGTGCAAAAACTTTTAAGTTTAATAGGTCCCATTTGTTTATTTTTTTTATTTCCATTATTCTGGGAGGTGGGTCATAGAGGATCCTGCTGTGATTTATGTCAGAGATGTTTTGCCTATGTTTTCCTCTAGGAGTTTTATAGTTTCTGGCCTTATGTTTAGATCTTTACTCCATTTTGAGTTTATTTTTATGTATGGTGTTAGAAAGTGTTCTAGTTTCATTCTTTTACAAGTGGTTGACCAGTTTTCCCAGCACCATTTGTTAAAGAGATTGTCTTTTCTCCATTGTATAGTCTCACCTCCTTTGTCAAAGATAAGGTGTCCATAGGTGTATGGATTTATCTCTGGGCTTTCTATTTTTTTCCATTGATCTATATTTCTGTCAAAGTTCATTTTTAAAATTTGCATTTATTTGATTCTTACTGGGATTAAACATAGGCCCTTTAATTTTAATAAATTATTTTTACTTTATTGGTCATTTTTTTAAGTAGTCAATCATATCATTTACAAATAATGGTGACTTCTGATATCTTCCTATTTTATTTTTCTGGGATAATTGCATTGGTTAGAATTTGTAAAACAAAGTTCAGTAAAAGTTGCGGTCTTACATACACTTATATATTTGTATATATACGTCGTTATATCCTTCATGACTTTATGGTAACAAAAGCATTTTTAAAGTATTCCAAAATTCAAAAGTATAAAAAAGTGATGGTATAGATAGCTTTTTAAATATAGGATCCTATAAAGTAACTGTTAAATATAAATTCTGCATTGTTTATAAATTGTGGCATTTAATCATGGCATTCCTTTGGGGAAAATGTCTTCTTTGATATTTAAAAACAAATCTTTATTAACTAAATTTGAATACACCTTTAATGAAGATCACAGTAATATTTAACACTAGGAACTTGAAATATAAAATTAAAAAAATTGTTATATTACTCAAATTAGAGAAGTAAAAGAAATTCAAAAAACAATAATGTAGCTTGCCCAATGATCCCAAATCAACTATATTTTGTTAAATAAATATATAAATAACACAAAAATTTTAAACCACCATTTGTAACCAAAAAATATTGAGCCATTTAACTTTAAGTATCTGCATTTGGATCTAGTATTTTTGACTCCCAGTGTTTTCTCATCCTAAAACATCATGTAAATTTCAAAAGAAAGACTTCATTTCTCACAGTTCACACATACACCCACATTTTGAGAAGGAGCCTGAATTATCTCTAGATATCAAAGCCTTCAGTACAAATTAAGCCCCTTAATTGCTAATCCCCAATTTAAGGCTACTAAAGTCACAGAACATGTTAGTTTTCTTTTTTTAAGTCAAATAACAGAAAAGACACTCTATTAAAACTCAATACTAAGTCAAATATTCTGAAAGCTCTTCCCCAGGTCTTAACAAAATGCATGGGCCTGCTTTCTGTTTAGACTTCCCCAGTGGCTCAATGGTGAAGACTCTGCCTGCAATGCAGGAGTTGCAGGAGATTCAGTTTCAATCCCTGGGTCAGGAAGATCCCCTGGAGAAGGGCATGGCAACCCACGCCAGTATTCTTGCCTGGAATATCCCAAGGACTAAGGAGCCTGGCGGGCTACAGTCCATAGGGTCGCAAAAGTCGGACATGACTGAAGCGACTTCACACAGCACGCTTTCTGATAGCCTGAGAGCTACAAACCAAGAAGCAAAATTATGAAACAGAATAAAAGCATTATTGACTGAGCACTTAAAATGCACCAGACCTTATGCTATGAGCTTATACTACAGTCATTATCTCCTTCACCTAGTAAGGAAAATATTGTCATCCCAATGGCTTCACATTGGCTTTGCCACAGAGTCTTTCCAAAGCACCCTGAACACAGACTGCACATTGTTCTTTGGGAGTCATGACTGACCAGCTGTTCTCTGAGGAAAGAAGAGGAACTATCAGGGCCACAGGCACTGCAGACACACTTGGAGCTTGGAGTGGTGAAAGACTGATTACTGGAGATTACGACAACCAGCAAGTAAGAGTGATCATATCCCAGGGCACAGGACAAGGTAAAATGACACTTAAATATGACCAGACGACCTTCCTGTTCCCCTCCTGGAATACTATCTTTGAATAAGAGTGAGCATGGCTAAGAAACACCGGATTTGCTGTCCTACAGAATGTAAAACAAGGGAAGTTTACCAGGCAAAACACACTAATTCAATGAAGCAAAACCCATAGATAAGTTATAGCCCTTTCAGTAAAAGATGCTTCAAATTTAAACAACCTAAGTTTTCTTTATTCTTTAATATAACAACGCACCTACCATGTACACGGACTGTTCATTTGGAAGAGCCAAAAGATTTCTAAACAATAAGTTCATTGGTTCCTTTGCGTCTATTCACAGTATTCCTATTCTGGCAACAAGCTCAAAACAAGAGATCCAAATTAAGCCAAAGAAATAGAAATCATCTGGAAAAGCATCAATCGTGCCTAGCGAATAGATCTGGTATAGAATCAAGAAATAAATTCTAATGTTGAGCTATTGACACATTGGGTAAGACACTAGAAATGTCAGTCTTTACTCTGATTTCATAAAGCTTTGATCATGTCAAGTTCCAAGTGCTTGTTTTTGCTTCATTTTTACACAGAAATTTAGAAATAAAGGGCTTCCCTGATGGCTCAGAAGGTAAAGAATCCGCCTGCAATTCAGGAGACCTGCATTCAATTCCTGGGTTGGGAACACCCTCTGGAGAAGAGAATGGCTAGCCACTCC